>NC_090988.1:65454318-66067500 GCF_041146395.1 Eulemur rufifrons
AATGCAGCCTCTGGAAAACTGCACTGTACATTCATGAAATAATGAGGATGTAAATGCAATAATAATATAGTATTTATTATGAAAGTCACTTTTACCTCACGGACTCCCTGAAAGATAATCAGGGACCTTCTGTGAGTCCCTGGGCACTTTGAAAAGTACTTTTGAGAGAAATTTTTTCAGTTATTAAAATGAGACAATTTTACTTCTCCCAATTCAATTTTTATACCATTTATTTATTTTTCTTGCTCCTTTGCTCTGGCTGGGACCCAACTCCAGTACAATGTATGATAGAAATAATGAGAGCAAGACATCATTGCCTTAACCCAAAAGTTGAAAGGAAGTCTTTAATATTTTATCATTTACTTTGTTTTAACAGTTTTCATAGATGCTTTTTTAGCAGATTAAAGAAATTTTCTCGTATTGTAGTTTTCTGGGGTTGTTTTGTTTTGTTTTGACTATGAATGGATGTTAAATTTTGTGAATGCTTTTCTGCATCTATCAAGGTGATCGACAATCTTTCTTCTTTATTCCACCATTGTTGTAAATTACATTGATTTGTTTTTCAATATTGAATCAACCTCACATTTCTGGGAGAAACCCCACTGCCAATATTTTTATATACTACTGGATTCAATTTGCTAATATTTTGCAGAACATTTTTGCACCTCTTTGTATAAAATTTATTGACTTCTAATTTTCTTTTCTTATAATAACTTTGTCAGATTTTGTTATTGGCATTCATATTAACCTCATAAATTGCATTAGGAAGCATTCTCTCCTTTATTTTCTGAAAGAGTTTGGTTAGATTACTGTTAATACTATTTCTCATTTAAGCTTTTGATGGAATTTAGCAATGAAAGCATCTGGGTTAGGAATTGTATGAAAGGTTTTGATTATGTAGAGTTAAATTTCTTAATAGATAGAAGCTCTTCAGTTTTTAAATTTTTATTTCTTGAGGTAGTTTTGGTAAATTGTGATTTTCAAAAAATTAATCCTTTTCTTCTATGTGGTTGAATGCCTTTATATGAAGTTATTTATATTTTCTGTTATCCTTTTAATGTCTATCATGTCTTCAATAATATCTATTCTGGAATACCTGATATTTTTAATTTCTGTTTTCTTCATTTTTTTTCTTGTTCTCTTTTGAAAGAATTGGTCAATATTAATTATTCTCCCAGAACAGAGAGAGTAGAATGGTAGTTGCCAAGGGTAGTCCCCACCCAGAGGGTGGGGAAAATGGGGAGATGTTGGTCAAAGGGGGAAAAAGAAAAAAAAGAAAGAGAAAACCCAAACCACCCATATGAACAGACTTTAAATAAACATAAACACATTTTAAAAATAATTCATGGGTCAGAAAATAAATCATAATAATTAGAAAACATTTAGAACCAAATGGTGCTAAATAAACTACATGTCAAAATCTGTGGGATGCAGCGAAATTACAGGATAAACAAAACCCAAACATTAATAATAAAACTTTTCTGACAAGATTGGTCAAGGAAAAAAAATGAGAAAGAGAACACATTAATGTAAAATGCCACAAATGAAAAAGCATACCTAACAATAAAGATGGTGGCAATGCAAGAAATCATAAAAATAAAACCCACTATGACCTCCTACATGGGAAAACATTTGAACACTAAGTCGGTGGTTCTCAATCCTGCAAAATTAGACTTATTGGGGGCTTTTAAAATTATTAATTCCTGGCCTCCTCCCAGAGGAAATCAATCAGAATCCCTGAGGGTGGGGCAAGTCCTCAGCTCCAGCAGGGAATGCTAATGGGCAGCCAAGGTCAAGAACCACTGCCCTTGGTGGTTACAGGCTCATTAGACAAGCTCCTCCCTGCTGAGGCATTAGCCTTCTGAAGTAACAGTCACAGGAGGGCCCTCTTCCTCCTTCCGGCAAGACATGAGCAGCTGACTTCATAGAACACTAAGATCTCCCATGTGTCCACCCTCATCTCCACTATGGTTCAATCTAATGTCACCATGATGCTTAAACAACAGGAGGCTTCTCTTCTCCAACTAAGATTACACCCACACAAGTGGGCATCATTTTCCAGCCAATAGTCCTAGAACTGCTTTCTCTTGAGTCAATGATGTTTTATTTTCTCTGCCTGGTTTCTTTTCGGAATCAGAATCAAGAAGACGAGTAGTACTTTCTTCAAAATAAATTTAGTGATAGTTGCTAAGACAGGCAAATTCCAACAACCTTACAGACGAATTGAGTATAAAGCATTTATGTGCACACAAATGCATGAACATGCATGCACACATGTGTGTGCACACACAAATCAATTTTTTTTTTTTTTTTTTTTGAAACAAGGGCTCACTCTGCCACCCAGGCTATAATACAGTGGTACAATCGTAGCTCACTGCAGCCTCGAACTCCTGGGCTTAAGCTAACCTCCCACCTCAGCCTCCCAAGTAGCTGGGACTACAGGGATGTGCCACCACTGACCAATTTTATTTTATTTTTTGTAGAGATGAGGTCCTTCTACATTGCCTAGCTTGGTCTTGAATTCCTGACCTCAAGCAGTCCTCCCACCTCGGCCTCCCAAAATGCTGTGAGCCATTGTGCTTGGCCCACACAAACATTTATTGCGTTGTATAAGACAGTCTCTGACTAAATGTGACCTTAAGTGGTGGTATTAGTCAGGGTGCAGAGGTACAAAACAGCAATCATTTTGCATATTTTAAATGAGAGGGATTTAATAATGGGAATCGGGAGTTTACACAACTGTTGGAAGAACTAGAGGAGCAGGCTCCAGCTGGGCTTCCAGAGATGAATCTAGAGTGACAACACCAAAATGATCCACTGAGACAACTGCTATCTCTACTATGCTGTTCAGCAAGAAGGGAAATCAGGAACCTATTGGGCTAATTGCTGGCCCTAGGCTCGTACTCACTCAGCAGTGATTTGTGGGTCATGAGCCTTGGCCAGAAGTTTTGGCTCCAAAGCCATGCTGCGGCTTCTAGGTGCACTCCAGAACAAAAACATGGATGCTCCCTGCCATACCTCTCCCCCTACTTAACTCACTTCCAGATTCTAGTCTTGCATGAGTGCATTTTATTATTAGAAAACTTAACAGCAGGACAGTCTGGGACCTGGAGTTAGTTTCCCAGGCCTTCGAAGTACAGGAAGGCACATTGGAAGGAGGCTGATCCAGGTAATCTCCCTTAGGGTGCGTGGGGTGTCAGAGGAAGAAGAGAACATATGAGCCGAAACACGTCCTCAGCCTCAGCCTCTCTTGCTGCTCCTCAGGAGAGAACGTGCATGAAACTGGTCATCAGGCTTGTTGATTTTTTTCTGTATAAAAACATTTCACATCTGTCTCCTCTTTTCATTTCCTTCTACCAGTGTCTTAGATCAAGCTTTCATCATATTTTGACCTGGGCCACTGCCAGAATCTTTTGACAAGTCTTTCTGTCTCACGTTTTATTACCTATACACTACTTTGTACAGTATTTCTACATGAATCTTTTAAAAATGTAGTTCCTTTATGAATACACTCATTTAACTGTATTATAGCTTCATGATGCTATAAGAATTGTCTTCATTGTCTTTAATGCTACTATTTTCTCATCTCTTGGCATATAGTAGATATTCAAAAGTGTTGTTGAATGAATAAATGAACAGTAACATTTCTCAGGGATGATATGTATATGCAAAGTGAATTAAAGTGGTACATAGGTGGATTATTTTTATTTTCTTAGATATGTTAATATATTAAACCTATTGGAAAAATATAACTAGCATATCAAGCCTATGAGATATTGTTTAGGATGGAGCTAAATATACAGTATTTAAATTTAAAAGAGTGAGCCCATGTTAAAAAAAAAAAAAAAAAAAGGAAAGCCGGGATGTAAATGTAAAATTCGTGATGACAGTGTGTGAATAACCAATGTTGAAAACAACTAACCAGTGCCACTATTTTGCCGAAAGATGTCCCTTGCCTGGAGGATAACATCCAAGCTCCTGAGTGGAACCTGCAAGTCCTCTCTTATCTGATCCCAACTACCTATTCAGCTTCACCCTTTGCCACTCCCATTCCATTCCCCAAACTGTACAGCCTACACAACCACAGTGTTCTTTTTCTACTCTCCCCACACATGGAGTTCCCTGCCAGAAATACCTGCTTCCCCATGCTTCTCAATTAAACAAAGGGACTCCTATTCACCCTTCAAAGCCCAATGCAGATGTCAACGTTGCAATTGTAGTGAACTAAAATAGAGATGCTAGATGGGTGCAAGCTGGTTTCCCAGACAGGCTTGCCATGTTAGGCAATATTTCAGTAAGCCCACCATGACCCAATGAGAGGTCTTGCCTCTTACGGACCCCCAAACTCATTTTTTGCAGATATCTCAGAGCTGATTGCATTCAGAAGGAATGTACTGCATGAGCTCAACAAAATTCAATGGTAACTAGAATTAGACATCAGATACCTATATGTTATAATTAAGGCTCTTTCTTCTGAGTGTCTCTGGTGCTACCCTTCATGAGGATGAAGCACTGGCCTCTCCTTGCAAACCCTGTACTGCATGTCACATCATAGGCTCAAACATGCCCTGGCCATCTCTGCACTAAACCAAAGGCTCAGGGGCTCTACAAGTATCAGAGTTTAGAATCAACATTTCACAACTAGAATAACACTGTTTTTCTTTTGCTAATTTTTTCAGATCGTGCAAGAAACTTAATTGTGGGAAAATTGGAAATATAAAAAAATCCTAAGAAGCAGAAAAAGAAATCACTCATAATCCCACTTCCTAGAGGCAAAAATTGTTAACGTTTTGGCGCATTTTCCCTCAGACTTTTCTCCACTCCTCCCTAACCCCTCGTTTTCTATACTATCCTTGTATTCTGCTCTGCTCACTTACCATCACGCTTCTGTGTCATTAAAAATTCTTTTCAAACATTAATTGCATTAATTAACCATACCTTAACCACCAGCTATCTTGGCTGTTTCCACGTTTTTTATTACACATAATGCTGCAATAAACATTTTTGTGCATAAATCCCTGTCTGCATTTTAGTTTCTTTTTCTAGGACTGATATCTAGCTATGAAATCATTGGTTCATAAGTTACGGATATTTTAAGACCAAATTAGGAATACCCCTGCCTCTTGGCTTCTATTTCAGGGCTCTTTCGGCTTCAACAAATTATTACTCTCCTTTGTCAAAATCCATGTGAAAAAAAAAAAAATCTTGGGAGATTGCTTTTCCTAGTCTGGCACAGTATCCTCAGCAGCACACGGTTGAAGCTACTGACACTCTAGAAAAGTCTCTTTAGAATCCTCCATAGTGTACCTCCTGAGACTTTCTTGTCTTGATCTGGAAAATTCAGGTATCCAGGCTATTGGTTTGTACCTGGATTGTACCTGCCTCATCTCTTCGCTTTAGTACCTTGGTGGGACTCTCTGTTTACTTTTTCAGGCAAAATACTGCAGGAAACCTTACAGGCAGGACAGGGACTGTGTGTGGTGTTTTAAGGGCTGTGCAAATATTCTGAAACCTTCATTCTCTACTTTCCATTGACCCCATTGAAAAGAGCTCATTGTTTATAGACAATTACCACAAGAACCTGGGTCATGAGACAGCACAATCATGCAGCCCATTCAGCACCAACTTTATGCAAATTACAACAAACACCCCCTCTGTCGGGGCACGTGCTTGATGAGTGGGCAGCACCTATCCACAGGTAGATGCAGCCTGCGCAGAGCATGCACTGATGCTCCACCCTCACCGGCCTCTCAGCTGGACACCCCACGGCTGGAGCAATCTGCACAGGTAGGTGGGACCCTTGATGTCATCTTCTGCGCCTGGGTTGTCAATGCAATTCTACATTTAAGACCCTCCTCTCAACAGTCCTTTTATACGAGTGACAGTATGCTCCTCACAGGATATCTCTGGACAGCAAAGG
The DNA here is from genome assembly GCF_041146395.1 of Eulemur rufifrons. Classification (NCBI taxonomy): domain Eukaryota; kingdom Metazoa; phylum Chordata; class Mammalia; order Primates; family Lemuridae; genus Eulemur; species Eulemur rufifrons. The sequence continues at coordinate 65,460,239 of NC_090988.1, forward strand.
ACAACTGGATATGGAGGAAGGAAATAAAATGGCAAAGGTGACAGAAATATGGTTCTTCCTCCTGTTTCTCTGCCAGAGAGGATTCTGATGGGATTATGACAGCAGTTTAGCAGTGTGTCCCCTCACTCCCCTGGGCTTTATATGACAGTGTCTGGTAGCCAACCTCCAGCAACGGCACCTCCTTGCCTGAGGGTTTTCCTTGGTGTTCAGACTACGCTATGCCCATGTGCACATCCAGTCAGAAGTGCTGGAGAATTAATACTCCTTCTCCACCAGCCCTTAATTAATGAGTGACGAGGATTGGTGAAAGGCAGCCCAGGTGTTTGGCCCCCCAGGTGGGATAACTCTGTGGCGGGTATTCTACACCGGCTCCCAGAGTTCCCCAGCAGAGGGAATTTCAGTGATCCACAGTGGTCATTCACCTGTAAACACACCCTTAGTGGCCTCTTCCTTTCCTTATCTTACTTCCCCAGTCCTTTATTAGTGTTTCCTGGGATGACCTCACGAATAAACCTCTCGTTCTCAAATTCTTGTCCCAAAATATGACAGCAGATGAAATGGCCACTCTAAATCAGTGACTGTGGAAAAGCCTTTGAATTAGAGAGGAGTGGGAGGAGCTAAAGCACCTGGTTGGGATACGGAAAGCCCAGGAAGGAAAAGATCTCACAGCTTCCACTATCCTGAAGAAGGCTGGAATGAATAGAGAACTGACCAGCTTTATATACCAAGATAATGTTGTTAAATATTGTGCATTTTGATTAAAAATCTTTCTGTTGCAGGAGCTCTTACAAAATATGTGCGGAGGAAAAATCGCCCCCTGGTTTAGGGTAATATATATTTCCACTTAAAAAAAAAAATGTACCCTCCACAAAGCAGGATAATTCAAAACTTCTTCATCTAAGCTCTTTGGCGATCAGCAACAGATAACATAGACAGGACAAGTAGTCAATGTCCTTGTAATTATAATGATGTTTAAAATTGGGATAGACTCAATAAATAAATAATGTTGGGGCTCTCCTGGAAGATCCAAGCTTTGCTGCTCTGACAAATAGTAAGAATGCAGTGGATCGTGGACAAATCCTCACAAATGTCAGAAATACACAAAGAAAGCTGAGATGGGCACAGATTCCGGAACCAGAGGCCAGAGGGTCATCATAAGGCTACAGGCAAGTGAGCAGAGCTGGTAGCTGTGGCTGGTCAGATGCCCCTCCTGTCTTGCTGGTCCCTGACTCTGTCTCCCATGTATAATGGCTCTCTGAGTCCTGGAGGTTGGGCTGAGGTGCCATCCTTGCAATCAGCAAGCTCATTACCCTGGGAAATGGTTTCTTCTCCCTTCAGCTCCTTTGAAGATTTCATTTGCATTTCCCCAGACCTGTTTTCATTTCCATCAGCCTGGGCTGGCGATTGGTGTGGGCTGGGGCTGGAGCTGCCTCATAGCCAAGCTCCCCCCCTTAATATTGCCTCTGGTCGGGCCTGTTTGGGCTTGCTTTGGCAGCACAATCCGGAGTGTCATTCAGGCAATTAAATAAGGTATTTTATTTTATTCAAGGGGGCTGTATCATGCCTATTTCAGGAGCTATTTGATGGGAACTGGGGCAAAAACATGTCCCTTGAAAATGGCATCCCATCTGTAGCCCGATGCGAAAGGATCACAGAATTAGCTTTTCTTTAACACTATTATATTCTTTCAATAGGGTGTAAAATTTTAGGAGATGAACTTTCATGCTCCATGTCACGGGAGCAGATTGGTTTTGCATGTGTGACAGAGCAGGCCCTGAGACTCTAGCCATGGGGGCACGGTGCAGAAACACAGAATTCTTAAGTGAGTCAAATGTCTTTCCAAGGCCTGTATCTGCTTAAAAACTTTTCCTGGATTCCCTGTGTCTGTTTTCCCTAACTTGTTCACTTTTTTTTAAACTCTAACTTGCACAGTAACATTGGGCGACTCTTCCCCTGCCCGTGTCTAGAAGTCCGCTTCTTTATTAAAATGCAAGTGAGTGAAACTGTGAGTCTGTGTGTGTTGAGGGCCAACTCCACATGTGGGTCATTCCAAGGCATTTTGTCTTTCCTTCAGTTCCTTGGAAATGATTCTTATGTTGGCTTAGCCCCATCTACCAGGAGACCAAGGTCCCAGACCTTCCTGTGCTTGAATTCACAGAGATTCATCTGTTGAGTTCATGGCCTCACCAACTATGAGGTCATGGCTGGAACGCAGGAGGCATTTATATTTCATCGTAACTCCTCTCTACCCTAAATTACTTTCTAGACTTAACACTTAAGAAGTTTGATATGGAGGATGGCTGGGACATGGATAAAGCCAGAGTACAATAGCTATAGTGGTATTTGTTCAACTTTCTGAAAAGTGGAACATCAAACAATAATTTATTCATAAAACAAAATTATAAAATTGTCTCTCAAAAAAATATCAGACAAAAAACCAATCAAACAAAAATGCCAGCAGTATTAGGGTGAACAATATTAAGTAATCAACTTAGGTATCAAGAATAACAAAGAGGAAACATTCTAACTGGTCTTAAAAGAAGAAATTCTGGTACTATTCAAAATCACTTAGTTATCTTGCATAAAAATCATAAAGGGTTTCCTTCCCAAAGGATTACATGGCATATTCTGCTACGGCTAATATTTTTATTTCCAAAGGCCTTTAAGTTCTAATAGATGTATATTCATATGAAGCAAACCTCTCAAACAAATAATTCTTGATGAGACACAGTCTAGCTATGAGTGTAACCTGAGCATTTACTGTAGAGAGGAACATTGTCGGAGAACTTCTGGGCACTCAGAATTCGGCAGGACTAAGGGGAGGTAAAAAAGACCTCAGAAAAGTTCCAAAATGATTTTCAGACATAGGAAAAGGCCGGAAAATGGTAAACCAAGATTTCTCTTTCCCATATGCTTTTCTCTTGTTTTCCTTAGTGCAGAGGGAGTATAACTGAATTCTTGGACATTCCATGCCTGTAGCAAATTAACTCCATTGCCTCACTGTCTAGTAGGTAGATGCTTTCTGGGGATGGGTCTGTGTGTTCTAGACATCTGAGAGTCCTTCCTTTCCCCCATTGCCCTGGATGCACCACCAGTACTGACCTAACTGATCACACTTGTGAATTGTCAACCCACCAATCAGAAACACTGCTGAGACCTCATTCAAAGAAAAGCATTGCTAGGGGTGGAAAGAAGTTTAAAGACCATGTCACTGCATTCAAGGGCATCATAATCAATTTGAAGAGATGACGTAGCCATTTGGAAAATTAAATATGAAAATAAATCATAACAAGTTTGAAATATTAGGACAAAGAGTACCGGAGAGGGAAGGATAGAATATTCCCTGTTTCCTCACCAGCCAGAGTAACCAACCAAAGGTGTGAAAGCCAGATGGCCCACTCGCTTCAGAAGACTTGTCTTCATGTCCAGATATGGCCCTTCCCCACCACTTATTGATTGCTGGCTAGTTATTAATACCTATGAGTTTGTGTTTCTTTAGATACAAAATGAGTTTGCATTATCCATCTCATAGGATTATTGAGGATTACTAAAATAATATACACAAAATCCCTAGAGACTGACACATAATATATATTTAAGAAACATTATTCACCTTCTTTCTTTTGCCCATATGCTGTCTTCAAATCTTCAGGACCACAGAAACTTTATGCAGAGTTAAGAGTCCTGAGAATCAACAGACCAGAGTCCAGCTACCAGAAATTTTGCAATTTCTTCTAGTCCCCAGATGGAAAATTTTGATTTAAAAAAATCCACATTGCATCCAGCTCTCAGTAAAACCAAACTTTCATCCACTCTCACCTTACACTCACTATTTACACACTTTCAGCCAAGTTCAGGCCAAGACGAAGCACGTGCGACTTGGCAACTGAAGTAGGGACATAGGCCCAATCATGAGCATCTCACCTTAAAGGGCCACAAGATGGGCAGTAGAGGACAGCAATCTGTTCTAAGTTCTTGCCAGAGCAGTGGGCTCACTGCAACCTTTCCTTGGCCCATCTCTGCCTCCAGCCTGGGATTTGCCTCCTAGACAATGCCAGCTTGACCTCTGCAAGTTAGTACTGTCCACAGACCCACTCATGGCCTTCTTCTATAGCCATCCTCTTGCCCACATTCCAGCCAGAAATTTCCTTAGTCTTGATTCTCCTGTCTGACCACATTCCTCTATGAAGATTTTCTGAGCTCCACTGAACCCCAGCTAATGGACCACGATGGTTCCCACTGACGGACGGGCCATGGTGAGAGCACTATGATTATATAGGTTGGAATGAGTCACGTGCCCTCTATTTCCTCCTGTCCATACATGAAAATTAGCCACTATCATAGGTTGAGTGCAGGGCATTGGAAATGATGGGACCTGTCGCGCTGAACAGGCAAAGGAAGTCAGTGCGTAGCTGGTGAATCAGACGTGCCACTTCTCTGTGTAAAATGCTCCAAAGGTTCCCCATGGCACTGGACAGAGAATTGAAACTTCTTCCCATGGGCTGCATGACCTTCCCAGCTGCCCCTCCAAACCGAACTTCCACTCCCTCTCTTCACTCCCTCACCGTCAGCCACGCTGCCCTTCTTTCTGTTTCTAACTACCTTCCTCTAGTTCACAGATCAGCGCTCTCACTTCTGGCATGCTCTCCCTGGAGTTCATTTCCGCTAGACCTTCTCATGGTTGACTTCTTATCACTCAAATCTCAGCTCAAATGTCATGCCTCTACAAAGAGAACTTTCCTGACCATTTTATTAGATGTTACCCACCTACCTTGTCACCTTCTAAACCAATAACCACCTCTATTTTCATCATAGCACTTACCCCTCTGATGCAGTGTTACTTGTATAGTAGTGTACTTGTTTAATATCTGTCTCCCCTATTAGGATGTCATCACAATGAAGGCTGGGACTTGTTTGTCTTATTCAGTCCTGTGGTCCCAGTGCCTAGAAGAGTGGCTGGCACATAGAAGGTCTCTGAAATATTAATAGTATCTGGAGGGAAAATGGACATGATTCTACAAGCATAGCTGGCTCCATTCTGAACTGGCTGACACAGAAGGGTGAATCAAACAGAACAGCAGCAAAGATTTCAAATGGAGCAATGGAGGGTTAGACAGGCAAAGGTTATCTAGGAATTTTGGCTGTTGGCAACACGATTTCAGCCATGTGGACTAGGCCCAGGGTCTTTAATGAACCAGGCAGGGCAACAGGACTCCCACTCTGACATATGGCTTACAGCGGTCTCAGCCTGCGGAAAGACTGGTATTCAGCAAGGAAATCAATCAGAACTAAGAAAAGAGGTTGAATCTTGGACATGCCTACCTAGGAAAAAAAAAAAAAAAAAGGAAGATTTATCTCAGGCAAGACGACTAACCAGCAGTCAACAGGAAAATACAGGTTTCCAGATCTAATGGCAGGTGGCAATGGTTTGGTAAGGGTGCAGTGCAAAACCTCACTAGTCTTGACTCAGAAACAGTGTGACTTAATTCTCAATTGTATTAAAAGGGGTTCGGGGGTTGAAGTGGGGTGCAAGGGATCAGGAAATCTCATGCCAGTGAGGAGCTAGGGAGGACAAAGCCACACGGAGGTGGGAGCTGACAGCTTCTCCCAGCAGCCAGGCTTTGCAAGAGTTAATCAGCTCACGGTTCTCAGAGGCAGCTGAAGATGAATAGTGTGTGCTGTGATTACTCTTCCTTTTAAACTGTCCTGTGTCTCCACGTTACAGGCAACACTTTCTGGAGTAAGTAAATCATGCCCAGCATTCATCTCACACACGCAGACAAATATGAAATCAACATTTCTCCATGGTAAACAAGATCCCACTGCTCATCTGCAGCGGGTGGGCATCTTGACTGTCACTCCTTTCTCTATGGGAATAAAAGGCTCAGACGAAGGACCTGCTTCCTCGTCAGGGGCTCAGTGTAGGCCTGCTTAGGGCAACTGCCTAAAACAGAGACAGACCTTTAGAAATTGGATCAGCTATGCCAATTCTGCATGGTTTTAACTAGTTCAGGGAGAAGACTCTTCATAGCAGTATCTGCTGTGTATCTTTACGCAAACTTTACAAGAACAGGATTAATCAAGATGGACTAAATGTGTATTAAAAACTGTGTATATTTCCCTAAATAGAAAACTTAAGCATACATAATATTCATGTGCTTTTAATTCACCCATATACCGGTTTCTCAGACTCTACTAGCCTACAGGTTCTAGTAGAGGCATGGTAACAAAAATCAGATATTTCACTGGACCTGGCCCCAACCTGTGGCCGCGTGCCTCTAGCATCCTTGCATCTTGGTTATTTCCTGTAGTCCCTGGAAGTGTCTTAGCAAGACTCATAAATACGTCCACTGTCACTAGGCCTGGCCCTGGCTCTGCATGTCCCTCCCACCATCCATATGGTTCTTTTGTACCCTGCAGGGACTAACATTGTGTATCACAATGGAAGTGGTAGGAATGACTAGAGGCCAAAGCTGCTTCTTCCCTCTTTTGTACTTTGGCAGAGGGTATTAATTGTAATAATGGTAGTGGTGAATTATTGAACACTGGTTACTATGTGCCAGGTTTTATTCTAAGTGCTTTTCATGTAATTCATTTAATTTTCACAACCAAAAGGCAAATGCATTTTTACTAATGGGGAGACTGAGGAAGAGAGAAGGTAGTTTGCTTAAGCCTGCTTTGTAACACAGTATTCTACTGAGTTTTAGTAAAATAGCTGGGTTTTCTTACACCCACAGAAGAAGAGAAAGACTTCCTTAGGAATAATTAATATTCACAATCACAGACACACACACACACAAATACACACATATACAAATACATATATAAGGGAATGCTATCATACTATGAAAAATGTTTTAATGCAATTTTCTCACTTCATGTTTTGTGGGCATATTATGTGATGAATATAGATCTTCCATCATCTTTTTAAACTACTGCATGATTTCCCATTGTGTAAAGATACCATAATATATTTAATGAATATATTATTTTTGAACGTTAATATGGTTTTCTAATGTTTCTTATTCTACTAACGCTGAAATGAACCTCTTTGGACTTGCATTTGTAATCTTTTGTTTTGTTATTTCCCTAAAATTAAATTCTAGAAATTGACTTACTATATGTAAGGATAAGTACATTTTCAATTTTGATAATCTGTTGCCACACTGCTCTCTAAAAAGTTTGTTATACCAATCTGAATTTACACCACAGTGTATGAGAATGCCTGTTTACTCATGCCCTAGCCAACATTGGCTACTATTTCAATATTTTTCATCATTTTCAACCTAATAGGCAAGAAATGTCATCTCACTGATGTTTCAATTATGTTTCCTTGGTAGCTAGTAGAGTCTAGCACTTCTTTACTGCTACAACCATATGGATATATTATTCTATGAATAGCCTACTCTGCCTTTAGATCCTTTTCTATTTGAATATCCTTTGTATCTTGCTGATTTGTATGATTCCATAAAAGATTAAGGAAACAAACCTTTGCTTGTAATATTTCTTGCAAAAAGTTTTTACAGTTTGTCTTTTAATGTTGTTTATGGTATTTAGGTGCATCACTGGATCAGGGTTTATTTTTGCTATTAACAAGTTATGAAATTTTATATAGTCAAAGGCATTGTTAATTTTTTCCTTTAAGCCATTGAGCCTTTACATTTTAAGTCCTTTAGGTATGCAGTCCACAGGATTACATAAATACTTATTTACATATTCTGGTACCTTAATGGTTTCTTTTTTCAATCAAAACTTTGAAACATCTAGAATTTATTTTTGTATAAGTTATGGGTATAATACTTGAACTTGTTTTTTTCAAATGCCGACATACTTACCACCAATCATATTTTATTGAATAAACCATTTAATAAATAGCTGATTCTTTCCTTAATATTTTAACTGCTACCATTAATACATACCAAATTATTATGCATACTTAGCCCAGTTTCTGGATTTCCTTTTTAGTTTTATGGATCTGTCTGACTACTTTGGTACCATATCACAGTGATAATTTCATTTCAGATACAGAAAGTCAATCTCATTACTCATTTTTCTGGGTCTTTTCATAACTATTCTGACATAATTATTCTTCTAAATGAACTTTAGAATCATTTGGTCAAGTTCCAAACAAAAATCTCATCAAATTTTAATTGAGATTGCATTAAATTTATAAATTAATTTGAGGAGAAATGACATCTTTAAAATATTGAAGCTTCTAACCCAGAAACATAGAATGTCTCCTGATTTATTTACATCTTTTATGTCCCTAAGTTAAATTTGTTATATTTCTAAGATAGATTCTCATTAAGATTAATCCTTGTTATTTTATATTTTTGTTGCTATTACTATTATTTTTTCTTTATGTATTTTTAAACAGATATTTATACTATATAGAGGAGCTACTGATTTTTATGTTAATTTGGTAACTGGATACTTGTTTCATTGTTTCAGCACACTCTGCATTCCATTGTGGGATTTCAGAACTTTTAAATAATTTTTTAATGTGCATACATTAAGATTTATTCTTTGTGCTATCAAGTTCTATGGGTTTTTATAAATGTATAGTTTCAAGTATCGACAATTATAGTATCATACATAATAGTTTCACTGTACTGAAATATTTCCTGTGCTTCTCCTGCTCAATCCTACCCCTTTATCCCTCCCCCGGCAAACACTGAACTTTTGACCAATGCTATAGCTTTTCCCTTTCCAGAAGGTCACATAATTGGAGTAATATAGTACACAGCCTTTTCAGACTGGCTTCTTTCACTTAGCAATATACATTTATAATTCATCCTTGTCTTTTCATGGCTTGAGAGCTCATTTCTTCTTATTGCTGATTAATATTCCATCCTATGTACCACAGTTTGTTTATTCATTCACCAATTGAAGGATACCTTGGTTACTTCCAATTTGGGGTGATTATGAATAAAGCTGTTATAAACATTAGAACATTAGTGTGCAGATTTTCATGTAGACAGAAGATTTATTTTATTTATTTTTATTTTATTTTATTTTTTTTTTTTTTGAGACAAGGGCTCATTCTGTTGCCTGGGCTAGAGTGCAGTGGCACCATCACAACCACAACTCCCTGCAACCTCAAGCTCCTGGGCTCCAGTGATCCTCCTACCTCCTCAGCCTTCCGAGTAGCTGGGACTACAGGTATGCATCACCATACCTGGCTAATGACATAAGGACATAAGTTTTCAAATCAATTAAGTGAATACCTAGGAATGTAGTTGTTGAATAGTATTGTAAGGCTATGTTTTGCTTTATAAGATACTGCCAAACTGTCTTCCAAATTGGCTGTACCATTTTGCATTCTCATGAGCAATGAATAAAAGTTCCTATTGTTCCATATCCTAAGCTAGCAAATGGTATTGTCAGTATTTTTGAATTTTAGTTATTATAATAGAATTGTAGTAGTATCTCATTGTTTTAACTTGCAAATCCCTAGTGACAAATGATGTCAAACATCTTTTCATGTCTGTTTGCCACCTGTAGATCTCCTTTTGTGAGGTTTCTGTTGGCAGTGAAGTCCCCCAGTTTTTGTTTGCCTGAAAAAGTTTTTATTTGTCCTTCTCTTTTGAAGGACAGTTTTACTACCTATAGTATTCTAAATCGGTAGTTTTTTCTTTCAACACTTTAAACATTTCCCTCCATTCTTTTCTTGATTGCATAGTTTCTGACAAGAACTTTGTTAGAATTCTTACTTTGTTCTTCTATAGGTAAGGGGATTTTTTCCCCTCTGGCGTTTTTTGAGTTTTTTCTCTTTGTCTTTGGTTTTGTGCAGGTTGAATATGGTATGTCCTGGTGTAGATTTTTTGATATTTATCCTGCTTGGTGTTCTCTGAGATTTCTGTTTCTGTGGTTTTATGTATTCATTAATTTTTGAAACTTCACAGTCATTATTACTTCAAATGTTTCTTCTCTGATTTCTTCTTTTTCTGATATTCCAACTTTAAATATATTAAACCTTTTGAAATTGTTTCACAGTTCTTGGATGCTTCCTTCTTCTTTTTTCATTCTTTTTTCTCTTTGTACTTCTGTTTGAGAAGTTTCTATTGACGTATCTTCAAGCTCACTGATTCTTTCAACCATGTGTCCAGTCTACGATGAGCCAAAGGCATTCTTCATTTCTATTACAATGTTTTTTATTTGTAATATTTTCTTTTGATTCTTCTTTAGAATTTATTTCCATTTCTCTGCTTACATTATCCGTCTGTTCTGGAATGTTGTCTACTTTTTCCATTGGAGCCCTAATACATTAATCATAGTCATTTTAAATTGCCTGTCTGATAATTCCAATATCTGTGTCATATCTGAATCTGGTTCTAATGATGCTTGCTTTGTCTCTTAGATTGTGTTTTTTCTTGATTTCTGGTTTGCTTAGTAATTTTTTGCTGAAAGTCAGGCATGTTATATGTTAGAAGCTGAGATATATAGGCTGTAGTTTGAACATTCCTGCTAATCTGGCTAGGAATTGGGCTGTGTTTATTTCATGTATGTGCTAAAGGCATCAAATTCCTCTTGTGTTCTTACTTTTGTCTCTCCCATTGTCTTTGGGTTTCCTTATGACTGCCTCCTCAATAAAGTCTGTTTTGTACAGCTCTTTGAGCTATAATTCCTTGTTATTATACTAGAGCCCTGTGTGAGTGGTCACACAGTTTGGTGGTGGTAGTGTGGGGGGAGTTTTCCATAATCTTATCATTAAATCTCAGTCATTTAGTGGGGCTATGTTCCTACCTGTGACCTTCATAAGTGTATCTTAGATTTTTCTCCCCATTTATGAGAAAAAGGAAGGCTAGAAGTGCCTAAAGTGGTAGCAATGCCCTTGATACAAGGCTCTGGTAGTTTGATAAAAGGCTCTGGTAGTCTTTCCCCTGGAAAACGAGAAAAGGCCTTTGTTATAGAGAGTCCTCAAGATGTTCAAAATAGTTACTTTTCCTTCCCTGTGGTCAGAGCCAGATCTTTTTTGGTTCATCCTGAGAATCTTGCAGTTTCTGGAGGTATATTGGGAGCAGGATGTGACCCCTAAGATTGCAGCTCCCAGGAGTTTCTCGGTCTTTAAGTAGTTCTCAGCCTCCAGAAATTCATCAAAATTACCATGTTACTGTTCCTACCAGTTAAATTGACTCCAGCAGCTTCTGCTCTGCTTCAGGTAAGCTGATCTCAGCGGTGATTCTCTGGATTCACCTGTTTCTCCAGATCTTGGGGCGGCAGTTTCACCTACAATTTTATTCTCTGAGGGATCTAAGAAAAGTTGGCCATTTTCGGTCTGTCCAGCTTTTTTCTTATGAGGATGGGTATGGCATCTTCAAGCTATTTACACATCAGAATTAAAACCAAAGTCTCTACTCTGTTTTTTAAAACCCTTCCTGGGTCAATTTTTTATCAAGATGTCTAAATGTTTTCCCATAGAGATGTAGGGGGTATTATTAGTTATTTAAAACTCTTTTGTTTTACCCCTTTTCTCATTTCTAATGTCAAACATTTTTATTTTCTATCTTCCCCCTCCATTTGCATTGCCAGAGGGATATCAATATTATTGAATGAAAAAAACCTGTTGAATTTGTTTGTCAACTCTTTTTCTTCTTTAGTTTCTTATTTTATATTCCCTTAGCTTTTTTAGGTTTTATTTACCTTTTATATGTTCTCTCGCCTTAAGTTGGATACATAACTTGTTTGATTTCTTTCATCATTGTTTAAAAATCTATAAAACCATTTGCTCCTCTATTATTGCATTCCATAAGTTTTCATACTTTTTACTGCAATATTACTACTTTTAAAATATTTTATAATTTCAGTTTTAACTTCTTTGACAAAGAAGTTATTTTGGAGAGGGGATTTTTGTTTTCCATTTGCAAGTGAATTTAAGTTTTTCCTCTTTACCTTTTATGTTAATGTCTAATTTTATTGCACTCCATTGTTAGAATATAGAATGTATGGTTTCTAATTCAGAAAATTTGTTGAGTTTTTTTTTTTTTTTATGGCCTAGGATGTAAACATTTTTGTGAAAATGCCACCAGCTTTGGAAAGTAATGTGTTTTCTGTTTGTAGTACATACAACTTTCCATTTAGATAATTGAAAGCAACTTATTCAACTTATTTTTTATTTTATTCATTTGCTAATTTTTTGTGCTATTTAACAATGAGATGTGTCTTTAAATCTGTCAGTACAATTGCACTTTCATCAATTTCTCTTCATAATTCTAACAGCTTTTTAAACTATTTTAATGCTCTGTTATTTAGTAGATTAACCTTAGTAATTATAATAATTTCATTTTTGATTATATTGTCTAATCAATATTAAGTAACATTCTACTTCCTTTATGTGTTGCTACATGAATTTTAATTTGAGTTCTAATAGTACTACAGACATTTCTGCTTTCTTTTTTTGCATTTCTTTAGTATATCTCTACCCCTGTGAACCTTTCTAGAGCAACTTAGTTTTAGAGCATCTTCTATAAACAGTACATAGACAGCTTTCTATGTTTTGCATATATCTATGTTTTTCAAAATTTTTTATTGGTTAGGAAAATATCTACTATTTTATTCTGATACTGATTATATGGGTTTTTTTCCTAAAACATATTGAACTTTTATTTCTCTACCACAGTGAAACACATAAGCATTGTCTATTGATTCTTTTACCCCATGGTCACCCATAAACCTTAGTAACCACGAGGAGAGGGATTGGATCTTTAGTGTCTTCCACAAGGCCTGGCACATAAATAAAGAATGATTTGTTTAAACATTGAAGCCTACATGCTTTTACTTGCTATTTTTCCATCATATTACACATGTTTGTGACAGAATATTGGCGTTTAAATCCAGATGTTAAAAATGTACTTCTATAATACATTATACCTCTATCCATTTAAGAATTGTTTTTTTAAAATTAGCCTTATGCTTTATATTCACCTTTTACAAGTATTAAAATGCTAACATTTATTTTTGAAAGGCTACCGTATTTATCATCCATTTCTTTCTGATTACATTTTTTGCATAAATAAGAGGTTCATTTTTCTTAATTTCTCAGACAGGTAGAGAATTGCTTGAGATTCTTTTTTTTAAAGACATGTGGTTGTTTTACTTTCTGAGTCATTTTTCCTGCTCTAATAGATGGACAGTTTTTCCTGGTTCAGAAGTTTTTGATCACAATAATTTCCTTTCCAAAAATTCTATAGACATTGCTCCATTGTCTTCTAGCATTTAAAGTTGCAGAACAAAAACTGTTGCTAACTTAATTATTTTTATTTTTAAAATAAAAATTTTATTTGCCTCTCCTTAACTATCTATAAAATTGTTTAATTGGATTTTATTTGTTTTCACCTCATGCATAATGATCATTTGAAGAGACAAGTAGTTCTGTAAGACTTGTATTAATAACTTAACAAAACAAAATATAACAATATACCCCCATCCTGCTCCCATGTACTGTTCCACCAAGGTGATCACTTTCAACTGTTTTTAGCCTATTTTTAAAAATGTACATTCATAATTCTAAATTGCATGCTTATACTGCTACTTGAATTCTCAACACAATTTAACCAATCTTTATTTTAGCTTCTTCCTAGCACCGTCCACTCAGCTCCCATCAGTACGGGGGCTACTGATTCCTGGGGGCTGGAGTGTTCTGGGACGGGAATTGTGTTCTGGCCTGTCCTGCTGGCGGTGTGGGATCCTGCTTTCCCCAGTCAGCTGTGTGAGTTACACTCCTCTGCCTACTTCTCAGCTGCCCAAATTTTGTTGTTACTGTCATTTTCACTATTTTTCTTTGCCATTTTCAGTTATTGTCTTTAAACATTTTTTGGCTCTCGTTTTACTGAGATTTCAAGAGGAAGTGAAACTAAAGCCATATGTTCAATTTGCCATTTTTGGCCAGAAATCCTCGGATTTTTTTTTTTAATCCTTGAAATTCAAATGTGTTATGAGGATATATTTAAAAACACATCTCCTTTTATCAGCTTTACCTGGGTGCTCAATCAGGGATCTGGTTCTACAAACCTAAATTTTTCCTTTATGCAGGGAATTCTTCTCCTATTTTTACATTGCTATTTCATATGCTTCATTTCACTTTCTGGAATCCTATTTTAAAGGGATTAGATCTCCTGGACCTATTCTTCACTTCTATCATCTTGCTTGTCATTTTCATCTGATTTAATTTCTTCTGAATTCTCGGATAATTATTCAACAACAATTTAATTTTCTGAAATATTTAATCAACTATCCACTACTTTATTGTGTTTTTTTTAATATTTTATAACCATATTTTTAATCTAGAGTTTCTTTTTTGATCTCAGATGATCTTTTTTTGATAGATGCATTGTCCTCTTAAATCTTAGTAAGAACATGGATTATGATATTTTAAAGTTCCCTCTCAGTTGATGGAATATATCTCTTTCATAAGGGGATATTAGTTCTGATTCTTAAGAATGATCTCCTTATATTTGGAGATATATTTGGAAATCTTTTATATGCTTTTGATCTTTCTTTAACCTATCAATTTTTGAAAAATTGAGGTATACTTGGGAAATATACCCTCTTTGGAAGCCACTGGGAATGAGTGAAAAGCACAAAATCCTGGAATACCACATTATAGCTGAGAGCAAAACCATGATGGGGAACAGGATGAAAGAATGGCCATATTACACCACCACTAGAAAACCACTCTAGCTCAGCCCCAGACCTGGTTGCTCTTAAACATGGCTGCCATTATGGTCTACTTATTTGAATGCCTTCTCTCCTTTGTGACTCAGCTCTAGGCCCTGTCCTTTGACATTTTCTCTGGATAAATAAACTGTGGTACATCCAGACAGGAGCATTAGTCAGTGTTAAAAAGAAATGAGTGTTCAAACTATGCAAAGACATGGAGGAAATTGAAATGCATATCACTAAGTGGAAAATGCCAATCTGAAAAGACTAAATATTGTATGAGTCCAACTATATGACATAATGGAAATGTAACAGAGGTGAAGATCTGGAAAAGAGCAATGAAACATTTTATGAGTTGTCTCTTTAAAACCTCCACCCTTTTTGGAAATTAAAACGTTCATTCCTTCCTGAGACCAGTAATCAAAAGGGCAGAAAAAATTGTTCTTTGTTTTCTAGTATCTTAAAGTACAGAAGATGGCAGAACAGAATTGTCTGGACAAGGGTCACAAGATCATAGTCACCAGATATAGGGTCGACCAAAACCACCAATTATAGTTGAACAATAATAGCTCAAAGCCATGATGTATGACACTGGTCACGTAGAAAATGTGGCCAACTGCCGAAAACCACCCTTTTAAAAAGCCCTGTTTTTCTGCTTAAAGACAGGATGGCAGTCTTTGAGATGCTAGTCCACCACTGCCCTCATTTGCCAACAACTTAATGAATTTCTCTTTCCTTTTCCTCAAACCACTTGTCCTTGTTTTTCATTCTCACAGATTCTGCCTCAGGGACAAGTACAAACTTTCTGTAACAGAAATGGAAAAGCTACGGAGACAGTGTTTTCCAGTGTTGGGGGAAGGGAGAGATGAATACTATTAATACAGAGGATTTTTAGGACAGTGAAACTACTCTGTAATGACACTATAATGGTGGATACATGTCATACATTTGTCAAAACTCATAGAACGTACAACACCAAGAATGAATCCAAAGGTAAACTAGGAACTTTGAGTGGTGATGACGTGTCAATGTAAGTTCATCAATTGTAACAAATGGACCACTCTACTGGGGGATGTTGACAGTGGGGAGATTATGCATGTGTGAGCACCAGTTATGTGGGAAACCTCTGTACTTGCCACTCAATTTTGCTGTGAACCTAAAATTGCTCTTATAAATAAAGTCTATAAACTCACCGTCCCCCTAAAAAATTATATTTGGAAACATTGTCCCTCGTTTGAATTGACTGTTTATTTCCAGAAACATAGTTTGGAATGATGTTGTTGATTATATTCTAGGGATATGGGACATCCTGATAATGTTATTGGAAGGAGTTTGATCTCCTTGGATCAACAAATTGGTTGCTAAGTGAGATGGAACACACAGGAGGCGCCTGTTTGAGTCTACAGAGATTTCTTTACTGCTTCACCTTGTCTCTTCTTCAACACTTCCAAAATAATCCTCATTGTTAACAGTTCGAGCTATTAGGCCTGCAGGAGAGCTTGGTTCAATTTGCATTATAATTCATTGCCATCCTTTGGGAATGTTTCCCAACAATCCTCATTAAAGCTGTTATTTACAGGTCAGATGGTAGAGAAATGATTACACATATTTAAGAACCCAAAATGCAGATTGTCAAATTATTCCTGTAGCTGGGGGAGGAGGAGAGTTGGATGGAAGAAAGGGAAGAAGGAAGGAAAGTAGGGAGGGGCGGAGGGAGGGAGATTTCGTAATGTCGTTTATTCCTTTCTACAAACAAGAAAACAGAGCACTGGAAAACGGAAGATTAAGTTCTAGGGTTCCATTTCTGAGCTCAAGCACCAAGTCCTGGGCCTGCAGCTCGCTCCCGTTCTTTCTTCTCTCTTTCCACAGAAATTTCCCTCTTTTTGTCTGAGGGGTTGACAGAAGTAGGGCAGTAAGGGGACTTGCTCGTGGGATGTCTTACTGGCTCCTCTTCAAATAAAGTTTCAGTAAACTGAGTGGCTCAGGGCTTCAGCTTGCAGAAAGGAGGTGTTTGAATCTTGGTTCTACCATTTGAGTCATGTCACCTGACTGCAAAGAGCCTCAATAATTTCTGCCATCTCCAGGACTAACACCCCAGAATTAGGAGTCCTCAGAAACCATTTATTCTTGCAGGAAGAGGCAAGAAGGAGGAAATTGGAATTCAGAAAGGAATTCAGAGTGTCCTCTTGTAGTCCGACTTAGTCCAGATAAGAGGCATCCCCTGACCAGAGAGCTGAGCTGGGCATGCTCCAAGACTGTGTGCAACATTTTCTCTGTGCTTAGCTTTCTTACTGCTGTTCTGCCCTTGCTCTGGTCTCCAGTTCTCCTAACTTCAAAATCCAGCCCCTGGACCTCTGGACATAGAACCTGTGCTATGGTTTGTGGTGTTTGCCTCTCAGCTCTGCCCTGTGGACTGTGCCTTAGGCCATCTGACTCTTCCTTCCCAGGAAGTCCTTGTACTCCAGTGCTGCCTATCAGAGGCAGAGGCAGAACTAGCAGAGAGCAGAAAAGGCAAGTGCTCCTTTGAGCTCATTCTCCAAAGGCAGAACCTTTCTGACCACGTGGCATAAGGAAAGGTAGGAAGAGGCTGTGCCACTGCCCTCACCTCCCCCAGCAGAGTGGGAGACCTGGTGTGATTCCCCCGGGAGCCCAGTGCTCCTGGGCCCACCTCTGCCAGTGACAGGGGAATCCAGACCCTTTCCTCCAAGTTACACCTGCTCTGAGAAGGGGAAGGAGAGGGTAAGAGGACGCTCTTCCTACTATGGCTACAAAACAGAGCCCGATGCTTTCCCCTCCCCCCACAGAGAGCACAGCTCTAAGAGGCGCCCTCACACCTGCCTGCATTTTAATTAATATCATCCCACCATCTATCAACAGCAAGTCAACATGCTTCACACCAGGGGAGAAAAACAATCCTCGCCTTGTCAGCCCTGCCTCTCCGGGAGCAGCTGAGGGTCTCAACCCCCCCTGACTCTCTGCCACCTCCTTCTCCCTGGGGGTTGTTGACAGGGTGCAGCGTGCCACAGACATGACTTTGGCATCAGAAGGTGGCAGCATGGGAACGTGGCAGAATGGGTTGGGGCGACCATGGACCGGCACAGACACTCTGTACCAACACTGTGCTCAGGACGTTCCAATCCTCAAAGCAATGCTGTGTGATGAGAATTGCCACCCCCAGCTTCATAGCAGGGTGACTGGGGTTTGAATACACGCAGGGACTCCCTGGGATCACGCTGCTAACACAGGGCAAGGCTGGGCATATGAATGCAGATCTGGCCCATAAATCCCTCAAGGTCTGTCCGCACTGCTTTCCCACGCCATGCCCTTGGGACGCTACTCAGCCTGCTGGACTTCAGAGTGTTTTCCCAGGTGATCAATGCATTTTTTTGAGGCTTGAGCTGCAGGATAAGAAGAGCTCTATCCATTAGATGGAGACAGGGGGTGGAAATAGGCAAGAACTCCGATAGGTGGCCCTTGTGTGGGAGCATGTTTGCACCTCATGCGCACATCCACAGTGTGCGTGGGAGATGGGAGGTATGTGACTGGGACTGGAAGTGTGTTTCTCAGTGTCTGTCCAAGCACAATGAAACAGTGTGAATTGGGATCATACGTGGGCACGCTCCATTCTAGCCTGGAGGCAAATGCTATAGAGCAGGAAGCCTAGATCCTCCTAGGCTGCCCCAGGCTCAAATGTACCCAACCTCTCTGAGCCACTTTGCTCATCTATAAACAGGCAATGAAGTGATGCAGTGACACAATGTATGGAAAATCCAGTATGGAACTTGGCACATGGTAAGCACTCAACGAACTATAGATACTAACTAGTTCTAAATTCACGTAATTACCCTGTCATCCATCTTTTCCAGGAGCATAAGGACTTTGTCAGATGCATCTTTGAAGTCCAGATTTACTTGCTTCCTGGTATTTTTGCAGTCTTCAAGCCTAGGAAGCAGTGAAAGAAGTATTTGGTCCTTAGCAGCTAATTCTTGGGGAACCCTCACCAAGTCTTAGGGATCCCTTTCTCCCTACCAGGTGCTCACAAAGTCTGTGACTCGAAGCGGAGG
The DNA here is from genome assembly GCF_041146395.1 of Eulemur rufifrons. Lineage (NCBI taxonomy): Eukaryota > Metazoa > Chordata > Mammalia > Primates > Lemuridae > Eulemur > Eulemur rufifrons. Next base: position 65,478,961 of record NC_090988.1, read on the forward strand.
ACAGGAAATAAATACTGACCCATGGAATGCTTCCTGCACCTGTGAGAAAGAACCTCACTCCTCTGGTTCCTCACAGGGATGTGAAGAGATGCCCTTTCCTGGGCCTAGCTCCCTCCCCTGCCTCTCTTGGTGAACCCCTGGGTTCTGGAAATTTTCCATCTGCCTTGAAAGCTGGCTTCTATCATCCCTATTAAAGAAAAACCCCACTCAGCTGGGTCCTCAGCTACTTAGGAACAATTGTCCAATTTCCAGCCTCACTTCCTTTTATCACAGAATTGCCTGAGCAGGTGGTCCTCCTAGCGCCTCTCCTCCTCTCGGGATAATGCCTTCCTTTGTGCTCAGCCTGGCAGGAGAGGCCCTTGTGGGGATGCTGCTGCCTGTGGACTCCAGGGACTGAGTCCTTGCCAGCCCTGGGATTTCTGTCCTCGGTGATTCCAGGGGAGGTGCCGGGTCCTTCCCAAAGGACATAAGCCAGGGAAGCAGGTCAAAGTGGGGCCCCCAGACAAGGCAGAAGTGGGAGACAGCAATGGGGGTAGGGGAAACCAGACTGTGAGCCAGGACCTCACAAGTCAGGGAAGGAGGGATTCAGCTGTGCCCTGGAGGACATCCCCTTTGTTTCCTGGTCCAGGTAAATGTGGCCACCTCCCTCTTCAAAGAATTCGAACTTAACCCCCTACTTCCCAGTTACCTTTGTAGAGAGAAGTCTAGTATCCCAAATTTCACAATGCTCTCTCTCTTCTTCTCTCTTTTTTTTCTTTCCTGGATTCCCTTTGATCTAGCTCCCTTGGAAATAGCTTTTCAGTTCAAGGGTATGAAGATTCTTTCTGGTGTGGGGATGCTATCACGGTGCCCCTTGACAGTGCCAAGATAGCTCCACATCAGAGCCTGCAGTCTGAAAGGACGAGGGCTGTCCAGATGGTGCAGGAAAATGATGTAGAACAGGGGGTAGGAAAAAAGGAGGTAAAGGTACTGGAAACAAGAACAAAGTACCTTCTCTTCTCACTGAACCAAGAGGCCTCTTGATATGGATGGTGGTCGTGGGAATGACGGTGGGAGCGGGGCTGGGACAGTGGCTGTCAGGGAGATACTGACAATGGAGACAAGGAAGCTGGTGACAATAGTGGTATCGGGGATGGCCGGGAATGGCGCAGTGGCGATGGTGGTGATACAGAAGTCACTGAGGATGGCAAGGATGATGTAGAGCTATCGTCTGGAATGCTCTTCCAGTCCGCATCCAATCAAGTCCTACCCATCTCACTGCATAATGGAAACAATAGGGATTTAGAAGTCAGAATGTCTACTACTCTTGTACCCTTGTAAATTTTACCTTTTTGGTCCTTGATTTGCTCATTTATGAAATGTGCGGGTTAGACTAGGTGAATTCAAATGGTTCTGCCACTTCTTAAATTGTAGCATCTCAGGATTTCAGGCTTAGTTTTAGTCCTGCTTTCTCCCAAACACTCCAGGCCACAAATTTCCTGTTTCTCTGTCTTTTGAAAACACTTGATCTCTAAACCATCCTTTTGGTCATTAGCATCAACTACTATGTTTATTGCAGTGTCTTGATCTTGGCATTGGGTTCCCATATGGACTATTTTTGGCTCAGTGCCTGAACAATATCCACATATTATAGACATTCAATACATATTTGATATTTACTCAACTAACAATTGCTGAACATTCCTACACTCCAGGCCCTGACCTAGGTCCTGGGACTAAAAAGATTTGAAGGCACACTTTCTGATGGTGAGGCCCTCCTAGTGGAAGCAGCAAATGTGTAAACCCTTAAGTAAAGCACAATATCCTAATGCACATGTGAACAAAACAAAATGGGCTTGCTGAGGAGGGGACCCAGGAAACATGTAAGATAGGATGCAATGTTTTAAAGTAAATCTGGAAAGATGATTCTTGTCTCTCCATTGACAAGCAGAAAAGGGCATTTAGGCAAAGAGAACTGAAATGCCAACCATCAAGGGTGAAAGTGTCTACCCAGGGAATAGTGGTTTGGCATGAAGCCTGAAGCCTGACTGTGAAGAGAGTTGAACTGTATCCTCTGGGTTCTGCGGGAGGGTTTTAGACAGGAGTCTCTAGCATTTTCAGGAAGCCCCTTTGATGGCAGAGAAGAGAATGACTGTCATAAGATGGAGGCAGGAGGATGGGACAGGAAAATCTCAGGAGTCCAGGTTTTGTGATGAGACCTGGCAGGAGGCAGAAGCAGCAGGACTAAAGGGAGCAGAGGGAAAAACTCAAGGGGGCCTTAGGAAGACAAATCTATAAAAAATACAATGACTTATTGGATCTAGAGGGTGAGGGGTAGTGAGAAATTTGGAATGGCTGTAAAAGTTGTTGCGAGGGTGACAGGTCCTATTAGAAAGGGTATAGGGAAGAGGGTTGGTGATGAGTAGATGAAGATATGACCATTTGTCTTTGAAGAATTGATCTTGGTGTAGTGGACATTTGGAGAGTGAACCTCTATCTCTCCTTGTCCCTCATTTGCTGAGATCTCAGTAGCTCGTAAGTTTCTACTGACCAGAGCCCTGCAGAGGCCAGGAACAGGCCAGGAAAGAGAAAGCAGAGGGGACCTCACCCATCCAAAAAGTCATTGGTTTCATTTCCCAATGTCCAAATGCCTCTGTCCCAATAAGACCTATAACCAATTTCCCTGCGAAGGCCCCCAGAGAGGTCTGAGCTTGATGGAGTTGAGTAGTGGGCTTTTTTTTTTTTTTTTTTTTTGCCTTTTTTGGGACTAAAAGCAATTTCCATTTTATGCCTTTTGTCTCTTCATCCAAGCAAATGCCGGTGGGATCTGGCAACCTGAGTTCAATAGCCAGTCCTTTTGGTCTTTCAAAGGCTATGAATGTAATAAGAGCACTCAACCCTTCTGAAGATATGCAAATCCGTGCATTTAAAAGATTTACATTCATCCTTCACAGGCCCTGAAATATAAATATGAAATACCCAGAACCTTGTCACTTCAGTAATAATTAAGCTGATGGCCTATTATGTTCGATTGCAAATCAATATAGTATCTTTTGGTGCCACTTGAGTTCTTGAGGGTTGGCGCGGGGCCAGCTCCAGTTATACAATTGAATTGCTGCAGCTGCCTGGGAAACTTCGCTGCCGTTCCCATTCAGGAAGAATAGGCGGGTAACAATGGTGACCAGCCTCCCTGCAGTAATTGTGTACGAGGACACATTTCCAATGGGGTTTTTGTTCAGCAGGTGCTGTTATTTTAGTTTAATTTGAATTCTGAAATATGGAGGAGAGAAGGAGACCAATCTTAACAGCATCTAACCTACAGCTGTTCGAAAGAGGCCAGCAAACAGCATATGTTGCTTAGATGGAAATCATAATTGCTCATTCTCCCTGGGATGTTGGCCCACCAACGTGGAGCCTCTGAAATTAGCCGGCATTTTTCCGGCATTTTCCTCGGTGGCGAGGCCTCTGCAAAGCTGGGGAAGAACTATTCTAGAGTGGCTCGCAACCCAGGAGGCTTTCGCTGCCGTGATGTCTCCTCCTTCTCCTTCCTTCTTTCTCCTTCTTGGTCAGCTGAGATGAATCCCAGATGCTACACAAAGCACATCCTGGGTTGGCTTCGCCACTGGAAGCCGCCATGGGGAGACACGAGGAAGTAGGCACTGGGGAGGGCTGGCAGCAGCCCCAGTGCCAGGCTTTCTTGGAGGGCAGAGGGACCCACACCCCTAGGTCAAGATCAGGGCTGCTGCAGGCAAGAAGAAAGCTCCAATAGTAAGGATAATAGCATCAATAAGGACACCCTGATCTGGATAAGAAATGGCATCCACATGGCATGTTCCCATCCACAAAGCACTTTCCCATGCTTTGTGTTTTTACGTACGTCCTCACAACACTCCCTGGAAGGAGGTGATAGTATTGTTCCATTTTGTAGAGAAGGAAGCTGAGGTGCAGAGAAGTCAAAAGACAAATCCAGAGCTAAAACCTGCTAGGATTGGTATGTAAGTCTTCCAACTTAAAATCCCATGCCCACTTCCTACACCAACTGCCTCCTTTTTCTATTCCAATGACTTTTCAGCTCCCTGGTTGGTAAGAGAGACCTGCTTCCTTCAGCCTCCAAGCCTGTGATAATGAACTAATCCTGCAGACCTGTTTCCTGTGGTCTCTGTACTGGAAACTGATGTTCAAATGATTTGGGGATTGGACTTTGGAAAATCAGAGAGGTGTGACATACTAGATGCCTAGACTCCTTTCCTCCCCTCTTCCTCTCTCCCTTACTTCCTTCCCTCCCTCCCTTCCTCCTTCTCTTTCCTTCTCCTCCCTTCCTTCCTTCCTTTTTTCCTTCCAAACTTACTAAGCCCCTACTATAAAGGAGGCACTGGACTAGACACAGGGGGATGCAAAGATGAACAAGATAAATTCCTGGTTCTCAGCAAACCTAATCCAGAAGAGATGAGCCACTACAAAATAGAAGAAACAGCTTGACTGTTGCCGTGTGGTTGGGATGTACAAAGTGCTCGGGTCCCAGCAAAGACGAAGGCTTCACAGGGGAGGTGAACATTGGGGTAGATTGTGAAGGATGTGCCAAACCCTTGCAAGTAGAGAAAAGGGGACAGGGATTCAGACCTGGCATGAGTCACTGGTCTTAGCCTGTCATGGGCACAGTGTCAGTAGGGAAAGAGGGGGTTAAAGCTTGGAGAGAGGACTGATATAGCTTGGCCCCTTAGTGGCATCATGTTCAGGGGTAGCAAAGCTGGAATGAACATCCGGTGCAAGGTGTGACCGACCTCAAGAGGACAAAGGAGGTATGTAGCAGGCGTCTGGCCCAGATGTCTGTTGTCAGTCACTCCTGGCCAGAGAGGGTGGGGACTTGCTAGCTTGCCCTGAGCCTAGAGCAGTGCTTTAGCTCAGACGCTGCTGCCATCAGAGCTTGGACAGTTCCTAGAGCTCAGGGATCTGAGGCTCACAGTGGGCCTCTGCTCTCTGTCAGGAATGCTTTGCCCTCCCTTTTTTGCCAGAGGCTATCACTACCTCAGCCAAACCTTCATGCTCACCTCATCCTTGTTCTGGAATGTTCCTGCTGAGGGATGCAGAATGATCATCAAAGCCATACCAGGGACAGGCTCAACTCCAAACAGCTGCATATCTCATAGACCTTCCCTCCTGGATTCCAGAGTGGCTGCCAATCCCAGGGGTAGGAGCAGACAGATGTGGGGCCTAGAAATAGGTCTAGCGCGTAAGATGGTGTTGAGGGGCATGGCCTTGGAAGTCAGACTGGGGTTGGAGCCTTATATTGTCACTTCCACCTGTATAACTATCACTTAATTGTCTCATCTGTAAATGGGAGACAATATAATTGATAGGGCTATTGTGATGTTTAAATCAACAGGTTTATTTCTAATTTTTTCTTTATTTTTAAATTTGTATTAATACACAATATTTGTACATATTTATGGGGCACATGTGCTATTTTGATAAATGGGTATTTAGGATATGCATCACCTTAAACATTTATCATCTCTTTGTATTGGGAACATTTCAAATCTCTTCTGGCTATTTTGAAATATATAATATATTATTGTTAACTATAGTCATCCTACTGTGCTATTGAATGCTAGAATTTATTCCTTCTATTAATTGTATGTTTGAACCCATTAACCAACCTCTCTTCATTCTCCCCTACCCCCAGCAGAGTGCTTGACACTTATAGCCCAGTAAGTTTTAGCTGCTTCTAGCAGAAGCAGTAGTAGCAGGGAAGTAGTCATGATAATGTAGTAATAGTAGTAATAGTAATATAACAACAGTCGTGGTAATGGTGGTGCTGGTGGTAACGGCGGTAGTAGTTATGGAGTGGTAGTGGTGGTAGTGTAGTGATAGTACTAATAGTGGCCATGGTAGTCATGGAAGTAATATTAGGAGGCCCCGCCACTTACTATCTTGGGAAAGTTTCTACACCTCATCTTACCCAAAGTGTGGGGCAAATGCTTTCTCTTTCACAGCTGTGATGATGCTAACAAACAAAGCAATTCCACAGACACTCACTGAGCACTCTGAACATACGCGAAGGCGCCTACAGCCCAAAATGTATCACATGGAATTTCATCAAACATTAGATAAATTTAAATTTGAAATCCCTCCTGGGCTAAGTAACCAGGTATTTTCCTTCACAATTCTTTCTTGCAGACAGAGCAAAGGCCCTGTAGAGGCAGAAGGCCAGACTGCTCTAGTGTGAGGTATGTCGTGGGCTCCAAGGGCAGGGGCCACATCCCTCTTTCACCATTAGGGCCATGCCTGGCCGAGCAGGTGTGTAAGTGAGAAATATGCTTGCTGATTGAATATTTGTCGCATGCAGAAGAAGTGAATGATGCTATACTGCCTAAGTAAAAACCATGGAGATGCTAGAAGGCGCTCTCCCACAGAGAAAGGTTATGACACTTTGGCTCTTAGTCTTGGCTAGGACAGGAAGGAAGGAAACTCCATTCTGGGCTGAGGGGCTGAGGGCTGGCTTGGTTGGAAGAGCTTTGGGGCTCCCTTTGTGAATGTGGGAGAGTCTGCTATGTAACAACTTCTCCGTCTCTGCATTTTCACTCTAAGCAAGCCAGACAAACCCAAGATATCCGTGGGTGGGGATTTATTTTGGCAGCTCCAGTGATGAAGGGAAGCCAAGAGCCTGGGGCTATTCAGTTAAACACCACATGTTAATCGCAATCTATTTTGCATAATCCCAGCAAACATTTTGATCTCAGGAAAGTGTAATCCAAGAACAAGCAGCTTCTGTGAGAGGCCTATTCTTGGCATAGCTCAGTACGAAAGGAGGATGTACGTGAGGTCTGGGGAGGAAACCGTTTGTCCAGTGCAGGCCTGATCAGCTACGGAATCCCGTTCTATTCACCAAATTAGGATGCTGTGGGAGGATGGGACCCTTGACCTGCCAATAGCTGAGCATAGGGTGACTGCTCTGCCTCTGTAAATCTGAAAGCGTGGGTGCTGTAGTTGAAATGAGTCCCCCCAAGTCCCCAATACGACAGTGTTGGGAGGTAGGGCCTAATGGGAGATATTTAGGTCCTGAGGGCAGAGCCCCTCGTACATGGGTTACTGTTGCTATGAAAAGGGCTTGTGAAAGTGGATTCAGTTTCTTCTGCGCTTCTGACAGGTGAAGACACAGAGTTTGTCTCTCTCTTTTCCCCTTCCTTGTTCCACCATGTGAGGAGGCAGCTCGAAGGCCAACACCAGACACTGGCACCTCGGTTCTGGACTTACCAGATACTCAGCCACAGCGACTTAAACACACAGAGACGTAATGTTCTCACACAAAGATACCTGGAGGCCAGCTGTGAGAAACAAATTTCTGTTCTTTATAAATTACCCAGTCTCGGGTCTTCCATTATAGCAGCACAAAAAAAGACTAAGATCATGGGCATTGGAACCAGCTAAAAAAAGAAAAAAGGAGAAAGGTAACGTGGCCTCTAAGAAAATGATGAGGATGCCCTTCAGGAATACTTGCTCTGCTAGGCCCCGAGGGGCTGGGGGCATGAAGATGTAGTTTCTGAGAGCAAGTGTTTCCACTAGGAGCGCACAGCCAGTTCAAGTCCTGGGCCACGCCTAAAGGCCTTGGTGTGGCCGAGGTGGACCCTGGTGGCTCTGGGAAGAGGCTCCCGAGGTGCTGGCCCTCTGCTGAGTGGTGTCTACTGTATGTGCCCATCCTCCACCCCAACCTTTCTTCTTCATAGATAGCGAATCATGAAAGGGTCTGTAACTCTGGTGCAGGTGGGGTTACCGGCCAATAGGCACACTGTTTCCTTAGGGGAGACTTACGTATCTCCCAGTTATAGCATTTTCACATTAAAATGATTTTAATATAACCTAACATTTCCCTCTATTCCCCCCACCATACACACACACACACACACACACACACACACACACTCCCTTCTCCCTCCCCCCCACCAGACACACATTCCATTTTATAGGTGGAAAAACCCAGTTGCGCGGTGGGGGAAGTGCTTTGTCAGACGATTCACAAGTCAGCATCAGACAGAGCCCGGCTCCCACTTACGTCTTCCCGCCCCAGACACGCTACTCTTCATGCTCTACACGGCGCCTCCCACACTCAGACTCTCTTCTTTCTTAATATTTAGGAAGCGTGGCACTTCCAAATCATCTGTATTTTCCCAGGATGATTTTTACTTGTATCTAGTAGCCCGAGAGTAATGTTAGCCCGTGAGATAAATCATCACGGGTCCAACATAAAGGGGATGCTGTTTTCGTGAGCTCAAAGGAAATTAGGCAACAGGATTAAAAAGCGCCTGTGTGTGTGTGTGTGTGTGTGTGTGTAGCATATGTGTAAATATATATGTAAAAGTATATATAGGTATATATAAAATATATGTAGGAAATTATGTATAATATAGGCATGATACATAATATCATGTATATGTATTAATAATAATATGTTAACTGCCTGCTTATTCGATGTGGGTTTGTGAGTGTGGAGTGAAAAGATTGAAATGACATTCTGATTCTACTGCTTCCAAGGTAAATGATTTGTGTATAGTCAATTTCTCCCAACTTTAATTTCCTTATATTTAAATGAGAGATGATGATACCTACTTCTTAGGGTTGTGGTAAGGGTCACATAAAATCATGCACTATATTAGGAATGTTTTTGACTTTAGACAGAAATATTCAGCCATAATGATTTAAACACATAGAGATGTAATATTCTCACACAAAAAGATACCTGGAGGCAAGCCATTGCTAGCGTTAGCTCAGCAGTTCCCCTCAATGTGAACTGATGCCTTTGCAGTTCTCTTCACTTCTTCTTCATGGTTGCATCATGGTTGCTGCAGCTCCTTCCATCACAGCTATAATCCAGTAGAGAATGGTAAGGGGTTGGGAAGTGATAAAGGGAAGAAAAAAATGTCTCTGTCAGGAAATCAAAAGTTTTCTCAGAAATTCCACAGCAGGTTTCCACTTACCATGTCCAGAACTTTGTCATATGGACGACTCTGGCTCAAAGCTGGCAAAAGAAAAGGAGTTAGGAAATGGTCAACCTGCTTGTCTGCATACATAAAGCCTTCACATTAGCACACAGCTGTATTAGTGTTAGATGAGTGCTCTCATTTGTCTTCTTTCTGGAGACTCTTTTGAGTATGCCAGGAGTTCTGGAATAAAGGAAGGATGATGGGGTTGGTGAGATGACAGAACGTGGGCTGAGTTTCTGGTCATTTCCTGGGGAACAGTTGTTTGTTGCCAGACCTGATTATGCAGGTGACCTCTTTGGTCTGGAAATGAGGACTAGCTGATAAGTGAAGCAAGGGAAGACCACTGAGGACTAGAAAAGGAAGAGATATCCCATCCCACCCTGCCACTTCCCTCCCTGGTTGGGCTGCTGGACACTCCTGTCTGAATCTCAGCCTTCAATCTTATCACACTCAACATGTCCATACACAAACAGGCATTTTGGGACACTAAATCACATCCACTATTGCATTTTACTGTCCATCAGGGGTTGCATCAGCCTCCTCCTTGCTGAGGATCTGCAGTTCAGAGCCCTCTTTGATTGGAAGCACTGGTTCTTAGCAGGCAGCTGGCTTGTGTCTCCCAGGAATGAGGCAGTGCTGATGGCAGAGGGACAGCCAGGCAAGGAGGAGGGCAGCAAGCAGGAGGGAGCTCTCTCACCTCCTGGGGAGGCAGAGTGGAATGCAGGGTCTCTGTTGTGGGGATAAAAGCAAGATGGGCTCCCACCCCTGGTGCCTCCCCTCTCTACTCCTCTCTGGTCAGGCCACAGACCTATTGCTTGGGCCTCTCTGGTGACTTTCTTTGCCCCCGCACATGGATTACAGCTCTGGGCCCATGACCACAGTCCCTCCTCTTCCAGCCAGGTGCTGGCCTGGCAGTGTGGGAGGAGCTCTCACCTTGTGGGAACAGGAGAGCTGAGCTCTCTCCCCCGACTCCTCTCCACTTCCCAGCCATGTGACTGCACCTCTGAGCCTCAAGTAATGCATCTGGGAAGTGGGAACAGGATACCATCACTGGAGAGTTGCTGTCAGGGCTGAGATAACCAGTTTTTTGAAAGGGGCCTCATGGGTTTCAAGAGCTAATTTAGTGGGGGCTGGAGTGAGGAAGGGACAAAAGGAGAGAGTAGGTGGGCTTCAGGTCTCTCACTTACACTTTACCAAGAGCAGCTCATCTTTTTTACATGTTGGGCTTATTTCATGTGATAAAAATGTTTTTTTGCAATAAATAAATAAATAAATAAAAATAAGGGAACCACCAATTGATGTTAAGCACATGGTATATATTAGGCACTTAGTAAATATTGCTCACTTCTCCCCAACCTCTTTTTCAAAAATTGACTATTGCCATTTCCTATGGCTTTTGTTCCATGTACTTTTAAAAGTTAAAAAAATACACTAAACGCCTGCCACTTGGATCTAATTATGAGAATGGTTGGTCCAGTGATTCTGTGTGTCGAGATCACAACTCCGGTGCTTATCTCTTAATCCATCAGTTCCAGATGACCATCCAGGGACTCATTTTTCTTTGGTGTGACTTCTTTCTGCAGCCAAAATTTCCTGGACCCGCCTGAGCTCCCGTCTCTACGCAGCTCCCCTTTCACTTAGCTGACCTGATAAACGGCCAACAAGGTCTGGTTTCAGCAATGGGCACTTTTCGCTAGAAAACAATTAAAATGACCGAAACCTGCTGAGATCTAATAAATATTCACTCATCCGCCTGAACAGATGCCAGTTACAGCAGAAGAAAAATACAGTGTCTGGAGTAAGGGAATTCGCTCTGGTCTAGAGCTCCTAGCACAGGTGTCAAAAGAAGTGCAACGAAATGGAGATAATCTTGCTACAGAAAGGGCAGCCGGGAACAGAGAAAGATGGGGTGCAGGTGCAGTTGATATCCAGGGATTCCCATGTGGATTTGTCCCCCTTTAGCAGAGTTGATGACTTGAATGTGTAAGCTCCTTGTTAAGGGTTGTGTAGTATACATCTTCGGTCCCTTTGCTGTCCCCAAAACAAAGCCCCAAGATTCAGGGGCACTTATCAAGCAAGGCTCAGAGTGTTAAGTGCTGAAGAAGACAGGAGGATGCATGACTCACACCTCTGTGATTAGGGACTTTCGCTTCTGTAGGAGGGAGGACAGTTCTAGGTGAAGTCCAGGAAGATCTGCGTGGGCCACTGGGGAAAGCCAAAGATTCTGGAATTTCAAGGGGAACTCACCTCTGCCTGGAGGGGATTAACAAAACTTCATGGCAGAAGTGGCATTTAAAAGAGGTCCTGGGATACTGAGGTGGGGTAAGGGCACTTGAGGAAGAGTCTATTAAATCTGGGAGGAGAGAGGGTGTGGGCTGTGCCCCAGGACAGACTGAGGTCCTGTAAAATCCTGTGGTTTGGAGACAGAAGACCAGTTCTAGTCCAAACCTCCCTCTGTTCTTATGGAAACTGAAGCTCAGAGAAGGAAAGTTATGTGTCTGAATTCACACAGCTTCTCATGAAGTTTCAGAGTGATAGCTCAGCAACAAATGAAGTACTAGTGGACCATATGAGATGAGCTTTAGTTACTCGTTAATGGACTGAAAGAAATTTTTGAGCTCAGGGGAGATACGGTACCGTAGGCGGCAGGACAAGCCTTCCTGGAGAGGGCACAAAGGAAGTTTCTTAAGGAAGAGGGCAGAAGAGCAGGATCAGGGAAAGGGAACTGACTGTCAGACCCAGGCATTGGGGCAGGCACCATATATGCCTAATTGATAAAAAGATTAATTGCAGTTACTCTATTTGATGAGTGATTACGTACTAGGTATTTTATTCACATCATCTCTAATCTTTAAAGTGATCCTGCCAGGTAGGAAAAATTCAAAGGGGTTACCCAATCCACCTGCTGTCAGGAATCAGAGCCAGGAAATAAAAAATCTGCCTCATATACCACATTGATTTTACTGATTTTGGTTTTGTCTGTTTATTTGTTTCTTTGAGAATTATTACAATCCCATTTTACATATGAGAAAATAGGTTCAGAGTGGTTAAGTAATTTGCCCAAGGTTACACAGCAAGGATATGGCAGGGCAGAGCTGATGCTTTTTGCCAGATAACATATTCTTTCACCATCCTGGATTTGGGTGGACCTAATGGGAAGGGGCAAAGTGGGAGTATAAAGATGTGGAGGCTGGAACAAGCACATCCACCTGCAGGATGGATGTTGAGGCCACCTGCCTCCTGTCCATCAGACTCCAAGTGAATCTGAAGGGTGAATACCTCGATCTTGGCTCCACCTCCTGTTCTCAGTGCAAAGTCTTCCCAGGCCAGACTCCGGGATCCTTTGCTCTCCCTACATTGTGCTTTGGGGGATGAAAGTTTGGAATATTGAAATTCTCTAGTTTTACTCTCTCTACTGACTCTTGGACATAGTTTCTTACCAACATCTGGTTCCCTAATCTCTGGGCAAATCATTGCATCTGTTTGAGCCTCAGTTTCCTCCTCTGTTAAATGGGAGTATCAATGTCAATTTCAAGGATTGTGTGGACAATGAATTAAACAAAGTTAATTAAGAGTTTAGAACAATGGCACGTTTTTGACACTCCATACACAGTTATCGTAGCAGTGCTATTATGAGTGGATGGTGTGGTTTTTAATGTGGCCATTTTCATCTCCCCCAGTCACTCACTCCCTAGTCCCCAGGATCCACCAGGCCTGAGTGGGCTGGCCAGCATCCCTGCTGTGTTTTCTCTGTTGATGTGGGCTTGAGACAAGACTCCTTTGCGCTATGTGGCAGGAAGGATGGAGCTAGAAAGATGGGGGTGGGGGAGGTGTACCTGGGTAGGGCAGCCAGGAGCTTCTTGGCAATAATTCACGAAAGTGATGAGGAGTCCTGGAGTAGGGGACAGCAGTTAAAGCAGGTGTTGCCCGATAGCAAGCTAAGACTCCCAAGGGGAACCAATTTCTGAGAAGAAAATGGAGTCTCTCTCCTCTCCAGTCTCTCCTCATTTCTACCTCACCCTCCTTTGCCAACTCTGGGCTCCAGCTGGTCTGGGAGGCAGCTCACCTCTGCCTGGTCATTAACAGTTCATTTGCTTAAATACCCATCATCATTACTGCCAATGGCTCCTCAGGGCACCATTGCATCCCAGGAACTGCAGCAGACATCCTCCTCTGACTGATGGCCCCACACTCGGCCCTGCCACCTGCTAATGACTCCTGGGCTGACAGCCCAGCTGGGGGCAGCAGGATATGGAACACTGAAGGAGGTCTGCGTTTCTCCTTGTGAGTTCCTCTGACCCTCACAGCCCTGGAAAGGACTTGGCCCTGAGAATGTCAGTGCCCCAAATCCTCCAAGGAAGAGGGTACAGAAGGCATCCTCAGTGCCAGCTCTCTAAAAATTGACTTCCCGAGAGCTCATCTCTGCTCAAGTCCAGGGTATCTTGGTCTTCCTTTTGCTTGCAGGAAACTTCTCTTGAGTATGCTGGTAGATGTGAGATCCAAGAGGAAGGAGACTGCCTGACTCAGCCACATTTCACACCAACCTACGGGGAAAGATGGTGCTTTCTCATCTCTGTACCTACAGGCAGATGGAATTGTGCCCACTTTGCAGATGAAGAAGCTGAGGTTCATGGAATTCAAATGAGCTTCCCAATGTCACATAACCAGGGTGTGGCAGTCAGTTTTCAAACTCAGTTTGGTCTGAACCCAAAGGCCATGCTTCTTCCTTTGTCTCAACTGTTCAAAGAGAGGGAAACCTGAGGATTCCACAGAATTGAGAAACCAACAATAATGGACCAACTGAGCAACTGCCCTATCTTATGGAAGTATTTGCTGTCAAAAATTTTACTTAATTATGGAGACATTGCATGTTTTTGTTTATTTGAGGGAAATTCCACTAATTTTCCCTTTCCCTGACTTGCTGACCTCCACCCTCTTCTGCTGTCTGCATTATCTCACAGACGCTGTTTTGGTTTATTCCAGGAGGAGGGGACTGCTCTTAGGAACAGTAGTGTCTAATTTTCTATATGCCTGGGACTTTTTAAAGCTTTACATGGGTTAAGTCATTGAATCTTTATGACAAACCTATGACAGTGGGTATTGTTATTATATACATTTATAAATGAGGGAAGTGAGGACAGAGAAACTAAACAATTTGCTCTAGATCACCATTGCTACTGAGTTAGAATCTTTAAAGGGCGTGTTTCATCAATACAAGAGGTTTTCTCTTATCTTCTTATGCCAGGCATGTAAGATTCCCTTTGCTTGGAAGTTATTCCCACCTCTCCTGCCACAGCCCCACCACCTGCATTCACTCCCACTCCCTGTTGCCTAGAGAACTATTTATGCGGCTCGGACATGACTGCTATGGAAGCCATTCTTAGCCAGACGCACCACAATCCTAATGGTCGGGCCACATGACACGCCCTTGCTGTGTTTCCACCTAGCAACAGGTATTTCCCCATCATCTACTTACCCACTGGTCTGTGATCACTTACTGGTTTCTGATGGAACTCGCACTCTCAGCTCCACGAGGGCAGGCATGCTGTCTGTCGTTTTCATCATTGTATGGCCAGTATCTGACACACAGTAAGTGGTTAACCCATGGTGCTGAATGTTTTGTTGCTTGTGAGACTGTTTCTTTTCCACAGTGATTGAGAGACTGTACCTGAGTCATCATTAGGACTCAAGAGCCTCCCTCAGGGTGGGCCCAGAGCGACAGAAATCCACTTTGACTTGACTGGAGACAGTGCAGGGAATGGGGCACCAGGACCAACACCTGCCCCCAGGCTGGAGTGAAATGGTCAGTGATTCAGGCACAGGTAATGCGAATGCGAACCAGTTGGTGCTGGGCCCTGAGATTAGTGTCAGGCTGCAGCCAGGGTGGCCACTCTAAGACCCCTCATGTCCCCAACAATAGCTACCTGAAGTGCCACAAGCTGAGGACAGGACTGACCCTCGTGCCTTGTGCGGAGCTGACCTATAATCGGTATCACATGGCCCATTTTATGGGAAAATCGGGACTGTGGGAGCTGGGAATGAGTCAGAGTGGACAATGGTCCCAAAGAGCAAGAGAAGGCAACTGCAGGGAACAGAGGGAGCTGACATGGCTGGTCACAGGCTGAGATAGTGAGTGATCAAGAGCCACACGACCCTCTTCCTCTTTGGCTTTCCCCGGAAGAGGCTCGACTCAAGGCCCAGAGAGGCCCAGTCCTAGGAGAGGTTCACATCATGGTACAGCCCCAAAAGGATCAGGGACCTCAAACAGGACAAGTCAAAGCAGCCTATGCAACTGAATGGAGGTCCAAGGTCAAGTTCTGGCTCGATCATTTGGCCATTATGATTCCCATTTTTTAAGATGAGGAAACTGAAGCGTAGAGGGTTTAGGAAACTTACCTAAGGTACACTTTGTAAGTGGGGGTTCCAGGATTCAAATCTAGATCTGTTTGACTTTCAACTTGTGCTCTTTCTAGCACTCAGAGCTATTTTTTTAAGCTATTGTTTAAATAATCCACCAATGCGTGTTTTCCCTTTCTAATTGGATTGTAAACTGCTAAAAGGGAGGAATTTATACTTCTCTGGATCTTTCACTGAGCTTAGCATGGTGGCCAATGCTCAGTAAAATGGTTGTGATTTTTTTCAACAAAAGTATGGCTATGAGGAAGGGCCAAGTGTCATTTGAGCTTGAGCTGGGAAATCCCGAGCTGGTCTCCAGGCTGTATTGCTTACTTTTCCCAGTTCCCATGCACCATGTCTTTGGTTTTCAGCTGGTGTGGGCCCATTTCCCAGGAGGATGGAAGCCACGATCCCTACAGTCTCCACCTTGCATTTGCCCATTTCTCCTGTTTCTCTCTTCTCCAGCTCCTCAGCTCCCTGGTCATTTTCCTCCAGGCCACTCTTGTCTTTTATCTGTGTATCCAACTTCTCTCATTCCAGAGTCATCCTATTTGGGGCAAGAAATACTTAACCTGCACTTTCCCTGTCCATTCCCCACAGAAATGTTCAGCTGCCATGGTCTAGATGTCTCCCAGCTCCTGAGTTCAGTCCACCAGGACTTGGAAGCACTTTGGGTCTTCACGTCCCATGAAATGGTTCTGCCTTCTCTAAGATCCACCTTTTCGGCTATATCCTAGTTTGAGTGGGATTCTGTTGCCATAACTAAGAGATCCCTATCCCAAAACTCAAAAGGGTAGTCTAAATTCTACTTCATTTATAAGTAACTTTTGAAAATAATGTGAGAGTGAGACTAAAACTTGTTTTTTATTAAAAGCATAACAGAAGATGTAATGGGTTTTTTTTTTTTTTTTCAAAGTAAAACTGCCACATTTTGTCCAAAGACATTGTAAATGGGTCAGTGGGGCTGGACTTGAGTGAGCAAAGTGAACTAGAAGAGCAAGAGGGAGCGGCAACAAGGTAACTGGGGGAGGAGGGGGTAGCATGAAGAGGTGACAGATTATATAGGACTTTGTAGTGAGTGCGTTTTGATTTTATTTTTTATTCTGAATTTTTAAAAAAGACATTTATACCTACTCTAAATTTTTTAAATGATGTCTATTCATCATTTATTCTGAAGGAGATGGAAAGCCATTTGGGAAATTTGAGCAAAGGAGTAAACTGTGATATGAATATTCTTTTAACGAAATCCCTCTGACTGCTGTTTGGAGCATTGGCTGTCAGAGGGGACAAGGTGGGAGCAGGGAAGCCAGCGAGGAGGCTGCTGCCGTAATCCAGGAAAGGGGTGTTGGCAGCCTGGGAAAGTGTTTGGATGTGGCCGTGCGACAGCATCCGATGGATTGGGCTGTGTCTGCTTTATGAGGGCAGAAGAGTGAACTCTACGATCCCAAACAGAAACCACTACAACTTTACACATCTGGGAATTCATAACAGAAGGTTCCATTGGAGGTCGAACATAAGTATGCATATGTATGAAATGGGCAGAAAATGTGCGTGAGGACCCCAGGCACCTTCTTGGGAGGAGAGGATTAAGAGCTAAGTGTCTGCATGGGGCAGACTGTGAAAAGGATAAAATGGGTACAGAAATGTTGTGTGGGCTGGGCCCTGGACCCAGGACTGGCCTGGGTGTCCCGTTGGCAGGCTTGTGCCTTAGGGAAGTGATCAAATGGGTGAATATAAAGAGGGGAGCCCAGGCCAGGGGAATGGGCTGAGCAGATCTAAGAGGGCAGAGGGGCACCTTCCCTGCCCCTGGAAGAACCACTGTGGCCTGGGAAGACTCTGCTCTGGCATCTATGGCAGACCCTGTAGCAGGATGCTCAGCCCTGCGACTTCACACTCAACAGGCAGTGAGCACACGGCCCAGCCGGGGAAGGGATGGTCAGAGCAGAGAGCGAGTGTGTGTTTGGATTGTCCACATGTCTGCCTGGACAGCAGGCCTCCAGGCTTACACCTCCCTTAATGTGGAAAGGCTAACGCAGATCATGAAACACATCTTGCTTGCCATCCTGCCAAGTGCGATGTAATGGCAGAGCTGTCAGAGAAGACACTTGGCAGAATGCATCCTTCTACTTGGCATGATATAATTTACACTGCCTCTACTAACTTTTCCTAACTCTTTCCTAAAAATAGTGCTTCAATTAGAAACTGACACAACTTCTGTTGAGGAAGGTGTGAACAGCCGTGAACATAAAGGAAGGAACAGGTGAGACCTCGGTAGATCATCAAATGCCAAATGATATACTATAATGTATGGTAATTGGTTATTATTAAAATAGTCTATTGCTTATCACACAGTAGCTAAATGGCCTTTCAGTTGCTCTGTAATTACCTAGTGATGGGTGATCTGTTTTCTTCTTTGGGAGCTGGGTACCAACGGTATCAGAGCAGCATCTGTCACAACACAGGAAGAGAGCACAGAGGGGAGGGTTTCTGCCAAGGTGGGGCTGAGCCAGGTTCTTTCAAAAATCCCTGGCAGGGCCTAATGCTCTGAGGGTTCCAGGGAGCAAAGAATGAAGTTCTGTCTCTGCAGGTTTTCCCCTGCCTCAGATAGCTCCTTACCTGTCCTTGAAGCTACCTCTTTATAAGTTTTCCAAGAGCTTTCACTGCCGGTGGAGTCAAGGCACATTTATGTGGGGTGAGGTGGGGTGGGGGATGCCAGTCCCTGCTCTGTGCCTTAGCTGAGGCCAATAGGGGTGTCTGGGCCTCGCGGGAGGTTGCTAACGCTGAATTCTCTGAGAATGGTAGGTGAGATTCTGTGATCTCAGGGAGACTGGATTGGATCCTCAGGGAGGGTGAGGGAGCAGGGGGATCTGAGATGAAGACTCAGCCCTGGCCATCATGAGGAAGGCATGGCCAAAGGAGTCTAAGAAATGGAAGGTCCGCAGCAATCGTGGGCCTGCTCTGTCATTGCTCGGATGGGAGAGGGGGACCGAGAGGGAGGAACTTGTCCAGAGTCGTACGCGGTGGTAATGTCCAGAGCTTGGGTGACGGTTCTGGTCTTCTGAACCCATCCAGATGGGACCAGACCTGAGCCTGCTGCCAACAGATGTGTGATGAGGATGGGAGAACACACACACACACTTTAAACTGTGAAAACATAGGTAGAAGATTTTTTTTTTTTGGCTGCAAAGCTTCTACTTTCCATTTGCAGTCAGATCTTAATTTTTTAGAGTAATTTCTTTTCTCCTGTTATTTGCAATCTTGGTGGAATGGTAAATCCAGATGCCTACACTCCCAGCATGGGATCACTGAGGGCTTCTCTGCCAGACCTGGGGCAGATATGTGGCCAAGCTTGGCCAGCTGATGCTCTCTCTGAGGAGTCTGATTTCTGAGCAAATAATAAAAAGATGAAAGAGGTGGTCAGAGTTCACTTATTCCTGCAGCTCTCTGATCCAACTACTCCTGCTATGAAAATATACCTGTAGTTCCTAATTCTGCATTTTTTGATTCCAGCCCATCTCTGAGCCTGGTTCTCCAACTTTCCCACTGATTCATTAAGCTCCTGTTATCCTTCCAATAAATTCCCTTATGCTTACATCAGCCACAGTTGGTTTTGTTGCTGTGAACCGCACTCCTTACCGATATAGTCACAAATTAATTTCTGAGCAGGAATGCGTGCTCAGCAGAGGGCCAGGCCCTTCTGTGCAACACATGAATTATGCCCAGTGGATCCCTGCTTATGGCTGCCACTCAGAAGTGTTCGCTGAGTGAACACAAAAATATCACTGAAGCTTGAGGGTTTGAAAGCAAATTCGGATCTCTTGGCATCTCCCAGATTGGGAGGAACGAAATATAGGTTCTGGAACCTGCCAAAGGCATTTAGGTGGACATTTCAACTGTGGAATGTCTGGGCCCTGCCAACTGAGACAGCCTCTTCTGCCTTTGTTAAGGGAAGAGTGCCAAGCTGCTGACATAGACTCACCTGTGGCCAACACATCCCCGAGGGTGGGTCTTGGTGATAGGGAAGGTGGTGCATAAGGAGGTGCACATATCTATGCACAGCCAGGCAAAGAAAAGGAAGCTGAACATAGAAATTTTCCTTAAGGCAGAGCCACTTGATTTTCCAGCCAAGCACTGACAACAAAGGAGTTTGGAAAAAATACTTCTTCCAAGAGAGCATTTGCCCTGGCCTCCACGGGTGTGGTGTGATGACTGTTACTAATGTTAACAGAATATCCAGGGCAAGATGTTTTTGTTGTTTTTAAATATGTTGGACAGGAGCATCCCATCCTCTCTGTGAAAAAGATGAGAACCAAACCAGATGGGTGTAGAGACAGCACCGCCGTAGGGGCCAGCGAGGCCTTTGCACTGCTCGCTGCAACCCCTAGGACTAAAGCTGGGGTTTGGGTTTTAAGTGCTAGAGGACCACCAGGGCTCTGGCTGGAGATCGGCTCAATGCCCGTGACAGACACTGAAAGCCAATTGTTCAGGGAAAAATAAGTTAGCCAGGGGCAATGGGAGGAAATTATCTCATTCAACATTCCATAGCTCTATGCAGTAAGAAGAATAGTTATCCCATTCCGTGCTCTAACGTTTCTATGTCAGCTCCTTAAATATAACAGTCTTCAGATATGTGTTCGCATACCCATTCAACAGAAGAAGCCAAGCTCCAGAGAGGTTAAATGACTTGCCTAAAGTCATAATTGGTTAGTAGAGGAGCTTAAATTTGAGGATTTGTTCTCTGATTCCAAAGCCTCTACTCTTTGTGATCTACCTTGTGGATTCCCTGTGCTTTTGTGATTTGGGGGAAATAATTTTTGTTTCTGGACCTCTGTTGCCTCCCCAGGACAATGGAGAGATTGACTCAATCATCTCTGATATCCTGTCCCACTCAAGGTATGTTTCTTTAGGACTAAAGATCCAAGACCATCGTACCCATAAAAGACAAAGCAACCACCTCTGGTTTGATTCAAGCACCACAAGGAAAGCCAGCCTTTCACTTACAGATGGACAAGAGCAGATCCAGACTTCCCAGGAAGCAGAAAGGTACATAGATACTAGTCCAGAAGACCCAGCTTCTCTTATGGGTGCTGCCATAGGGAATTTAGGGGATGGACAAGGTGCATAACGAGGGAAGATTGCATGGGGGATAGGAATGAAATGTAGAATTTTATCTGACTCTTAAAATGACAGGTAGAAATTAGAAAGGAAATCAAATTTAGCATTTTAAGCAGCAATAATAATAATAGCAAAAATTGAACAAGCAATTAATCATCTAAGACCTTGCATATGTTAATGACATTTTAATTATCGCAACAGTCTCTGAGAGATGTAATATTATTATCTCCATTTTACAGATGGAGAAACCAAGTCCTTGAAATCTTAAAAAACTTTGCTCACAGTCAACAGAGATGTTAAATGGCAATTGGTGGTGATTGACTCCACAATGGTTTCCCAAGTTCATGCTCAGTGTTGAAAGATACAGGGAACAAGTGAAAAGCAGGGAGGCACGACCTCCCAAGTCATAAAGGAAGGGAGTGGAATTGAGAAAGATGCAGCAGGAAAGAAGACTTTGGAAGTGTGGGATCCTAGGGCTGCCTTGATGGTGGAGCGAGGTGAGGATAATACCACCACTTCTCCATATTCCCAAGCAATTATAATGATTCCAGCTCAGCTCATGGCAGGGTAATCTGAATAAGAGCTAATTTTGTGTAGCTCTTATCATGGGCCAAGCACGCACGTACCTAACACCATTGAGGTTTGCTATGCATGAAGTCTTAATCCTCGCAGCAGCCCTGTGAGGCAGCTACAGCGACAAGCCCCGTTGTAGATGAGGAGACTGAGGCACAAAGAGGTTAAGTGGCTTGCCCAAGGTCTTCCAGCTGAATGAGCAGCTGTCCAGCTCCAGAGTGTGGGGCAGAGCCTCCCTGCAGGCTGCCTGGGCAGGCTAGGGAAGAGAGGGACAGGAACTTGGGTCCAGGTGCAGGGTTCATCACTTCCTAGATGGGGGCGTCTCCAAGTCTCAGTTTCCTGGGAACTGGGGGGATGGGCTTCCTCCCTCTAAGGGGTGATGTAGGGATTCAATGAAATGACTAAAGGGAACAGCAGTCCAGGTGAGTTTGAGGCAAAAGGCAAACTCCCTCCCAGCCTTCAATTCCTTCTTCTAACTCCCCATGTGGTCTCCTCCCTCAGGAATCTTTGGATTTCAATCTCCTTTCCCAGGAAGGAAACATCTTTCTTTCTGGGACTGTTGTTGTAGAGCTGTGTGAAGCGTTCCAACCTAAATTTCACTTCGTCAGAGGTGTCTGACGGACACTTTCTTCCCCCACTCAGCTCAAAGGCACTGAGAGCATTGAGCAAACATCTGGGATTTTTGCATGTTGCCATGTCTTTTAAAGAGCGTCCCTAAAATGTACTGGAGACTCCAATGCTTAAAATAGGCCCCTGCAAATTTGCCCATGCCTATAATTGAATGGCAGTTTGGGGGGAAAATAGCTTCAGTGATGTGTTTTAAAATTATAGTACCTATTAATTGCACCTGAGAGTCTCCATTTTCACTTTAGGAAGCGATCTCCTCACAAGTGGGAAGGATGAAAAAGAGAAAACAAAAAAGAAGTCCATTTTTTTCCCAAATCAACTGAAGTGCAAGGCACAGTCTGTTCCCAGAGAAAGGGGCCAACTAGAGTTTCTGAGGGAGGGTCACCCTTCCCCC
The DNA here is from genome assembly GCF_041146395.1 of Eulemur rufifrons. Taxonomy (NCBI): domain Eukaryota; kingdom Metazoa; phylum Chordata; class Mammalia; order Primates; family Lemuridae; genus Eulemur; species Eulemur rufifrons. The sequence continues at coordinate 65,501,023 of NC_090988.1, forward strand.
TTTACCTGGTGCTCAGAGGAAGAGATTTTCTTGCAAACAGCCTTATTTTGTACAAAACTAAGGCCCAGAGAAAGGAAAGACTCATCTAAGACCATACTTATACCCACTTGTGCAATGAGATCTTTCAGCCAAATGATTTTTAAGTTCTTCCAGCTCAGATATCTCCAATTTTACAGATGAGAAAATTGAGGCTGAGGAAAGTAGCCACCCGGAATCCTGCCAACTGCATAACCTTGATCTTGTGTTTGGGGGAACTGAGGTGCCTGGGCCTTGAGGCCTTGCCTTTTGGCCATGGCATGACACCCAGGTCACTCTGGAAAAATGCCCACAGGACATCCTGAAAGCCACCTGTGCTCACCATCTGCTGCGAGCACTTAGGACCTCCCATTTTTCCTGCTTGTGTACAGCATATTCACGGGTATCTGGCTGACTATCAAGTCCATGGGGAGACATCTGGGTACCAGATGTGCACAGTATTGCATCCAGCTGTGCTTTTGCCAGCTGCGGGAGGCACAATGTGCCAATTTCTACCCATCAGACATCTGGAGAACAGGGTCCACAAGAGAAGAAGCTCCTAGACAAAGTGTCCATCTGGGTGACAATCACAATGCCTTCAACACTCATCATGAGCCTAAGTAAAAGCTAGGGACAGAATTCTGGCCAACACTTGCAAGAAATAATTATTGAGTGCTTACTCTGTGAGAGGTGCCATGCGAGGTACTAGAGAACTCGTAGGAACAAGACAGAAGAAAGAGCCCCACTGTGAAGGAAGGGGGGACCTGTGATCCCCAAAGCAACCAGGACAATCCTTTAGGAAAGCCAATCAGGTCATGCAATTGCCCGTTCAAAGTAAAAGCCATGATCTTTACTGTGGCTTTACATAAATTTGCCTTCCTCTACCTTCCTGACCTTAACTCCTAACACTCTTCTTCCTGCCCAGCCCACTCCAGCTGCACTGGCCTCTTCGCATTCCCAGAACACACTAAGCACGTTTCTACCTCAGGGCCTTTGCACTTGCTATTTTCTCTAGTGTCAGGCACACAGCAGGGACTCTTACTTCTTAGTTCCCTTTCTTTTCTTTTCTTCCCTTCCCAGCCCCACCAAATATCCACATTTTCAGGAGCTTGTCATTACAGGTAATCGAAGAGAAACAAGGTGCATTGTGCCCTTAGCTCTTGCCCTGCTCCATCCTACCCTCAATGCTGTGCCATGTGCTTATACTCAATCCCAGCTTCAGACTCAGTGTTCAAGTTTGAAAATAGACTGATCATGAGCTGGCCTGGAATGCCCCACCAGCATTGACGACTGGCTCTTCCCTGCCCCTGCAGGAGTGGGCCACTTTCCAGACACATCCCAGGCAGCAGGCCTGCTCTGTGACACTGTCAAGAAGTGAAGCGCCTCAGGAAAAGTCACAGACATAAACAAGATAAAGCCCATGACCTTCCAGGACATTGGGCTTGTGGACCAGAGAACTGTCAGTGGTCCAGTCCTTGTCCTGATAAGGGAGGGCAAAGCATTCTGGGAGATGTATTTGTCTCGGAGCCCTCAGGGAGGACAAAGGCTGAGCATCCTTGAAAATCTGGCAGGGAGGGAGGAGAAGGGATGCTGCTGGGAGACTCTCCAGGGCATGGAGCCAGCCCCACTGCCCTTGCTGTCCCTTCAGCCTAGACATGGGGCAAGGAATTCAGGCCAACTCAGCAAACATTTGCCTGGTGTCTCCTGCCTCCCTGGCACTGCTAGGAGCAGGGGCGATGGAGGAGATGGGAGTGCTGGGATCTCAGATCGCCGGGGCTCACACAGGCTGAGGGGACATGGAACCAGGAGGGGAACAAAGGAAGGCTTTAGGGCTCTGAGCAAGGAGGCGGCCATTCTGTCTGAGGTTGTGGAGTCCAGGACGACTTCATGGAGTAGCAGGCCCCTAAGTCGGCTCTGTAAGGTCTGGTATGACTTTGGCAGGTGGAAATGTTGAGAGAGAATGATCCAGAGACTGGTGTGTTCGAAAGCACGGAGGAAGGCAATTGTAGGTGGGTTTAAGTTCATGTTAAGGCCCCTGAAAACTTGCAGTAGAAGATGAAGCTGGACAGATAGATGCAGGCTCAAATAGAAGGGGCCTTGACCCCTCGGGGAAGAGTGTGGCTCTATCCTACAGGCAGTGGGAGCTGGGGCTAGCTGCCCTGCAGGGCAGTAAAGGGATCAGGTGTGCTTTCCGTGGAGGAAGGAGCTGTGGAAGGGGAGCAGACAGGGGAAGGGTTGTAATATTCCAAGTAGAGATAAAGAGGCCTGGATTAGGCAGCAGCCATGGGGTCGCTGGGAAAAGTTGCTGATTTTTTTCTTTCTTCTCATCTGAGACAGTCATCAGCAGTGGCAGGGCCACCTGAGTGTATTGAGCGCTCGAAATGGGTCCTGAGCCAGAAAGAGTGACCAGGTATAAGTGTATATCACACACCTTGTCAGACACAGGCTACCAGAAAACCCTGGAGCCCAGCCAGATAAAGGCCTGGCTTCCAGAATGCCCTGGAACTGCCTGGGGGATCCTTTTGAAACATGAATGTAAACATGTCCTCATCCTCCTTAAAACCCTTCACTGGTCTCATGTCACTTTCAGAATAAAGCCCAACCGCTTTGGCTTGGCACTTAAAGCTTCATCAGGCTGTGCTTACCACTCTCATCCCATCCCTATGGTGCAGGGCAGGGGTCTCAAAACTTGACTGCACATTCAAATCACCTGAGGATCTTTTAGAAATTCCAAAGCACAGACCATTACCCAGACAAATTAAATCACCATCTCTGGGATGGGACCCCAGACAAGCCTAGGAACTGAGGTATGGGGCCTATACCCTCAGCACCATTAGCCAGCCGTTTGTATCACAGACCACTTTAAAATCTCAATGGCTTACAACAAACATTAGTGACTACACTTACATAAATGCAGATGAACTGTGATTTGGCAGGTAAATGCTGGTGGCAGCTCTGCTTCAGGCTTCAGGACCAGCTGGGTTTGATTCCAGGCTGCATGTTGCATTCAGCGGGTCCCACGGATCTCTCATCTTCCTGGGAGCAACATCTTCCCTGCGGCAAGTTCCTAAGGTGATGATAGAGTGCCAGTGCCCTCACTTCCACTCACAGCCCATCAGTCAAAACAAATCCCATGGTCAAGGCCAACTGCAATGGGGCAAGGAAATAGAGTGTGCCCACTCTCCTGCTCTGTAAGTCACATGGCAGGAGGGAGTGAGGAATTGAGTGACATAGAATAATAATCTACCTCACAGGTAATCTTGTGATCTTGGAAGTGTCACTTCTTTGAATTCCAGTTTCCTGATCTGTTGAATGGGACAGTTGTCCTGGATGGCCTTCCCATTCCACAAATGCCCACGTACATCACTGCCCCTCCTAGATCTTCTCATCCACACAGACCTTTGCACATGTGTGCACAGCCATCTGCTTGTGTCCACACTACACATTTTAATTATAACTATTATTTTTTAATACTTTGTCATTTTCAAAATGCTTCACAAACTCACATAGGTCGTTTACTCCTCTGCAGATACACATACTTGCATACACAGTCCTACATGTACATATATTAATTGCTTTGCAAACATGTGTATTCACATGGACATATTCCACTATGCCAATCAATGCATGCAGAGGCACCAGTGTGCCTGCGTGTGCTCAGCCGTACTCACACACACATCACGTGTATTCTCAGACATGTTCAGTTACAAACACACCTTCCCCCACACTTGCTCACCCTCGCTGTCTCGCTAGCTCACACACACATAGTCTATACCTCTGTGTGCACAGCTGTTTAATCAGAATCAGGGCCCGCTGATGAGGCTGTTGTCTGGCGCCCAGGGAGCTGCATTAACTCTTTGCTGCCCCTGTACAGGCTGGCTGTACCGCGTGTCCTCCATCTGCAGACCCCAGGGAACAAAGGGACCACAGAGGAAACAGGCAGAGCTGCCTAATCTGCAGGCCTGGGGCTTACTGATGAGACAAGCCAGGGAGAGAGAACAGAGGACAGAGGGACAGCACTTTGGACCCGCTGACTTCACTCTTTCTTCCCCAGTCCCATCTCCACTCCTCATGTTCAAAGTGTCTTAAGTAGGATAACAAAAAAATTTACCATTCAAACCAAGGCAGTTCTGAGAGTGATAGGGACATTATTAACGATTACTCTGAAACAACAGAGTGACCTCAGATAGACACAGGCGAGCAGCAATGTCTGGTCCCCCACTCAGCAGAGACCAGATCTCATGGGATTGCCCTGAGCTCAGGTTTCAGCTCAACTCGAGGACAGTCTGAGGCGAAAATAACTTTAAGGTCGAATCTGCTCATCCACTCATTTTGTAGTTGAAGGCCCAGAGAGAAGCTGAGATTTGCCTAAGGTCACAAAAGTTAGTAACAAAACAGGGTGTAGAACAAAGTTTTTCAACCTTCCAGATCGGAGGCCTCCCTGGTCGCAGGTGTAGTTCTGGGCACAGACTGTGAGGCTGTTGGATCAGCACACAGGTACTCACGTGGCAGGACCTGAGGAAAGAAAGCAGGAGCCAACAGAGGGGCACTGCCTCAGCTGATGTACGATCAGCACTGGAGCCAGGATGGTCCTTGAAAGTGTCCCAAATGAGTACAAGGGGGCTGGGCTTTGTGCCTGCAGGGAGATGTCACCTTGGGTGCAGCAGCTAGAACCACATCCTCAGGGCGGCACCCAGCAGCCATGTCTACTGAGGGAGGAAACGCCTTACTCAAGGGGGAAGTGGGCAGCACACCACAGGGCCACTACATCCCGCGGCCCCAGCCACCCTGAGGCCTGGACAGCAGTTGGTACCCACCACTCATTTTACCAGCTCCACAGAGGTTTTTCGAAAGAAATGGCTGGGGAGCCGCTGCCTGACTGAGGCTGCTCCCGGGACCGACCACGGTGTTCCTTCTGGAGCCTGCCAGCCCCCACGCAGCCATCTCCGCAGCTTTGCTGCTGCATTTTTCACACTTATCAGAAGTCGCTGTTGCTTACTTTTTTCCCCTCTTGGAAACCTGTACATTGCATGATGAGGAAAAAGGAGAGTTTGGGAGGCCCTGGCCTCTGCAGTGAGCAAAGTAGCATCTTTAAACAAAACAACGCCTAATCCTGTCTTCTGGTCCCGGGGATTTTCCTGTTGAACTCAGTCAGGGAGCAGGGGGCGGCCAGAGGAGAGCCCAAAGGGAGCACCTGAGCACTGGCTAAGAGGACATCGGTGGCAAGTCCGTTTTACAGCTAAAGAGACAAATCTAAATGAGAAACTTTAGACTTAAAGGAGGGACACATTGCCCATGGGCTTTGGAGTCCAACAATCCTGACTTCCAGTGTCAGCTCTGCTTCCTACCCACGGGGGCACCTTGTGCACACTTCCAAGTGTTAAAAGAGAAACATTCAACAAATTAAATTTAACAAAGTTTAATTAGGCAAAGAACGATTTGCAAAGCACGCAGCCCTCAGAGCCAGAAAACGGAAGTGAGGTACATAAACCGCTTCCGAGGTTAGAGGGCAGCGTTTGCCTTATGTGGGCGGGCCCTGAGGCGTTGACAGCCTACCATTGGCTAAAGCTCGCCCGCTGTGATTGGCTGAGACTTAGCTACTTGTTACAAAAAAAATGCCCCTAAATTAGGCTTTCAATCGATTTACTTCTAAGTTAGGTCACAATTCATTATGTAGGGACTCAAGGTACACAGGCATCCTCAGGCCAAATGTAGTTTCATTTAACACGTCACCTGTAAGTTGGGGGAGCATTGTGAGGATTCAATGATGTAACCTGAAATAGAAAAGGGGCGGCAGTACTCTGCTAAGCATTCAGCATCCACAGCCTCGAGTATCCCTACCACAAACCTGCAAGACAGATACCCACAGTCCCATTTTATAGATGAGCATGTTGCTTCAGAGCCCAGAACTGAGATCAACCAGATACCACAGGATTGCAAAGTCCTTGCTCTTTCTAGTGTTCTCGGCAGGTTAGTCCTGACATGGGGCAGTTTCTTACTCGAATAAGGCTGGAAAAAAAAAAAAATTTTTTTTTTGGCCTGGAGCAGAACTTGGCATTTTATCATGTTTCCATCATATTGGGTGCAGTCATAGAAAACAGCAAAATCCTGCTTCTTAAAAGCCCAAGGATTGGGTGCCAAAAAAATGACTGCAGAGGTTTTTCCATTCACACACACGTACACACGCACACACCTACCCTCAGAGTTTTTTCCGGAGGACGCTGCAAGAATTGTTTTTCACAAAAGCGGATTAACAGCCCAGGACTCTTCTGGAGAGCAGATCAGAGGAATTGTCAAGTTTCGGGTGGAGGCCACTCTCACTTTCCCGTCATCAGTGGAATGCTGGCTGGGCTGATGGTAGGGGTTACTCAGGGGTTATTGACAATGAATGCAACTCCCTAAATGTACAAACTCATATGTGCCAGGCTCCAACTAGGGAGTTCACAGTCTTCTGGGGAAGACAGACGTAAAAACAGTAAGTATTTACAACATGTAAAACATGAAATTATAACAGAGAGTAAAAAGGGCAAGCACAAAGTCCTCAGATGACTTGGAGGTGGTGGGAGCTCTGTTTTGGAGGCTCAAGGAAGATTTGCTAAAAAAAGGTATCAACTAATCTGGGTTTTGAAGAATGAATAGGAGTTTGTTTTGTTTTGTTTTTAAGGAATTGCCATGTAGTTTTAGTGATTTATTTTACTGTCCAGAGAGTAGAGAGGAGAAAGCAGAGGAAGGAGACTTACATGTACTGTATACATGCTATCTGTCAGGCTGCATTTGACACCTTGCACATGTTTGCACCTTTTAATTCATGTGATAACCATGTGACATGGAGTTTTCAAAGGTAGGAAACTTAGGATCAAAAAGGCTAAATTGAGTGATTTACCCAAAACCACACAGCTAGCAAGTGCTGGGGCCAGAAATCCATCCCAGTTCTTATGTTTCTGTCTCCCTGGTTCTTTCCCTGTTGACAGCTTCTGTGGCACATAGGAGGTGTACGTTAATGTAGTTCATTTGTGGCACACTGTGCACTTTTTGAAGTAGAATGATGCTAACTCGTTAGAAACAGATATAGTAATTGGTCTTATTCAGAGTCAATCCTACAAAATCCCCTCATCTGTTCACAGCAACTTCAAGTCTCCAAAGCACTGTCCTATCCAACCATTCCTCAGCCCAGTCCTGAAACTTGGGCGGGGAGGTCCCTTGTCTGGTAAATCAGGGGCAGAGCCAGGGCAGAGTCTCCATCTCTTGGTTCGCACCCCAGTGCTCTGCATAGCACCATGTTGCTCATATCTCATCCCTTTCACATCTCTGGTGCTGTAAGGAAGGACCCTGAAGCACTGCAGATCCTGGGTACCTTCTGCATCCTCCTTAACATAAAACACCACTTAGCACAGGATTGACATTGAGCATATTTCTTTCTTTGAAAGAGCGTGGTTTGAATTCCTGTGCTGACCACTCTCGCTCATGTAACCTTGGGCCATGCTACCCAACACTTTAAAGTTTAAGTCATCTGAGAAATGGGGCCTGGGGCTGAAGAAGTCCTCCCTTACAAGAATTTTATACAAAATAATTGGGGCCTGTTTCTTCATACACAAAATGCCTGGTACTTACCAGGTGCTCAGTTTACTTTTCTTTCCTTTATCTTTTGGAGAGCCATGACACAGGGTTAACCTCACTCCATCAGAGACCTAGGCGGCCCTACCAAATAAGGGCTTTTATGTCCCTATGCAGTAATTATCCACATATTGGAAAGTCTGGATCCAGAGTCACAGAGCAGATCCATGGTTTTCAAACTGAGTTCAAAGAAGCTCTGAGGTCCTGAGAAGCATTTAAAGGATGGGGGGCATCAGTGGTCAGGCCTTCGGGCCACCCCCACCCAATTCAACAAACGCAGAATCTCTTTCATGTGCTTTGTATGTTGGGCTTTCAAGTAGTATTTCATTTTAAGAGAGAGATCAAGTATTGAAAACAGAAAGTTGCAAACCTCTGTTGAAGCGTAATGGTTTAACGCTTGTCCTTTGCATCTCAAACCAGGTTACTTTCTCCCTCACGTTCCTTCCCTCCTGCTCTTCCTAATGGCAAAAGCCCAGCTCCCACCCTCCTTGCTGCCTCCACCCTGATGTGGAGACCAGCCTCAAGAAGAAAGAGAAGCTAACAAGGGCCCAGAAAAGCTACTGCATCCTTGGGCTTTCAATCATTAAATGATGTCTTTTGTCTTAACCCAGCTGTGAAGTCTTGTTGGCTGATGTGGGCTAGAGACAGGGAGAGAAGGTGAGGACAGAGAAAAGTGTTGAAAATGAGTGAGTGCCTGTAGGAAGAGAAATATCTTCTGCTAGGATGCTCCTCTTCCTCTCTGACCCCCAGTGAGGTGGAAAATACAGACTTCAGAGCCAAGAAGAGCTGAGTTCAAGTTCTGAGCCTGCCAGCTGGGCAGCTGTGTAATCTCGAGCAAGCCATTCACTCCCTCACTTCCTCTTCTACAGAATGGGTATAGTATTACTCTCCCAGAATTACTATGAGTGTATATTGTGCGTGTGTGTGTGTGTGTGTGTGTGTGTAGAAAGAATATGTGAGATACTGAATAGAAAACAATTGGTGCCTACTAGCTGTCACTTAATAAACATCAGTCCCCCTTTCTCCATCCAGCTACCATATTTTACAGGCCATATGTTGAGACATTGGGTTGTAGTAAGGATTGAATGAAATGATGTAAATCAAATTCTTAGGGTAGCTCCTGGCACACAGTAAGTGTTTAATAAGTGTTATCTTCTCCATACACAACCCTCCGCTGCACAGCATGTTTGCAGCCACATCCATCCTGATTACCTCATGCCCCAGTTACTACCTTAGCCTCCTACTGGGGTCCCCTGTCCCAGAGATCTGTTCCAATCTCCCTGGCATGTGCAGTCCCCCTAATCTTCCCTGAAACAAATTAACAAAGCAAAACAAATAGCTAAGCTCCACTAATAAGAAGTTATTCAGTTCCAGCATTATCTGATTTAATTCTCCATTTATGTTTCAGACCAATCCATGAGGTTAGTGTTAAAAGCCTTGCCTTTTTCTCATAAGGATGATCTTGAAACTCAAAGAAATAAGCAGTTTCCTAAGGCTCTTCACCTTGGTGGGGAAACAGCTGAGCTTTGAGATCCCATCAGGTCTGTCTGCAGCCAAAGAATCCTGTGCAATGCCACCCTGCTCCCTAACATGAGCAGGCTAGGCACTGAGAGTGGAGTGGCCTGGATTCTTGCACTGGTTCACCATTGGTCCCTGGAACACCAAACTGTCTTGTTCCCTGAAAATAAGAAGAGTCCCTTCCCTCCTTACCCCACATGTCTGCACCCAGGTTTCAATTTCAAATTGGCTATATGCTCTCTGTCCTCCTTTGCCAGAGCTCTTTGCTCCCCCATGACCACCTCCCTCATTGCCGTGTGTCTACCTGGTTAAGAATTAAGCTCCAAGATTGTACTCCATTTTCCCTCACCTCCTCCAGAAAGCCTCCCTAGATGGCTCCAGGCAGAATACAGTGCTCTCTCCTCTAAGTTTCCAGAGCCCTATGTCTAATCCACAACCATGACCCTTTTCTTGGTATATACATTTGATTACAGGACTGTCTCTTAACAGACTGGGAGCTCTCATGTGCCTCATTTATCTTCATCTATCACAGAATAGTTGGTCAGATAATATCTATGGAATGAATGTATTGATGAATTAATGGGGTGAGAGCAAGGAAGGGAGGGAGAGCATCAGTGAATGAGTTCAGGGTTTTGTTAGGTTCTGGCTTCAGAGACCAGGACCTAGGCACAAGTCATTCTTGTAGTTCTTTAATTGCTGACTTTGTGCCTCCATGGTGGTCAACGGCCCCATGTTCACAGCATCTCATCCCTACACCATACAATCTGGGTCTGACCCTGGGATTTGGCCTTGGAGCTTGGCCCCAAGTCTCTGTGATAGTTATATGCCCTGCCACCAACCCCCACCAGGACATGGGCCGCTATTCCTGGCCAACCTGTCCCAGGCCATGGAGTTCCACTCCTCTCCCTAACTCCTGACCTCTCCCTCCCACCTGCTGCCCTAGCTAGTGGCAGGGACTTCTTCCTGCCCATCAACAGCCTCTCAGATTATGACTAGCAGCCTGGTTGCCCCATTGCTGTGTCCCACCCACCTACAAGGTCAGCCTTCTCATTATAGCTGGGAGAGGGCTGCATCCTCATGTGCCAGGCTTTACCTGACATCAGGAGACCTCAAAGTCAGCTCCTACCCCTTGATCAGATGTCCTGACACATGCCCCAGACCAGTGTCTGATCCCTCTCTGCCTGCCAGTGAGAATCTGAACATGCCTAGTTGAATCCTGAGATTGGTTGGGAGAAGGCAGTCAGGACTGGAGATCACGTTCAGTGAAGGCCTGGTCTGTAGGTGGGCACACATGGTGGGTGTTCAAGTTTGACCAGGCCATGGAAAATGAAAGATTGCACGTGGTACAAACCTCAGGCTGTGTGCCTTTGGATGACTCATTTTACCTCTCTGTGCTAAAGGGTTTTCATCTGCAAATTGGAGATCGGAACACATAATCCCTACTTCACAGGATTGCTGTGAGGAGTAAATTAGATACCGCGTGTCAACCTCAGTGCTTGGTGCATGGTAAGCCCTCAATAAATGTGAGCCTTTCCCCACGTCACCATGACTGTTGTCATTATTGCTGCTGTTGCTGCTCTTGCCATCAAGAAGGGTGGGCTGCATTCCCAGGTACATCTTCTGTGCTTCATCTTTTCCTCGAACTGTTCATTAACATTCTGAAGACTAAGTCAGGGAGGCAGTAGCAACACACCAAGCTTGAAATTAATCAAGTTCCCGTCAGTCCAAATGAACTTTTCTCACCGATTCTCAGATCTTCTGCATCTTGCTACTGGGTGCATTTTTCCTACATAATGAAGTTTGGGCAGCACTGGCTGGCCGCTGCCGGCTCCTGCCTGGTCCCCGAGTGTGACCTCCACGCAGTCACAGCTGCTCTCAGGCACTGCGCTGCAAGGCCACCCCCCACCCCCGTCATCTGGCTGCCTTCTCATTTGGGGCAATGCAACCCCAGCATATTAACATGATGTCCTTGTAATTCTGCATCCAAGACACATGTCACTTTCCTTCAACACATTTGGAAAGAGGGCAAGTTCTACTTTGTAAGGACCATCACTTATTTTGAACTGGAAGAAAATAATTTATTTGGTCAAAAGTTGTTGTGCTTTTCCATTAAGGGCACATATTTGCCTTTTGTGATAGGAAATGAAGCCTCTTGGATCCCACATCATCTAATCACCAAAGTCATTCCAGCCTAGGGGTTTCTTCCTCAGTTTGTTTCAATAAATGAATCCAACAACTAAGAAAACAGGTTCAAAAATCAAACATGCCAAGATGAAAGGCAGAGGCAGCTGTGTTAGTAGGGGTCTCCAATCTCGGATGTTTCTGTAAAAACCATAAAAATGTCCCTTTTCTGAGTGGAAATCAATTTAAATTCTTTCTATCATGGAAAGACACATCGTGGAGGCTCCTTCTAAGACCTGCGCCTTGGTTCTCAACTCAGAAACCCTGCGAAGTTTGCAGTGCCACCCACCACCAAGCTAAGAGCATTTCCCAGCATTGTTTTCTAGTTCCCAGTCTGCACTGTCTGGTCTGGCAGCCCAGCCTGGAGACACCTCTTAGAGGCTGAGATTTTGTCAGTGGCAAACTGAAAATTTCACCACTTGAATGAAACCTCGAAATCTCAGGTGTGCACCAACCTTCTTCCAGCTCTTCCTAACATTTTCAACAGATGCTAAATTCTTGAGGCTGGAAGGGGTGGGCTCTGGGCCACATCTTCTGGCTATGTAAATGGTGAGCTTGAACATCAGAGAAAACTGCTTCAGACATCCAGACATTCTCAATATGACTCAAACCTGCCACCAAACAGAAGAGAGAGGTTAAGTAACTTGCTCAGAATCATGCAGCTAGTGACTAGCAAAATTGGATTTTGAATCCAGGTTTGCATGACTTTCAAATTCTGCCTTTCCCGGATGTTACTGCCCAGAAAGCAGGCTTAGTGCTGTGGAGATCCGGGTAGATATTTGCTTTCCCCAAAGCAGTGAACTTTGCAGGCTACCACCAGATCCCTGCCACCTGCTCACTTCCGGAGGGCTTCTTCAAATGCCAAGCATCCCACTGGGTGGCCTTAGTGTCCTAAAATTTTCTTTACACTCCAGCACTCACTTGCAAAGTAAAGCTGGACCCCAAACCCCCAACCCCCATATTGGGCAGATCCCATAGGAAGTTGACTTAAAAGCCTTAGAAGCAGGGACAGAAAATGGAAAATCAGTAAGGTAGAGGTAGGCTTGCGGAGGGAGCATCAGGGCTCACACCTCCTGCACGGGCTGGGGTTTGCATTTGTGTTTAATAACAACTTTGATCTCTCTGCCAGCGGCAGCGGTCATTGAGAAATCCTGACATAAAGAAGGTATCTGGGAGATAAAGTTCTGCAAGCGATGATTACTAGCACTTAAGTTCTCTTTTTGTTGAAAGGAAGAATCCCAGATTGAACAGTGCATTGAATGATATGACAAGCAAGTACTTGATCCCTGTCCAGCTGGAGGGGGGATTGTACCCATCAGCAGCTTTTTAGCTAAGGATGTCTTTATATTTCCCTTCTTTGTCTGGGCCTCTCTAGTTCCTCCTTTTACTTCATGTCAGCACTATATAGTAGGTATGCCAAGTGGTTTTGAAATTTAAATTACAGTCTCTTTTTCAGATGTTATTGGAAAGAACATGTAATTTATAACCACGTGTTAGGAGTACAGGATGTTCATGGTCCACTGCCAATTTTTCTTTTGTAAAGTTAATAAAACTTTCATAAAACACTTATACACTTGTATATTTCATGGTAAAGATTTTTTTTATCTCATAGGCTAATGTAAAGATTTATTAAAACCATTTTTTTGTTAAGAGGAGTGTCAATAGTTTGCAGCTGAGTGTAATTTTGAATCCGTGGAAGATGACGGTCTGATGGAAAATGACAGTAACAGCTTTGTTGATTTAGCACTAAAAATAAAGGAGCCTTTCAAACGAGAGAATGCTCTAATATCCAGAGTGGGCTAGGACGCACTCAGGCCAATGGAGGCAAGCTGGAGGAGCCGGCCACCAGCACTCCAGCCCCTGGCAAGAGCGGAGCAGGGCTGGATGGAGCCCAGGTGGGAGGGTGAGCAGAGCCCCACGGGTTAGCGGGAAGGAAGGCTCTTGTTGGGGAGGGGGGAGGCCCAGAGGAGTGTTTGGGGCCCACATTTACTTCTTGTGGCAGACAGCTCCAGGATCTGCCTGCCCCCACAGGCACACTTAGCTCTTCTGGCACACCTCCCACTCCCCCTCTCTGCCACCTCTACCAATCTGCATCTAGCCCAAACTGGTCCCTATTGGAGGATCACTTCAAGGAAGCTCACTTAACTTTTTTCTGGGTCTTTGTAAACCCAAGCATAGTTTGTTTTTGCAGCTGGTAAATGAGTGTGCTCTCCTGGGCAGAGTTGAGGATTGGGGTCAGATTCAATGATTTGAAGGAGTAAATAGACCTCTCTGAGCTTCTGTTTTCTTCTCCAGGAAACACAGCGATATTTCCTACCTCCAGGCCCCTTTCTGAGAGCAGTCTGAGATGATGCGTATACATGGGATTTGCCACCTACAGGCAGCGGATGTTGGAGCTCTTCATCTTCCAGGCTGGATCCAAGGTTCTTTAGAAGGGCCCATGATAGCATCCTGCTTGAAGGAAGACCCTCATTCCCTCAAATGTTGAAAGAGGCTGAATTTATGAACAGATTAAGAAATTAAAGGCAAATGAAGAGGAAGGGATGATTTTTAACCATGAACTATAGATCTTTCCATGAGTAAATCCTATGATCCCTGTTTTATAGATGATGAAAGCGGGACTAAGAAAGGTGACGTAATCAGCTCAAGATCACAAATCTAGTGAGACAACCAGGTTTAAAACTTGAGTCACGTTCGAGACCAGCCTGAGCAAGAGTGAGACCCCGTCTCTACTAAAAATAGAAAGAAATTATATGGACAACTAAAATATATATATACAAAAAATTAGCCGGGCATGGTGGCACATGCCTGTAGTCCCAGCTACTCGGGAGGCTGAGGCAGAAGGATCGCTTAAGCCCAGGAGTTTGAGGTTGCTGTGAGCTAGGCTGACGCCACGGCACTCTAGCCCGGGCAACAGAGTGAGACTCTGTCTCAAAAAGAAAAAGAAAAAGAAAAAAAAAAAAAAAAACTTGAGTCATGCTAACTCCAAAGCTTCCTTTTTTTCCACTCCAGAATGTCAGAAGCAGCAAATACTCTTGAGTGGTTCCTACAGGCTAAGCATCACGCTAGGCACTCGACAAGCATTCTCTCCGTCAACCCTCACGCCACTTCTGCAAAATCACCATTATCTTCACTGCAAGGTGAGCAGTGTAGAAAGGGCTGCACAGTTCAATTCAACATGAGCGCCCTCCAGCTGTCCTGGCTGACACAGAGAAGGGGTGGAGTGTGTTCCCGATGAATGGCTGCAGGACTGTGAGCACCTTTCCTGGGAGTGAGCAGGAAGCTCTGATCTCTGCCTGGCCTCTTCTCCTACAGTTGAAGGTTGGTCCATGGGTTTGACTTAAGAATTGGGAGGCTGATAGTCTCATTTCTCCCCATGGGTCTCTGCACCTTCTTCCTCTTTTCCTCTCATTTTTCCTTCTCTCTCCCTGTCATTCTTTTCTGTGTTCCATTCTCAACCAAGTAGGTACTCTCTGTGGCAGCCTTTCTCCTGGGGACCCCCTCTGGCACCAATGGGGCAAAGGCCAGGCACATTCCAGGTGTAGGGCTGCTGTTTCCTTTGTAAGACGCTTCTCTAGCCACCCCTTTCACCCCATGTACTGACAAATTCCTATTCCTTGCTGAGGTTCTGCCAAAGTGTCACTTCTGCAGACCTTTCATGACCACTGTGACCAGATCAGGCTATCTCTGTGTGCACTTTCACCTCATCTTGTGTTTACCCATCACTTTTCACAACTGTAAATAAGTAATTCTTTGTAAAACGATATATTTGCTATCTAAGTTGCCTGCTAGACTAGACACTCTGGGAGAGAAGTGGAAATGTGTGCTGTATCTCCCACGCCCAGCATGATATAGGGTTACTTGTCCTAACAACCTCTCCAGTGGCCAAATGCTCCTTCCCTTCCAGACAAAAGCCTAGGTGGCCTCCTGACCTCCCATAGTAGTCCAATTTGTAACTGTGCCCTGGTCACCTATACAAGTGTCGCTGAGTCTAGTTAGGGGAGATTCTGGTGACAGCCTTCACCTTTAAGCTTCTGAGGTCAAGATGCAAACTCCCATGTGGTGAGGGGTGAGGGAGGATAGTCCCCAGGCTAGCCTGCTTCCACATCTCAACAACTCCGAAAAGTGGAGGCATAGGGAGCTCTAGGTCACAAGAGAAAATGTAGAAGAGAAACTGGGACCCTAGCACAAGAAATCCCATAGAAACCCCTACACCATCTCTGTCGATGTCTGTAGGGGAAAAGACAGAGCAGTTGGGACCAATGAACCCAGCCTGAGCATAGCCTGGA
Source organism: Eulemur rufifrons (assembly GCF_041146395.1). Lineage (NCBI taxonomy): Eukaryota > Metazoa > Chordata > Mammalia > Primates > Lemuridae > Eulemur > Eulemur rufifrons. Next base: position 65,516,640 of record NC_090988.1, read on the forward strand.
GTGTGTGTGGAAGGTCAGCTGACATAGGTCTCCTTTTCATAAGGTCTGGGGGAGGGCTGTGGTCCAACCGAGCAAGCCATTTCTAAATATGCAGGTGTGCTCATTGCTATTGCTCTTGCTTTCACAGCTATTGTTGTTTCTAGATGAGACACATGTGGTCCAGCGGAAGTTGCTGCCTCAAAAGCCAGAGGGTGCAGGCTTGGGTACTGAGCATTGGGGCTGGAGCCCGGGCCATGCACTGAGCCTCCCTAGCAATGCTCATGGTGTCACCAGGCCAAGGCCCCTCTAGCAGGATCAGATAGCTCCTCCCAAAGTTGCTTGTCTCAAGGGAATCTTGTCAGGGCTGGAGGATTTACCCCCTTACCCAGCTATCTAGCTGGACATGGTTTCACAGAGTGGTCCAGACTTCAGGTCAGACCCTTAGCTTACTAACTTGTCATCTTGGGGAAATTACTTAGCATCTCTATGTCTCAGGTGTAGTTATAAGCAGGGCTGGTTTCATGGGCATGTGACCTGTGCATCCCCACAGGTCCCAATGCTCAGAAGGGCCCAGTGCTTGGTTCTGCTCTTACCATCTTGAAATTCTCAATGATTTTTTTTTTTTAAACAATGGTCCCTGTCTTTTCATTTTGTACTGGGACTTGCAAATCATGAAGCTGGTCCTTATAATCAAATAAATATTTATTACACAAGTATCTACTCAGGGCGAGGAACAATGAGATAAGGCAGATGTGCACCTGGCACACATCAAGGGCCCGACATTAGGGACATTATTATTGTTGCCTCCTGGGTTACCTATCAAGTACTTGATACCTCTCTAGACTTCTGGCAGGTGATTGGTGAGAGAGGATGGTTGTAGGCTTCCAAAACAGTCACTGGCAGGGCCCCTTTAGTCTTTGAATAGGAGTCAGATCGAGTAAGAACCAAGACCTTGGCTGACTTCATGTATATTTCTCCAAGAAGCCCACAGGGTGTAAGGCAGGTGACCCAGATGACAGACTGACCTGGAGTCAAGTTCACACTCTCCTCTTCTTGGTGCCTAATCCCCAGTAGCGATGCCACTCTGCTATACCCAGGGTTTACCATTTCTGATGCTGTTTGGTCAGACCAGTTGTTCATCTGTGGTCTCCCATGTCAAAACCTGGGACTGGTTATGCTTCCAAGCTAGGTACGTACCAGGTAAGATAAACAGGCAGCAGAAAAGTTGACTTCACTCTTCATTCACTTGGTGGATGAACTAGCACAGCCCCATCTCTATCCAGGCCTCTCTGACCATCTCTGTTTCCTCTAGCAGGTATAGTCGTGGCCCCTGTTGACACTTGCCCTTACTCCTCCCATCTCTCCCTAACTCATTCCCTAACCTTTGTCTTAATCCAAGTGCTGGAATGCCTTTGTCCACTTGGTTCTGAGAATATTATCACAATCCCCTGTCCCTTTGATATGTCCTTTAGAGAATCAAGCCCCCTTGCAGAAAGGAGGCATTTTCTACTATGTTTGACCAAAATCTATTTTTGAACTACTTTCTTTATTCACAACAACTGGCAGCATAGCACAGCCCCTAAAGTTTCTCATGCAATCCCAGATATTCTTTAATGGAGGGAGGGGCCAGGAGAAGCAGGGGCTCTCTTTAATTGTAGGGTATCTGAGGAGCCAGGGAGGCATAGCAGGTATCCACAGAGCACGGCTTTGTAAAAGGGTCTCTGAAATGCAGCCCAGTGGCTCTTTCTTCCTGCTGCGTGATGTTGTCTCTATTGAAAGATTCTCCTTCCCCAAACAGAGAGTACAACAATCCCACTGAATGCATTGCCAATGATAAACTATGTACGGACAAATAACAACAGTGACAAAACTGCGTACAGAGACAAGGCAGTCTGTGTCGGGGAAGAAAGAGAAAAATAAATGAAATTAACAGTGGGAGACAAAAACAGAGGAAAACCCAGCAATTAGATTAATCATAGACTTCCAGGAAATTGGCCCAAATTTCTTTAAAATCTTGTTGATTGTTATTCAGATTGAAGGGTTCCCTGCAAGATTAGCCAGAGCCCACCAAGCTTGCATACCAATCTGCTGCATCCCACAGGGAGCTGCTCAGATCCCAGGGCTGTGTCCCTGTGACAATGGATCACCTGGGTAGGGGTGAGGTGCAGTTGACAGAGCCCAGCACTGGGGATAGGAGGTGGCACTTCTAGTCCAGGCTCTTGGCCAACTCACTTTGGGACTTTGAACAAATCATATAACTTTCTGGGCCTCAGTTTCCACATCTGTTAAATAGGCAATTCTGCCTGCCTTTATTAAATCAGTGGGTTTTGGGAGGTTGAAGAGGAGAACACAGACGTGGAAATATCTTGGACAAGATGAAAGTGCTATGCGAGCATAACATAGCTATTGGAGTATTTTTAGGGTCAGAAAGAAAGTAGGATATTGTTCAAGGTTCAAATATGCCCCCTCCAAGCAGTAGGGTAGAGAAAATGCAGTGTGGTACTAACCCTAGTCAGTTGCTAGAAAAATGTTCCAAAGCCTTCAGATTCAGTAAAACTTTCAGTACATCTTTACCCAAATAATCCTCCCTCTTTTATGATCTGCATTTAAAAGAAAATTGAATGACCTATCTCTGGATTTATTAATGCTTAAATCATTAGTGTCTTGGCTCCAGAATGGTCCTGGGTTGCCAGACGGATGTCAGAGCTTTCAAATGCCTGGAAGTCGCCCCTCACCCAGGGTGAAATAATCCAAGCATAAAATGGTTTGGGTTTGGTTTGAAGGATTGAATGCCTGAGTTCCTCTTAGAAACTAAACTCTTCAAATCTGACCATTTTTGGCTCAAGGTTAAAAAAAAAAATTATTGGCTGTCTACTAGGTGCTAGGCTCTGTGCTAAGTGCTTTACATGCATTATTTAACTTAATCCTTACAACAACCCAATGTGGTAAGTTCTATTAATGTCCCTATTTTAAGGATGTAAAAAGCAGGACACCCTTCAAGTATTATGGAAAAGATTTTGACCAATTTTTCTCTTGGCATCTGTCTTTGAATATTTGAATCATATGAGAAGAATAAATAATCCGAGGGCTGAAGTGAGCCACAACAACCATCCAGTATCGCATTTCCCAAAATATGTCTCTGCTGGATTTACTAGGTGTCACTAACATTTGGGCATCAAATAAACTTGAAGAAAAAAAAAAAAGTAGGCTTCTTTGCTGCAAGACTTCTCAAAGCTTTGAAATGAATGTTCATTGTGACTCTAAGAAGGGGATGATGCATGCAACATTATTTAAACTTCCTTGGCGACAGAAGGTCTTTTTCCAAATGATCCTAATATTCTACAGAAAGTCATTTTTAAAATGGTGATATAGATCATCACATTCTTTTATAAAGGAAGACACCAAGGCCCAGCCAGGGAAAACGACTTGCCCTCAAGTCCCAGGGTGTTAAAAGTAGAATAGAGGCAGCAACTCAGATGTCCTAAGTCCAGGCCTAGGCTGGGTTCCATGTTTCACTACAACAAAGGAAGGTGTGGCGCGAGGGCCAGTGTGGGCCCTCCACAGATTCAAGGCACCAGGACCACACCTAGGATCACAGATCACAAATCACACATTTGCAGAATCAATTGGTCATGGATTCTTTAAGCTAGAAGAGAGAGTTTTATTTCAATAAAATCCTTTGTGCTTGAAGGAGCTGTTTTACTCAGAATTCTCCATAGAAACAGAACCAATAGAATGTGGGAGGAGAGAAAGAGTGAGAGAGATTTTAAGGAGCTCACGAGATTAGAGATTTGGCTGGCAAGTCCAAAATCTTCAGGGTAGACCAGCAGGCTAGAGAACCGGGAAGAGTTGATGCTGCAGTCTTGCGTCCAGGCAGTCTGACTGCAGAATTCCTTCTTCCTCAGGCGACCTCAGTTTGTTTTCTCTTAAGGCCTTCAACTGATTGGACAAGGCCCACCATGTCATGGAGGGTAATCTGCTTTACTCAAAGCTTGTTTGTTTAAATGTTAATCTCATCTAAAAAATACCTTCACAGAAATATCCAGGTTGGTGTTTGACCATACATCTGGGTATTATGGCCTAGTGAAGCCCACAAATAAAATTAACTATCCCAGGGGCCATGTTCCTTTCTGCCCTTAAAATGCTAATGACATCTCTCTACATTTTCATCCTCATCCAAAGAATGTGAGAGGCATATGCAGAAATCATTCACTGCTCTGGGATTCAAGCTGCACCTGCTGTGGTCTCAGTGTTACCATGGAGGTGCCTTGTGAGTTTCCACATCAGTGACTGAGGCTAGAAGCAGGGCCAAGGGAGGAGGGCTGAGTTGGATATAGTCAAGGATTTCTACCATGTTCTCCTCCTTCAATCAGAATAATGCCATTTCTATCTGTTATGTATGCTGCTTCCATTTAAACTGATGCTAAAATTTGTTGGAAATTCTCTTGGTTGACACAAGAACACTGGCTCCTCCAGCAGCTTCCTGCTCAAAGTGCATTCTCAGGACCAGCAGTATCAGCTCCACACAAAAGCTGGTTAAAAATGCAGAATCTTGGATCCAACCCTAGACCTATGGAATCAGAATCTGCGTTTTTAACAAGATCCCCCGGTGATGGAGCACTGCTCTAGACCTCAAGCTCTTAGAGGACAGAGCAGCACAGTGCCAGACACAGGGTAGGAAACTGAGAATTAATCTTTTCCCTGAATGATTGCCTGACTTTGAAAACTGATGCCTAGAGGGGTAAAAGGTGACACAATTAATCAGTAGAGTATTAATTAAATCTTATTAGCAGAAAATAAGATTCTCTGATCATATGTGTGTTCTTTGTACAGGATATGCCTCCTCTCTGAAGAACCCAAGTCATGGCAGAAAATTCTTAAGTCTCCAGTCTGATCATTCCAGAAACCAAGATGTTTCAATTGAACCATTCAAGTTCTTCATGTTTATGGAGGAATTCCTTACAAGGAGTTTTGTCTAGCAAACAAAATCACTTGGCCAAAATAAGCAGGCTTCCCTGGGAGGTCCCCTGGCGTGGATGAAAACTGAACTATAGCTTTACCTGCAGGTATATCCAAGTTGAAATAAAAATTCTCTCCTGTGCAATCTTGAGCCCAACTGCCCTTTCTGCAAGGATGTGAGAAATTCTGAGCAGATGATCAGTCAAGGAGTTAATTTGCTGCTGTGCTAAACTGCTAGAACTGAAGCTGTCATAGGGGAGAAAGGGAAGCAAGTGGAGAAATCTTTGATCCTCAGTTCAGCCAACTTCTTCCACAAAGTTGAATGGGAGATCAAACATGAACAGCAGTGTGGGCTCTGGGCTCTGTCCATGGCTATAGGAATCCGATATTACAATAATCATCCAACTTCGACAGAATTCATCCCAGGAAGCTTGTCAACAAAAAGGCTTGACTAAGAAGAGGGCTGAAGCCATCACAAATGAGGGAGAGGGAGAGGGAGTTTCAAATGTCCTTGGGTTGTCTTCATTGGAATATGCCTTCTGTGAATCCCACCCTTACGCAGCCAGCATCTCTTATAAAACCCAAAAGAAATGAACAAGAAGGTGAATGATCATCTGCGTTTCTAGACTCAGCTAAAAGTTTAAGGGCCTGGTCTTGGTTTTTCCGTGCTAAAGAGTCACACAATCTCAGCCCAGGGGGTGGCCTTGCTGTTCAAACAGCACTGTGTACCATGGGTCACTCCAACACTTCTGTTCAGATTACACGTGATATTCACCATAAAGACCCTCACAGCTATATAGCACCTTGTAGTTTACAAAGCACTTTCACGTTCATTATCTCATTTGTCCTGTGGTGGGGTCTGTGTGCTCTGGGATATAGCACTGATTGCTGGCTGTCTCCTCATCCCATTTTCACTCCAAGAATCCTAGTCCTAAGTGATGCTCAGGACAACTTGATCAAAGTCCAGCAAGTCCTACAAGTGGAGTCACAGCTACTACAGATGCAAAAGCTCCTTACAGTCACTGGAATATAGCCAAGTACATGGATATTTGGCAGAAAACATGGCAGATAAAGCAGCGCCTCATAATTTTCTGAGTACCCACACTAGCATCACCTCACTTTGGTACACCCAGATTCGTTGCATGGAGCAGGTACTATGTAAAAGCTCTACCTTAAGACATAATCTCTACTCAGAAGCTTGGACTGAACCATACTCTTCAGCCCAGCTAGCTCTCAAATGTCCTGGCCACCTGCTGCAACACTGATTCTCTCTTTCTTTCCTCCCCCCCCCCAAAAAATACTCCCTCCTCCCCTGAGATGTGTCTTTACAACTCTGACCTCTTATCAATGTCAACCACAACCCAGGGAGCCCATGCTTCAGTATTATTCTCTTCTCATTCAACCTGGTCTAAGAGACACTGTGCACCAAAGGATGAACACACCAATCTTTTGAGGGAATAAAAATGAAAATTCTGAGAAAACCTCCATAAATCCACAGTGTGATATGTTTCACTGCAAAGCCACACACTAAAGGGAGCCACAATCTGGAGAGGAGAAATTAGCAGGACCCGGTGAGTTCTGGGGCTGTGAATTGTGGTAAGCTACCCAGTTCACCCATCATTAGGTGAGTTGATACAACTAATACTTACAGGTAATGAAACATAATCCCTTTTCTCAAGAGGCTTAGAAACCATCAAGGAAGACAAACATTAAACATGCAATTACAGTCGTGGGGGATGGTTGCTGCGACAGAGGTTTCCCAAGTGCTATTGGAGCCTGTTGCAGGGAACTACCACATGGAAAGACTTCGGGAGGCGCTGTTCACATTATGGGTAGCTAAGGAATCTGCCGCTCTGGAGAAGTCCTTGGCATTAATTCATCTGAACTATATAATGCCAGTTTATAGCACACAATTTTCTCTGACAGAAGTTGAGATTTTGTCCTTTTACAATGAGGCTTCTTAGCCCAGCAAGGGTTCCCAAGTCTCCCAAACCCAGTGTAGCTGCAGGATGTCTCATAGAAGGCAATAATCACCCAACTTCAGAAGCAAGTGGTCTTTGCAGCACAGGCCTCAGCAGAGGGCCCATCTGGCTTTGAGGTAGAGAAAAATGTTGGTTCTGTGCTCAAAGGATAAAACCTCCAGATCTGCTGACTGCAAGCATCATGATCTTGGGCAATTCAAACATTTAGATCTTCATTCTCTCCTCTGTTTGATGGATATTCCAATACCCTTCTCACAAAGTTTCTTGTGAAAATTAAATGGAAAATGCCTGTACAACATGTGACATACAGCTGAAACTTTTTAAAAAAACTTTTCTTCTTTCATCTCTTCCCTTTCCTAAACATGGTAGATATTCTAGAAAGTAGGGGTTGGAAGAGAACTTGAGATCATCTGAGTCAAGTCTTTTTCATTTAAAAGATTTGAAAGCACAGTTTGAAATTAGTCTGATTATCAATCATTGAATCACTCCAAACAGAATATTGAGGAACTATTATTATCTGCTTAAATTAAATCACTCTTAATATGTGAATGAGGCTTAGTTGTCCAATAGTTTTCTCACTCATGAAACAAGGATAGTAAGCCTGACCTTATAGTAATATTGCAAGGTTTAAATTAGATAATATAGGTAAAGTATCAATAGTTCTGTTAAATTCCAAGCCTTGTTTAAGCCTTCCTTGAGCAAGAGGAGGTAGGGAAACCAAAGAACTTGTATTTGTTCTATCTAATATTTTAAAAATCCAAATTATTTAGAAGTATATAGCCTAAAGTGTTAAGAAATTCTGCCCTAACTCTTTTGGAATAGTAAAAAAAAGTCAGAGATTTTTCCTTTTGCACCAAGTAGTGAAGGGCTGAATGTCTCAGAACGAAGGAGGAGGCTGACAAGTATTTAATATCTATCCTATCTCTCCCTGCCTACCCCAGTACGAAGAGAGAACTGATGAGAAAGGGCCACTGGTTTAGTTTCTGAAACCGTTGCTTTCTGAGTCCCATGGCAAGACCCTTTTGACAGTCTATCTGTTTTCAGTTTCCATTTTACTTTAACTTGCTCCAGAGAAGTAGATCCATTAACTAGTAGTAAGAAGGTTTTGTATGATAGTCTGGAATTCTTACAATTATTATTGTTGGCAACAGTGTTCATTTTCATGGCTGGTTGCCTGATACCAGTAAACAGAAAGAAATCTTTAATTTCAACATGTTAATATTATGATTATTTAGTTCTTTTTGTGCATCATATTACCCACCCCTTAACAAATGTCAAAATAGGAACTAGAGGCCCTGAAACACAGCTCTAAATTAAAATCCTGTATTTGCCACTCTCAAGCCATGTGATGTTGCCCACCAACCTGTTTGGGCTTCTGTTTTCTTATCTGTTGAATAAGAGGCAATCTCTCAGAAGGATTTTCAGAGGTTTAAATAAGAAACTGTCTCTGACATACTGTGGGGCTAGAAATATACCCTTTCCTTCTCTCTTTTAAAAGCAGGCACTCTGGAGTGAGTCTGGTGTACATCCAGACTTATGGGGGTTGATTAACCCCCGTTAGATAAATGAGATGAATCTATGTCAGTTATTATTATATGTAAAGTGCTCGGCATAGCACCTGGCTTATAGTAAGTTCTACATAAGAGCTGTTTTCACGGTTTCTTTCCTTCCTCCTTCCCTCTCTCTCTGGTTTCTTTTCTTCCACTGTCCTAATTTTTATGGCAGAAGATCTCTTCCTAGCAACACAATTCATTTGGAATCGTCAATTTTCAGACCGTTGATCTCCTCTCAGCATCAAAAGAGTTAAGATCCTTTCAAAACCAAATGCCTGAACCACATGCCGCTCCCTTTCCTTTATAGAGGCTAAGGCCTTGATCATTTCTTAATGTAACTACTTCAGGAAATTTGTTGCGCTAATAATGTTAATATGCCTTATTTCTACACTGCTCACGCCCTGAGCTCTCAATCACTTCAAAACACAGTGATTGAAATTTTTCAAAAGTCTTTGATTTAGAAGTTGTTATGTAGAACACTAGTCAAGTATAAATATGGCAGAGTGATTTAAGGCGGTTGGAGCAATCCAAATGTTTAAGCTTGTTTCAAATAATTATCAATCTTTCTGCTCTGCATTCTCAACACCCCCCTTCATTTGAAGGAGTGGCCCTCAGTGAGGCCTGGAGCATGCTGTTGAGGGGCCCGAGTGCCTCTCTGTTCTGCACACTGTGTTGCCTTGTCATAATCACGTTACCGAATCCTTAATGGCTTGTGCTGCTGCTGGTGTCAGACTCAGGTCACGGAGAGAACGGGTCACCCTGGAATCAAATGCTCGCTCTATATCTGCATCAAGCGAGGCAGACTCTGCCAAGCCACAGCTCTGAGGGTGGGCAGCCAAGGAGACAGTCCCCTCTGATGGTGTCACGTCAGTCAGTCCAGGTGCCCACCCACAGGGGAGCTCTGGTGAACAACTGCCTTGAAATCTGGTCTCCAGAAAGACTCAGGGGGACACTGTCGGGGTCCGGGACACCTCGTGTCCACTGCTTCTCATCTGCTCAGGTCCACTTATTTTACTCCAGCTGCTCCCACCTCTGCCAGTTCTGCTGGGATCCTGACCAGGCTCTCACAGGGGTTACCTGACAGCGGTTTCTTTGCCTAGGTGCACATCGCACACTCCCTCTTCCTGCCCTGGGGCTTCTCCAGCCACCAGGGGACCTGCTTAGCCATATGCATGTGCAACTGGAAATACAGGCAAGCAGATGACCAAAGGAAGAGAGAAGATAAGTAAATATGTTTTCCCTTCATACTCTGAGTTGACAGTTTCAAGACCCATCTTACGAGGCACCTCCAGATGGCCTATGGATGAGCATAAGCCGCTCATAGCAGTGGCCGGTTCCTGAGCGTATCCTTGTAAGGGCCTTCTCGCCTATGCTATTTCACTCTCTCATCCACATTCCAGCGCCCTCCCTTCGGGACCTGCACACAACCGCCTCTGCCTCAGGCTCTGTTTCCAGGGGAACTTGGGAATTACCCGCACCCAGGAGAATTAGGCTCAGAAAAATCCCAGGACCAGAAAAACTGACTTGGAAAAACTAGAGCATGTGGATTCCAGAGAACACAAGGGAATGAAGCCAAGGACACCTTCGCACAGAAGGACAAGGTGACCCAGTTGCCTGAGCACAGAATGACCATGAGGCAGAGATACCTTAGCACAAAGGGTCTGCTTGACACATTTTTTTTCAGCCCCAAAGAACATGTGGACAGGATTGCTTCAGTGCAATTAGCTCAGATGACACAGTTACCACATCACAAAGGACCTGAGCACAGTAAAACCGATAAACACAACCACCTCAGACAGAAGCATCCGGTATAGACAGCAGTTGCTTCCATGTAAATGGGCCAAAGCCAGGCGTTTGCTCAGCATGGAGAAACTGAGTCCCGGTGTCTGGGGTGGAGACTGGCCAGCCTTGTCCATGCCGTCCTGCACCCCACAGGCAGTGACACCAACCATTATCCCCACTCTCGCGTGTGGGGAGCACATGAACAAGAGCGTGGATCTGGGCTCAGAAGATGGGAGTTAAGGTCCCACTCTGCTCGTTCACTGCCTGTGTGACTCGTGAAATTCACTGGAACCATTCAAGAAATACTTTCCTCCTTTATAAATAGGAAATAATAAACACAAGAGAGTGGATATTGAAGTCCTCTGCAAAATTCAAAATAGCAGACACTTAATGTTGACAGTATTGTACCATTCTGTACAAAACAGATGTTTCATGGAGGTTAATAGGAATGTAAATGTATCAGTATCATTGTTATTACTGTGATTATTAAATACTATTTGCATAACTCTAGTTGATAAAGTATTCTCACTTGATCCTGTCAAAAACCTGCCTGGCAAAGTGGCATCATTACCCCTCATTCTACAGAGGAAGAAACTGTACCTTAGAAAGTGTGACTCTCCCAAGATGCTCAGGCAGCGAGCAGCAGACCTGGAGAACAGAGCAGGACTTCAGGGTCCACATCCTGTGCTGTGTTCCTACCAGGACATGCCAGAAAAGAGAGTTGGGCACCATGGTTCCATGCTTTCCAGCTTTAATTGAAATGACGCCAGGAGATAATAATTCCACTTAAGAACGCTGAGATGATAGTGTTCTGTCTCCCTCTTCCCTGGGGCCATTCCTGGGTAGCACTCACATCATGCTGTCGCACAAAGAAGCTTCTCAGGTCTATATTTAAGTAATAAGACATGACAGGCCATGTATTTCTGGAACATTATAACATGCCTGGGGTGGTTGGGGGAGGCTGAGGCTGAGGAAATTTCTTTGAGCATCGCTGCTTTGGCTATTATCAAATATCATGTATAAATCAAGATGGGGCTGAGGACTAGTTGAAGAGGCAGACAGCCACTTAGAAGACGGTGCTGGCATGGCTGTGACATCACCACCAGCCAATCCCACAGCTCCTCTTTCTTGCCAAATCCCCACGTGATTTGATAATTTGAAACCTAAAAAGCATTCAGGTTCCAAGTCATCCTCAGGGTTCTGAAATGGCCAGCGATTGTGAAGCTGGAAGGTCAATCATCCCATAGAGTCCCCTCCAGCCAGTGCAGTGGGACCCAAGTGAATCTGGACTTAGAGTTTGTAACAGAGGGCCTCTCAGTAAACCCATCCTTGCTACTGGGTAATCACTGGATTTGCATATTCAAGGTCTTACAGGTTGTGGTTGTGGTTTTACAGTCTGTTTGGGGGGATAGGCCTTTGCTCTCTGCCAGGTTAAATGACTAGCAGGCATTAAAGAAGGCTGCCACACTGATCAGAAACAGACCTCTAGGCTCATCTGCAACTAGATCCCTGAGCTCTGATGTTTCAGCCAAGGTCAGACAAATCCAGGCCGCGTGCCTGGCCTCTGCAGGGTGTACTCGTGTGCGGCAACCAGCTGTGATTAGGAACAGTGATGTTTTCCAAAGACTTTGCCTTCAGGGAACTGACAATCTGAAAGAAGGTATAAATCCGATATGGGACAATAAAAAAAATACTATGATCAAGTCATATTTAGCTATATCTTCAATGCATGGCACAAAGTTGAGGATAACAGTTTCTCAGACAATGCTTGCCGAAGGGATGAAAGTGATTTAAGAACCCTAAAGAAATCCAGGTGCTCTAAACCTCAATTTTTTAGCCTGCAAAGAAAGGAAAGTGAGACTTGCTTTTTCCCTGCTTTGCTTGCACGATTAGAGTGAAAATTAATATATGAAAACTGTACTGCAAGCTATAAAGCACTACCCAGTAGTGAATGATATGCAATATAGGCTGTAATCACACATCTGAGTACAGTAACAGGGATAACTAAAAGAAAGGACTCTCTTGACGGTTTGGGGGGGTTCATAAACATTACCAGCCTCTTTCCCCACTTCCAACCATCTCCACTACCAATGACTTGTGCTTGACCTAGGCTACGAAGAGGTTTCATCTATTAATCCTTTGGTAATGTCTGCCTTGTGTACTAAATTGAGTGGGATTATGAGATTTCATCTGGACCCAGAGGGGGAGTGCCATGATCAATTAATGATATCTGCCTTGGACTTGTATTAGGAAAACAGCAGCATGTGTGCATTTGTTTAGCCATTCTTTGTCTGGACCCTCATTTTCTCCCATGTAACAGCTTTCTAATTGGTCTCCATCATGCATTGTCACCCATTCCAATGAATTCTTGCTTCTGCCACCACAGTGGTCTCTTTGCTAAACAAAAATCTGACCATGATATTCCCCTACTGAAGTCATTTGGGGATTTTCTTCTTGTTTCACAACATATAGCCAAATTCTTCAGCAAAGTCTACAATGCCCACAGTGACTTGGTCCCTCCCCTGCTAAATCATCTCTCACCCAGAAGCCCCAGACTTGCATTCTAGGTGTACCACGAGGCCATGGCCAGCTTCCTCCCCAAACACACCCTGAGCAACTTACCAGCCTGAAATCTACACATTCTTACTGAAAATGCAGTTATTTTTACCTCTGTGAAGTCTGCCTTCATCACCTTCAAGTAGAATTGATCTCTTCTCCTTCATCCCCATAGCACACTACACAGATATCTATTATAGCATTTATCCTGTGTGAAATCTATTTATTTGCTTGTTTACCTCCCTCACTAGACTGTACTACAGGAGATCGTGTCTTATGTATACATCTTTGTATTTATTCTGGGCAGTGTGCCTGGCATAAATATATGCCCAATAAATATTTGAAGAACAAATAAATGAGATGTGGAATGTACTGAAGTGGCCTGGCATACATATAGCCCTTTCTATGTGGCTCATTCCCCATAAATCACCAGCCTTGGATCAAGTTGGACCTGGGGAGGTACTGAGCTAGGACAGCCATTCTGCAAGTTGGATAGTAGCTCATGAACTGTGCTGTGAGGAGGACTCTGATAAACAGGGTTAATCAACATGTTAGTCTTAAACTGACAAACCATGTCTTCTCTCTTCAATCTCTGAACCTGAGATATAGAAAGATAGTCAGTTAATATTATAGCAGGAGCAGGTCAAAGACAAGCGGAAGGCCAACTTGGTTGCCATGAGATATCAGAAGCTATGAGTAAACAAAAATGAGTAAGACAAAGATAAAATTTACACAGAGAGAAAAATAGGGTGATTGGTTAGTAAAAACAACAGGGTGTAAGCACTCAGCTCTGGATTCTGAGGGACAGTCTCTAGAGCTGTCTTGGCCCCTGAATAGCTTTCTGGTTTCCACATTACATTCTAGATATTTTGTTTGTTATACCAAAATAGCTGAATGTTTCTGCTAAATCTAGAGGGTCTATTTGGGGTGATCTAATTTCAATTATAAAGTACTTGGTTTAATAAATCGTGCAGGTAGGATTCAAAGTCCAGAGCCCTTTCTCTCCAGCGATTGGACCTCATCTGACCAGTGTTGGTCAGGAATGAAGCCCACTGGCTTTGGCCTAGGGCAAGGCCCACAGCAGTAGCAGTGGGGTCAGGTATTCATAGAGATAGCCTGATGCCCAGTCTGGAATCCCAGCTTCTCCATGTGCTGGGCTCTACCTCATTCATGCAAACTGCTTAGATGTGCAGACATTGATTTCTACCTGGAGCTTCTACTGCATCATCAAATTGGCCTGGAATAGCTGAGTAGCTATTAAAATAGGCGGAAAGCTGTCTTTATTAGATAAAGAGAAGACATAGACTATATGTGTCCTTCTCAGACTTTAATGGGCACACAAATCACCTGCAAATCTTGTTGAAACTCAGATTCTAATTCAGAGGATATGCAATGGCCTGAGATTCCTCACTTCTAACAAGAAAGCCCCCTAGGTGATGCCGGTGCTGTTGGTCTGAGGACCACACCTTGAGTAGCAATCAAAGCTCTTTGTAATCCCAGAGGGAGGAAAGAGAGCCCTTTGGAGGAAGCTAAAGGACAAGAGTTCTAGCTAAAGAACGTTCCACCTGTTCAGAGCTGTGTGGGAAAGAATGCGATGCTTCAGTATCATGAGAGAGACCAAGCAGAAGTTAGCCAATAATTTGGCAAACGCACATTACAGAGAGAATTTATGCTCTGTGTGGCAGGTAAACTATCACAGTTGATTTTAAAACTTTTTTGTTTATGAACTCCCTAAATATTTTGTCAGCTATGTACCTACTTGACTATTCCTAGATTGACATACAAAATTTTACATCATATGTTTAAAACATTTATTTCTTAATAAGAAGGTGGAAAACATTAAACAGTTTGTTACATAAAATGAAAAAAATGTTGACTAATTTAAATAAATACTTCATCAGATCTAGCAAGTAAGCTCCAGAGGACAGGAAAGTTTTGTTTTGTTCACTGATGTGCACCTGACGAATAGTAGGTGCTTAATCAATGTTCGTTGAATGAATGAAAGCACACCAAATCTGAAATCAGACATGTAAAAATTTTATCCATGAGACTTATCTATTGTATCTCAAAAAATTTGGTAGCTCCACAAAGTATCCATTATATTTTAAAAATGATTTTTTTAAAAAAATGTTTTGACCTATACTGTTTGGGCTATTCTAAATTCAATGCATCTCAACCTTGGTCAAAATACCAAAGTTTTAATGCTAAGTTTTATACTCAACAGAATGATAGTCAAGGTAGGAAAAGATAAACACTCTTATAAAAGGTAAAGTAACCTTGGTTAATTTTTTAAATTAACATTTTTATTAAAACATCCTTAGATATCCTATGGCTACCTCTCTGATCATGGTTTGCTTCTGAATACCCATAATCTCGTTCCATTTACCTCTCAGAACATCTTGGGGTCTGCATTAGGACCCCAAATGCCAACTGCATCTCTGAAATACCATGGGGTATTTATTTTCATACCTTCTGGGTACCACATTCTGCCCACCATATGGAATTTCTCCTGATGTCCATTCTACCTCCAGTGGGGAGACCAATGCCAGGTCCCATAAGAGCTAGCACTTTGCTACTAGGACAGGGAGGTCTTTGGGTGGTGGCAGGTGTCAACATGGGGCAGTGTTGCCCGGCCCTTTGAGCACAAGCAGCTGCTTCTCACTGCTCTCTGACATGTCTTATGCTCTTTAACCTCCCTTTAGGCCATTTTGCTCTTACCTTTGGCATTCACTCTCCCCTCCACATTGGCTTTCTGAACTCTGACCCTTTGGTCAATAGATCTACAATTGGGATCTGCCTGAGCAGTCCTATTGCTGCCTCCAACCTGGATTCACTTCCAACTTCCATCCTACTCACTTCATAATGCAGTCTGCAGCTCCAGAGCTTCCTCCGTGCTCTCCTCCCCTCTAGTCCTAACTCAGACTCCAGCCTTTTTCCTTTCTATCCCCAGCCTTCCCTAGAGCCAGGGTTCTAGAAAGGTACCAGGAGTTCCCTGGTACCAGCATCCTTCCAGATCACTGCAGTGTTGTTAGAGCCAAGATCCAGCCAGCTCATCGCTGCCTTTCTTTTCTTTATTTGCAGCCCATTGCTCTGGACAACAGGTCAGAATAAGACTCTGATGAAGTGTTCTTCTGATACAGAGAGGGAAATGGACTGAGACTGAACCTTGGCCAAACAAGAAATATTTTTGATTGTGCTTTAAAAATTTTTTTTGATACACACCATAACTCATCTGCCTAAAGAAAAGTGGTGATATTCCAGTGTCTGTTTGATAAGCACATCAGATAAGCCCACAGACCATGGGAACCAAGAGAAAATGGCACTGCGGGATTACATGAGCCTCGGACGTGTTCCCAGACAGAACAAGTGTTATTGTGGAATGACACAGACCAGAGCTCCAAGCAGATGCTAGTTTGTCCTGTTCTCAGAGGAAAAGCCTGCTGGAAATGGAGCTTTGAGACAGGGTCAAAGCAGCAATGCTCTTGCTGGCTGGCAGCCCTCATCCTATCCTTGTCTCCGCAGAATCTCACTGGGAAAAAGACAGAACCCAGAAAAATCTATGTGACTGTCTTTAGAATTAATCGTGATTGATATTTGTCCAAGGAAGTGAATGGATCCAAGAGCGGGAGAGAGATGTCTAAACAGAAGGCCAAGTAGGATATTTCCCAAATTTGCTTTTTGTCCCATTAAAATCTCATCAGGACAAATCCTTTGGGAGACCTAAGACAGTCACCCTGGAAGCATTTGGCAAAGCAGACATATGGGCAAGAAAAAGGGCGTCAATGTAGATGTCTTCCACTGGATGGGGATGAGGGAAGAACAGGGCAAACAGAATCATCAGAGCTGATAGGAACCTCCAGGTCATCAAATTCAGCCTCTTGATTTTGAGGAGAGGGAGAGGGGGGTACAGAGAAGAAGGGGGACATGCCCAAGGTCACAGCGTCACGAAGTGTAGGGGGGAGGTAAACCAGGACTGGCATTCAGTTCTCCCGATGTCCAACCCGGGCATTCTCCCTTGCACTGAGCCTTGAAGGACAGCCCAGAAATTGATGAGGACGCCGCTTCCCTTTGCTGTTGCTCTGGAGCTAGGGAGAAATGGGCCAGGTCCTAAATGCAGCTCTCAGGGAAGTCTCTAGCAGGTTGTCAAGTGCTCCTGCCAGTGCTGAGCTGGCAAAGGAGGGTGGGGAGAAGTGCTTAGAAATCCTGAGCACTGAAAGGTGGCCTGTAATTGTAAAATTCCATTTCCTTTCAATTAGCAGCTGATTGCATTTGATGAGCTGCAACATTGTTTCCTCCGTGTAGATTAGGAGTCAGAGCAGTCAATGAGCTGTGAAATTCTCTCCCTGCTGAAACAATAGACAGTGATTAAAGCGCAGCTAATCCGATCATTATAGCTGGAGCCCACTGATCATTAGCTGCTAACCAGATCCCAGAGAGCAGCTCCAGCCCAGCCAAAACGGCCTGGATGCAGCAGGTAAATGCTACCAGTATACTGCCTACCCCCTCTCCACGCCCAGAAGTCCCTGGTGCACCTAAGGGCTGGGGCGAAAAAATGGGATGCCACAGCGGATACAGGGAATGAGACTGCCAAGGACAGATTGATGTCAGGGAGAAAGTGAGGATTTTAGAGGCAGATGTAACAGATCTGGGGTCACATCCCACCCTACTCCTCACCCCCACCCTCCATTTTGTGGTTTAACATCTGAGCCTAGAATAAGTTATTTGCCCCAAATCCCTAATAATACTTTCCTTGTGTGGTTGTTCTGAGGATTAATATCACAGCCTAGGTAAGATCCCTGGCATAATGCTAAAAGTCAGTAATAACACTAACCAACATTTCTGAGTGTTTGCTACGTGCCCAGCACTGTTCTAACGGCTTTACGTGGATTAACTTGTCTAATCCTCATAACAGCCCTGATAAAGTATACGCTATTATTATCCCTGTTCTTCCAATGAGGAACACACAAGTTTCGTAACTTGCTCAAGATCACTTAGCCACAAGAGACAGAGCTGGGATTTGAACCAGGCACGCCAGCTCGGGGCCCTGCTATTAACCACCCCCACTTTGCTGCTTCTCAAAAAATGCTAACACTCTCAAATAATGCTAACATTTTGCTAGGCCTGTAGTTTTCAAACTTTACTATGCAGAAGAATTAGCCAGAGAGAGTGCTAACAATGCAGATTGTCCGGTCCAAGGCCGGAAGACTCTGATTCAGTAGGTCAGGGACAGGCCCCAGGAACTGTGTGTTAATAAGCACCATATACAATGCTGCTGCAGTGGCCCAGGACCTACCGGGGCAAATGCTCAAGGTTCTGGGGAGCAGAGGCGTGTCTGTCTGAGACCGGTATCCTCCTTTAACTCTGCTGCTTCGCCTGATGCCTGATGAGGAAGGCCACAACTGCACTCCCAGAGGATGAGAAGGAGGCAAAAATCAGAGGCTCTGGTGCCACATAGATTAGGATTTGAAACTCTGTTCCTTACCTTACAGGAGTGGCCATGTAAATCGTCATCGAAAGCAGGACACTTCTGAGAGTAAAAGGGAGAATTAATAATCATTCCGAGACAACGGGCACACGCTGCTGGGACTGTCCCAGGCAAGCAGGGCGTGAGGTCATTGCAGCAGACCCACCCACAGCCCTTGGTTCTCACCTGGAGCGCCGAGGCCCCTTATGGCAAGCACCTGTGGAACATGATCAGCCCAGTACGGACAGGCAGGGAGGGTAGAGGGTTAATGTCCCCAAGCAGCATCAGCCAACGACAGACAGGGGGTCCCTAATGTCCTCGCCTCTAGGTCAGAATCATAACTCTGAAAAGTATTCTGCTCTGTCTCCCAGAGTTCCCCAGCAGGACTGAGCCCCAGTTGCCCACCATGGTAAATAACTTATAACCCAACTTTTATTTTCTTCTGTCCCTTCCCTCTCTGGTATTCCACATGCTTCCTGGTTGTTTCCTGGAATCATCTCCCAAATAAATTACTTCCACCCAAGTTCTTTCCTCAGCGTCTTCTTCTGAGCTCAGAAGCGACGTGTGACCTTGGGCAAGAACTTAGACTTCAGTTTCCTTAAGAGTAAAATGGAAATAACAGTGCAGAATACATGTGAAGCACGGGATACAGCAAGCACCCGACAAATGTGCAATTCTAGTCTTACTACTGTGAACAGCAATGGTGTGGTTATTGCTCTCTCACATCCGGAAGCATCTTCTCCCTGCTGTCTTGCTGCTGTTGCCTCTTCGTCTCTCCCCCGATCACTGCAATCCCCTCCCACAGGGCCCCTGACATCCGCCTCACTCACATCCCAGGTGCTGCCCGGTATTCCATTGCTACTGTGGACCTGCTGTATACCAGGCAGGTGCTAGGCTCTGAGAGATTTTAATATATTGTTTTAAAATTTGTTTTGAGAAAATGACTCAGAATGGCTACTTCTAAAGGAGAACACATACTTTATTTGAACATTTATATTCTAACGCATTTCTAAAGTCCCGAGTTGATCATCACTCCTTTTGGATACCTTCTGCTGCTGCCACTGGACAAAGTCTGGATGTAGCTTTCATGGCCACAACATAACCTTCAGCCTCCCAACAGGTCTGCTCACATGGCTTTTGCTCAGAGGCTTCTCTCTGCAGAGAAAATGCCATGGAAAGCCCCCTCTGTGTGGCTCGCCCTGCCTCCCAGGCTTCC
Organism: Eulemur rufifrons; assembly: GCF_041146395.1. Classification (NCBI taxonomy): domain Eukaryota; kingdom Metazoa; phylum Chordata; class Mammalia; order Primates; family Lemuridae; genus Eulemur; species Eulemur rufifrons. The sequence continues at coordinate 65,536,131 of NC_090988.1, forward strand.
TTCAGATGAGACAAACCAAACGTGAGGTATGATTGCCTACTCCATTTAATTTTTTGCCAAGCACAGTTGAACAGCTGATTCTAGTCATTTCTACCTATGGTTTCCTCCTTAAAGCTAATTAGTTTCTTTTCAAGTAATTGCAAATAGTACATTTTCCAGGCCCTTGGAGTAGAGGCTGACAACTAGCTGGCTGGAGTGGGCTCTTATCAATAGCTCACGGAAATTAGACACACAAACATCACACTGGGGCCCTGAGGGTTGCTCTAAGTTGTTTAAAATAATAGCTCATGGAAGTCCCAGGGCTCTTTTATGAATGGACCCGGTAATGCAAAATCTCTGGGACGTGGCGGACAACATGACAGTCAGGACCTTCTCTCAGCATCAGCCGGGACTCGACTCCACAGGAGAGCAAGATCTGCTGTGCCCCAGGCACTGTGGGTGGTGCTGTGAGCGCAGTCAGGGGACAGCGGCTGGGCTTAGGGGCAAGGAGCAGAGAGGAGAGTGGGAAGGGCTGTCTCTGCAGGTTTAAAGAGGTGGACAATGATGTTCACTGGAGGGGGAGAGAGGGACATGCTTCATGGAATCATCGTCATCATCATCATCCATCCCCCTGCACCCGTGAGCCTGACTGGCCAGTCCCAGTGCCCCATCCTTCCGGAGCCAATGAAGAGGTCACACCTATAAAGCTCTCAGTTCAGTCTTTGGGACACAATAAGTGCTCACTCTCAGAGCTGCTGTTTTCCATAGGACCTGGTTTTATATTCTGAGAGGGCATTTGTCTTTCTCTCTCCTTTCCATTGTCGCAGCTACTGCTGCTGTTGATGCTGTTGTGTTGTTTCAGACCTTGGATGAGGAGAGTGGAGTTTTCACAGCATGTTGGTGATATCCATTGGTCCGTGTGAGCCGAGACCCTCTACCTCTGTGTTAGTTTCCCATTGCTGCTATAACAAATTGCCACAGATTTAGTGGCTTAAAGCAACACAAACGTATTATTTTACAGTTGTGTGGATCTGAAGTCCAATCCAGATCTCCCTGGGACAAGACGAAGACGTTGGAAGGTGCCCTCCTTCTGCCGAGGCTCTAGGACAGAATCTGTTTCTTTGCCTTTTTCACCTTGTAGAGACCTTCCACTTCAGCACATGGCCGCTTCCTCCAAGTTCAAAGCCAGCAACTCCAGACCCTGTTCCTCTTACAACGCCTTCTCTCACATCTTCCTTTGGCTGACTCTTATCCTTTCCTCTTCCACTTTTGAGTCTTTGTCATTATACCAGACTCACCTGGATAAGCCAGAATACGCTCCCTGTCTGGAGAGTAGCAACCTTAATTCCATGCTCAACTTTACTTCCCCCTTGTCATGAAACAAAACAGACTCACAGGTTCTGGAATAGAGGCCACAGCTAGCAGGCTGGAGCGAGCTCCTATCAATAGCTCACAGAAATAAAACACATAAATAGAAAACTGGGACCCCAAATTTCCTCTAAGTCATTTAGAATAATACCTCATGGAGGTCCCAGGGATCTTTTAGGAATAGACCCAGTAATGCAAAATCTTCTGGGGATTAAGATGTGGAATGTTTGTTGGGGGTGGGTGCAAATTCTACCTACCATAATCCCTAATCCTACTCCCATTCCCTGTCCTTGTTGGCATCTACTATTGCATGCATATGCATGTTTCCTTGCCATTGGTGTATGCTTTTTGTTGACATATGTGGTATTGTTCTTTGTTTTATCTGTGGTATTTTTCTTACCTTTTTTATTTAACACTGTTTCTAAGGCCTCCCACATTGTTCTGTACACACTGAGTTTGATGCTGCTATTATTTCAGTTTGCATCTACTTCCTCTCACTTCTCCACTCCCCCACTGACGGACTCTGAGATTACTTTTACTCCACTCTGAGCAGATCATGATAGACATCCTTTTTCAGGTCCCTGCAAACTCATATAAGAATTTTTCTAAAAAATACACTAAGGCTGGGATTGCTGGTCACAGAGTGTGCTCCTATTAAATATCACCAGCTAATATCCAATGGCTGTTTTGACTGGCTGCATGAGTTATACCTGCACTTGTAGAGTCATTAAACCTCTCTTTACCATGATAGTGATGCAGTGTCTTCCTCTGTCAAACCTCTTGCCTAAGAGCAGAGCTGAAGGCCCTCCTTTTTTTTCTTTTTCTTTTTCTTTCTTTTTCTTTCTGGTGTTAGTTGAGGTGTATAAGCCTCCAACTATCTGCAGCCATGTCAGCCAATCCTCCCCCACCATCCCTGGCTACGTGGATGAAACCAAGTTATAGGAGGAAAGAGTAAGACCAACTCACAGAGAAGCTGAGCCAATTCAAAGGGGAGGGAAGGAAAGGCAGGGAGGGGTAAGAAAAGTGCTGATGGTTCTGTGGGAGCCCCTGGAGTCTCTGAGTCTAGCCCCACTTAAATTCTCTTTTCTGCTCAAGTTGGCACGGATTAGGTTTCTGTCATTTGCAACTAAAAGAATTCTGACCAATACTCGATCAAAGCAAATAATTGTGGGTCGAGAAAAGATGATTTAAATGGAATCCAGAAGACAGAATATTAAGGCAATGCCTTTATCAATAAATCCATAATTCCAAATATAGCCTCTGCTAAACTAGAAATAATCCCCCACATCTCTTATTTCAGCTGGTTAGTCTGTTTACAGAGTGTCACAGTTAAGCACTTCCACAGCCACATGAAAAGTATTAGCTCACTTACTCTTCTTAATAAAGGGGACAAATTTGTGATGGAACTGCTCTGTGCATTCATCACGGGGCACTGCACATGCCAAGCTTTCTGTCGTCAGGGGCTCTGCTCCCAGCCTGGGCTACACAGAACTCAGCACAGATGGCTGGATGCTGAGCCCTCTATGATTTCCCCGTCCATCCCAATTCTAATCACATGGCTCCTTCTGAGCCTTCAGAAGGATGCCAAAAGTGCACAGTCTTTGGCTTCAGAGGCCCTGACGAATCTGTAAGGTCCCACCTCAAGCAATGAAGGAATGGATTAGTGGGAAATTGCCCAACATGCCAATCTCCAAGGAGCACCAAAAGGAATGCTAAAAGTCTTTGAGAAATGAAGGAAGAAAAAGGAAATGATATTTAAGAGAACTGCTCCCGAAGAGAATACTGTATATGATTAGGAAGCACAGGCTAAACAGAGAAGACATAAGGCCTGGCACACAATTTTGGAAGTACATGCCTAAATTCTTTGAGCCTTAAAGACTGACAAGCTCTGCTTCACAAAATCCAGATGCCAATATACTGTATTCCTTGCAATCTTCCTGCATTCCCCCAAAGATAAGCTATATGAAAAAGAGAAATAAATGGTAACATCCCAGGAAGATTTCCTGCTGGATCTGACTTTGCGTGGAGGCACACGAAATCGCACAGGAAAAGTATGTAAACCAGGTCTCCAAGCCGGAGGTAAGAGCCAGATATCCTGCTACGATTTTGTTAGGCTCCTGCCACAAATAGCCATTGTGTTGCATAAATAGAGTGAACCCTAGCATTAGCCCAAGTTAGAAGGCTACTGTAGCTGATTTCTCAAACTGCTGAGGCTGCCGTTTCTGTTGGGTGATGGGGCAGTGGTTGTGTTGCGCCACAGAGAGATGTTAAATTGGATAAGCCACATCTTCAGTGAGCAGCAGAGAAACAGGGCCATACACATTGGGATGTCTCCAAAGCAAACGAATATTTGATAAGCCTCTCAGTACAGGGTGGGGTCCCAAAGACCTGTGCTAAACAGCATCTGAGGATGGGTGGGTCTGGTTAACTGGAGGCTCTCCTTTGGCTAAGGGAAGTATGTAAGTTTGGGGCCTAGCAGAATATTAATAGCTCAGTACGGTAGAAAAGAAGCTAGTGGTCCTCTGGTTGTCATCACCCTTCACCCTTCACCCCTGTAAATAAGTATTGAACAAATATTTCAAGTCTATGGGTTTGAAGGAAAGTCAAAATTTTACCTCCCTGAGGAGCCCCAGAATTTGTTCTGTGCTGCCCATGGACAGACATCAGCTCCCTCACTCCCTGAGGTCTGGGGTGGGAGGGACGGGAAGGTGGATTGTCACCCTTCCCAGGAACAAACACAAGGAAGAAAACTACACCACAGCATACCTGGATCCTGGATGTTTCTATTATTCCTTTTGCATTTCCTATATTTGAAACTGAAATTATCCCTTGTCCATTAGCACTGCCTTCTCGTAGGCTTTCTGTAAAAACAAACAAACAAACAAACAAACAAAAGTTATATTTTTTTAGAGCTAAAGCCTGGGTAGGATTCTCCACCATCAGCCAAAGCCCTAAAACCAGTCTAGTCCTCTTAATTTGATAAGCTCTCCGAGACCTAAACCCACATCATATAATCTAAGGTCAACTCTCCAAGTTGGATGAAATTCACAGGGAACACCAGCCTTCCAGCTTGGAAAGTGGAGATCTGGTACTTCCGTCATCCTCCCTAATTAGCACTTGTGTTGCTGTAGCTCACTTGCCCTCCTCCTGATAGCATATCCTGGGCTCACTCTCTTGTTTAATATTAGATCTCTAACATGCACATGCACACACACACATATGCACATAAATCAATACAGATAAAGATCTACACACACACACAAAAACTTTAAAACAGCTAAAAACATAGGAGATTATTTTTTTAAAAATCTTGGGGGCTGTGATATTTCTTTCCCTCTCTGCCCTGTGGGGTCTAAATATCCTTCTCTACCTCATTAATATTGGGTTTGGCCCTGCTACTTGCTTGCCAATAGGAAGTTAGTGGACATGACAGGAGCAAAGGCCTAAAATATTTTGTGCATCTGCCATCACCGTGAAGACAGACTGCCCCAGCTAGCTCACTGGTCTGAGGACAAGGAGGGTCACTCGGAACAGAACTGAACCCAAGCTATCAATACATCTTAGAGCCAAGCCCAGACGAGCCCAGGTGAGATCAGCTAATACTCAATCCACAGATGTATGAATGAGAATAAATGATTACATTTTTAAGTCACTACATTTTCGGGTTGTTTGTTATACAGCTTTATTGTGACTATAGCTAAATAAGACAGGACAATAAAGACTTTTCTGAAGCAAATTATGAAAGCTAAAAGTCAAAAGGGAAAATGCTGGCAGATGTGACCAGGCCTGTCCCTAAAGCTGCGTGTGGATTTTTAAGAAAACAGCACCATAAATAAGCTTACAAATTAATCCGAGCCAATGATGAAAAAAATTATCTTTAGTAATGGGAGTGAGATGGAGGAATGAGCAAAGAAGGATAGAATGTATAAAATACCTCTGCAGTGGTATCCTTTCTTCCTTTCATGTGCAGAACATATCACGCAACTGGTAAAAAGACAGAAGTCGAGGGATCGCAAGAATGAAGAATAGGCTCCACATGTACTCGCCATCAGATTGGCATTAACTGATCAACACTATGGTGCTCACACGGTAGAAATAGTCTCTAGGGATTAGGGGGCTGGGGGGATAAACTCAAAACTAATGGATGCAATTGTAGAAGGGAAGGGTATGCCTCTAATCCTCGCTTGGGTGAAGAAAAGTCATAAAATGTAACCAAAATGTTTGTACCCTCATAATATCCTGAAATAAAAATAAATTTAAAAATAAAAGAATGGAGCCGATCATCTGGGAATCACCACGTGAGGATGTTCATGCGGAATAGAAATTTCAGGACATGTGCTTAATGAGATAACATCTTGGAAAGGGATTGGGAAGGAAACCCACTACAATTGTTGCCCCTAGGGATTGGAATTGGGGGAGGGAAAGTGAGAACAGGGACTTTCAATTTGGCTATGCTTATATCTTTGAATTTTTTTCTAATCAGTATGTATCAGGCATTTGTCTGGTCCTAAATACCCTTTTGCCCAAAGGCTCGATATTGTAGAGCACCATCATCATGTGGTGGTCCAGCCATATGTAGAGGACCTCCTCTAGCGGATCTTTTGGAGAGATTCAATTTTTAGAAAGTACCTCCAAGTATGTCCATATATTTAGATAAAATCTGCTGCTCTTTCTCCCAATTTAACTTTCCTAAGCTGGTCACTACATCTTGTTTTTCCTTTATTTTCACCATAGTCAGGTTTAGTTGACAATAGGTACAATTACTGGAACATACAGAAATGTGGGTATGTAATTGCACTCTATGATTGTAGACTCTCAGAGCTGCAAGGGAGATCACAGAGACTCCCATTAGCCCTAATGCCAACTACTTTACAGACAATAAAAATGAAGCCCCAGAGGGACAATATCTTAGCAGAGGTCTCAGGGCTGGGAGGTCAGGACCAGGGCTCAGAAGCGATGAGCCAACTTCCAGCCCACGCTTCTTTTCTTGCTTCTACTGGCTCCCTCATTAGTCCAATTCTAAACTGATTGGTTCTTGGGTCTGGGAAAGCAACACGGTAGCAGAATATAGTGGTGAGAAAATGAGCTTTGCAATCTGACCAACGTGAATTTGAATCCCAGTTCTGGGATTTGTACAAACTATGCGTTGAGTATGTTACTTAACATCTCTATGTCTCTGTGTCTTCACTTATAAAATGGGATGGCACTAGCTATCAGACAGGCTTACTGTGAAAGAAAACTGAGATAAAGTTTATAAAGCACTCAGGTCAGTGCCTGGTAGAGAGTAGGAGCTAACTAAATGTGAACGCCATTCCCTTCTCCGTGGAATACCTCAGTCACTAAAACACTTCTTTATACATCAAGGAATTAACACCACTGTTTTGAGATTAATTCACAGCAATGCACATGAAAACAGTGATTCAGATCATGGCAAAAAACTATAATTAAAGTATCTGGTATTGTTTGATTACAGGGTTGGCTTCACTGACTTTAGCACTTTGTGGGCAGAGAGCAGGCAGCTGAGAGGCAAAGCGTGGCTTTATTTTCTGGGAGGTTTCTGACCACTTCCCAGGGCAGGGCAACAATTATTCCTCTGATCCTTTCTTTGCACTGAAGAGTCTGAACCTTAATGGAGTGGGTTAGAGAGAGGGGAACTTACATTTACTAAACATCTACTATGTGCCAGGCCCTTTTGATACTGATTCTCACTTTATTTTCCCAGAAATCCCAAAAGGGCAATACTTATAACTGCATTTGACAACCAATAATTCTAAGGCTCATAGGTGAATTCAATAAGTTGCTCAGAATGTCATTCCCATTAAGGGATGGAGGGAGGGTTTAATTCAAGTCTGCTGAACTCCAAAGTTTGGGTTCAGTTCACCAAGTAGGCTGCCTCCTAGTTTAAGCACAAATTTATGGCTAAATATTTAACAGGCACTGTTATAACACTTTGAATGTTACAGCCAAGACTGCTAGTTAACTATCCAATCCCATTCTCCCACTTTTTACTAACAAAATTTCAAATTTTTATTCCAAATATGTGCCCAACCACAGATCAACATTTCCCGGTTTCCTTTGCAGCTAAGGATATTGACCCATTTGAGAGACAGGACTTTATGTCCTTTGTCCCTCCACTTTTCCTTTGGCTTCCAGTCTAGAATGAGGAGTGAGAGTTGGTACATGGCAGCCATTTTGAACCACGAGGTTTACGAGGTGACCTTGAGAATGGAAGCCATTGCTAAGAATGGTACGGCAGAAAGTTAGAAGCAGCCTTGGGCCCCTGACAACTACGAAGCAGCATTGTCAATACTGAATTGCCAATTTTTGAATTTCGTTTAACCGAGAGAGAAATAAGCCTCTACAATTTAGGTTACTCTTTCGTTGTTTTTGTTACTGTAGCTAAATGTAATCCTAACTACTACACCTACAATATCATCCAGTAGTTCTATGTGTTAGATCTTATTTTTATTCTCAGGTTTTTTCAAGTGAGATAAAACACAGAGAAGTTAAGCAACATGCCCTAGATCACTGAGCTAGTATGTAAAAAAGAGCAGATTTGAACTCAATCCAACTTCTGCAACACTCACGCTTTTAATAATTATATTAGACTGCCAAGTCGGACTAGACATCAAAGACTATTTTCCCAAAGCTGAAGAACTTTCATGTCTCCGTGGAATTTTCCTTCAGAATCAAACTTTATTTCTGATGGCTTGAGCCCTATTTGCATCTGGCATGAGGTTAGTTTTTCACTTTGTAAGAAATAACATTCTAATGGGTTTTTAAGGGCCCAGAAGACTTGTTAGCCATTCCCTGGCTGCCGCAGGACAAACTCATTAAAAACATCTGAACAAAACCAACAGAACTTGAAGGGCAACAAAAAAATGAAGACACTCTGCGTGCGGGTGGGGTTAGAGAATCCGTACGGTAAATCGCAGATGTTAGAGAGCCCTCTTACCTGACTGCAGGTGGGACTCTGTCCCAGACATTTCACCTGTTTGCATTTCAGGATCTCACAGGTTGGGAACAAGAATTGCGATCACTTACTCATTTTTTATCAGAATTTCTGTCAATAAAACAATTTGGATATCCACAGAGTTTGCTCTTAACAGGATTTTACTTCTTTGGGAAAGAGTTCGCTAAGAAAATGAACGAAACAAACAAAATTGGAGGAGAAATGTTTACTGAGCTAAAGAGAGTAAATTGTTTTGCAGCCCTGGAAAAGTACCCAATTACAGTGAAATATGGTTTATCCAGAGTTCTATCGATTGGGGCTTGCTAATAATTTGATCTGCAAAATGGGGATAATCACACCGACGTCTCGGAGTGGTGGTAAGGAACACGTTAGATATAGCACGCAGAGGTAACCTAGCACAGTGACTGCCACAGAGGTAAAAATACACTGAGCTATGCTTGTATTCTGTTATGGGGCTCTAAGGACCTAGAATTGGCCGCCGTGTTTTCTCTTCCAGGCTTTGAGAAATAGTTTTAAAGATATAGAGACGATTCTAAAAATAATGAGCAGAGAAAAGCAATAAATTCTCCACCGCCCTGAACAACCCAGGCACAGAGCAGAAAGCATTGACTCCAGTATCTGCAAATAATCTTGGAAGTTTTCAGACTACCTGGTTTTTGGAAGCCCACCTGTGTAAATCTCCTAACCCCTGGACCACATCAAGAGGCAGCACAGAATGATGGTGAACATCATTGATTCCAACACCACTTGGCCTGGGTTTAAATCCTTGCTCTTTACTTACTTGGCCACTTTAGTTAAATATTTGCAAAATTGAACTAATTTTAATACCTATAGTTTATTGTCCTGAGGGTTCAATCAGATAATATATGTAAAGGGCTAGAAGAATGTCTAGTACATAATTAGTGGTTAATAATTAGAGGTCAGTATTAGTGATTATAATTATTAGTGCAAGGTCTGAGAGAGTTTTCTTCCTCCTGTCCCTTCTGTGATAGCCTCACCAGGGTGGCTTCCACTCTTGTGTGGTGGTAGCAAAGTAGGCTTCATAGAAAAGTCAGGAGCCCAGTCCTTAGTGTCTATAGAGATAAAGGCCTTGATGAAACATCTGACAGGCTTCCTTTCAAAGATTAGGGCTTAAATTTTGGAGCCAGGGCCACTTGGGTTTCTCTCATGACCAGCTGGGTCTGTGAACTTGAGCAAGATCTCAGGACCTCAGAATGTACATGTACAGTCGTCCCACATGACGATGTTTCAGTCAATGATGGACTGAAAATATAATGGTGATCCCATAAGATTATAGTACCATATTTTTACTGTACCTTTTCTATTACTATTATGTTTAGATATGTTTAGCTAAGCAAATACTTACCACTGTGTTACAATCGCCTATAGTATTCAGTACAGTAACATGGGGTACAAGTTTGTAGCCTAGGAAAAATAGGCTATACCATACAGCTTAGGTGTGTGGTAAGGCTATACCACATAGGTTTGTGTAAGATGCTCTATGATGTTCCCACGAAGATGAAATCACCTACTGATCCATTTCTCAGAATGTATCCCCATTGTTAAGTGATGCATGACTGTATGTATATTTCTGTGTAGCTGTGAATTTTTACCAATTGAAGAATAAAAGCTCAAGTAAAAGAACTCTTCCTCTTGTAAGCTTTATACTTTGTAACCAGTGGCATTCTCAGTTCCAAGTCTGTTCTGAACTAGCAGGCTAGTTAGAGGAATGGTCCTTGCATTTTTATTTGGAAGAGGACTGCATTTAAAAAAAAAACAAAAACCCAACTTTAGTGGCTTAAAACAATGATTTATTTAGCCGATGACTCTGAGGCTGCTGATTTTGCGTAGACCCAGTTGGGCAGCTCTCCTGCCGGTCTCAGATGGGTTCACTCGTGTATCTGCAGTCAGTTGCCCGTCAGCTAGGTGTCCACTGCCGGGGGTAGCTGGCTGTTGGTGGGTACGTGGGAGCAACAGAGCCATGTGTCTCCCTTCATTCAGCAGGCTAGCGCAGGCTCCACCACATGGGACAGTCACAGGGTTACAAGAGAAGCAAGAGAGGGTAAGTCCCAATACATAAACACTTTTCAAGTTTCATCTTGCATCACAGTGGCTGAAGCAAGTCAGGGGAACTTCCCAAGGGTGTGGATACAGGGAGGTGTGAGCAAATTGGAAGCCATTACTGCAACAGTCTACCACAATCACCATCGGACCTGTTTTGGGAGAAGGAATTTATTTGTGAAATAGGTGCCTTGTACACGGGAGGCCAAAGTGACGTTCCTCTTAATAAACTCCAAGGAGAAATTATTCAGTCTAGTAATCTGGACAAACAGTTTGAATAAAGAAGTTCTCTTACAAACCGATTGAAAGATTGTATCACGCATGGAGGTTTCCTCAGTTTGTGAAACAGGGCCCCAGAATTGGGAGTTTCTAAGTCCCTTTAAACTCTGACATTCTATGAATCTATATTTTTCCATTCTAATTAGAAAACAGCTAAAGCCAAGCCCAAGAAAGCTGTTTCCTTGTCCAATGAGACAGTCAGGAAATTTCAGTGTAATGCAAAGAGCAACTCGCCAACCATGAAGATTGTGTGACGTGACTATGGATTAAAATGCCTCAAGAAGTAGTGAGTTCCCTGTTACTGGAGGTGATCAAGCACAGAGTTGACAGCCATTTTTTTTAAATGATGTGAAGCTGTGGTTCTTTCTATTTGTGTGAGGGAATATCAGAATTCTTATATTGTTCCCAGGGACTCTGATACCCTTCCTGTCAGCCATACAGAAAAGTAGAATGTGTCCCTGTATGAGTTAAAAAAAAAAAAAAGTTAGATTAGATTCATTTGACAACAACAAAAACAAATGAGCACTTACTTTAAACAAAGCACTTTCACGTCTTATACCTTTCTTCACTCTACTGCAATAACTCCTCTTTACAAAGGGAAAACAAAGGCTCAGAGAGGAAAGAAAATTTGCTCAAAGTCACTCTTGCCCAGTAAGTGTCCAAGCGGTTCTTTTGCTATGTCCTTGGTGACCTGCTTTCTTTCTCTCCTTCCATCATTCATTCGTTTGTTCAGTCTGTCAGTCATTCAGTCTTCATCCTTAACGAAATTTCTGTCGAGTGTGGGGGAGGACAGGCATGAGCCCTCCCCAGAACACATGTGCACCTCAACTTCCACACTTTCTGGATTGGCTGAGAAGTAAATCAGATAACATATGAAAAACCCTTGGAGCAGAACCTGGTACGTAGAAAACACTCCATGAAGGTTCATTAATATTATTATTTGAGGGGAAATAACAGGAAGCTTTTGAAATAGAGCCTGAGCTCAGAGAATCTGAGACGCCTGGTCAGAAAGAAACACGGAAAAAGGATGAGAAGGCAATGACATCCGTGAACCCCATGGTTGTTTCAGGAACTCTGAGGAGAGTGAGGACACCCTGAGCAGAGGACCCCTGAGGGGTTTGATGGAGAGCAGCCCTGGGCAGCACCCCACCCAGGCTCACTTCTTCCCACAGCCTGAGCCAGCACTGAGGTTCCTAGCAAGGGCTGCCGTTTGGAAGGATTGGGCGTTTCTGGAGCCTGCCAAGGGAGCATGTGGCTGCAACCCCGGGGGTACCTGGGCTTGGAGGTGGGCCCAGGGTAAACACGGGATAGAGGAGTTCACCTTCTCCCTGCTCTGTGCTCCCGCGGTCCCTCCTGATGTCTTGAGCAATGCCTAACACAACCCCACAGAGGCCACCTCTCATAAGTGGCCGACAGTTGGTCTCCAGGAAATACTCAAGCAATTCTTGCCTGGCTAACTCTGGGAGTGTGGGTCACACCACCTTCTCCTTCCCTCTGTGGCCACAAGATCCAGCCAGTCTGATGTGGGCCCACTCAAGTTCTAAAGCACATCAGAGCCTAGATGCCCCACAGCAGGGGACACGGAGTGGGAGCTTGCATGGTCTCCTCCAGACCCCTCTCCCTCAGCACAAATGCAGATCCTTGTGCAAGGATGGGCTCTGTGAGCAGGGGTGGCAGAAGATGGAATATTCTCTGAAAGAAGATCCTTTTCAGCAATTGTTTTAAAGTAAAAATAGAAAGAAATTATATGGACAGCTAAAAATATATATAGAAAAATCAGCCAGGCATGGTGGTGCATGCCTGTAGTCCCAGCTACTTGGGAGGCTGAGGCAGGAGGATTGCTTGAGCCCAGGAGTTTGAGGTTGCTGTGAGCGAGGCTGATACCATGGCACTCTAGCCTGGGCAACAGAGTGAGACTCTGTCTCAAAAAAAAAGTTGCTGATAAGGCAATTCTTAAGGCAATGCTAAAAAGAGATTAGAGGTAGTGGAATGAAATGCATTATGAAACATTCGATGAAAGCCAAGAGACAAGTAGAACAGGTGATCACCCTTTCAATGTGCTTGCACTTGGATTAACGCACAGCACTGGCCTCAGATTGACTAGAACCCTCTGATGTTGCAGCCTGGCTCTTTCTGAGCCCAGACCTCCATCCCCAGGCACAGAATGGAGAGGAGCATCTCCTGGAGGTCCCTCAGAACTTTTTCAAACATGTGGCCACCTTGGAGCCATCGCTGTTACAGAAGCAGGTGCAAGGACCCCGAATAAAAGATTTGGCACAAAGGGGATAAGTACCAGCATCCAGATCAAGCTTGTGCTTCCCAGTGCGTTGATGGCTTTTTCTACATAATTTCATTTAAATGGGAAGGCAAAAATAGATAATTACATGCCATCCTTAGTGCAGCTTGGTATCTTCGTTTACCAAATACTCTTATTGCTGCTCATCCTGCATGGTTCTCACTGTCTTGAGTGCCCTTCTCCTGGATCACCACATCTGCAAACCCCACTGTCCTTGCAGACCCAACCCAAATCCCGCCCTTTCCACGAAGCCCTCCTTAATCCCTCCTCCACTACCACCACCACTGCCCCCAGTCAGAAGTAAATTCATCACATGTTTATTCATTCTGTACCATAGTTTCCTCATCCGTAAAATGGGCATAATGATAGTACATACTCCATGAGATTGTTGTGGGAAGTAGAAAGAGCACTTAGGATGAAGCATATAAACAAAGCTTAATAGTAATAATAACAATAATTGTCATTGTTTTTGTTGTCAATGGATGGGACTTATTTCCTTTGCTCTACTGTGAAATTTTGGAGGCAGGACAGGAATGAGGTCTTATTCATCTCTCAACCCTAGAAGTTAGCAGACAGCCTTGATACCCAGCAGATACTAAGGCTCAGTAGAATGTTCGATGAATGAGTGCAGGAGCATCAAGGGCCAGCGACAAGAGCGATCCTTGAGCCAACAGACACCCCACTCATTACCCCTCCATCTGCCCAGCTGTCTTTATGGGCCACCTATCACTATGTTGCCATTGTTCAAAGCCGGCCAAACCATCCCAGCACTGGCTGCCGGCAGCCTCGGCTTCACGCAGCCACCAGAGAGGCTGGCAGTGTCCTTGAAGCTGCTTTTTGGGCTCTGCTTCTCGGGGGCTGGTACAGATGGAACCTGTGCTCCTGGCAAAGTGGGGGCTTGGCGTTTCTGCCATCCCAGTCCCGCTTGGGCACCCACTAATGCAAAGAGTGCGGCGCATTCGACTTTTCGCCTTGTCTCTCACTCTTTTCAACATGGATGGTTCATAATGGATGTCAGACTTTAAATTTCTTATCATGTTGTTTATATCTAATAAGTGAATCGCCCTGTTTTTTTAAAAGTCAGCTTTTAAAAATACTGTGTTTGAACATCTGTCAAGGGCTGGGGATTAGCTGAATAGGCACTGGATGCCAGGATATTATATTCTCTCTTATCCTTTATACTGTAATTATCTTGATCCTCAAACAACTCAGCACCAGTTACAACCACTTTCGCAGACTTGTTGTTGCTGCAAATTCAAAAAATTATTTTATTTGAATCTAAATTAAACTGATATGTAACAAGGTTTTTTTTTCATGCTAAGTCTCAAAAAACAGTATCTGCAGATGATTAAAAAACAGTAAAACACGGACAATTTCAAAGTTTATTTCAAGAATAAACTCATGAAAATTCATCTAATTATGCAGCAGTGTACCAAAAATAATCTTTTCCAAACCTAAATTTGTTTAACAAAACACACAGTCAGCTAAGCCAAATGAAAGCAAACGTGTGTTTATGCCATAGTCACCCCCTCCCCCTGGCTGCTCGAGTGGGCACGAGGGCTTGGCAGGGTCCTGGAGGCTGTTGGCGGCTTCTGAGTCCTGACACTTTGTTTGTCGGCGTTTCCAACACAGGGGCCATTGGCTGCACTGGTCACAGAAACGGACCCTGTTGCAGCTCGTGTGAGTGGCCTCTCTGTTCCTGGCAGTGTGGAAAGCTTAAGCAGGGAGGACAGAGCATTTTACGCTCAAGAACTTAGTGGGAAGAAGAAACTACTAAAATATCATCCATGTAAACGCATGCACAGCTGTGCTGTGTCTGCCAGTGACTAATAATAATAGTGATAACAGCTACTGTTTATTGAGGCAGGGAACTGGGTTTAGTTATTTACTTAAGAGCCTTAACATTCGTTTTATCAACTGATTCATACAGCAAAACCGGGAGCTGGTTATTACTCATATTACCCCTACTTTACAGATGCAGAAACTGAGGTTCAAAGGGAAGTAGCCTGCCTAAGCACAGGCTCAGAATTGGCTGAGCTGAGATTTGAATCTGTCGGACTCCAAAAGCCATGCCCTTAATCTGCTACAGCACACCGTGTTGGTTCCGCCCTGGGCCAACCTCTTTGGATGGATCCATGGGAATCCCAGCTCTCCCATTCTAGACAAGTTCCTGGTTACTTACTCTCTAAATCCCAATGTACCCGTCTGAAAAATGGAGAACATGAAACTGAAGACATAGTAAAAATTCAAAAAGTCATAAAATACTATTATTTCGCTAGATCAGTGATCCCCAACTTTTTTGGCACCAGGGACCGGTTTTATGGAAGACAATTTTTCCACAGACCAGGACAGGGGTGATTTTGGGCTGATTCAAGCACATTACATTTATTGTGCAGGCAAACCTCTCTGCTAATGCTAATCTGTATTTACAGACACTACCCAGCGCTAGCATCACTGCCTCAGCTCCACCTCAGATCATCAGGCATTAGATTCTCACAAGGAGCTCACAACCTAGATCCCTCACATGCACAGTTAACAGTAGGGTTCATGCTCCTATGAGAATCTATTGCCACTGCTGATCTGACAGGAGGCGGAGCTTATGCAGTGACGCTAGTGATGGGGAGTGGCTGTAAATACAGATGAAGCTTTGCTCACTTGCCCACTGCTCACCTGCTGCTGTGGGCCCGGTTCCTAACAGGCCATAGACTGATATAGGTCCACGACCTGGACATCAGAGACCACAGTACTAGACTATACACCCTCAGAGGACAGAAAGTATGTTTATTTTATTCATAATTGCAACCTCAGTGCCTCCCATAATGATACCTCTCACCGTGTTTGGCATATATGAGAGGTCGTTAATGCATGGGAAGTGAAATAAGACAAGCTTCCTGCCTATAACTTGTTTACAGCTTATTTGGGAAGAAAAACTAATCAGTGTTAGCAGGTGAGAGAACTCCAGCGAACATGTCATCAACGAGATGTTAATTAGCTGCCATATTGGTGACCTAGTGATACTGTCACATTGGAATTGTCCCCTACTCAGCATTGGACAATGGGTTCTGGTCCCAATGCCGCAACTTCCCAGCTGTGTGGCCTAGACAGGTTTTTGAACCTGTCTAAGCTGCTGTAGGAGAGGAATCCTACTGTTCTCACTCTTCTTTTCTCCTTCTACTATGGTGAGGATCCCTGAAGTCCAGAAAGTACTGTCACATGCTGTATGAAATGTCATGACCATCATCATTTTTGGAAATCAGGCTGAACTCACTGGAGGAAATTGCTAGAGGTTCAAACCATGAAGGGGGAGCCATGTTTTGCTATGGATTGGTATGTATTCCAGGAGAACTAAAATAAAGGGTCTCTGTCAAGTTCAAATCCTACTTTTCCTGAGGCCTGCGGTATCCTGGGGCTTCTCACTCTCACTCTGGCACTCACCTCCCATTGGCAACACTAGGCACTCACAACTATTTTTTTTAAAAAAGTTCATTTGTCTTAATTGGAATAAATGAATTGGATTTTATTGCATGGTGGAGTTTCAAAGCCCAGTTAAAATCCACCTCCCCACCATACACAAATAAAATAAAATCATCAAAACAACTTTCTTCACAAAGTTCTGTGGTCTGCTCTATCGCTGTACCTTTCCTCTTGCTCAGGCAGAGTATGTGAGGGAGGCCTGGCTGCTAGAAGGCAAAGGGAGAGGAATATAGGCTTGGATGGCAGAGAAGGATTTTTCTGCCCCAGGAGTAAGGACCTAGGATCTCTAGGGAAGCAGAAAGGCCCACATCCCTCAAATTCTTTGGTATATACTTTCCAAAATTGCCTTAACAGGTGAGCATCTTTTAATCTCAGCATTCATCTATTAATTCGCCAAATATTTTTAGTCCCTGCTGTGTCCTTGGCACCATGCTAGTCTCTGCGTCTCAAGGCTTTTCAAATTTCCTACCTATCTCTGTTACCTTGCACAAGTCCCTTAAACTTTCAGATTCTCAGTTTATATATCTGTAAAATAGACATCATCTTTTTTGCTTTCCAGAGTTTGTAGGAGGATCAAATGAGATGAAAATGCTTAGCACACTATCTAACATACAGCAGTTACTTTAAAAGAAATAGTACCTAAAGATTAAAGTTTTTTTTTAAAAAAAGAAAGATCTCTGGATCTCATAATGCAATAAGTCATGGGAAGAACCACTTATAGTTGGAAGATGAAAGTAATGCAAGCACCTGCAAAAAAAGGATCTGATAGTGCTAGTCGCTTGCCTGAAAACATTTCACTGCCCACCATCCATTCCCAAAGAGCCCCAACTCTTGAGGCCACTCCAGAGCCATCTCTCACAGCCCTGATGCCTGTCCTCAATCTTTGTGTCCATGGAGTCCAGCCCAGCACCTGATCCAGGGGCCGTTAGTGATGAGAGGGATAGCGAGAAGTAAGCAGATAGGCAGGAAGAGATCAAGGACTTCTGGACAGCAGTTCTTAAAGGTGAGGGTGGATCCAGAGATTGGTTACTAAGAATCCCTGAAGAAATTCTGAAAATAAAACAAAACATACATGTAGCTCCTGCCTCTGAGATTCTGCTGGTGTGTGGCCCCAAGGCTACAACGGATTTACCCTGAAGCTGATGAAACTTATACCTCAAGAACCTTCACTTTCACAGCCCCTTCCAGGGCACTGGGAAGAGCTCCAGCAGGTTCTTATTCGTAATTTTAAATTTTTTAAAAAAGGACTCTCCATATGGAATGAGCTCGGGCCCTACAAAACCTGGATCGACCTCTGGCCCCAGGATCCACAATTTTATTAGCTTATTAGCTTATCAAGTGAGTTCCATATATAGCCATGTTTGGGAATAACCTGCTGCTCCACGTGTAACTCACAGACCAGAAGCATCAGCAAGCATCACAGGTGAGCATGTTAGAAATGCGGAATCTCAGGCCCTCTCCCAGTACTCTATCTGAATCTGCATTTGAACAAAATTTCTGAGCCGACTCACATGCAAAATTCACACTCAAAATAAAGTTGTGAAGCACTGCTCTAATTGTTTCTCTGAGAGAAAAATTATTTGCCTGTGAAATCAGAAAGGCCTTCTTGGAGGAGGTGATCTCTGAACTGGGCCCTGGAATAGAGGCAGTATTTGGGTGTGTGAGGTATTCCAGCAGAGGGAGCAGCTTCAGTAGAACCATGGAGGTGTAAAGTGTGAGGAGACCTATAAGGAGTCCAGGGCCCTGGTGCTGGAATCAGAGAAGACCAGCTTGGGCGAGCTGTCTTGGGAGGGAGGGAGAGAGGCTGGCAGCCTGTGGAAGGGCATGCGTGCTGAGTTAGGGCCTTCGGATTCTAATTAGCTACGAACGCAGAGCCTTGGAGTTTGGGTCCAAAATATATGAAAGATCAAGCTGCGAAAGCAAAACATGCCCTAGGAGAAGGAAGCCAGTCACCGATATTTATTCATGCTCAGGTACAGATTACTTATGCCCAAGCCTTTCCTGAAAGAAGTCAAAGAAGAGAAGGGGCAGGAAGCCAGCACAGAGGGCTGAGAGAATTCATGGAGAATACTCTCATGTCTTTTTCCACCCTGGCGGGCTGGTGAGAGCCTCAACTCCGCTCCCACGCCGGGTACTGCGCGATCGGAATATTTGCTGCTGTGGCTCACGGAGGGGAAGGGGTGGGTGGTAGGTGCGGACTGGGTTGGGTCCTGTGGTTTCCATCACTCCTGCTCCTGCAGGCTCCACCTCTGCAGCTTCCTCTGTTCGACTCACTCCCGCAGCCCAAACAAAACCTACCTGCAGGGTCGTTAGGAGGATTAAAGGATATAACACAGCAAAGTACCAGGAATATATCGGGACCTAAAAAAGTGCATGTAATCCTTTGAACGTTGGAGTCAGAGCTTATGGTTCATCCACTTCTCTATGCCATTGCCTGGTTCAAGTCCTAACAAATAGTGGATTTTCAAGGAATGCTTAATGGAAAAAAATGGCCGACATACCAGTTAATGGGAAATTCATCATTTGGCCTTACAATGACAGTGGGTTTTGTCAAGGCATGAGGTCATATATACACGTTGATAACACACACCAATAATAATTTAATGAGCACTTACTATGCATCCGTCACTATGCTAAGCATCTTGTAATACATGATCTCATTTAATCTCACCATAAGACAAAGAAAAGGAAGCTTGGAGATGCTGACTATCTTGCTCTAGGTCCCACTGCTATTAAGAGGCAGAACAGGAGATAGAACTCGGCATCAGGGTGAGATCAAAGCAAATACTCAACTGCAAAGCCTCCCAAGGGTGCCACAGGTGGAACAGGTTCCATCAGGAAATGTCCATTTGTCTTCTCCCATCCCTTCCTCACCTCATTTAAAAGGTAGGAAGAGTCCACATCGCATTTCATATGGACAGAATTGTATACTCACAGAGTCAGGGATGGAGAAAATATAAGGATAATCTAGTTCAATGCTGCTCTCTTACAGATGCAGGAATGGAGGTCCAGAGAGGTTGCTTGACTTGCCCATGGTAACACAGCATGGGAGTGGAAGTGTTGGGTTCCATATAGGTTTCTTGTCTCTTATACTGCATACATGAAGATAAAAGGAAACATTAAAAACCAGGAAATTATCTTATTTTGTTCTATCCTTACTTCTTCACATCCTGTCCCAATCATCAGCTATGTCTTTCTCTTTTCTTTTTCTTTATTCATTTATTTCTTGGCTCAGCAAACATTTATTGATGCTCTACTGTGCAGTAAGATACATTCAGAGAAAAGGCAGGGATTTAGGAAGAATAAGTACAAAAGAACAAGAGAGAAAAAAGTAAAATAAAAGAACAAGAAAGAGTAACAGAGAAAGAAAGTAGAGAAAGAGAGACAGACAGAAGAAAGAAAGAAAAGAAAAGAAAGAGAAGAAGGAAGGAAGGGAGAAGGAGGGGAGGGAAAAGAGAGAAAGCCAACATTGAGCACTTTCTATTGGAGGGCACTTTTCTAAGCATTTTACATGTATTAATTCATTTAATTCATCCAGAAACCCTGTAAAGTAGTCACTGTTATTATCCCCAACGTATAGATAAGGCGCCTGTGGCTCTGAAGTAAACTGCCCAAGTCAGAGAGCTGGGAGGTGAAACTGCCGATTTGCAAACCTAGCAGATCTGGCTCTAGAGACAGCACTTGGGACCTACGCATGTATTTGTGTTGCAATGTCCTCCATTGGCCCTGATGCCCACCACACGTGCGTAGATGCCTACAGCTGGGATGATAGTGTTCCTAAGAGTCTGCACCTTCTTGCCTCAACCATCCTCATGTGGTTGGTCAAGGACCATCAGCACCCAAGTCTTGAAGGAAGAAATGCATTGTACATATCAGAAGAGCCTGGAAGGGGGAAGAATCAGGTGGTTTAGAGCCAGGAAAGCCGGGATTAGCTGTGCCCCTGCTGCTCCCTAGCTGTGACACAGGATGCATCAATTCATGTCTTCAGCTGTCTGGCGCCTTACGTGGAAAATGGGAACAAAGACAGTCAATTCCACCCACTCCACTTCAGAGTATTGAACTGAGGTGGAAGCAATTCATAAAACCAAAGGGCAAAAACAGTGTGAAGTGGAAAACAACCATCAGGTCTTCCTCTGCTTAATTTTGTGTAGATGTTCCTTTAAAAAGAAAGAAGGAAATTCTGTAACGGGATGGGGGTGCTGAGAGTTTAGGAGGAGGATAACGGAGAAAACTCAAAGAGGAAGGCTTAGGAGATGATCTCTCTGCAGTAAGGGTAAGGGAAGAGCCAGAAAGGGCCTAAAGGATAGTTAATTGCCTTTGGATAAATGGACAGTTATTCACTTACTCATTCATTCATTCAATTATTAATACTTATTGAGTGCCTCCTATGTGTCAATGACAGTGCTAGATACTGGAGCATAGTGGTTTAGGGGACAGATAGGGTCCTGGTTCTCATAGAGTTTGCAGTCTGCAGAAAGTCAGACACCGAACAAATACAGAATTTAAATATATAATTATGAACTGTGACATGTGCTAAGAGACAAAGGAAAATAAGAATTTTCTATAAGAGAGGAAAATAGTATTGGATAGGTGGGGACATGCTGAAAGACTCAATGCCCTAATTTTCCCATTTCTCCTCCCCCTACCACTCACCAACTGCTATTCAAAAGATCACAGGTCTCTGCTCCATACAGAGTCGTATTATCTTGATTCAATGAGCAATCTTTCAAATGTCCAACAAAAATATGTGCCTATATCCCCGGGTGTCAGATTGTCTTCATAGTCAGTCCTGGCTGCATCCCTCTTTGATGGGATTTCTGCATATCGTTATTATTCGTATTTTACAGATTTAAAAAAAATATTCGCAACAGTACAGTGATTTGTCCAAGACAACACAGCCTGGAAGTCCAGACCAGAGCTCAGGACTTTTGATAGCAAATCAAAGCTGTTTCTGTTCATTGCACTTAGAATAAAATCCTAACCCCACAACGTGCTGCTACGGCCCTGCCTCACTCCTTGCTACCTTCCCTCTTTTGTTTTCTTCTTTACCATGCTTCATCCACACAGGCCTTCCTAGAACGCGACAAGGGGCTCCAGCGGCTATGCATCAGCTCTTCTTCCCCTATGTATGGAAAGCTCTTCCTTAATTTTTCACTTGGCTACCATCTTATTTTTTAAATCAGCTTTATTAAAGTATGATTTGCAGGTAATAAAATTGACTCATTTTAAGAGTACAGTTTGATGAATTTTGACAACTGTGTACATATACTCATGCCACCATGGTTAGAATCAAGATATAGACCATTTCCATCACCCTCCTGCCCCTTTGGAGTTTGTCTTCTCCCCATACCTCAGGCATCCACCAGCTTCCTCCTTTGCACCCAAGTTCCAACTTAATCAGAGACTTTGAAAAGTGAGCCCTTCCCTGACCATCGACCTCCAGAAGCTCCTCTCCACACCTCCTCCATTATTTTCTTCCAGAGACCCTGGTTCTTCTCTTCCTAGCA
This sequence comes from Eulemur rufifrons, assembly GCF_041146395.1. NCBI lineage: Eukaryota > Metazoa > Chordata > Mammalia > Primates > Lemuridae > Eulemur > Eulemur rufifrons. The sequence continues at coordinate 65,558,068 of NC_090988.1, forward strand.
CTTACCATAAGCTGTACCCATTTTATTCACTTATGTATTTGCTCTATTTCCTTCTCCTAACAATACGCTCCGTAAGGGAAGAAACTTTGTTTTCAACTACACTCTTGTAACTCCAGGGCATAGTGCTCTGGCACATAGTAGAATAAATATTTATTAAATCAATGATGTACTGAATGAATGAATAGGTAAGTGCTATAGCTTTCTTCCATGTGCAAGTAGCTGAGGGTTCATGGCTGAATCAGAAATGATTTCTGTACTTATGAAATCCACAACCAAATGGCAGTCTTGCAACAGGCACACAGATAATACCGACAGACATAGTCCCTGATGCTTGTATGATGTACTTACAATGCACTTACTGTGTGTCGGGGCTTGTTCTAAGTCCTTTACATATATTCACAAATTTAATCCTCATGGTAACCCTGTATGTAAGGTGCTACTATTAAATATTTTTGCTGGTTTAAAGATGAGGAAAATTAGGTACAAAGGGGTTAAGTAACTTAGCCCAGGTCAGCCAGCTGGTGAGTGGAGGAGCCAGGATTTGGGACCATGCTGTTTTGTGGGATTGCCTGATGTATGTCCTAGAAGAGGGACGCATACGGGATCCAGAGGGTACAGAGAAGGCTGAAGGCGTGTCCGGCTCAGCCTGAGGTCAGACTTCCAGGGCAGGTGAAGCTCTAACTCTTTGGAAACCAGAAACAGGGACCATAATCTCTCTAAATCCTACATCAGGTCCAGTTTAGCCAGAAGCAGCCCTCCAAACCCAGAGGCAGGATTTTCAGACTTCTAAAGGGGGCTGTAGTCAGATGAGGAGAAGGGGGCCCAGGCGCCCAGTAACAGTGCAAGGCGGAGCACCAGGACTTCAGGTGGCCTGGCTGAGTTGCAACACGTACCCAGGACACCCTGGTCACTGAGCCTCCAACCAGAGGCACCTGAGCGCCGCCTGGGGATCTGCCCCCTCCCCAGGAAGCTTCCCAGAGGCCTGCCTCACCGGGCCTGCAGTTCCCAGCTGCGGACAGTAGGTGGCAGTGGGTCGTGAGAAATGTGGGCCCTCGCCAGACCCTGGCTGCGGAGACCCAGCCGGGAGAAAAACGTGGCTGGGCTTCGGCCGCCGCGCCGGGGAGAACCGCGCCCCCGGGGTGGGGCGTGGGGGCCGCCCGGGGCCTCGGCGGCTTCTGCCCGAGAGGAGGTCAGCGAGGACCCGCGGGGCAGCCCCTGCAAGGAGCTGGACGGGGAGGGCTCCCCTGGGCTCCTGGTGCCCGTGCGGCAGTGCTGTCGCGGGGAGCCCCGGGGACCCTGGGCATCCTCCTGAGGGCCCAGCCCGCCGCTCCGTAGCCAGAACGTGTGCCCAGCGTGGGAATTTGCGTTCTGAGCAAACAACCTTTACAGAAACCTGAAGAAGAAACTGTCGTTCAGAGAGGTTAAGGAACTTGGCTGTGGCCACATAGCCCGGTCCTGTGTGGCGAGAGTCCGTGCTTTCTTCCACTGTGCCGTGCCCAGCGGGGGTTCCCTGGTGAAACCGCCCGGGTCTAGCGGGCGGTCTGGGCTCTGCCTCTACACAGGGGAGCCCTGGGCTCAGCCACGGCGTGGCCGTGGGCTGGTTGGCCCCACCCTCAGGCAGTGTCCAGTGAGGGGAGTGGCTGCGATGGCCTCTGGGTGGCCTTGGAGTGCCCCAGTTCCCTCCTGAAGCCCTAACTCCCTAGCCTCCCGGCCAGCAGTCTCCCGAGCAGAGTCCGACCAGCGCTGCCCGTGCAGGGTCCAAGCGCTGGACGCGCCACCACCTCCTCCTTCCTCCTCCTGTGCTGGGTCTCAGCCCCTGTCACCACCCCTGCCATGTGAAAGCCCCTTAACACCCTCGGGAATTCCTTCCGTCTATACAACCACACCGGGAGGCAGGCGGAGAAGGGATGTTTACATTTACAGAAGAGGAAACCGAGGCCTCAGGGAGGTGATTTGCCAAAGGGTGCAAACCACGTTCCTGGCCCAGCCGGGTCTCGAACCCCCGGTCTTGAACCCCAGGTCTTCACAGCCGCCTCTCTCCACAGGGCAGGAGCGGCGAGTGCCGGTGCGGAGCCCCCAGGCAGCCCTCCCATGCCGCTTCCTCTGCCGGCAGCAGGCGGGAGCAGCGGACAAATTAATTCACGCTATCTTTACATTATGTATAATGCTGCGTGATTTTATTTTGCTTCATTCCCGAAATCTTTTACAGTAATTAGTAGCCGAGTAAAATATAAAAATTAATGCAATATAACATTTTAATGGTAATAATACACCATCCTGTCTAATTAATAAAATCTGTTGTTTCCAAGCACGATTATTTATTTGACAAATTGATAGCACACATCCTGTTCATACCCTCTTACCCAGCTCCCATCCTTTCAGTTTATTGAATAAAATTGTAGCAGGAAAATAAACAGATTGTCTTCTGACCTGACAAGCAAGTGAGAAATAAACCCCTCACTCATACATCCCTAATTGTTCTCAACAATATTCTCAAACACATGTCCAGATTGGTTAGAAATGAATCTTGATTCCTCCTTCCTTTTTTTTTTTTTTATTAAAAAAAATAACTGTGGTCTCCTTCTTTTAGGGTAAGAGACTGAATTCCCTTAGATTCGCTCTGGATAGTGTTTGTATCCGGGCAGTTTGGGGAAATGAGTTTTGTGACTGTGTTCGGGAATTCTGATGGTCTCACTAACGGCGATTGTTCCGGCTCTGCCACCGAGAGAGGAGGTCTGAGTTGCTCCGAGCGGCTGCTGCCGAAGCGCCCTGAACCAGGGAAGAACGCTGAACCCACTGCGGAGGCAGCAGGCGAGGATCAGATAGAGAGCAGGGAGCCGGGAGCAGTCAGGTCGGAGGATTGTTAGGAGCTGGCAAAAGCAATACTGGGAAAACGGTTAGGGCAGAAGACCCAGGCCTGGCAATATTTGTGGGTAGGAGTAGGGAAGAAGGAATAATGTCCAGCGTTATTATGTGTGAAACTTGAGATGAAGCACTGATCCAATTACAAACCCGAACGCATGCTATTTTATGTAATATGGGGACATTTTATATGCTAAGTGTGAAAATATGAAGGCATTTTAAGCTATAAATAGGGCCTCAGAGACAGAGGCAGAAAGACATGGAGACAGACGGAGAGAGACAGAGACAGAGAGATAGAGAGAGAGAGAGAGAGAGACTCACCATCTGCAGGTTATTTTGCAGCATTTTTCTCTGAAGGAAAAATTATGTGATGTGATCTGTGTTCAGGGAAAAGCTATGCTATCCCCAGCTTTCAAGCTACATTTACTGTAATAAAAAAGGAAAAAATCTCCAAGTGCACACAGGTGAAAAAAGTCACTCTCTCATGGAAACTGGCCTCAATACACAAGCAGAGATTACACACATAACACACACACACAAACACACACTTACTTGTACAACCCGTGGGTGAATCTCCAGAGTTCTTTCTTTTTCGTAGAAAAGTTCTATGATCCTATGTGTATTAGGCCCAATACACATATACACGTACACAGTGCAGATACAGGCACACACCACAAATGCTTTGCTGAGCCCAGGCCATTGGATCAATGCAGTCATGCTCCATTGGTGAGACTTCTGGGGCCACTGCCTGGGCCAGCACAGTAACCCCTACCCCTCCCTGAAGTCTGAATACTCTGATCTTATTACCCCACCACCTTTTCCTCTTTATCCACCTGCCCATCCCTACCACTATTTTGTGCTAATGTATTATTTTAATAATAATAAAAATAGTAATTTTAGAAATTTGCCTATGAAATAAGTGGTCCCTCCAAGCTTTTTGCCAACACAGAGGTACACAGAAGTTGATCAGTAATGCAGTTTGAATGCTTTACTTTATTTTTTATAAGGTGCTGCCCTGTGAATTGTTTCAGGGAAGAGGTTACTACACTCATTTTATAGATGAAGAAACAGGTAATCTCTTTCCGGGTGAAATAGTTGGGGTGTTCAATGAAAAAGAATATTTACTGAACACTTTTGGTGGGTTAGATACTATTTAAACACATTTTAGGCATGACTTCATTGAATCCTCACAATAATTGCATGAGATGGCTCCAATTATTGCCGCTGTTATTATAGATGCAGAGTCTAATACTCAGAAGGTTTGTGTAACTTGCCCAGAATTATGTAGTGTATATACAATAGGACTGGGGTTTGAACCCACATCTATCTGGATTTGAAGTTCTTCAAAGCCATGTTCTAGTTCCAGCTTTGATACTCACTGGCTGTATTACTTCGAGCAAGTAACATTTCTAAGACTCGATTTCCTCAACTATAAAATGAAGATTAAAATTCTCACTGCTTGGCATTGATATGAAGGCTAAATGTGACATATGTAGCGACCAGGAGAGAGTCTCTAGTATGCATCAGGAGTTAATAAAGTCTTAACTTTAAAAGTAGACTTAATAAAGTCTACTTTTCCCTTCACTTTTCCTTTTGTTCTTCTTATGGTAGACACTCCCCCAGAAATTGCCTGAAAAATAACCCAGTTGGCTGGAACTATACCCCACTGGCAGCTTGGGATTCCAAGCCTTGGTTTTACCATTTGTAAAATAGGGAAATATCAACTATTCGTGCCAAGCTGAGTTAAAGCATGAAAGGTTAGCACATTGCCTGGCACATGGTTGGTACTAAACAAATGTTTGTGAAAGAAAAGAAGAAAGGAGGGAGGAAAGAACCAGGGGAATGGTGTCCAGGTGTCCAAGTGCTCCAAAGGAACCTGTGTCCCAGCAGCTCTCAGGACCTGGGGACTGGTCCCACCCAGCTCTGCCAAAGAGGGAGCAGGTATGTTGCAGCGGATGGTAAATGTCCTGCAGACCTGCTCAGTGCCATCGATCAGTATGTTTTATGATGGATCTAATTAAGCTCTCTAACGAGGGATCACGAGATAACAATTTATCCCAGAACCATCACTCATTAAAATGCTATTTCAGGAGATGACATCGTTCCAGCCTTAATTGGTGGAGTTCACGTGACTAGAATCTCTTGGGAGCAGAGATGCCCCTTGTCATTTACTCATCACCTCTGTGGTAAGGGAGCTCAGAAGGGCTCGGAGAGGCACATGAATTTGTCAGGCGTTGCAACAGCCCAGGCCCCACCTTTCCTGCTGCAGTTGGTTCCCTGGAGCAGATGAATCAGTGGGTCTCTCTGATGGGAGCCTGCAGCCGTGCAGAGGCCCTGATTCAGAATCAGAGGCCCAGAACTTTAGTCCTCTTCCCAAATAAGTAGTCATGAAGCCTCGGGAAGTGACCATTCCTTTTAAAGTCCCAGTTTTCTCTTCTATAAAGAGGTGTTCTCTGCCTAGCTTATGGGCTGTTCAGAAGATTAAAGGAGATCATGGAGAGGCTCCTAGAGTAATGGGAAGAGCACAGACTTAAAAGTGAGATTCTCCAAGTTCAGTGCCTGTTCTATATCCATTAGCTGGGTGACTGCAGACAAGTCACTCAGTATCTCTGAACCTTGGTTTCTTTATTTGCAGAATGAATCAATAATAGTGGCTACTTCCACAGGATTGTTAGGAGCTTTATGATTACCCTGGTTTCTGAGGATCTTGGGGACACGGAGATGAAAAGACGTTTTCTAAGGGAGCCTGTGACACTTTTCATGTCACAGTATAAGATCTGTATCAAGAACAAATTACAAACTCAAACAGCATGTGAATTAGTGATGGTGGCTATACCCAAAAGGGAAGAGGAGGCATTTGAGCTAGATCTTGAAATAAAAGACCTCTTCCAGTTGAAGAATAGGGCATCCCAGAGTGAGGGGAGCAGTCAATATAAGCAGAGGGCCTGGGGTTGGAGAGAGTTAGTGTTTTCAGAATACAGTAGCCTCCTGCTCTTCTCCTTAGGGAACACATTCCAAGACCCCCAGTAGATACCTGAAATCATGGATTCTATATATACATACCTATAATAAATTTAATATATAAATTAGGCACAGTAAGATTAATAATAAAATAGAGCAAGTATAATATGCTGTGATAAAAGTCATGTGAATGTGGTCTCTCTCTCTCTCTCTCTCAAAATATTTTATTGTACTGTACTGTAAGTAAAATAAGGATTACTTGAACACAAGCACTGTGACAGTTGATCTGATAACCCAGGTGGCTACTAAATGACTAACAGGCAGGTAGCATACATGGTGTGATATACTAGACAAAGGATGATTCATGTCCCGGACAGGGCCAAGATTTCATCATGCTACTCAGAATAGCATGCAATTTAAAACTTGGGAATTGTTTATTTCTGGAATTTTCCATTTAATATTTTCAGACCATGATTTAGCACGGGTAACTGAAACCTTGAAAAGCTGCTGCGTCATCCCGTAGCGGAAAGGCAGAAGGGCAAGTAAGCATGCGGGAAAGACACCCAAGAGCTCAAGAGCTGGCTTTTTACAACAACCCATGATAATGGCATTAATCCATTTCTGAGGGCTCCACCCTCATGACCCAATCACCACTTAAAGGCCCTACCTCCCAACACTGCTGCATTAGGAATTAAGTTTCCAACACATGAACTTTCAGGGGACACGCTCAAATCACAGCACCATACAAAAGCACTTGGATTTTATTATGGAGGTCATTGAAACCTCACAAAGGATGAATTTAATGAAGTCTCATTACAGAGCTCAGGCCTCAGAAGAGGAGAAAGAAGGTAGACGCAGGTGCTTCTGCCAACAAAGATGGCTTGGAGCCTGCAGAGCAGACCTTATCTGTCCACTAAGACCAGGAAGAACAGGATGCCTATATGCTAAGTGCCATAGCCTTGTTGGGAGCACATGTGGAAGCCAAAATGGCAATGGTGCCTTGAATTTGGGACTGCTTTTCTTCCAGAAAAGGAGACTGGGAGTGGAGGAGAGGATATTAAGTCTTGTTTAGCTGCTATCAAGCATCAGGGATGTGGTGTTTAATTCTCACAACACTTTCACTTATGTGTGACAGCTCCTATATACCAAAGGATGCATTTGAGTCTTAGAAAGGGTCAGTGGGTTCCCCAATAAGAGCGGAGCCAGGATTTGAACCATGGTCAGCTGGTCCCAAACTAGTGTTTCTATTACTGCATGCTCTCTCACAAAATGTTGTTACATCTGGGACCTCCAAGCTTCACTGGCTTGAGGTATGGGGTGATTTAGCCCCATTTTTCAGAGGAGGATACTGAGGCCCAAAGAATTCTTCGAGAAGCATCTTGCCTGTGGACACTGTACATCAGATACTTTCTGACAGAAAATAGAGATGCAGCTCTGATCTGACAGCACTGGTGCTGAGGAACATGCTTTTCCTAGAATTCTGGGTTGGATTTCATGGCCTGATTCCAATCTGCCTTTTCAAGGGCCATTTGCCTTTACTCATTCCTGACTCTGGGGACAGATGTGACCACTCCTAGCTCTTTGATTTTTGAGGGGGTGGAGTAAGGGAATGGAGCCATTTTCCTATTACATAATAAAATTATTTCCTTAGCCAAAAAAGGGGCATCCACAGTTTTCAATTCAAATGTTCTTCAGAAAAAAATAAGAGAAAACATAGTAAAAAATAGTTGAAGACAGAATGCACCCCTAAATGTGAAATTGTTCAGAAATACATATTTGTAATAGGATTCAAAGTGTTCATGACAGCTACTACTTACAGTGTTTAAAAAGTTGCAATTAGTACCAAAAGGCTTGGATGAAGAAAACATCATATCATAGGCATATTTATAAAACAACTTCCATCAGCCAAAGGAAAAATGGACAGAACTCTATTACAAGCTTTTTATATTTGAAGAGCAATTTCTAATAATATATCTAGAAGCCATTTCTGAAATTGACTTAGTGTGCATGATCTGGGATTAATGTTTTCTGCAAAATCACATGCTCGTTTGAACGTAAACATTTTGCACTTCCGTTCCACCTCCTGGTTCAGAAGAATGCACCTCCAATGTGTAAAATGATCTATCAAAATTAATTGTGAATGCTCTAATTCAATCAAGTCCACCTCATTAGGCAAACATTTAAATTATTAAGTTAAATAGTGGGATATTTCAATATAATCTTGTTACGCTATTTTTATGGCAGTACAAATGCTGTCTCCAGATGGGCTTGGCTTCCCAGACTTGTCACTATTGTTGGTGAGCTCACCACCGCCACAGCCAGATTGCATACGTGTGTGGTATTGGTCTAGTTGTGGTCACTCGCTCCCTCAGTAATTGGTAATGGAGAACCTACTATGTGCTAAAATTTGAAAGTTGGAAAAGACCTTCAGGATTCTCTAGTCACCTCTTTTGCAGATGCAGAGACCGAGGTTCTGAGAAGTTGGGTGCTTTCTAATGGATCACGTAGCAATTTGTGGCAGAGCTCCATCTAGAACCCTGGCTTCCTGGGTCTGCATCCAACTCTCTGTTCTCTTCTTCTTTCCTTGTCCATTTCCCTCTCTACTTTAATTCATATATAAATATATAAATTAAATAGATCAGGTCCCTGCTGCTCATATTTTAAATAATTAGTATTCTGCAAAATGATTTTTTTATTCCTCTCGTTTGATACAAGATATATTCCTAACCTGGTTGCTCTTCACAGAGCTTTAAATAGCTTGTCCTTTCCAAATTCCTCCAGCCAGCAAACAGCTATTCATCATTCGATATTTCATTGAAGGCCAGCCCAACTGAGAAATGTTTGGAAGAAATAAGATCTTGATGTCTCAGACTCCAGCCACTAAATTAGTCTCTGGGTATGCGCATGTTGGGAGGAAGAAGAACAAAAGGGTAAACAAGCAGGAATGAAAGCAGGCTTGAGGTCTGGGCAGGACAGGGTCCAAATGCCCATATTGGGATTCTGTTAGAAGCTAGAGAACACAATCCTGTCCTCACCAGAGACCTCCCACCCCATATCCCCTAGGGAGTCGTGTCCACACTGTCTAAAGATTCTGTTTCCACACCACCTCCGGAGGTAGGTTTAAGGAACCATTTCACCCCAGCCAAGGTTTGACCAGGAAGTGAAGTGAAGAACTTTCCACTGTTTCCTTTTCCTCTCTGGTTCAAATGTAGACACGGTTCTCTTTTCTTTATACCCTGAGGCATGGCTGAGACAGGGCTAGAACTATCTAAAAGATATTCCTAAGGGGAACTCAGCTCAGAGAGTGCCACGAATGTGGATAATCCACTTTGCAGAGAATATTGCTGACTCTCTGACTCAGGCTCCAGGGACATATTATGCCTTTAGCAGCCCCTGGGACCTTTGCCTTCATGGGCTCCTTTCTCCATTTATATAAATAAATAAATAAACACACATCCATATTAAAATTATATTTTGTGACTACATTGATAGGAAGAAGACTATCTTAATATTATAAATGAAAAAATTTTCTTTGACCTAAAAATTCATATCATTTTCTGATTTTAAGAGAATTAAAACATTTTTGTGAGCTCCTAAATGTCTGTAGGTCCCAGGCACACTCAGCTTATTGTGGCTCACGGACAAATTGGCTGTTCCAGGCCCCAGTGCATAGAAGCCCAGGGAGAAGGAGCCTCCGGCTCTGCCTGTATTTGGCAGATGTATTCTGAGCAACACCAACACCCTGGAAATGTCTAGCTTCTTTGGATCTGGGCAAGAAGAGCAAAGAGACTTATCTCCTGTCCTCTTACTTTCCATTTCCTGTCTGGGGACAGACTGAAAACCCACGGTGTGAGGAGCTGTTATTCTCCTTAACACCAACCAAATTCAGGCTCCTCGTGGTTATCATGGGAGTGGGTAGGACCTTTGTCCTCACAGTTGGATTCCTTCTGCCACCATTACACTGGTCCTGTGCAGAACCACATTCTTCATACACTGAAACATGGCTCAGCTAGGGCTAGAACTGTCAAAAAGGCCTTCCCAAGGGGAAAGTCAACACAGGGAATATTGTGAATTTATGACACAAAAGGGCCCTTAAGAACAGAAGATGTGGGTAGATGCAGCTCTGCAGAGGGACCTAAGTAGCCTTTGTTTACAAGGCTGTAGACATTGAAACTCCTACACACTGCTGGTGGGAGTGTCCCTGGTACAACTGCTTTGGGAAACTGTCAGTATCTACTAAAGTTGAATGTACATACTTCATGACCCACCGTTTCTACTTGTATTAGATTGAGCCATATGAAATTGCCAGTATTTAACTTTTTGATCTCTATAAAGGTCAATTTAATTTGATTCAACCTAATATATAACCAACACAAATACATACATATTCTCATCAAAAGTCATGTATAAGAACAGTCTAGCAGCACTATTTGTAATAGTCAAAAACTGGGTATTATCCTAAACCGCATTAACCATGAAATGGATAAATAAATTGTGATTTTCTCATATAATAGAACAGTGTATGCTATGGAATAAATAAATTACAACTCCGTACAACATTCTGGATGGATCTTGCAAACACAATGCTGATTGAAAGAAGCCAAACAGAAAAGGGTACATATTATATGTTTGCACTTATATAAAATTCAAGAGCAAACACTACTAACCCATGGTGTTAGGAGTCAGAAGGGGCTTACCCAAGCCAAAGGAGAATAAGTATTACCCTAAAAGACATGAGGGACACTTTCTTGATCTGAGAGCCAGTTTCAGGGGTGTATGCATTTTGAGAAAACTCATCTAACTATAACATGACGTACACACTTTTCTATCTGTATATTTTCCTTTCTTAAAAAGTTTACTTTGAAAAAGAAGGCTGCAGAATGATTCAGGTAGCTGCTGGGCGAAGACAACAGCAGGCAGCAGGTGGCTTCAGGAGGGCTGCACTCCTGCACCCCAGTTCTTACATGCACCTCAGTAGTTTTTTGATCCTTAACTAATACAGGGTCTCTGCCAACCGCTGCACGTGCTTTATCTCACTTACCACCAACTCAACATCACGGTGGATCCTATTGTCAGACCTACCTGATGGATGGGGAAACTGGGCAAACTGGTGCTTTGAGAGTCCCAATAACTCCCAAACGCACATGTCCATTGTGTGAGAAGCCAGTACCCGATCCCAGGACTGTGTCCCTCCCAAGCCCTCATTCTTCATATCCATGATCCAAACTCAGAGTAACTGGGGTCACCTGGGATAACCAAAAGCCACAATTCCCTGTGATTTGGACCCAGATCCCACCTCTCTGGATCCTGCCTTCTCTTGCTGGTCCCTGCCCGCCAGAACAACTACCCACCAACCCTCAAGATCCCTCAGTGGGGTCGGGGCCTGCGACAACGAATCGCTCACTCAATCCAGCAGACATGATTTTCTCCATGTTGTCTGATAGCCCCAGGCCCTGCCAGCCCGCTCAGGCCTCCCCATCCCTGTGGCATAGGCCAGGGACGTCCCAGCTCTGTCTTCTTGTGCTTACTGCTCTTTTCACCTTCAGTTCTGAGTGACCCTTTAAAGGTGCCTATGTTGGTTTATATGGAAATATAATATACGGAAAATTATGTAGCCCTGGACCACAACAAGGATAAAACTCAGCCTCTGCCTTCTTCTCTGGCCACTAACCTTCCCTGGCCCCAGCTCTTCCCACAGCACTGCTTGGTGTAGGCGAGGGATGAAAGGCCAAGAAGAAAGGCAGGGAAGAGTGCCTCCTGGGGGCTGTGGAGGAGCTGGCTCTCTTCATCCTCATGGTACTACAGAGCAATCTGGAGCCCCAAGAAAGTTAAACGCAAGGGCTGCTGTTTCCCTGCATGGGATGGTGAGGTGGGCAGAGCAAACTGGGGTGTGCTTAGGGGAAGCAGGCCCCTCCTCTCTCATGGTCCACATTCACCTCTCCCGGAGCCCCTGCCTTGGGTGTGGACATGCTCATGGAGCTGTCTGCTGATCTCAGTGCAGGTTGTAGATGTTTCCAGCACCATTAATGAGGCATGTGCTCCTTTGCTGGAAGCACAAAGAGGGGACCCATGGCCTCCTGTGAGGAGCAAAGGACATTATATGAGCAGGTGGGAGTTCTGGTTCCAGCTCAGCCATTTACTCTGTATGGCCTTGGAAAATTTATTCACCTCTTGAACTTTGCCATCTGTGCAATGAGGGAATGGGATTGGTTAACGTTGGAGGGCCCTCCCACCTCTAGTGCTCTGGCATCTATGAGGAGGTGCTCTTTGATCTGGACCATGAGGTATTGGCACCACTAGCTAAATATTCTAACTTTCCCTCAGAATGGAAAAGGCAGAAAGGAACTTTCCCCTTGGTCCCCAGCTCAGGTTGGTGTCCGAGTGAGAGGACAGGCACAAGCCTGGCCTAGGAGGAATGATAGGCAAAGGGTACTGAAGGGTCCTATGGGCCAGGACCCACTGTCGGCATGGGGCGCTGGACAGTTAGAGGAAATGTTTGAGAAGATGGGTTCTGAGAGGGGAACTGGACTAGCACCAGATCCATGTCCAAACCATTGCTGATGTGTTCACCTCCTGCCCCTACTCATTCCTGCTTCCTATGACTCAGGGGTCCTCAATCTGGAAGTCACGCCCTATGAATTTGTTTGCAAAATAATATGTGTAGGTGGGTTTAAGCATTTTTCTGGGCCCAAAAGCTTTCATTAGATTCTCAAAGAGCTTAGACACATACACATACACACCAGGCTAAGAACCACTCTTCCAATTCAAACACAACCTTCCTCCATCCCCACCACCCACACCTGGGTCAGGCCCTCAGAATGCGTGTCCTAGGCTACCACAGTCACTTCCTACCTGGTCTATGTGCCTGTAGCCTCACCTTCCTGCAATCCAGCTCCCACGGGGGCCTCACCATCACCTGCCTCAAACTCTGCTTTAGCCTTCCTAGGCTTCATATCAACTCTAGATAAAGTTCTACGTGTTTAGCCAGCTTGCAAGGGCCTTCAAAATGTGACCCCTGATTCCTTCTCCAGTCTCACCTCCTGACAGCCCCTTCCCTGTGCACCTTTAGCTGTATCCACACCCATGACATCATGGCTCTACAACTTGCACATTCTACTCTCTCCAAGAGGAATGATTTCCCTCCGAAGCTGCCAAACTCTTAGGATGTAAACACCATGAGAAAAAAAACTTTGTTTGTTTTGTTCATTGTAATATCCTGACACACAGAGTGTGAGGCACATGCAGGTACTCAGGGATATTTGCTGTGAATGAATAATTGAATAAATGACTCCTTCAAGGTCTAGATCACGAGTCTTGATCACTTGAAGCTTTCTTTGTCACTCCCTCCCACCCCCTAGTGGAGGTGGCCATTCTGTTGGATTCATGTCTCACTGTATTGCAACTATTTTTATATTATATGTGACATTATTAGGTGACATTGTATGTGTCATTATTATATATCGCTTAACTGCAAACTTTAAGTTCACAGACTCAGGGGTTTTGTTTTGTTTTGTTTTGTTTTGTTTTTTTAATTTATTTAATATCCCCAGTATCTGGACCAGGGCTAGCTGACACCTACCTGTTGTTCCAAACAAATGCGTCTTAAATGGATGAGAAAATGAATGAATGCCTTCTCAAAACTCAAATGCTAAAGTCATTTTTGCCCATTAAAATCCTGTGCATCCTTCAAGTTCTGTCTCAAATTCTACTTCCTTCATGAATCTCTCTCCCTTCCCTTGTCCCCAATTTAAAGTGGTTTCTAGCTTCTTCAAGTCTCTCTGGCATTTTGTTGAACTCTTTCTTGTGGGCTAATTTCACTTTCCCCTGGGCTGAGAACTTATCGTGAAGCTCTCTCCTACTAGTCTGCACAATCTTTGCACCCTGGAGACACATCTGTTCTCTTCTCTATTCACCGCAACCCTGCCTGCTAACCTAGCCCTGGCATGGTGCTCAAAGCATGGGATCTTTGTTCAGTCGAATGTCATTTTTTTCCCCCAATTTTTGTCTGGATCTACAATTTCCTTCTATTAGACATGTGACAACTTCAGTTCTTCACACAGAAGAAAGTGAAAGACCCACTGGCCAGTCTGGGACTGTCCGTGGGAGCATTCAGCTCCCTGCATCCCTTCTGGGCACACACCTCAAACCAAAACTGCTCAGCGGGGGCCAGCCAACCCCCCCAGGAAACCCAGCACACTCAGACAGTCACACATCAGAAAAATAAAGATGCGGAATGGGGAAAAACATCATTACAGGCCGCAGTCATCACACAGTGAGAAGCACTAATTATTCTGTGTAGCCTGAGTTTTTCTTAGTAGGCAAACTCTTTTGAATATTAACAAATATTTATTTAGGAATTAATAATTGACATCTATTAAAGCATAATTTATGGAGAGTGAATTCCTCTTGGTTTGGGTTCCCACTGCTCTGCTACATCTGGCTGATCCAGAAGTGACTCTTTTCTTTTGTTAAAAGCGAGATGCAAGATGCAGGGGGGAGGGTGTGAGCAAAGGACAGGGATGCACTTCAGGGACTGCACAGAACAAAGCACTGTGGGGAGGGCACCAGGTTAGGGCTCAGCTGGAAAACTGGCTGTGGCCCCGACTCTGCCTCTTCTGTTTGTGTGGCCTGGGGGGAGTCTCTTACCCTCCTGAGCTCCCTTCGAAGGCTAAGAAACAGACGTCTTCATGTCTACCTGTATTTAGTTGGACACGCTTGGTTGCCAGTAAAGAAACTATTTTGAGTTGGCTTGAGCAATAAAGAGGAATCTGGGTAAGGAGGCCAGGTCATCCATCTCCCAGAGCCCTGCACAGGGATGTGGCTGGGCCGTGGGACCCACTGGGATCCAGGGCTGCTAAGCCCTCTGCACCATCTCTGCTTCTTATCTCTGCTCTTCTCTGTGCACCTGCCGTTCTCTTCCTCTGTTTTCAGGCTTCCCCCACTTCTTTGGTCCCCATGGCAAAAGCTCAGCCTCCTTATAACTTCTGAGCTTTTCTGACACAGGTTCAACCCTAGAAGACAGAGTCAATATCTCTTTTCATCCCATTTCCACCTTGCCTGTCCGCGATGCTGACTGCTAGTGGAGATGCCTGGTACACAATCAACCATAGACAGGGGTCCAAGGTCACATTTAACACAATGCCTTTCGGGCACCGCCCTTAATGTATCTGGGCATTCATTCAGGACATTGGCTGAACGTCACAAGGTTTGGTGCTGGCAGTGAATGAGGCAGAAAGGTGTGTGGATCAGAGGCCACTCTCAGGACGGGCTGTTCCAAGAGCAGCAGCCCTGCCAGAGAAGCCAAAGTGAACCACCCACCCAGCGCTGCAAGGCTGTGTGAAAAGCACAATGAAAGCGCTAAAGTTTGCAAAATTATAAGAGGTTATTATGATATTAGACATTTTAAAGAAAAACAAATAATAAGCTAAAAAAGGAAGAAAAGGAGGAAGGAACAAAAGGAAGAGAAGAAGGTAAGTCCATAGAAATAGAATTGACAGGGCGGTCAATTTTGGACCAATATAAGAATTACTTTTACACTTGGAGGCTTTGACAAATAAAATGAACAGTGGTGAGCTCTCCATCATTGAAGAGTATTCAAGCCAAAGCTAGATGACCTCCAGGCTGGGCTAATCTATAGGCCACCCACAAACCAGACAAGAGGTATCCATGCCTTCCTGCTCCACAGTGCCGGGAACCAATTTCATAGTCAAATTCAGAGGTCTCAGGTGATGCCACACGCTTGCCTTCAAAGAGAGAGGTGGCTTGTCACCTTCCCTGACCTCTCAACACAAGAGCTTACACCTCATTTTAACGTTAAATAAAGAACAGCATTTCATCTCCTCTGGAATGCAAAACCGTGAATTTGAGTGAAATATGCAGTTTTCATTATGTTAAAAGATCTACTCATTACAATCAGGATAAGAGGATGTGAATAAGACAAATTGATCACCACTTTAAATGTATTAATCAGCTTGCAACTCTTGTCACCAGTCAAAACAGAACAGCCAGACATTTATTCTGTCTCAGTTGTGTTGTAGAGCCCATCCCAGGAGGTCACAGAATCAGCGTGCCTCTCTGTGCCGTTTACCGGGAAACAGTCACTGCACTTTGCAAAAGTTCTTGCCTGCTTAGAATTGGACTAAGCAGACACAATCAAATATGTTTACTCATTCCACAAATATTTATTGAGCACATACTATGTGCCAGGCATTGTGTAAGGCGCTGGAGATAACAATGATAAGTCAAAGCTGACCCCTGTGCCCTCCACATTCCCATAGTTTAGTCAGGAAGCAGATGTCCTGTGACAATAAAGTGTAACTGGGGATAAATCAGTGGTCTGCATGTGGCGCTACAGGACTAGGGGCCAAGCTGGAGACTGTGGTTGTAGCTAGATGGCCCAGTACAGATCCTGTCTAAGCTTTAGGTCTGGGAGAGAACAAAGGCTCTAGTGAGCTGAGAGGCCAGCTCATCTCCACGGCCAGGACCCTGTAGGTGTGGTGAAGGGGCCCAGACACTCAGTTCACGGTGTGTCTTCTTGCAGCCTGGCAGGGGAAACTTGGGCTGATACCCACGTTGGCTGAACTACTACACTCGGCCCAAACGAAATCCATGAAACTGGACCTCAAATCCTCATAGGAAGTGCCCTCCTTCTCTCACTGTCTCTGCCATAATGGAGGCTCAGGGCTCTGTAGGCTGAAGAGCACCAAAGTAGGTCAGGTCAGGGCCTAGGATAAGCCCAGAGAGGGCAGTTGATGGAAGGATTGACTCAAACAGCAGGGATAAGGCCTGTCTTCTAGAAAGTGAGCTTTTGGAGGGCCCTGGGAGGAGGTTCCAGTGGCTGGGCTGGGTTCAGCTCAGGCCCCATTCCCATCCTGGGACGGTCTCCATTTTCAGAGGACACAGTATTGATTCAAGGACTTGGGTGCAGCCAGAGCAGAGCCACGAGCCAAGCTTGGGGCACAAGGTCGGAGCTTGGCCAGGGTCAGAGCATACCAAGAATGGGGCTCATTGTTCAATATCAGCACCTTCGATCCTCCCCACCTGAGATCAGGAAGGCAAGGATGAGCTGAAATGCGTGGGTGACTTCCCCTCAGCTTGGGACAGCAGAGGCTGCAGGGACAGAGGACCTGACATATGCTTGTCAGCTCTCCCTTCTTCCACTTAAGAATAATTCTCAGGAAAGTGTCTAAAATCCTGGAGGTAGATTCATGGCAAGCCTGGTATCTAACTGAGTTGAAGCCCTTGGGCTTAGGGCAGGGGACTCAGGTACCTATCAGTGGAGCAGGTGGGGAAGGGAGATGGAACCACCTAGGAAGAAAGAGTAGCCCATGTGATTTTGCTCTGATTTCTTTCTATGCCTTTTCTCTAAGCCTCACGGAAAACATGGAAAAGCTATTTGTAGACCAGAAAAGCCAGATGTCTCTGGCATAACCTGCTTTTCCTCCAGGCAATCCATGAGGCTAAACAATCAATCCAGCCAGTAGAACTTTACAAGTTACTGATTTTTTTTTTTAAACTTCAATTATCTGCTGTTGATGATTCTATTATGGGGAGAGAGAGAGGTGTAAACTCGATCTAGGGTTCTCTGGAGCAGAGCATTTATCTGGTTTTACGAGGCTACTAGAGCCCATAATGCATGTTTTATGGGCCCATTCTCATTTTTAATCTGCTTTGATAAGATCTCTATGCTGGAAGGATATAGAAACTCACCAGCGGGCCCAGCCTAGGAGAGAGACAATGACACTGGCTTGAGAAGGTTTTGCTCCTTCAGGTGGGGCCCTTGGGAATCCTTGGGGCTGGATGTGGGCTCCTTGGGGTCCTGCGCAGTCAGGGCATGGCTTGTCCCACTTTCTCAGACATCCCCTTCATATGGCTCCTGAGTGGTAACAGTCCCTAAAGGGCACAGACCTCAGACTGTGACATAGTAAATTACCTTAAGCTCCCCTTTAGGTCATAACAACAGCTGTATTTTCCAATAAGTAGTACATAGAGAGAATAGGAGAAAACGCATTGCACATGCTTAGAAATGGAGAAGGTTCCAGGCACAGACTTCTGATCCTAGCTCTCGGAGGCAAAGGTTGATCTAGCTGGACTGGGTCCCCTGCTCCAACCCCATCATACCCAGCTTTGACCCTTTCATCTCCCTCTTGGACCTTCCAATCCTCTTCCCTGCTTCAGTCTTTGCCTTAGGAGAAGGTGAGAGCATGAACATTTGTTGAGTAGGCAGAGACGATTAATCCTCCCTGAATCTCTGCATGCTCCCCCTATTGTCTGGCCCCTCTGCAGCTAGGTTGAGGCTGCAAACCGATCAACAGGCAGAGAGTGGAAACAATTTGCGTTGCTTCCGGTTCAAAGCTGTTAAGGACAGGTGTGAATTCCATACTTCCCACCCTTCAGCGGTGCAGGAAGTGAGGATGGTTGAGATACCAGAGTTGAAAGGTGAAAATAGCCCTGAAGCTTGAGTCTCTGTGGGAAGAATGACTTCAAGACCACTGCCTGACCCATATAGGACTTCGTTAAGTTACTGAGATTTGGGGATTGTTTGTTCTTGCTGTCTAGGGTAGCCCAGCCTGGATACTGAGTACCTCCTATGTGCCCAGCACTGCACTAAATTGCTACATGTAAATTATTTCAAAACAATCTTGCAAATGTCTACTCCGGGAGAGTTTTGGCTTAGTGCAGTTCGGGGGTGTGAGGGATTCCTACATCCCCCAAGATTGAGCTTCTGTGCACCTCCAGATCTTATGCCACAACTCCTGGCTTTAGGGACTTTCAGTTTCTGTCTGTTCTCAAAATTTTTCGGAGAATCCAGGGTGCTCTTTGGACCTGGAAGTCATGGCCTTTCCCCCTGGACTTTACAGTCCCTGGGGGCTGGAAGAGCTGCCAGTTTTATTGAATTCAGTTGATTGGAAGGTGAGTGATGATTGTATAAAATATTAACTTTCAAGTCAGACAAATCTAGGTTCAAATCTTAGCATTATTGCTTTGTTCATTTATTCTTTCAGTCACAATGTGTAAAATGCTGTTCATGTACATCTCTAGCCAGGGCTGCTACTCTGAACTCCAGATCCTATTATCCTACTGCTCACTTGTCATCTCAAACACAGCTCAAGCTCTTGGTCCCCAGAGCTTTCTCCAGGCATCCCCTTTGCAGTAGATGGCACCTCCGTAAGTCTAGATGTCAGAACCATCCTTAACTCATCCCTCTCCCATCTCGCTTCCCCCAGCATCTAGCCATCGCCAAGTTCTGTAGATTCCACTCCAAATACCTGCAGAGTTCTTGTCCCCATTTCCACACCACCATTCTGGTCCCAGCTCCTCTTCTTTCTCACCTGGGCTGGATCAGTAGCCTTTTTGCTGCACCCCCAACTGCCCTGCTCTGGCCATGCTCTACCCAGCAGCCAACGTCTGCTCAGAACCTATTAGAGGTTTTATACTACCTTTGGGTGGTGGTGGGGGGGGCGGAAATTCCAAACTCATGTGCAGCCTTGAGCGATCAAAGTACCCTCTGTGGCTCCGTGGCCCTCACCTTTTCCCATGCTCCCCTCATTCCCCACTTCCTTCAGTCCCTGATCAGGACCTCAGTGGGCCCCCTCGAGCCTCTGCCTTGAGTGCTCTCTGGCTACTGACTTGGACACCTTCTGTCATTCTTACAAAACTCAACTTAAACATCACGCTCTCAGAAATGCCATCCCTAAACACTCAACTTACACTAGGTCCCCTATTATAACTTCTAATCACACCCTGTACTTTTCCTTCATTTCACAATTTGTGGTTGTATATTTATTAGCGTGATTATTTGTTTAATGTCATCTCTTGCACCAGACCATCAGCTCCACAGGGGCAAAGACTGCGTACGGTATCTGGCACAGAGTGTGTGCCCCGCGTAGACCGTCGAGTGGATGGAGAAGTGCTGATTGAGTGGGAGGCAGGTGCTGCTGCTGCAGGGGTGAGCAGCGCCCTGGCTTCAGGGATCCACTGGAGTGTTCACGCGCACGAACGCCACTGTGAGAAGAGCTCCGATAAGTCCGTATTTACAAGGTAACAGGAAGGGAGTGTGGTGCATAGAAAAATGGATTTTAATACGTTTCTTCCTAGAAATTCTTCAGTAGTTAACATTTATATAGTGCTTACTGTGTGCCAGGCATTATATGTAAATTAAGAGTTATTTATAGTTCCTGGCACATAGTAGGTAAGCACTTGTAGCATCTTTCAGGATTAACTCAAAGAGTCTCAGAGGCAGGTTCTAGTTTTGTTCCTATTGTGCAAATGAGGAATCTGGGACACACAAGGGTTCAGTGGCTTAGCCAAGGTCAAACAGCTAATACGTGGCAGTGCCAAGATCCTAGCCTGAGTTTTCTGTATGCAGAGTCTGTGCTCTTAGCTACTGTGTACTATGCTATGAAATGCTCCTGGGTCCCTAAAATGGGAGATAACTGACAGGTGACTTTCAAATAGACACCTGAAATAGGGACGTGTCACAGAGACCTCAGAGAGATCTTGAGACATGGCTAGGACACAGCATCTCCCGGAGATGGTTCAGGAGTGAAGTGTCCTGGCCGTCACCAAGCTACTTCACTCTCAGAGCCTCTGCTGCTTCTTCCTCCATAAAAACAAGGGCTTTGACTACTTCATCTCTGACGTCCCGCAGATATAATAGACCAGAACTGTGTGCGTCTCTAAGGAACAATATTGAATACAGTCCTATCTCCCCTTTCATTCATTCCAAGAAATTAACCAGAAGCACTCTCTTCTTCCTGATCATTTGGGATCAGGAATGAGAGTTAACAAATGGAGCAGAGAGGGAGAGACACAGACAGAATGGAGAAAGAGAAAGGGTAATAAGAAAGGTGAGGAAGAGAAGAAGGGAGTGAAAAAAGACCGAGTGAGCTTGGTGAACAAGGCTGTCTCCACTGCCAGCTCCCAACAAACAAGATGATGCATCAAAGTTTGCAAATTGACTCGGTTGCCCCTCGCAGTGACTATGGCCATCAGAGGCTTTTGACTTGCTCTGAGTCAAGAGAGAAAAATGAAAAGGATGATTTAAAAGCCACAAACACGCGGAGCAGAGATTGCAGATACAGAACAATAAATGTCCTAGTCAAATTGCCGATCGGAGTATCTGTATTAGGCCGTGTTTGTAGTCTCGGCGTGTCGAGCGATGGCAGCCCAGATTGTGGCCGGGGAAGTCACACAACAATGGGGCCTGATGTTTTGTTTCCACTTTTCAAAGGCGCTCCTTTTTTTCCTCCCGGTGATAAGGCCCAGGAAATGGTTAGTGACATGCTCGTGGGAACCTATGGAAAAGAATACACACCGTATCAATGGCGCAGCCGCCGGCCCGGGAGCAGAGCGGGTGGGTGGGGGAGCTGCAGGCTCCCGGCGTGGGCTGTGGCGGTGAGATAGCATTGAGGAGGCCGCCCGGAGCCCTGCGCCCCCAGTCTGGGGACCGGGCCCCTTTATCCAGCCAGAATGGGTGGAAGGCCAGACAATGTAATGCTATATTTGGTTTGACAACAAAGGGCCCTAGAAAGATTTGATAGTGCGGGGATGGCCGGGAAGGCGGCGCAGGATACAGCACAATAAGAGCTTTGCAAAGGTATTTAGCTGGGCCCTTTGTGCCAGGAACACGGCAGGGTATGGATGTTGTCGTGATGTCTAATGTCTTTTATCTGGGCCAGGGGTCTATTTGCTGGTGAGGCCCCTGGGCAGGGTTGAGAGAGGTGCCAGGGTGTTCCGGGTGCCTCTGCACTGAGGGGCCACTTTGTAGTCACACTCCAGGACTGCCAGTCCTCTTCTTCCCCCAAACCCAGGCTCCAGTAAGCCCAAAAAGCCCCAGGCCAAGGGGCAATAGGAACAGGAAGAGCTGGAGCAGGACCTTTGCAGGGAGTAAGCAGTCACACAAGGTGTCCCAACCAGAAACAAGCAGCACCAGTTCCATTCTGGGCCAGGCATCCAGAGGGAAGACACCCAGGAGGACAAAGGTGCAGTTTTGGAAGGGAAGAGCAGAGAACACTGAATGGGTACCAAGCCCGGTGTCTCTGGGGGTTCCAGCCAGAAGGAAGGCAACAGCCACAAAAGAGGTCCCAGCCCTGTGACGTGGCTGGCAAGAGTCTAAGAAAACTAGCTCCAAGCTGTGGTCAGGTACAGGCAGGACCTCTCCTGCCCTAGACCCTGGAGCCTTATAGTGGGAGGGAATGAAGTGAAGAGAGCAACCCCAGAAATGCCGGGGAGCTGGGCAGTGGGGCCAGGTGGACAGCCTGGCTGTATCAAAAAAGTCTTCTGGAACAGTGATGTGGGAATGGAGGCTCCACCCAGTACTAATCCCGACAAATTTAGGGCTTCAGTCCCAGAGGAGGAGCATCGCTGACTATTTCCAACCTCAATTCCGTTTTTTGTTTTGTTTTGTTTTAATTTGAAAACCCGTGTCCGGCTGCCCACATATGGGTTCCAGGAAAGGAATGTGGCAGCAGGCAGGGTAGGGCTGGGACAGGACACAAAGTAACACAGTCACCTGTTCTGCCAGGTGACCACAGGATTCACGGGCCCATCAGACCAATCCCCGTGTTGAAGCCAGCGAAGTCCGAAACTATGCAGCCTCCACTGGAGGGGAGATGCCTGGTCTGGGAACACGTTCTTCCTGTTGACAGCTTTGCTCATCGTGATTAACTCTGTGGACAGATCCGGTGCAGCAGGTCCCCCTGAGTGGCTCACGTATTCTCATTGCCAGGACCACGGGGCCCTGCAGAAGTATCCTCTAGATAGTTCCTTCCCTTCTCCAGTTTTTATCAGTTCCATCCATCTGTCTGTTCATCCATACGATGAGGATTTACTTTACTGCTAGGTGCCAAGTGCCACATACGAGAAATGGAGTATTGAACTCCTGAAGCCTCCTCCTGAGTTCTTGGACTAGCAGGGAAGACGGTGGTCTAAATCCATGACGACCGCTACAAAATCAGGAAAGGAGTTGCTATGGTAGCTCAGAGGGAATATCAAATTCTATCGAAGAAACCCTAAGAAGTCTCCGTGGAGAAAGTGATATTTAATAAATCATTGATCTGGGTCTGTGCTATGGGCTAAATTGTGTCCCCTTCCTAAATTTATATGTTGAAGTTCTAACTTCCAGCACCCTAGAGAATGTAACCAGATTTGGAGATAGGGTATTTAAGAGGTAATTAAATTAAAATGAGTCATTAGGGTGGTCGCTAATCCAGTATGACTGGTGTCCTTATAAGAAGAGGAGATTTGGACGCAGATGCGTACAGAGTCACGGGGAGAAGACGGCCATCTACAAACCAAGGAGAGAGGCCTGGAACAGACGCTTTCCTCATGGCCCTCAGAAGAAACCAATCCTGTCACCATGTAGAACTGAAACTTTTAGCTTCCAGAATGGTGAGAAAATAAATTTTTGTCATTTAAGCCTGCTAGTCTGTGGTACTTTGCTATGGCAGCCCTAGCAAACTGGCACAGTGATCAGCCCAAATACTCTGACATTTTTTGAGGGAAAGAGCCTTCTTGAGTGTCTGACACTTAGAATGTGCTTAATAAATGCTGAACTGAATGGAATAACAGTTTGTTTTTTAGCTCCAACTGTATCAGTCTCAGGTAGAACATGTAAGCAAGCCAGAGAGAACAACCCTGTTCCTATATGGTGCACAATCTTTTATCTCAGCTTACATTATCCATACAGTCAGTAATTTATTCAACATATATTGAGAAATAATTATGTGTTAGGCACTGGAAATTATAGTGGGAGAAAAGGCCCTTTTGGATGAAGAATTCCTTCTCAGCTGCTCCAAAGCAAGGAATGCCTTTTACCTGGGTCACTTCTCCATCTGCTATAGGGCCACACTCCAGGACAAGTTCGGCACACTCCCTGAGCTGAAGTCTGTGGTGCAGCCTGTCCTTAGCACAGGCTTGGAGGAGGGCTGAGACAGGCACAGAAGCCCGATGGCTAGGAGAGGTGCTAATACAGGGCCTGGCAGGAGAGGAATTTCACATGTTGGGCTGGCTGAACTTTGTGAATTCCTTCCTGCTGACCCTGGGGAGTATGCCTGGCCCTCCACATGGCTGATAGGGACAGACATGTGCATCCCCGGGATACTGTCAGGAGTTTCAGCTTCTAATTGGCAGGCATCCAGCTGCTGGGACAGCCTAGTGATAGGAAGAATGCAGAGCAATTGTGGGTATTAATGAGGGTTGGGGAATCAGCCAAGAAGCAACATGGTGGCATCTGCCACAGCACTTCCTATACCTATACCTTTAAAGACAAGTACTGTGGGTGAAATCCACATACATTCGAATACACGTGTGCGTACACCAACACGTGTGCTCTCATACACTCCTGGAGGCATGCATGCACATAGGTCAATATGTAAAGCACGCATATTGATATGGCATCTGCACATGCCACGCTGGGTAAGAGTCATGGGCATGATACACATACAAAGCCATGCACGCTCATGGACACACACAATGCGCTTACATTTCTAAACATAAACTGACACGTAAAAAATTAAGTTCTGTATGGATGATGAAAGTTATATAAGCACATGAAATTTATCTATCATCAGGGTTTGTGTCTTCTTCAATGCTTCAGAAGTCCTCATGGGAACAAAACAGTCAAAAGTATTTTCACCATTTGGGTTAGAGTTTCTTTGTCTTTTTTTAAAAAAAATTAAATTTTTAGTTATTATGGGTACATAAGAGTTGTATATCTTTATAGGGTACATGTGATGTTTTGATACAGGCATACAATGTGAATTAATCAAATCCAGTAATTGGGGTATCCATCATCTCAGGCATTTAACATTTCTTTGTGTTAGGAACATTCCAATTCCACTCTTTTGGTTATTTTTAAATATACCCTAACTTACTGTTGCTTATAGTCACTTTGTTGTGCTATCACATATTGTCCACTCTATCTAACTATCTAACTATATTTTTTCACCATTAACCATCCCACCCTTTATCCCCCACTCCCTGCTACCCTTTCCAGACTCTGGTACCTGTCATTCTATGCTCTTGTCTCCATGAGATCAATTGTTTTTAATATTTAGCTTTCACATATGAGTGAGAACATGTGAGATCTGTCTTTCTGTGCTTGGCTTATTTCACTTAAAATAATGTTCTCCAGTTCCACCCATGTTGTTGCAAATATCAGGATTTCATTCTCTTTATGGCTATATAATATTCCATTGTGTATATGTACCATAATTTCTTTATCCATTCATCTGCTGATGGACACTTAGGTTGATTCCGTATCTTGGCTTTTGTGGGTAGTGCTGCAATAAATACGGGAATACAGGTATCTTTTCAATACACTGTAGTACCCTCCTTTGGATATATACCCAGTAGTAGGATTGCTGTGTCATATGGTAGTTCTATTTTTAGTTTTTTGAGGAATCTCTGTACTGTTCTTCATAGTGGCTGCACTAATTTACATTCCCACCAACAGCATATGAGTGTTTCCCTTTCTCCATATCCTCACCAGCATTCGTTATTGCCTGTCTTTTTGATAAGAGCCATTTTAACTGGGGTGAGATAATATCTCACCATAGTTTTGATTTGCATTTCTCTGATGATGCTGAGCATTTCTTCTTATACCTGTTGACATTTGCATGTCTTCTATTGAGAAATGTCTATTCAGATCCTTTGCCCATTTTGTAATTAGATTATTTGATTTTTTCCTACTGAGGTGTTGGAGTTCCATATTCTAGTTATTAATCCCTTGTCAGATGGGTAGTTGGCAAACATTTTCTCCCATTCTGTGGATGGTATCTTCCCTTTGTTGATTGTTTCCTTTCTGTGCAGAAGCTTTTTAGCTTGATGTGATCTCATTTGTCCAATTTTGCTTTGGTTACCTGTGCTTTGCAGTTATTATTCAAGAATTCCTTGCCCAGACCAATGTCCTGAAGTGTTTCCCCAGTATTTTCTTTTAGTAGTTTCAGAGTCAGGTATTAGATTTAAGTCTTTAATCCATTTTGACTTAATTTTTGTAAATGATGAGAGCTAAGGGTCTAGTTTCATTTTTCTACATATGGGTATCCTGTTTTCCCAGCACCATTTATTGAAGAGATTGTTCTTTCTCCACCATCAGAAGCTTTAGATTCTAGTCCCAATTTTGCCTCTCTCTTGCTGGAGTATTGATCTGGACCAAGAATGACAGGTTTCTTCTCAACGCTCTCTCTCATGGTTGTATTGAGGAGTGTTCTGAGGCTATGAGTAGGTTCAAAATGCCATGTTTGATTAGTAATGTCTGACTTAAGCTCAGAATGAGGATGTTTCTGACCCTTCTATTTCCAATAATCTCTAAATATAAATTGTGGTTATCATTATTCAGAAATTAGAGGAACAGTACTCAGTCTGCATCAGTTTACTTCTCTATGGCACACTCAATGCATTAGTCAAGACAGGGACTACACATGCACCTCTTTCTTCTCCTTCTCCTATCCCTCCAGCTCTTGTTCTGCCTTAGAAAACCCCTGGGTTGTTGATAATATTTTTTAGTTTTGTGACCTGCATGATTTCCATTAAAATTTTGCCACAGTGGCTGAGTACATCATCTCTGTTTTTAAATGGAAAGATACCTCCAAGAACTCACCAAAGCTATGCATTAAGAACACATTCTGCGGTTACCAAATGAAGTAGAGGACTGTCTGGTATGCATTTTGCACAGCATAGCTCCCCCTGCAACTCTATGGACAGTGTGTTTGCTCCTGAGTCTGATGATAATCCTGGTCCCTGCACAACATTTGCAGCCTCTAATCACTGGTTATGATTCAGACTGATTGAGGGTTGGGGAGAAGAAAGACTGGGACCCCTCAAAAGTTTAACAATACCCATAGAAAACGGGGAAAAATGTACTTGATCATTTCAGACCTAGTTCTTAAATTCTGCCTGCTGATACACCTGCCCTCCTTCACCAGGTCAGATGAATTCTCAAGAGTAATTGAGCTCTTCCAATGTGCCAGACACTAGACTAGGCACTTTACATCACTTATGCCGTTTAGTATGTTCCAAATGCCTATTAAATAACATCTCCATTTTTAAAGTGAGAAAGCTGAGAAAGATGGATGAGTTAGCTAAGAAAACGCGAACCTGGAATCAGTATCACTTTGGTCAGACTCCACCATGCCACCTGGGTAGTACCACTGCAGACTAATGGAGGCTACCCTGGTTTACAATTGTCCAGTATACAGGCATTCTCCACAGTCATTTCCACCTGGAAGTGGGCCCAATTAGAACTCTCCATGAGGCAGTGGATCTGACCCTACACAGAATTCCAAGGACTTTGAGAAGTAAACTGTAGGATGGCCCACCAACCAGGTCCAGACAGCCTACTGAGTGGTGGTGCACACACAGGACAGATCCAAATAACACTGCAAAGTCTTTGAAAAAAGAACTGTGATTGACACCAAAACTCACAAAATCCAGTTTGGAATTTATGGCTTGAACCCAACCAGGTTGACTGCCTGCTAAAACTAAAGTAATCACATTCCCCACAAACTTATTCAAGAACTAAAGTCTCATAACATGATATTCAAAATGAGCAGGATATAATCCAAAACTTCTCAGTATACAAATAACTAGGAAAACATAAAATCACAGCATAATAGACATTTAAAAGATAAATAATCTCTCACCAAGATGATACAGATGTTGAAATAACTGAAGTCTGTAAAGCAGCCATTACAAAAATATTCCAAGAAGTAAGGGTGAATATTCCTGAAATAAGCAGAAAGATAAAAACCATCAGGAAAGAAACAGAAGACACAAATAAGAACCAAGTGGAAATTTCAGAACTAAAAATTACAGTAACCAAAATAAAAAACTCACTAGATGGCATCAATAGCACAAAGGAAAAAGATCAATTAAAAATTAACCAATCTGAAAAACAGAGAATAAAAACAGAGTGAATGAATTAAAATAAACACAGCCCTAGGGACAAGTGAGAATCAAAAGTTCTAACATCTGTGTCATTGGAAAGGGAAATAGAATGCCATTTATAAATTGTTGAAAGAAAGGAACTGGAAACTTAGAGTTCTATATCTAATGAAAATTTCCTAGGCATGAAGGTGGAATAAAGACATTCTTAGCTGAAAGAAAATTGAGAGATTTTGTTGCCAGCAGACTTGCCCTAGAATAATTGATATAAAATGTTCTTTGGACAGAAGAGAAATGATACCAGTGAGAAACTTGGAACAATGAAAACAAAGGAAGAACAATAGTAATGACAAATATCTAGCTAATGATGATAAACTAGTGTCCTCCTCGCCTTTTCTTGAAATATATTTAAAATACATGATGGTTGAAAGCATAGATCATAAAATTGTCTGATGGGGTTTTCAACATGTATAGATATTAATATAACATGTAACAACTACAACTACAACATAAATTGAAAAGGGTAAGGATCATACATGGTGGTAAAGTTCTACATTCCACTTGGAATAGAAAATATTGACTCTAAGTAAACTGTGAAAAGATAAGTATGTATATTTTAATTCCTTAGTAACCATGAAATAAAAATAGATATATATAGCCCAAAACAGAATAGATAAATTAAATTGGAATGATTAAAAAAAAAGTTTCAGATGATCCAAAAGAAGGAGAACAGAGGAAATAAATCATAGGAAACAAATAGAAAACAAACAACAACATGATAGCCCTAAATAGAAACCAATCAATAATTACAATAAATGCAAATAGCCTAAACACACCAATTAAAAGTCAGAAATCGTCAGAATGGATTTTAAAAAATCCACTCTTATGCAGGAACTCATTTCATATATAGTAGTATAGGACGGTTAAAAGTAAAAAGATAGGAAAAGATATACCAAAAGATATGTCAAAAGAAGCTGAAGTAGCTATAATAGTAGCAGAGAAAGTAGATTTCAAAGCAAAGAAAATTACAAAAGATATAGAAGGATATTATGTTATGATAAGAGAGTTAATTAACCAAGAAGATATAATGATCCTAAGTGTGCACACATGCAACAACAGAGGTTTACGATATATAAAGCAAAAGTGGACCAAATTGAAAATATAGACAATCCACAATTATAGTTAGAGACTTCAACACTTTTCTCTCAGTGATTGAAAGAATAAGTAGACAGCAATGGTATCCACATAGCTTGGATATTTGTCCCCTACAAATCTCTTATTGAAAGATGATCCCCAATGTTGGAGGCGATGCCTGGTGGGAGGGGCTTTGGTCAGGGGTCTGATCCCTCATGTGTAGTTTGGTGATATTCTGTTGAAAGGAGCCTTGCTCCTTCATCTGTCTCTCTTGCTCCTTCTCTCACCATATGACACACTAGCTCCCCATTGCTTTCCACCAAGAATGAGAGCTTCCTGAGGCCCTCACCAGAAGCAGGTGCTACTACCATGCTTCTTATACTGCCTCTAGAACCGTGAGCCAAATAAACCTCTTTATAAATTATTCAGTCTCAGGTATTTCCTTTACAGCAACACAAAACAGACTAATATAGGTATCTAAGAACTAAATAACACCATTGACTAGTGGGATCTAATTGACATTTAGAGAACACTCAACAGCAGAAGCCACACTATTTTCAAGTGCATAAGGATCATTTTACCAAGATAGACCATATCCTGGGTCATAAAGCAAACTTTCACAAATCTAAAAGCATTAAAATCATACAAAGCATGTTCTCTGACCAAATGGAATTAACCTTGAAATCAATAATGAAAAGATAACAGGAGAGTCTCTGAATACTTGGAAATTAAACAACATACTTTTAAAAAATGTCTATGGGTCAAAAAGGAAGTCTCAAGAAAAATTAGAAAATATTTTGAACTGACTGAAAATGAAAATGCAACATATCAAAAAATTTGATATGTTTATCAAACCCATAGCCTTCATGTACAAAACTGCAAAAATCTTCAACATAAAATTATCAAACTGAGTAATTAGGGACAGTAAAGGAATTGCTTAGAGGGCTATTTATAACATTAGATGCTTATATTAGCAAAGAAGATCTGAAGTCAATAAGCTAAGCCTCCACACCAAGAAGTTAGAAAAGGAACAAAATGAACCCAAAGCAGAAGAACAAAAATAAAGATAAGTGCATAAATAAATAAAATTGAAACCATAAAAACAATAGAGGATATCAATTAAACCAAAATCTTATTCTTTGAAAAGATCAATGAAATTAATATACCTCCAAGTAATACTGACAAAGAAAAGAACATAAAAGACCACAAGTTGTCAACATTAGGAGTGAAAGAGAGGATATCACAACAGAGCCCATAGACATTGAACAGCTAATAAATTTATTCTACAAACAACTCCTGTACTCATATAAATTTGACAACTTAGATGAAATCGGCCATTTTCTTGAATATCATAAATTACCAAAGCTTACCCAAGAGTAAATAATTTAAGTAGTCCTATAACTAATAAAAAATTGAATTCATACTTAAAAACCTCTGGAAAAAGAAATCTTCAGGCACACATGGTTTTAATGGTACATCTAGCAAATATTTAGGAAGAAATAGCATCAATTCTACATGCTCTTTTCTAGAAAATAGAAGAGGAGGGAAGACTTACAACTTATTTTATGAGGTCCACATTACCCTGACACCAAAACAAGACAAAGACATTACAAGAAAAGAAACTCAAAACTCATAGCCTTCATGTACAAAAAAATGAACACACGCACACAGACACACACACCAGTACACATAGGTGTGTTTTTCTGGCATGCCTCTATCTACCCAAACTCACTGCATTGGAATTCTGCTGAGTCCTGTTTCTGCAGTGTGATTAAGAGGTTTCCTAAGGGTGCTTCGAACTCTGCTATTCGTTGGCTGGGTAAGAGCTGAGACAGGAGCGGAGATGTTCAGGCACTGGCTGGGGGCCATGCTTGCCACACCTTTGCACACACACTTTCTTCTCTCCTGCACATCTCCCTTTCACATCTCGTGAACAAGAGCTACACATCTGCCGTCTTCTCCATAACCACCATCTCTAGCCTCGAGGTGGAAGCTCTTTCCCAGTGCAGGTGGGAATCAGAGCCCCACTGGGATCACTCAGAGTCAGTAGTGATGTTAACCCAATGAAGACACTCCAGCTACACCTACCCTGTACCAGGGACCATGCTAAACCTTCAGCATTTTCTCAACTCAGAACACGAGCCATAATAATTATTATAAGTATCATATTTTGCAAATAAAAAAAAAACTGAAGCCCAAAGAGATTATTTACCATTTAACCTAGTTCAGTCAGCTAGAAAATGGAGCAGCCCAATTTTGAATCCAGATTGCCTGTGTTTTAAACTAACATGAAAAGTCAGCTTCCTACCTGAAACTTAACTGCTCTTTCTTTATCCAGATAAGCAGCTTGCCTTTTATTGTTCATTTCTTAGGCCAAGAAGAACACTTAGAGCCTACTATGTGCCAAGTACTATACCAAATGTTTCACATCTGATCATAACAATAATCATCCCAATCAGATATTTCTCTACACTTTAGTGATGAGTAAACTGAGAAACTGAGAAACTTGCATAAACTTCCACATCTTACTACAGGCAGCAAGAAAATTTCAACTTAGGCCTGCCTGACCCTGCTACTAAATCAGCCATTACCCTAGCATGTTTTGGTGCCAGTTGGCTGGGGGCTAATTCCAAGCATCTGTAAAATTCTTGCCGGCAGCCTGCAGACCTCATTAGATCTCGCACATGCTCCACATTGTCACTAACTCACTGTCACCTCTGCCACATTGCTCACACTGGCTTCCCCGACCCCCAGTCCTGCTCCACCACCTTCCAACAAGTTCCTCCCTGCTCCTTTCTGTCCAGTCAATGGCCCCAGCTGTCAAGGAACTGCAAGGCACCGCCTCCTCCAGTGCGCCTCCCCTGCTGCCTCCCCTGCTCTCTAAGGCAGTCATTTCTCCTTCCTGTGAACTCCAACCTCTCCAAGAGTGCTTCAGTCTCTTACCTTGTGAAATATCCCTTTTGAATTGCTAATTAAACTTTGCCCTTTCAATTTTTTTTTTAATGTAATGCCTTTTTCCCAAAGGGGTTGAACATTCCTAAATGACAGTGTATGCATAACACACTGTTGCATTCCTATGTGCACGTATCTGGTGACTCAGCATGTCACCTCCTCAGAGAGGACGTTCCTGATAACCCTATGTAAAGTGGGAGCTCCCATAGCTCTTTGTCCTCTTGCTCTGCCTCGTTTTCCTAGCTGGAATTCTTTAATATAGCTTTTTTGTAAATTTGCCTATTGTCAGTTTTCCTCACTAGAACATAAGCTCCATGAGAGCAGTCACTCGTTCTATTCACCACCAGATCCCATGAGTCCAAAACAAGGCCTGGGCTGGGTGCAGTAGCTTGCACCTGTCATCCTAGCACTTTGGGAGGCCGAAGTAGGGGGCCAGGAGTTCAAGACCAGCTTGGGCAACTTAGTGAAACACTGTCTCTAAAAAAAAAAAAAGAGAAAATAAATTGGGCATGGTGGTACATGCCTGTAGTCCCAGCTACTCAGGAGGCTGAGGCAGGAGGATCACTTGAGCCCAGAAGTTGGAGGCTGCAGTGAGCTATGATGAAGCCACTGCACTCTAGCCTAGGCAACAGAGCAAGATCCTGTCTCAAAAAAATAAAATAAAATAATAATACAAGTTCTGGCTCACAATATTTGCTCAATTTTTTTTTTTTTTGTACAGATGGCAGCCAAAGGACCACCGTTACTGTTACAGGAATAACCACAGGAGACTTGGGTGGCAGAGCAAGTTGATGGGAGAAGGCTCATCTGAAGTGTCAAGACCAGAAACCCAGAACAGCATATGTGCTGGATATTTTTGCCCCCTCCACTCTCTCTCTCCTGCTCTGTACCCTGGGAAGATGGGCTTTACAGACACATTACTCAGATTCCCTTGCCAATTGGAGGCTTCATCAGTAGATTAGAGGGTGGAAGGAGAGAGAAGTTGGGGCACTTACTCCTCCCGCCCCCTCCCTGCCATGCTTCTCTACTGAAAGCTTCACCCGCTACCGGGAGGAGCTCTCCTGCAGCCATGGCTCTGCCCAGCTCTGGTAACTGCTCACGCCCCTTGCCCCTTCAGACCTGGTGTTAGTGTTAATAACAGCATCCTGCAGTTGCCAGCTCAGGGTGTTCATCATCCCTTGCGTGGCACCTTAATCCTATCCACTCCTTTGCAAATAATCCCTTCATTAAACTCTGTTACTCAATCTTAGACAGGAAGAACCCTGCCAGACACAGCTCAAAAAGCCCTTGGACTAGCAGCAACAATGAGAGGTGGAATTAGAGTCAGAAAGGGAATCATGGCACAGCAATATTTCTGCCTCTAAATCCATTATGACAAGGGGTCGGGCCAGTTTCACATGTAGAGCTAACCCCAAAGAGAACCTCCTTGAGCTGCAACACTGGCAAGTCTGACTCCCAAAGAAGATTCCATCTTCTATCTTTGGGCTCTTGCCCACCTCCTGCAAGTTGGGGAGGACGCACACTCCAGTGAGAATGGGGATTGGCGGAGGCAGCCTTGGGAGAATGTGTCATGTGCTGCTTCCTCCTTGGGCCTTTAAACCAGCCAAGCCCACCCACGCTACAGCAGCACAAAGGCCTCTTTGTGGTCAGTGTCCAGCACTGACCAGTTCCTCTTTGCTGCCAACCATATTCCCATTCAGTTTGTCCTGTTCTTGACCCTTTTTGTGTGTGTTTTTTTTTTTGTTTTGTTTTCCTTCTTGGCCTTGATCCTGCCTTTTGGATTGAGTGACTATACATAGCTTCCCTGTTTGACCTTTGATTCTTTCTAGGGACTTTGGGTCACACTCACCACTCTATTTCCACTCCTGGACGCACACACAGGCTACACTGACCCAACGGCATCTGGCCACTCAAACAGCTCCCACAACAGATGTGTGTGTGAGTGAGTGTGTTTACATGTATGTACATATGCACACATATGTGAGTGCATGTGTTGGGGGTGGGGGCAGGAAGATGTTAAATTTTCTGAATCTGAATCTCGGCTCCACCACTTACTAGATGCATGACCTAGGGCAAGTTACATAGCCCCTCTGTTCCTCAGTTTCCCCATGTGTAACGTGTAAATCCATAAAATGAAAATTTTAAAAAGTATCTACCTTATAAGGTTTTTGTGTAGTTAAAAATTCTGTTCACTAAATATTTCCAGTTGCCACCCTAGCCCCCTCCTACTGGGTGACATAGTAGGATTGTCCTGATCTTGTGAGCAGGGAGGGTCATGTGGTTATTTCTGGCCAATAAGTTGTGAGCCGAAGTGATGTGTGTCACTTAAGGGCTGATGTGAGACCCTTTACAATTTTCGTTTTGTCTGCCACTGAGGCCACATTCCAGATTGACTGCCTTGGTCCCACGGAGAGGACAATGTAGAACAGAGTCTCCACAAACCCACAATGAACAGGCAGCCAGAGAAAGAACTGAGCCTTGTCTCTGTAAACCACTGAGATTTTGAGTTGTTACCATGGCATGACCCAGCCTGTACTGACCAAAGCAGCTGTTGTAAGGACTGAGATAATTCATAATTAAAGCTCTTAGCACAGTGTCCAACACACAGAAAATACTCAATGAACATTAGTTATTATCATTTGTATGACTGTGACTATTTTTATCATTGCAGTTGACCCTTGAACAACATGGTTTGAACTGCCTGGGTCCATTTATATGCAAATTTTCTTTGGCCTCTGCCACCCCTGAGACAGCAAGACTGACCCCTCCTCTGTCTCTTCCTCCTCAGCCCACACAACGTGAACACAACGAGGATGAAGACCCTTATGATGATCCACTTCCACTTAATGCACAGTAAATACATTTTCTCTTTCTTATGATTTTCTTAATCGCATTTCCGTTTCTAGCTGACTTTATTGTAAGGAGACTGTGTAACATACAAAATATGTATTAATTGTTTACATTATCTGTAAGGCTTCCGATCAACAGTAAAGTATTAACTTTTTGGGGAGTCAAAAGTTAGTTTGCTAAAGTGGTAGCAAAATCAGAGATGGTTCCTTTGGCCATGGATTAGAGACAGAAGAGAGGCTGTGTTGGATCATCTTTTCATACAGTCTGAATGATTGTTGGTCTGTGGGGACCACAGAAGACCTCCAATTAATTATTACTGGAGAACATGAAATCATAAACAAAATTCCTTGTAATAAATTTTTCAAATGAGATTGCATGTTTTATTTACAGTACTGGCCCATTTTGGGCTTTAAATCTATGAACAAAAACAAACATGCTTTTTTATCAAACAGACGGGGAATAAAAGTACTCAATAGCCTTTCTTTCTCTCCTTGCCAAGGAGGACGTGCGCTCTGTGCTACAGAGGAAGACAGACCCAGGCTCTGTCGGCTAGAAGAATAAATTGACTCATTTTGCTTTAGAGAGGAAGATTTAAGCTATAATGATCCTTCCACATGGGGGATGGGGGGGTGGGAAGAAAGAAGAAAGAAAAAGCGAAAACAAAGGGTCTTGCTGAGGTTCAGATGTTTTACTTCTTAATTCAGCATGGCATCTGAGTAGAAAATAGAAAATATGCAAAGTGTAAACTTCTATAACTGAAGAAGCTATCATCAGGCATGTTTCTATAGCTAAAAATCAGAAACCCATTTGATCTAAGCATTTTGCAGAAGAAGTGAACAAAGTAGGAGATAGAGTCTGGCTCAAGGTCTCATATGCCCTCTGTCTACCGGTAGCCTAGCAAGGTCATTCTGAACCTTGGGGAAGAGGCATGTTATATTAACATAAACTCACAACAGCACTCATAGCCTCAGATTTTGTGGGCTCAGAAATACTGTTGCCAAAATGTCTATACAGATGTATTTTCTGACAAATAATGGTGATAACCAGAGAATGCAGGTCTACAGGAATAAGGGAATGCCCCCTGAAGCTAGGCACCAGTTTGGAGCAAAACCCTGAGGTTGTTGTTTTCCAGTATGTGGTATAAGCATAAACCAAATAGCAATGTATTGTATTACATCCCTGTATGATTTTCCTGTGGATGCCATAAATTTGGTGACTTATGAATTTATTCTCTCAGAGTTTTAGAAGCCAGAAGTCTGATATCAGTATCACTAGGTCAAAATCAAGGTGTTGGAAGGGCCATGCATTTTCCAGAAGCTCCAGGATGAATGCCTTTATTGCTTCTCCCAGCTTTTGGTGGCTGCCAGCACTCCTTGGCTTGTGGCCACATCCTTCCAATATTTGCCCCCATTTTCTCATTGTCTCTTCAGTCTGTATCCTTTCTCCTGATGCCTCTCTAATTTGCAATTACACTTAGGACCCACCAGAATAATTCAGGGTAGTCTCTCCATCTCAAGATCCTTAAGTTCATCACATTTGCAAAGAAACTTTTTCCACATAAAACTTATGGGTTCCAGGAATAAAAACTTGATATCTCTGAGGGCCATCGTTGAGCCTACTATTGTCTGCAGTAGTTGCAAAGTAAGAGCCTAGGAATCAAGCGTGAAAGTACAATCGGCCCTACCTTCTCTCAGTGACCCAGAGGCAGAATTTGTGTTTACCATCCCACAACCTTAGTTTCTGCTGGAAAATAGTTCTGATTCCCAGGGAAGAGCATTTCGCCAGGGCATGCAGTAAGTATTCCACTAAATTTGAAGCCGTGACTGCCACCAGGTCATTTTGGGCTCTTCCTGCAGGTGGAGCAGCAGGTAAATAAATGAACTACTACACCGGAGGGACCTAGGTTGCTGCTATAAAATGGGGACAGTCAGAAATGTCACTAGAACTCAGAAGATTCCCAGGGAATATCTTTTGGTTCCTCCATACACAGTGGAAATGGTGAATCAACCATTGCAAAATTGAAGGCCCTACCAGAACAAGGCTACTAAAGGTTCAGACTCTCAGACATGAAAGTCTAGGTCACCAAAAGGGGCAAGTAACCCTGAGTGGTGGAAGTGTTCACTTTCCGAGGGTGAGGGAAATCTCGAATGGGAGAAGAGAGAGATGATAAAAGTAATTTAAAACCCAAGTGGTGACTAGAGTTTATTCAGCCAAGCTCTTATATTATGTGTTTTAAGGAATTTGGAGCTAATAAACACTTGGAAGACTCCTCATTTGAGAGCGGAGGTAACAGAAGACACAAGTTGACCTGAGCTGTGCTGGGGTGGACTCTGCAATGGATTCTGTAGGCACCAGCTGGGTCCCTGCTTCATGACTGAAGCTCTCATTTCCCCAGCTGCTGGGAGAATGTAAAGTGCTGATGCCTTCTGCTGAGACCCTCTTCTGGAATTGCCTTTCATGAGAGAGGAAACCTAGTGTATGCCCTCTCCCTAGGGCAAGACATATCCAACCATTGGTTGATGTGAGGGGACCAAGGTGGAGGCTCCCTGTCTCAATTTGGAAAGTTTCTGAAGGACCACCTCAGCTCCAGAGATCCTTCTGGAACTGGCTGACACCCTGTTACAAGCATATTACCATTCAACTTCTGCCTCTGCCCACCTCTGCTTTCCTTGCCCTCTTGGTGTTATTCTTCTGCAGAACACTGCCCAATAAACCACTCTCACCTGGAGTCTGTTTCCAGGCACTCACTCTAGGGCAGTGCCCCGCATCACCTCTTCTAAGCTCACCTCTGACTTCAGCCATGGCTTCGGTGGGTGCTTCCATGCAAGTTCAGACTCACTCCAAACTGGCCAGGCCCCATCTCAACCGTGTGCTGTGCATCTTTTCACTTTCTGACCCAGGCCCTCGCCTGCCCAGTGAGAAGCCAGTCGGCCTTTACATATGCAGAGCCTGGAGGTTCAGAGGAACTAATGACCTTAAGGGAGCAGCTAAGGGGGCCTGGGAGCTGGGAGGTAAACTTTCCAGCCTTCCGTCCTTCCGAGGAGTCATCCTGGGAGGTGATCTAGACACTACTCAGAACCCTACAGTGGAATAGAGCCCATCGGGCCCAAAGACGCAATCCCAATAATATACCCTTATATTGACTTTTTTCCCCAACCTCTGCTTACTGGGATTATCTCCTTAGAGCTCCTGCAACTAAGTCCTTATCCCAAGCTCCGCTTGGGGAGAAATCAAACTTCTAAGTATCACCATCAGCTAGGTGGCTGTTCCTATCCCTGATAGCTTTATCTTTCTGAAAGCAGAGATATTTGGGGGGTTCATAAATTCTCCCTGATGGGTACATAATGAAAGGAAAATGCAGTATGTCAAAACCTACTATGTGCTAGGACCTATGCCAGGGATATAGCAATGAGTAAGATAAAAATCTTTTCCCTAAGGAAGCTTGCAGTCCAGTATGTGTGGAGTGGGGTTGAGACACTCATCAAAAGGTGAAGTGGGAAGAGACCCAGGAAATAATGGTTCCATCTCACTAGAAAAACCAAGAGTGAGTTCATAGAAGAGGTAGCATTTGAGAGAGGCAGAGGGGGTGAGGAGAGCCTTCCAGGCTGAGGAAATAGGATGAGCAAATGCCCAGGAACAACCAAGAATGGGGCTGGGTAGGATCATTTGGAAAAGCCCAGTTGGGATGAGGTGTCAGGTATGTGAATGAAGGTAAAGTTGGAGGTAAGGACAGTGTTGGATGCCAGAAGGACACATCTGGGCATTGTTCTTCTGTGAGATGTGGTCTAGTGAAAGTGCTGGCAGTGACAAAGCATTTATGACATGCTATTGCCACTTAATGAGAAAGGGAGAGGTATTTTGACATGTGAACCAGCTGATCTTTCATTGGTTTCAGGATAGAGTGAGTGAGGCAGCCTGCAGGCAACTAATCAAAAAAGCCAGCATGTATTGAACACTTAACAATACACCAAATATCAAACACCAATCTTTATATATGCATTATCTAACGTAACACTCACAGCAACCTTATGAGATTGGTACTGATACTATCTCTACTTTATAGGCAAGAAAGCAGAGAGAGAAACAGGCTAAGTTACCTACCCCTGCATCATAACAGTAAGTAGTGAAGCTATCAGTGTGACCAATGCGGACTGGTGCTCCTATGTCTGGCATTTAACCGTGATGCTGGCTGGGGGAGTCAAGGACTAGGCAAGATTGGCAATCTGCAAGAACTTTTGAGCTCAGCACAGACATGTCACGGTCCTCTGCCCATCATGGGGGAGGGGGTTAGGAATGAGAAGTGGAAGTGAGGCCTGACCCCCAATTACAGAATTAGGGGAGGACACTCGGACCATTGTGGCATTGCTACAAAAATCTTCCTAGCCTTCTCTAGGTTTGAGCTACTTGATGGGCTACATACCCCACACATCTGTTTTCAAGCCTGCGAGCAGGGTAGGAGTTCTCCATTCAGGGCTGGGATTTTGTGTCTTATCTCACAGCTCTTTGCAACCATTGTTGTCACTGGCTTTGAATCTCCAAGTCTCCATCTCTTTAAATACTTGTATCTTTAGACAGCCCCTTTAAGAGACTAATAATTTATTTATGAAGCATCATCTAAACATAGATCCAGATACTTCATGGTGTTTACTCGTTAATAATAACAATAGCCAACACAAATACTTACATGCAAGCTATTATTTAGTTCTCATAACAACCTTGTGAGATAAGCATAGTATTATTATTATTATCTCCATATCTCAAACAAGGAAGCTGAGATACAAAGAGGCAAGGTAATGAGTACAAAGTCACTTGACTGTAGAGAGTTGAAGAAATTGATGGAGCCATTTCACTAAGTCTACTTGAAAGCACCATTAATCTGAGAACTCAGTTGTGGTGACTGTGAGCTCTCTCATCTCATCTATGGAACCCTCTCACATCAGGCATTGCTCTTGCCAGCAAGACTATAAAGACACTATTGTTTACTGAATGCCTCTTATGAGCCAAGACTCTTGTCACATGGCATGTCATTTCACACTTACAATGCCCTATGAAGAAGGTATGGTTATGCCTACCATCATATTATAGATGAAGAACTTGAGGCTCAGACAGAATTATTAACCCAAGTTCTTACTATTGTTCTCAAAGGGCTCATAGTCTAGAAAGGAGAATAAACACATTTTTTAAAATTGATAGATGCAATACAGCATGGCCGGCTAATCATTAGTAGTTGTGAGAGCACCCAGGAGAGAACAACAGATTCAGTGTGGCAGTAGCAGGAGGTGGTGGGAGGGTGTAGAGGAAGAGTCTGGAAAGGAATCATGACTTTCGGGGAGAGGAGGCATATTCTAAAGTGGGGAAGAGGGAGAAGGGCATTCCGAGCAGTCTAGGGAGCAACTGTCCAGGGAGCTAGTGGCAGGTATAAGTTGGCATATTCAGGAAGGATGAGTTGTCAGGCACGGCAAGAGCACTGGTTGCAACAAGGGGACGTGAAAGTGGAGAGTGGAACTGAGTCAGGTCTTAGGGTGCCCAAGCGTGCTGCCAAGCCGTCTGGATGCTATCCTGGAAATGATGAGAAACGTCTCAAGTCCTGGAGGAATGTGACAAGATTTACATATGCAAATCCA
The DNA here is from genome assembly GCF_041146395.1 of Eulemur rufifrons. NCBI lineage: Eukaryota > Metazoa > Chordata > Mammalia > Primates > Lemuridae > Eulemur > Eulemur rufifrons. Next base: position 65,598,336 of record NC_090988.1, read on the forward strand.
CAGAGTGGAAGTGGGGATGCAAATGGAGAGGAGGGGACAAACAGGAGAAATAGTTAAGGGGTCAAATAAAAAAGTCTTGGGAATTTTGATGTCCCAAGACATCAAAATGGCTTGGGATGGGCACGTAGTGACTGTGAGCAAGGGCTTCACTGACGGCTCTCCAGTTGCCGCACTGGAAGATCGAGTGGAATTAAGCAGGAGCAACTTGAAGAGAGGGATATAGAATATCATGAGTCAGCTGAGCTTGAGGAGCCTCTGAACTCCAAGGGGGAGATGTCCGAGAAGTAGGGGACTTGAGAATGAGAGAGAGTTAATCTTCTCAATGGATGTTTATGAAGTGTTTACCACGTGGCAGGCACTGTGCTCAATACTGGTGACCCAGAGTAGGATAGTTCAGGTTCCACTTGAGGAGATCACAGTCTGTAAGGAGAAAGTGTCCTGTCATGTCACAGGAGCCAAGGCCAGTGCTGGGGTCTAGAGGGTAGCATGAAAAAAGTAACGGCTGACTCTACTGTGTGGGCAATGGCAAAAAAAGGCTTTATGTAGGAAGGATCTGAGTTCTGAGTCTTGAAGGAATAGAAGGAGTTCACAGGCATTCCAGGTAGAGGGCACAAGCCTATACAAGGCTTGCACAGAGTCTACATCCTTACAGACTACAAATAGCCAGTAGGCTGGGGAATAGGGCTGTAGGAAGTGGGGAGAGGGGGTTATGAGTTATAATATTGAGAAGATAAGCAGAGGACGGGTGACAGAGAGCCTTGAATGCCATGTTAGTGATTTGGAATATTCTCTGGATCGTGGAATCCCCTAGAAGAATTTATGCAGGAAAGTGACATGATTGAATTTGGGATTTGGAAGTCAGAGAGTAGCAGTTAAAATTATAGGAGCTGATATGATTTCTCAGAAAAATAAGTAAATACCTAAAAATATTGAAGATTAAAGATTTATTCCAGGGGTAGGCAAAGAACTTCGTAACATCCTTCCCAATTTGGCCTTGTACCAAGTTATTATCATTACTAAAAACTAGCTTCCATGGAGCACTTATTCTTTGCCAGACACTATTCTAAAGCACTTTATATGTATTAGCTCATTTAATCCTCATAATAACCCTATGAGATAAATTCACTAGAAAGTGGAGGGTTCAGCATCTGGAACTGAGATTTGAGCCAAGGTCGTAGGACTTCAGAGCTGATACGACTTCACTACTCAACTGTGCAGCACCTCCCCACCACCCACAATAATAATAGATAACATCTGTGGGGGCTTAATAGGTATCAGGCACCTTATTGGCACTGTCTAATTTGGTCCTTGTAACAACCGCATAACATGAGAAAATGAAGACACAGAGGGGCACATGCAAGTTACTTAACTCACCCAAGTTAGAACAACTAATAAGTGGCCAAGTTTAATCCAAGCATTCTGCCTCAAAAGGCTATGTGTGTAATGACTTTGCTCTGCTGACTCTGTAAGTTCTCCATAAATACTAGCTGAATTGATAAATGGGTGGTTGAAAGAGCAATGTTTCTAAGAATGGGCTTCTGCATTCCCAAGATCCAAGCATCACTAGGCCAAACACCCAGATGGTGATTTTCCACTGAGGCTAAGGTCCAGGGTGTAGCATGTCAGGCTCTTACCCCAACTAGCCTGTTTCTGTGGCCTGATCCTTGCAGGGAGGGTGGGCATCAAAGGCTGTGGGGACTGGTAGGGCCAGCCTACACCCCCCTCATTGGCCAGGCCCCATCAAAGGCACCTGTGCCAGGCTGTGCTCCACTCCAAGGCTGGACAGATCAAAGGGCCCTGTGTAGAAGTTGGGTTTCTGGGCAGCTCCAGTTCTAATCATCAATTGTCACTTTGGCAGTGACAGCAGAGTCCAGCAAGACAAGACTGCCACAAGCCAAGGCTCCTGGGGCAGACATCAGAGCAGCAGTTCCAAAGGCCAGGAAGCTGCCTGAGGCCCCTCTGGGCCTTGACCCCTGGTGGGAAGAGAGGGAAGAACCAGAGAGGCCCCTAAGGAAAATGTTTGGAGCAGGATCACTAGAGTAATGTTGCTGCAGGCGAGAAACCTGACCTTGGCATTTATATTCCTGCCATGGAACCATGAGATCTGATTACCTGATGTAGCTGGGAAGAACTATTGCCATGCCCACACATGTTCACACACACTCACACACAAACCTAAATATATGCACATGCCGGACTCACTTGCCCAGGTATACGTGCATTATAAACATACCCTTACATGTGCAGAGTCTCATACAAACACAAACAGAAATATTCATATACATGGTCTCCATCATACTCATCATACTTGTTTACATACATATGTGTGCACATATATACACAACCCTACACGTACCCAAAGATGCAAATACTTAGCCATACACATATACATGTCGGCTCACTGGGCATACATTCCTTATAATATATTCTGCAAGTTTCCAGGACCTAAATCTGATATTTCCCTCTCAGGATGATGATAACCATCATGATAAATAAGGTTTAAGTGCAAGAATAGCCTCTTCCACAGATCCTGGTGCCAGCCATTCTCCAACTCCTCTGCAGAAAAATCTAGAGGAAATGTCCAGAATTGTACCAAACAGGATTTATGTTAGCTCTTGGAAGGGGCTTCCTGACAATAGGAGCTATTAAAAATATCAGCGTGTTATTAAATAGAATTCTGTTTATTGAGGAATATTTGGTTGCCAGAAATTTGAACCAATTGGAACATCAATTTTGCCTCAGAAAATAGTTATATGCTCTGAATCAACAGATTTTTAAAAAGTATAATGGTCTAGCTATAAATTTGAGGGATTTATTATAGTTTGGGGAGCTGAAAACACTTTAGTTTAAAAGGCAATTAATATCAGAGTTCAGCTTAATATAAGATTTAACAAGCAAGCATAATTGAAGCAGTTTTGGTACTTAAGTCTGGGTCTTGTTCTAGCACCTTCTCATTCACAATAAAAATCACATGGCTGAGAAAACTAGACCGGGGTCCTTTGAAGCCAGTCTAGGTATCATCTCCTCTGAGAAGTCCTTCCTGACACTTCCCCACCCATACTGGAGTGGGCAATTGTAGTGGACAGTGTGGTGTGCCACCAAGTCCCCTTCAGGACTGAGGCCCTCACTCCCTGGACTGCAAGGAGTCCTGCCCACTGAGGAGGTACAGGAGAATCTCCAGGATTTGCCCCCAGCAGAAGGAAGCCACCTCCTGCACAGTTACACCGCATCCCTGGGGACAATGTGCCTCACATAACAACTGGATGATGAGGGGCTATAAAACTCTGACCCTTTTCCTCCAATGGGATCATAACAAAGGGTTGTCCCCGCTCCCGGGCTTCCCATGGGATCAGCTGAGGCCTCTGTCAGGCCTGCATCACAGCACAACTTCCCCTCTCTCCAGCTGCCTTCACTCCCTTGACGGGTGCTTTTTCTTAGAGTGCTCCCAGATATACCTCTTGTACCCAAACCTGAAAGACTCAGAAACTGTCTCCCAGAACACTTGACCTATAGCAGTATCTTTTCTCCATGTGCCCACATTTCTGTATCTTCCTGTCTTTTTCTCACAGCCAATACCCAAACAGCCACAAATTTGTTAAAGATATATCCCAAATCTCATGGTCTCTTGTCACCTCCATGGCTACCACACTGACAGGAGCCAGCATTACCTCTTCATTGGTCCATTTGCAAGAGAGTCAAATTGACCGCCATGATTTTGCCATTGACCTCCACAATCTATCCTCAACGCAGGAGTGAGGGTGATATTGTCAAAACACAATGCAGTCACATCATTTATTTGCTCAAAACCTTGCAGTGGCTTCCTATCTTATTGAAAAAAAAAAAAGTCCAAAGTCCTCACTACACCTGTGGGAACTCCATCCTCCATGGCCTGGTCCTCTCCTCTCTCCATACCTTCCTTTCTCCTTTCCTCCTCCCTCATTCTCTCCTGGAACACACAAAGCCTGCTCCTGCCTCAGGGGCTTTGCACTCGATGTTCCACCTTCCTGGACTCCTGGGAAGTATTTCTTCACCTCATTTGATTCTCTCACACATGCTGCTTACCTGAGAGGCCTTCTCTAGCCCTTATCTAAAATGTCACAGTTCCACACCAGCCTCACTCTGCCCACTTTCCTTCCTGACATTTCTTCATAGCATTAATTGCCACCTAAGATATTATATACTTAGTATTTTCTGTGTCTCCCCAACATGAAAGCATGGACTTTGACATGCTTGTTGCTATATCCCCAGTACCAGGCACCTAGTAGGCTCTCAATAAATACCTGTTGAGTTAATTCATTGGTTTATAATGTTCTTTTGTGTGTCTGTCTCCTTCATCAGATTGTGAGCAACCTGGGTTCAGTACCAGATCTTGTTCTTTCAGTACAGTGAGTACCAAACCCAGAACCTGGCACCTGCTAGGCTAGGCACGTGATATTTGAGATGAATGAATAAATAAATGCGTGAGAATAACGGTATAGCCTCCAGCAAGCAACATTAGTCCTCTTTGGACCTCAGGGTTCTCCTGTGTTAAATGAAGGTAATGCTACCTTATCCCTACTTATATCAATAGATTTTTGTTAAAAATTAATAATATACTATACCAACCTCAAAAGCATTTCTAAATAGTCAAGGATGCCATCTCCACGCAAAAATTTTAAATTACAGTCATCCCTTGGTATCTGAGGGGGATTGGTTCCAGGACCCCCACAGACACTGAAATCCATGGGTGCTTAAGCACCTTTTATAGAATAGCATGGTATTCACCTATAACCCCCATGCATCCTCTCATATACTTTAAATCATCTCCAGATTACTTATCATACTTAATGCAATGTAAATTCTATGTAAATAGTTGTATTATTTCCTTATTTGTATTATTTTTGTTGTCATATTGTTATTTTTTGTTGGCTTCTAAAAAAATATTTTTGATCCATGTTTGGTGGACCCTGGGTGCTAAAGTTGAATAAACAGTAGGCACTGCCACCCTTCCCCAACTCTCATTCCATCCCTACAGCATGGGTTGATGCTATATGAGCCCTTCCCCATGCAGACCTTAGATGCTACTATGGAGAGAAGAAAGAGAGGGAGAAATTTCTGAACTAAGATTAAATTTCTGCCACCACTGGACTTGGGTTCAATTTTATAGAAAATAAATTTGATCTTTTGGCTTGGGAGATTATATCAGGCACATAAACCTAACTAGTAGAGTCCTACCTAGTCTCTCTGCCTCTCCTTCCCATCCCTCCAGTCTACCCCAGGGACCAGATAGAACTTTCTAAAACATGGATGTGATCATGCCTCTACTGGTGAGAAGCCAGGTTTTCAAGTAGGCAGAGCTGTGTTCACATCCTGGCTCTGCCATTTGCCAACTGTGTGACCTCAGGCAAGTTACCCAAACTTTATGAGCCTCATTTTTCTCATTCATTATGAAATGGAATAAGCCCAGGGCCACCTCATTGGATGCCATTTGCAGTCCATGAGATGACGGAGCTCCTGGCGCAGATTAGAAATTTAGTTAATATTGGCAGGTCTCTAATGTGTCATGGTGTCGATCACCTCCTTGGCTTTGTGCATGTGCTCTCCTCTCCCTCCTCCCAAAAGAAAACCAGAAACCTTCTCCTTCTATCGATTTATTCCTTGAGGCATAAACTGGGGCTACCTTCCTCTGTGCTCCTAGGATAGCTTTAGGGGTTTCTCAGTGGTATATGTTTAGTCCTTCAAGCTCAGCTTAATCATAGCATTCATCACATATTATCGGGTGACCTGCCCATGCTCTTCAAAGGCCAGAAGAAATGCTTGATCCCTGGGCCCCTTTATAACCTTGAGCTCCTTTTATCCCAGAGAGGGCCCAAAGGGCAAGAGAAAGCTCTTCTTAAAGTCAGTGGGGGGGGGGGGTCAGGGATCAGGGTGAGGACACGGTGACCTTGTAGTCTTGCCCATGGCTCCCATGAGAGTCCACACCCTGACCCATGGGCCCAAGGCCTGCGGGATCCCAGCAGGCTGGGACACCAGGTTTCCAGGTCAACTTTCATCTTAGCACATGGTGTTTGTCCCTTTGATCCTTGAGCAGATCAAACAAAGCTCGCTAATCAATGGTTTCCCTCCTTGCCTTTCACAGCAGACCATCAAACACAGCTTGCATCTCTCTCCCTGCTTCCCTCGCACCCTCCTGTTTTCCAGCCAGAAGCATTTGCTCTTATGCCCAGCCTGTGGCCCACCTATCACCCCACCTAAGTAGTGCAGGTGAGATTGTCTGTTTAAGTTCTATAATTCAAATCAGTGAAGAGAAATTTTAGGACTCACTCACTGATACATCCTGATTGCTTACCTTTTGCCTAGGTCCTTGGGCAGGGGGGGGTCAAGGTCCAGGAAGCACGTAGTCCTGAAAGAACCAGGAGAAAGATAAACAGGGTCAGGAGAGCCAAGATGAGTCTGTTTCCTACTTTATGTAGCTGGAATATTATTTTCTGCCCCACCTACCTCACCAAGCTGATGTGCATCGAGCAAGTCAATGGTGTCACAGTTCACTTAGGAAGGATGGGGTTCTAGATGCACAGTGGGTTTGTCTAGTCTTTCTGGTGCTTAGATATGGCAAAAGAGTCAAGTAAGCCTTCCAGAAGAGCTGGCATGACCAATCTTCCTGGTCTGCTGAGGACTGAAGGGTTTCCTGGGATGCAGGAATTTCAGTGCTAAAACCAGGAGAATCCCAGGCAAACCAGGACAATCTAGTCACTCTTGAGGTAGCATTTGAGAATGTCTGTTCTGGGATGAATTATGTTTCCCCCAAATTCATGTGTTGAAGCCCCAGTACTTCAGAATGTGACTGCATTTGGAGATAGGGCTTTGAAAGTGGTGATTAAGTAAAAATGAGGTCGTCAGGGCAGGCCCTAATTCAATCTGACTGATGTCGTTATCAGAAGAGAAAATTTGGAGGCAAAAAGAGACATCAGAGATGAGCACACACAGAGAAACGACCATGTGAAGACACAGCACAAAGACAGCCACCTGCAAGCCAGAGGCAGAGGGCTCAGAAGAAACCAACCCTGCTGACACCCTGACCTTGGACTTCTAGTATCCAGAATTATGAGAAAATAAATTTCTGTTGTTAAAGTTACTCAGTCTGTGGTATTTTGTTATGGCAGCCTGGGCAAACTAATACAATGTCCTTGAAGAAAGAGCAATAACAAAAGCTAGTGGTTATAGAGAGTAAATTGACATATATCAACTCATTTAGTCTTCACTTCATAAGAATTCCATATGGGAGCTACTATCACTTATCCCAATTTTCCAGAGGAAAAAACTGAGGCACAGAGAGGTCAAGTAACTTGCTTCAAAGTCATAGCTAAGTGGCAGAGGCAGTTTTTTCACTCTGAATCCTCTAGAAAGCTAAGCCCAGGGCTAGGGTTAAAGTGCTGACATGTAGGAGGAGCAAAACTATGGCCTGGCAGGTAAGGCCACAGGGTAGTGAGGATGAATTACAAAGGGAAGTGAGGCAAGGAAGGAGGCAATGCAATGCTGTTGTCCAAACCACAAGGGAGTTTCAGTCCAGGTATAGTTTTTGTCGCACAAAGATCTAATTATTGAGACTAAGAGGATTGCCAAGGAAGAAAGGAATTTTTAATACAACAGATATCCTGTTGGGAGAACAGCGGAAGCTGCCTCAAATCTGGCTCTCTGACTAATGAAGATCATGGGCTTTTTAAGGAGGGACCACGTGCCCTGGGGCAGATTGAGGGGGATGGTGAGTCTTGGCATCAGGAAGTCTGTCCTGGGACCTTCAGAAGCTCGGCTCCTTTGTCTTGCAGAAAATCCATCATCATTTCTGGGAAATAACTCAAAGGTCAAGTAGTTAGTTAAGGGAAAGGATTATCAAAAACATACAGAGGTTGTTGAACTTTGTTCATGGAGCCAGTTACTCCTCCTACTAGCTGGCTGCCACTTCACTGTGAACCTCCCTGAGACACTGCACCTTGCTCAGCAGGTAAGCTTCAGCACTTGGAATTTCTCTGGATCATTCGCAAGGAAAAACCAACTTCCAGGGGTAGTCCACAAAGCAGAGAAGAGATAAGATTGTTAAATTAAGTTTTTCCTAAAGCTGCCTCCATGTATATAAGAAGTCTGGCCTAAAGGTTTCTCCATACATAGTGAACTGTTTCCTAACTTCATGTGTAAACAGACTATAACGTACTCTTGTAACAAGTAACAGCCAACTGTTCAAAGCAGGTTCAAATAAGACAAATGTCCAGCTATTCCCAATTCAGCTGTGTCTGTACCTCATTTCTGGTTTTTCTATGTCACTTTCCTTTTTCTGTCCGTAAATGTTATCTGACCATCTGTCCGTAAATGTTATCTGACCATGTGGCCGCACTAGAGTAGCGCTGAGCCTATGCTGGTTCTAAGGGCTGCCCGATTTGCAAATTGTTCTTTGCCTCTAAACTCTGTAAAGTTTAATTTGTCCAAAGTTTTTCTTTTAACAGGATATTTATGTGTTTGTCTACCTCTCATTGCCTTTTCCTGTTCTTACTGGTTAAGGATCACCCCAGAGGAAGCTAATTCCCCTGAACTTCCAGATTGTGTCACCCAAGGCCACCCCTAACATTTATGGAACCTAGAGCAAGGGTACAAAGGGAGGCTGCTATAGACCATGTTCCCCAGAAGTCATATGTTGAAGCCCTAACCCCTAAGGTAATGGTGTTTGGAGGCAGGGCCTTTGGAAGGTGATGAGGTCGTGAGTGTGAGCCCTAATGATGAGATTGGCACCCTTATGAGAAGAGAATCCCCCTACCACCACCACGTGAGGACACAGCAAGAAAGTGGCCACAGCAAGAAGAAACCGAAGTAGCCAGCACCTTAACTTGGACTCCTCAGCCACCAGACCTGTGAGCAATACATTTCTATTGCTTATAAATTACTCGGCCTAAGGTAACACATCAAGTAAATAAACTGCTGAGTAGAATGTTTCTACTCTTCTATATTGTCAAATACACTTTTGTAATAACCTGAAGTGCTGCATTACCCACATTACCTGGTGATTACCTGGGGACAGGCGCTTCTCAAGACCGTGGGCTCAGCCATTCCTCCTGTCTACTGAGATTGTGGCTTCACCATTACAGCAGGGCCTTGACGTCTTCTTATGATGATAATAATACAAGTCATAAATAAAGACTGTGCATTAAGGAAAGAAAGGTGACACACACAAAATAAAGCATTCTCACATAAGTCGCACTCATGGACTATTACCCGCTTAAGCTGAGGAATAAGCAAACTGAGGTTCAGAGAGGGGAAATGGTAAGTTGGAGGTGCCAGAGCTCAGGGTTTGACTCCAGAATCCAAGTGTGTTTTAACTGTGGCACATTGGGGCTATCCATGGTGGCACTAAATTACGTCTGTTCATTTGGACAGGCATCTATAAAGAGCATTTCTGTGCCAGGCATCAACTAGTGGCCAGGATAGAGATGTGGACAAGATCTATCTCTGCTGGAGTTGAACAGGCCAGTGGGGAGATGGGCAGGTGAAAGGAGCAGTGGAGCAATAAAGGCTGCAGCACTCTCCGTGGGGACCCAGAGGGTGGTCACCAGAAGATGATGGCACTGGGCCTTCAAGACTGAGTGGAAAGTGACAAAGAACAGAGGGAAGGACCCTCCAAACAGGAGAAACAGTGTGCGGAGGGAGATGTGTAAGAAAAAGTGATCCCCAGGCTGCTTGGAATCCCCCGAACTTGGAGCATGGGTGGGGGTTGAGGGTGTGATTGTAGAATCTATGAAAGCCTGGTTAGATATGAGGGAAGCCCCTGTCAGATTTTAAGCCAGAAAATGACCAGATCAGATACATGCTGTATGTAATCTGTATCATGCACTTCTCACTTGGTACTAAAAAGACCTCTTTCCTTGTCTCTGTTCCTTGACCCGTGTCTTTAAGCTCCTCAGAGACACACGGTATTCACATTCTAGCCCCAATGCCTTGCATAGTGCCTGGCATGCATTTGCTAAATGAGTGAATGAATAAGCAAGCGAATGAATGAACAAGCAAACTCTGTTACCTGGCTGTATTCTGCTATGTCGGCTGCCTTCTGTTTTTCTGCACTGTTTCTGATTTTAGTTGAGGATTAAATGTGGGCTCTGAACACAGGCCCTAAGGCTGTGAGTCTGGGTGTATGTTTTACATCAGCCAAACCAAATAAACAAACACATGGCAGAACCCAAGCGTGCGGCTCCTTCACTTGGCACAGCCCTGGGCGCGTGGCTGCCCTGCCCAAGCCACCCAGCACCTCCCTCCATAGTCAGGATGCCGCCTAGAGGCTTGGCTGTGAATTTGGGAACCCCTTCACTCCCCCCTGCAGCAGGAGCAGGACTCCAGGCACACACTGATACGCTCCTTTTAATCAGCAAGAAAAGAATCTGAAATTACTTCTGTCTTGAAACACTTTTTGGAGAATTGGTTGGCAGGGGCAATGAGGGCCCCGCTGAGAGAGCAGTGACCATAGTGACCAGAGAGAGGACAGGAATCCAACCCCACTGTCATCCCCAAGTGTCTTTCCTGATCCATTGTCCTCATTCCAGCTGGACTAACTGCCATTCCCACTGACTGCTCTGGGGAACCCCTAGAGTTTCCTTCTGGGGGATGCCCAGATCTTCAAGGGTCCCAAATCAACATCAGTGTTCTCTGTGCTCCCCTCTACTCCACCTGCTGAGGTCTTCCTGGATTTGTGCAAACCAATCAATGACAGCCCCATGTCCAAGGCCTGCAGTCAGAAAAGGAGCCTAATTCTAGACTGTGTCTTTTCCTTCACCCCCAGCCATACTCATCAGGAATTACCTATTTTACCACCAAACTGCTTTACTAGTCTGTATCCTCCTTTCCATCCCATCTGCTACTGTCCTGTTCCATGTTCTCCTCATCAGTCTGGACGTGTGCAGCTGCCTCCCACTGGTCTCCTTGACTCCAATCTCTTCTTTCTCTAATATCTCCTTCATCCCAGCCACCATATTGATCTTACTAAATTAATGATTTGATCTGGTCACTCCCTCACCAAAAAACAGAGAAACATTAAATGGTTCCTACAGCAGGCACTGTGCGTTGTTCTCAATCACCATACTTCGGTGGTAATCCAACTACCACACTTTAGGGGGCTACTCAGAACAAAGACTGCATTTCCCAGCCTCCTTTGCAACAATGTGGGGCCATATGACTCAACCATGTTCTGATCAATATCATTTATATAGAAAGGGAGTGTGCAACTTTAAGCAGCATCCTTAAAGGGAGGTAATGCTCTCTTTATTGTCCTTTTTTCCTTCCTGCAGGATGGAAGATAGATGTGATGACTGGAGCATCCCACGCCAAAAAGTGACTTTGGCAATGGAGGTCATACACAGTAAGATAGAAATAAACCATGCAACATCATACAGACCCTGGCTGTTTCTTTCAAACTTTCACATGAGAAAGAAAGAAACATCTATCCTGACTAATCCACTGCTATTTCAGGATTTTATGACACTCCAGCTGATCCTAATTTTAATTAATTATCACCTACCGCAGGGGTCTGGAACACAAATACCACCAGCAGTCAGGTAGGCAACATAATTTAGTGATGCCTACATTGAACAGGAGATTAGGAATGGGTTTATTTATTCATTCATTTTTACTTATTTTGTCATACAATTTTTCATTTAACAAGTATGTATAAGCCCCCATTATGCACCAGGAATTCTTAGGCACCGGGAAGGCAAAGATAAGCGGGCCTGGTCTCTTCTTAGAGAATATCTAAGTCTGGTTGGGGAAGACAACATTTTAAATAGACAAATATAGTAAAGTGTTATGGAGATGGTAATATCTGACATACAAATAGCAGTAGCAGCAAAAAAGAGAGTGAAATCAATTCTAAGGATCTGAAAACAAAAATCTCCTAAAGGAGGCAACCCCACTGCCAGATGAGTGCAGAGGGGAATTCTGGACAAGCATAGGTTAGGAGGATCGATTCCTTGCTATTACAATTCCTTTCCCTTTCAGGGAGTTGCAGACAATTGGTAGAATAGAGGCCAGGTCAGCTCCCTTTCCCCAAGAAGGCAATGGGGAGGTGACATTAGTACAGCCTGAGGAATTATAAGATTTGGTTGGAGTCAGTTCTCCAGCCTTTTTTCTCACTAAGTCCTCTCCAGGGTTTTATAATACTGGGGAACCATAGCTCCCTCCTGACAGCACTACACACTAGCAGACCTGATGTTTAGGAACTGTGAGCACGTCTAAGTGTCTGACACATAGTGAGTGCTCAGTTGAATTTTCATGAAGACAAATCTTCCTGAGGGTTTTTGTCTCTCTGCTCCAACACCTCAAGTGAAAAGTTCTAGAGGTTCTGATGATAGTTAAAATATATAACAACCCAGTATTGCATAGGACTGACTAATCAGGTCAGAAACTGGGGGTAAACAACCCATTTGCTGTGTGGACCCACTGTGCCTCACTCAGTCCTGCCTAGAGGAAGCTCTTTAAAATGAAAGCCTAACAGTGACTTAGTCAACTGCATTTTGATTTAGCATTAAAGGAAAACGTTCACAGCAGGAATTACAAAAGCACAAGGCACAGATGGTGCCCTCTCACTACTTTTCACTTTGTACTCATTGCTACTGAATCTTGGGATGCAGCCCTACTCAAATTTTACTGGAGTCCAATGGAGCCAGAGTTCCCAGGGGCTGGGCAGATCCAGCCAACACTGGGCTTCCTTGGCTTCCCTCCTCCGTGGCTCAGAGCCCAGCTCCTGGCACAGTGGTCCTTTGCACTCTTCAAGGGAGCAGCACATCCCCTCTGCAAACTCTGGCATGACTCTTCCTTCCTCTTCCCCTCTGCCCCTTTTACAGTGCCTTGCACTCAAAACTGTCCTAAAGATAATCATGAGGAACACATACCTGCCATATTTTCCCCTCTGAAGCGCTTTCCTCATGGGAATATGCTCTTCAAAGAATGTCTTAAGAGAATAGAAAACAACAAGGCTGAGCTGCATTTGTCAGCCGATAAGGCCTTAGAAATAACTCCTCCAGCTGCTCATTTCTAAAAGTGGAAAGCTGAGACCCAGAAAACTGGAGTGCTTTGCCTAAAAACACACAGACACTTTTACAAAATTCTACAGCAGTTTGAAGTGTGTGTACTTTCCAATCCTTTTCTCTGCCTACACCTTGTAAACCTATTTTGAATAGATGGAAGAGTTATCCACCACAGTTAACCAGAGGCACACACCTAGTCCACGTGGTCAGGGCACTATTTAGGAGTCAAAACCTTTGGGAGCCTCTTTGGTCCAAATGTGTCAGGAGACCTGAGGGGTCCTGGAAAGCCACATGGAAGTAGGAGCTGGAGGAGGGAGGGGGGGTCAAAGAAGCAGCAGGGAGCCCAGGTGATAGGAGGGGGGCTGGGCTTCTCCCTAGGTCTGGAAGCTTTGAACCTCTAGGGCCCAGTAGGTGGGCAGCAGAGTCGGGAGCATTAGCATTTGTTTTTCTACTTTGATCCTTTGTCTTTAAAGTGTTGTGGAAGATCTTGTTGGCAGAAGCCTGGCTCCTCCAAGAGGAAGGAGGGGGACACCTTGATTGATCTGAAGAAGAAAATGAGCATGAGAATGTATTTTCAATCATTTGAAACCCAGTCTCTTCTTAAAGCCCATTAATTGACTCATTAGATCCTCGCAAGTCATTTCCTTGATCTTCCTGTCTCTTAATTTTCTTCATCTACAAAATGGGAGGGTTGGACTAGTGCAGTGATTTTCAAACTTCACCTTTTAGCAGTAGAACCTCGCTTTTTATTTTTCTCAATTCACCTCAGAAGCCCAACACTCCAAGCAAAGCACTCCTGTTCTAACTGAAGCTGGAGACAGGGCTCTCAGCCTATTTGGTCCCCATCCTGAGGACAGGTGGGCCCCAGGTCCCCAAGGAAGCCCTGAGAACAGTTTGAAAACCTCTTGACTAGATGACCTTTAAGGGCCCTTCCTGTTCCGCTTTATAATTCTGGACTCATCTCACAGAGAACTGATCCAAGTGTGGCTGTTTATTCAGTGCATCTGTAGGAGAGGAAGTCCAGAGCCTCCTATTCTGCCATCTTGCTGATGTTACCTCCCTTTATAATTCTAATCTACGCCCTATGAGTTAGGGAGGGCAGAGACTCTAGTCCAATTATATAAACGAACTGACTAAAAGTCAGAGATGGCACATGATTTACCCTAGAGGTAGAGAAAACTCTGCCCATCTTTCTTCTAAATCTTGTCCCCTGAATGTGCCTCTGTGTGGAGACCATGCACTTTAGCCAAACAGAGTTCCCCAAATATGACATTTTCTTTCATTTCTCCATGCCCATCTAAATGCTATTTCTTCTACCTAGCATGTAATTGAAACCGCCTTTACAAATTGATAAAAGGGTACAAGGCGAGAACTGTGGTAAGGGCCTAGCTAAAAATAATGATAATAATTAGCCACTGTCCCCGTTTGTTTCTCTATAATTGCCACTCTGGAGCCACATAGCTGGTGGTCACAAAGATTCTTAGCTTTCTCCATAGATAACATCACCTTTATGAAACGTAGGAGCTGTTTCTGAGATATCTTCCAGGTCCCACATTCCAGTGGAGCGGCTGACCCACCCAGACCAGCCGCCCATGCCGAGGAACTGACTTAACTGGTCTTGTCACCCCCACCCAAGAACCTGGTCAGCAAAGAAAACAATTTCCAGGACCCTATGGTTCTGCCCCAAACACAGCCCATTAGCAGACTCAATTGCCTGCCCCAAACTGTCTTTAAAAACCCTGCCTCCCAAATTCTCTGGGAGGCGGATTTGAGAAATTTCTCCCATCTCCCTGCTTAGCACTATGCAGAATAACCTCTTTCTCTGCCATAAACCCTGCTGTCTCAGCGTATTGGCTTCCTCTCAGGCAGTGGGCAAAGGAACCTGGTTGGGTGGCAACATAATTCATTCTCTTGTCAGATTGTTGAATATGGACATTTCTGCCCTCGTGACCTTATTGCCTCTCAAAGGTCCCACATCTTAGTACTATTGCACTGGGGATTAGGTAACAGTATGTGAATGGTGGGACATAAACACTCAGACCGTAGCCACCAGACACTTTCCTTATATTTGCAGGACTTTTAATAGTATCTTGCACATAGTAGATATTAACAAATATATATCCAGTGAATGGATAAAGGAAGGAGAGGCATTACTGGAACTGAGATACTGGTCTCCTATTACTGCAGCTTCAACAGTCATGGAGCAATTTCATCTTGCTCTTTTCCATGTTGCCTGATTTCCTACTCCATCATATTTCCTAACAGTCAGCTGGAAGGTGCAAAGGCATTTTAAATGTAAGACTATCTTCAACTTAATACAACGAATTTCATCTGCCAAGACCTGATCCATGTGGTCAAAACTCAAAATCCACAAGTTAATTTTCACCCAGGAAAGACATTCAGCACAGATTGTAAAGAAAGAAAGAAAGCAACATTCATCTGTCGGACCCCTGCTAAGTGATAGATGCTTTATGCAAGTAGGAGAACCAGGTACTTCTTCATCCTTCATCCTTCTAGTCCTATCTACTACCTACCCCCACCTGAAAGGGAGAGGTTTTTTTAATTTTTTGGGGGGGGACTATAATACATCAAGGTATTGCTAACCAACTATCCCTATATTAAAAGTTTGCTAGCCTCATGTGATTTTGTAAATTATGAGATGAATTTGTGGTAACAGCTCCTGAAATGGTTTCTGATGTTCCCCACTTACTGGTATTCGTGGCTGTGATGGTAAATTTTAATGTGTCAGCTTGACTGGGCCAAGGAATGCCCAGATGGCTGGTAAAACATTATTTCTGGGTGTGTCTGTGAGGGTGTTTCTGGAGAGATCAGCATTTGAATTGGTAAACCAAGGGAGGCAGATGGCCTTTCCCAATGTGGGTGGGCACCATCCAATCCACTGAGGGCATTGTTCTGAATAAAACAAAAAGGCAGGACAAGGGCAAATTGCCTCTCCCTGCTTGAGCTGGGACATCCATCATGGCCTGTTCTTGGACATCAGTGTCCGTGGTTCTCAGACTTACAACATCAGCTCCCCAATCCTTAGGCCTTCACACTTACACCACCAACTTTCTGGGTCTTCAGCTGGCAGGCAGCAGATTGTGGGACATCTAAGTCTCCATAACCATGGGTGTCAATTCCTGTAATAAATCTCCTTTTATATGTTTTTTTAAAAACTGAGATGAAAAAGGTAAAAGGACTTGCCTTCAGAGATCACTTTCTGCTGCAGCATGATGGAAGTGTTCAGAAGTTTCCAAAGGGTGACAATTGTCCTGAAACAATGGCTCCAGCAGTGGTGTCCTAAGCCAACTACTTCTGGGCAAGATCTCGGTTTATAGGATCTCTCTTGCTTCCTGTCTGAGCCTCCTCACTCTCCAGACTCCTCATTTAAACTGTGGGCTACATGATGCAATCTAATAAGTGCCTTTTGTTTTTAAATTAAAAAATAAATAGGACTTGCCAACTCATACTCAAAGGACAACTCAGAACTTGAAAATTGGAGCACAGTAGATAAAGCCCAGACCCAGCAGAGATAGGAGTAAAGAAGAAGGAGGAAGGGAGATTAAGGTGGAGGGGGGAGATTTGGAAGAGTTCCATTTGCAGGAGCTCAGGAAATGCCACCCCAGAATATGACGCTTTTGTATGCAGATTACTATGAACTAAAGGCACTTGGGAAACAGAGGATGCAGGCAGAGGCTTTCTCTGAACTTATCTTAACTGCTTAATGACAGATCCTCCATAAGGGACTCAATTGTATCTTGCCATCTGCCTGTTTCCTGGAGACCAGGACCTTGGGCAGATGTGAGGGGGACAGGTACAAGGCTGGAGAGAAGGTTATATTCTGATATTAAAAGAGAACTCAAGGGTAGTTACCCTAAGCCCCCTTGGGGTGGTAGTGCTTGCAACACTGAGAAATCTACCGGAGAAGAACAGAAAGAGGCACTTTCTACAGAAACTTGGTTGAGAAGCTGCTGAATTTTAAGCCTCTTCCATCCTGTGATAGCTCAAAGTTTAGAACTTTGAAGTACATTGAGTTTGCACTATGTGCCAAGCAACATACTATGCTCTGGGGCATCAAAACTGAACGACAACATCCCTGCCCTCAGGGGTCTGGAGACCAGATATACTGCAGCAGGATTCCTGGGACCTAAGTCCCTCCTTGCCAGAACATCACTGGAACTGCTGAACAAAAAATTGCTGAGAGGGAATGAGTCTTCCTTCTGGCCCCTTCATTCTTTTGTCCATGTTCTTTGTTATCCACTGATCTGGTCATGTTTTTATTTGAGAGCTGAAACCATTTGCAGTGCATTGTCAGTCTTTCACTTGCAATTGCTTGATTTTACTGACTTCATCAGCTGTGCTTACAATACTCAATTGTATTTACACTGCTTTAACCTCCTGTCCTTGTTTGCCACTGAACCAGCACATGACAAGGCAACTCTAGTACAATGGAAACAGACTATTGCTCTCTTCAGTGATGTCCCCCATTAATACTGTGGCCCAAAGGAGGAATTAATTAAATGAAATAATATATAAAACACATTAAGATTGTGTCAGGCACATAGGAGGCACTAAATATATTTTATCCATTATCATTAGAAATATATATATCTTTCAAGTGACATTTATCTGGAGAAGTCCCATTATTCAGTGTCCTTCTTGGCTTTCATTATCAAGTGGCCCCTTGACTATAGTAGCTGGGTTTTGGGCCACCTGCTTTCTATGGCTGTTGGTTTCCCTGATTAGCATTTTCATTCCCAGCTTGAGTAGGTCATGTCTGCTCTTCACTCATTACCCAACCCTTACCTTGAACTGTCAATGGAGGCAGGGAAACACGCATTTCCCATTAAATTGTAATCACACATTGAGGACAATGTGAGGCCATTCATCTATTCAACAAATGTTATAAGCACTTGCTCTGTGCTGGGAGTCATGCTCAGTGAATCATAGTGACTGCCCTTCAGAAACTCCAATATGTAAACAAAGTAGAGCATATTAACTACACCCAGGTATGAATAAAGTGCACTTGCATTATGGTCAGCGTTCCTGGATACTCCTATTAAAATGGAACTATCCCATCTAAAAAGAAGAACCAGCAACACTCCTGTTTTTTCTAGAACATAACAATATAGTATTTCATAGTATGTACAGCAGGTTAAAGAATTATTAAACAACTATTAACTCACTCCCTCTAACACCTCTTATGGGAAAAGTGCTCTTTTCCCACCATCCATATTGGGCATGGACACATGACCTGGTCTGGTAAAAGTGACAGTGTTTAAGTTCTGAGCCTAGGGTTTGAGGAACATGTGTGTTTCTACTTGCTTCTCTAAGAGTTTCTGACCTCCTCCATGGGCAGAACACACTCCAGATAACTGCTACCTTACAGCCTGGGCTCACAAGGAGATGTGTGACCTGAACTTGACCTCACACCTGAAACAGAGCCATCCCAGCCACTTGCAGATGCATGTGCTAGAAATCCTGTGGCTGGTTGTTACACAGCAAAAGCTGACTGATACCATGTTCAAGATCCCTTGCACAAGATGACTTCACCTGCTCTTTCCTCTCCTTTTCCACATACCAAACAACTCCCCTGTTCCCAAGCCTGCTGTGTTCTCTCAAGTTTCCATGATGTTCCTTGTGGAGTTTTCTCGGTCTGGAATTGTCTTCTTCACCTACTCATCATTCAAGGACAGGATCAAATGATCAAATTTTACCTTTTCCATGATGTCTTTCTTCAAACATCCTTATACACACTAAGAAACAAAACCCAGAACCAACCAAACAAACAAAAAATCTAACTAATAATAAATAGTGAATTCATTCAGTGAGCATTGGTTGGGTGCCTACTCTACCGCAGATTCATGTGCTCCTTCCTGTGTGTGCCCGAACTCTTTATCCAAATCCAGCGTAAGGCCCTTGTCACTTTGCACCACAATTGGTGCAATAGGAGACCAGCTCTACACTAGCCATTGCCTCTTCTGGGACAGTGGCTGTCCCTTTTATCTCTGTGTCTGGGTGTGAGGACATGCATGAAGTCAATGCCAGTTGAATTCAATCTCCCCACAGACAGCATTTGACAGATAAGTAGCCAGTTCCCTGGAGGGGAGAAAAGAGGTCAGAGGGACCCACAGCTGGGGCTAATGTGGCTTCCCACCTGCAGGCTTGGCCCTGCCCCAGTTCCAAACCAAATCTGACCAAAACAGGAAGTCCTCAAGCATCTTCAGAAGCCAGGCCAATGAGGCTTAGTGTTGATTCGCCTTGTTTATTAGCCTCATGTGTGAGTCATTTCCCCGGCACTGAGTTCAGGACTCCACTGTTTTCTCCGAGTCGCCTCCCCCTTGATCTGGCTCAGGAGGTGGTGAGTATTAACCACCGAGCTCCTGTTCTGCCCTTCCTGTCACCTCCCAATGCCTAGGGCACCCCCAGAGAACTGAGGATTTGAGCTGGGCCTTCTTGCTAGGTGCTTCTTGGTACAGGACTAGCCTGTTTGGTCCCAAGTCCTGATGGCTTCTCCAGCCAGTAGTTTCCTCCAAAGAGGTAGGAGGGTCCTTTTTTGTTCTTGCCAGTCACCTCCACAGTTACTGGGCTTCTGCTCCTGATCCCCAGCTGGTCTCTGGGGCCTGCTCCTTACGCCAGCCACCTCGGACTTTGACCATTGAGTATAAAATCTCCAGTAGGATTTGGTGACTGCAGCTACCACCAAATACTCAGCTCTTTGAGGGTAGGGACTTTATTCTAGAATACAGGTAAGTCCTGTCTTATATAAACCACTGAAAAAATACTGAATGAATAAATGACAGAATAAATGCCTAACCTCAGAGCTCCCTTCATTAGGGTAAGGGAAAAACAGCCACCACAGCCATTTGAAATTTCAGTCTTAAATCTAGTGTTCTTCCCTCTCTCATTCTTTGCCCTCTCTGATCAGCTCCTCCTGCAGATCCTAGCAATTCTCATCTCAGCCTAAGCCCTTCTTCATGGCACCACCCCCCAACTCCCAACCTCCCTATTTTGCCTAGTCCCTTCCAGCACAAGGTTTCTCTGGATGAGTATGCCCACAGTGAGATATGTCCCCATCAGGTGGGTTCTAGGGCCCTCATCCTTAATTCCTGCCTTCACTGGAAGCCACTGAAAAGACACTGCAACCATTTACACTGTGTCTCCAGTGCCAACTTTGAGTCTCAACTCTCACCCATGACTAGAAAGGGCTACACAGCCGGCATTTTGCCTGTTTCAACAGGAGAACCTCTGCCTTTAGCACTTGCATCTAAGTCAGTTGCACCCCTTGCCCCACGCCAAACACACACCATGTCATCATCCTGTGATGGTTGAGGGGAGGAGACTGAAGGAGGCTTTGATAGATCTCAGCATCTCCCCATTGCCCTCTAATGCCAATGCAAATAGCCTCGCCTCATTGTTAAATTCTGAGCCAGGAAAAAGAAAGGGAGAAAGCCCAGAAATCCTGCCCCCTCACCCAGGCTGCAAGTCTCTGTCCTCAGAGGACCCTGAAGCAAATGATTCTGCTGGGGAACCTCCATACAGGATCTCACTCCATCCGGAGAAATGGAGAAGTCTGAGACCATACCCTAAGTTAAGCAAAAGGAAGGCTTCTTCAGAGGAAGTGTAGACCTCTAGACTTGGGACCAACAAGGGCTTCCGAGGGACACCAAGGAGCAGATGGCAGAGGCAGCCTTTCTCCTTTGCTCAAGAAACAGCTCTGGCTTTCTCAGTTAATGCAGGTTCAATTAGCTGCTGAGGAGTCCCCAGCTCCAGGAGCTGCAGAGCTGGCAGGATGTCCTAGGAAACAAAGTCTGGGAAGAAGAGAGCAACTTGGGACTATTCTAAACCACCTAATCTCAGAATCTTGGGAACTGAAAGGGCCCGAGATACATTGCAATCCTAGCAAATCCCCTAAAACACCTCTGATAAGAGGTCATGTATTTTAGAATACCTGGGGCAACAGAGACCTCACTACTTCCCAAAACCACACACAGTGTCTTCATACGTTATGTTCTCCTTTAAAATGAGCTGAAACCTGCCTCCATGTCAGATAAAGTGTTAAACCATCTCTCAGCTCTTCCATCTAAGCTCCCATGATGCCCCAGCTTTGGGGAGGGGGGCAGAACACCCCCAGGTATTCTAATAATCCTCCAGTTTACTACACTCTTCTAAAGCAGCCTGAATCCTATTTCTCTTTAAATGTCCCTTTAGGGCTAAGAAGAGTGTCTTATAAGAAGATGAAGTTGTGAGTCCAGAGGCCTGTTTTAGGCTATTAAAACACCCTGATGTCTTCAAGGCATTTATTTAGGCCCCAGCCTAAAAAGAAGCATCACCCAGCCAAAATTTGCCAGTTCCCTCCAACTCTGGGTTAGTTCAAAGGGCACCCCCAAACCCCTCCCTTCCCCCGTCCCCCCCAATCCACACCTGCACACATTTCTCATCTCCAACACCCCTTGCCACTGGGGCTGCCTTTTTCTACTTGCAAATTTCACATAAAATCCTTCAAATGAAAACAGGTACTTTTCATTTTGCTCTCATAAACAGACACTTTCTAAATATTTAGACATCTGTATATAATGCCCTTAAACTGTTTGTTCTGAAGCATAAATAGGTATCTCCGTGTTTGAGTTAGTGTCTGAAATGTTTCTCATTTAAGGAGAAAACATAAAAAATAATTGGAATAACTACAGCCAGGAACAATGCTTACACAGCATGTCAGTGTCTTTATTGTGTCTTAAAGTAAAAGCTTCAATTGTAGGATTCTTTCTCTCCCCATCAAACAGAACCACAGCTCTCGTCTGTTAACCCTTCACAGGACTTAGCTGTCTCACGGCAAGGGGTGCCGACAAATGGCCCCCACTTTAGAGCCTGATGTGCTGTCTGGTTGCATTCACAGTGCTTAGGGCATGCACTGATTCCTCCGTCCCCATCTTCAACTTCTCACTGATGGTGACACATTTCTATTTTACTTCCAAGGTGGAAAAAGTATGACCCCTTCCTCAACTTACTAATTGCTCCCCAGAAAAGCAGATGAGACAATGAAGAAGGATGCCAGCACATGTAGATCTTCCCTTTTTAGTTCTCTCTTATTGGAGTCTCCAACAGGGAAGTCTGTAATTGTCCATCCACCACAAATGAGTCAAAAAGTTCAGTTTGGGGCTGGAGTTGGAATTAGGGAGCAAGTTGGGATAGCGATCCAAGCCATTTTATCCCATCAGCTTTATACTAATTTTTTTAATCTCTGTCTCTCGGACTCTAGTAGCTTCTTTAACTGGTCTGACCTACAGTGTGAAAAACCATGAGATTAGTATGTTACTCTCAGGCCCTTACTACCAAACAGGATATTCCCAATCCCTGAAGATCCCCTCTGAACACACAGATGAAATGTTGTATTTTTACTGCAGCTCACCCAGACCCTCATTAATGCATGCTGTTCCAGGAGGTCCAATTCAGCCCTCTCGGTATCATCTTTAAGAGCCCTACCAAATTGTTGTCTAGCCTTCGCTTGGACCTCATGATGATGGGAAGTTCTTTGCCTTAGGAGACGGCCTCTTTCATTATTGAACAGCTCTGGATGTTAGGGCGTTTTTGTCTTTGTTTTGTTTTTAATAGGCTGAAATTTCCTGTGATGTCCAGCCATGGGTCTTGCGCATTCATTCGTTCACTTATCAACCATATAATGGAACCCTCGTTGTGTAAGACACTTTGCTGAGTGCTTGAGATTAAAATAAAAATGAGGAAGTTTCTATTTCTGCAGAGTCAGTTAGGAAAACAGACAAAACAGCCAGTAATTTCGGTTTAGTGTGAAGACTACTGTAATAAAGGCAGTGAGAACCCAGCAGAAGGATCTGTTTGAGTCTGAGGAGAGGCCAGCAGCCGAGTCCCCCGAGGACAAGGGCAAACAATGCAATGTGGCTTCCGCAGGGTGGACTCTGATCACCTCCAGACCATCCCCACAGATGCAGTGTGGGCACAGAGCCCCCAGCCTGAAGAGAGCCCAGAATCGCACGAGAGGGCAGATGCTTGCAGAGTGGAGGAGGGGGCCCCCCTCTCTGGCTGGACAGCAGCTCCAGGGTGGACAGTATCACCTACAACTCAGGCGCTCCTACCATCTGTCCCAACGCAGCAGCCGAAGGGATCCTTCTAAAATGTTAGAACGTGTCGCTTTTTATTATATAACCCTCCAGGGGCTCTGGCGCACTCAGAGGAAAAGTCGCAGCACTTACAGCGGCCAGCGAGGGCTGCATGATCCTGCCCTCATCTTTCTGACTATTCTCTTAACCTTCTCCTGGCTACTCCCCTCTCAGCCAGGCTGCCCTCCCTACTAGAATGCTCCCTGCATACGCCCACCTTGGGGCCTTAGCACTGGCTGTTCCCTCTGTCTGGGACACTTTTCCCCAGGTACCTGTGTGGTGCACACCAGCCCCTCCTTCAGATCTCTGCCCAACGTCACCTTCTCAATGAGCCCTCCCTGACCACATTTTTTAGTACAGAAAGTCCCACGCCATCCCCTTGACTTCCAGCTCTACTTGTGTTTTCTCTCGACAGCTCCTGTTTTCTAGAATACCTTATTATGTCTATTTTTATTGTCGCCCCTCCCCCACTCCACACCCACAGTGGAATGGACGACCCTGAGAGTTGAGATTTTTGTCTGTTTTATTCACTGATATATTTCAATTATCTAGAACTGCACCTGATGCAGAGTGGATGCTCAAACAGTTTTGTTAAATGAATGAAGAAGGGAATGAATGCTATGGAGGGAAAGCTCAAAACAAATACTGCTTATATATCAGCTTTGTCCCTGATTTCTCTTGCAGCTTGTGGGAAACCAGGGTTTGACCAATAATTCACACATTTACATATAAGCCAACCCCTCTGATGCATTTAAACTCAAATAAATTCATCCATTCATTCATTTTTTTGTTTAACAAACATGCATTTTCTTCCAAACTTAAGCCTACTAATCTAACCTTTCTTTGGTTTCCTTTCTACATATTTATTTCCTCTGATAAGAGCTTTGACTTATGCCACTATGAAGTGAAAGGAACAAATCCAATGTCTTTGTGGATAAGCAGGATAGCAGCTTTTGGGTCCAGAAATCAAGGAAGCCCATGTCTCTGTTACTCAGGGTGGGTAACAGAGACACCTGCAATAACTCCACTAGCCACCCCCAAGGCATAGGGGCCGAAAAGAAACCCCCCAGAAAGACACAAAATGTGAGGTTGAAAGGTCTCATGGGTTGAAAGGTCAAATTCCCATATAAGCAAAAGAGTACCTGGAGTATGAATCTTTTCCTTCTCTGAACTTCATGCTTTTCATCTATTTTCTTAGTCCATTCCTGCTGCTGTAACAAAACAGCAGAGACCGGGTAATTTATAAACAAGAGAAATTTATTTTCTTACAGTTCTAGAGGTTGAGAAGTACAAGATCAAGGCACCAGCAGATTCAGTATCTAGTGAAGACTTGCTCTCTGTTTCGAAGACAGTGCCTTGTGACTGTGTCCTCCAAAGGGGGACAAATGCTGTGTCCTGATGTAGTGGAAGGAAAAGAAGATGCTGACTACTTGAGCCCTTTCATAAAGGCACCAGTCCCACCCTTGATCCCCTCCCAAGGACCCAACCTCTTAGTACCTTCACCTTGGGGCTTGAGTTGCAACAAATGAATTTTGGAGAGATGCATACATTCAAACCATAGCATCTGTACAGTGGAGCCAAGAATACCTACCCCCCATGGAGCTGCTGTGAGGATTAAATGAGATAATCTATGGTGTGTGCTTAGCACAGAGTCTGGTTGATTATAAGGTTAGTTGTTATTAACTTTGATCAAAAGGAGGCAAAATTATGCCTGGAGGTATGTTAATTCCATCATTTTAGGGCTTTGTCCACCTGCATCCTGGCAGTTCAGAAGGAACATTTGCAATATATGCCTTGGGCCCGGAAGCCCTGGCCTTTGGTAACTAGTGCTGTTGAGTCACGGGGCCTGCATTTGCATGGCATCGCTGCATGAACCCAGAGCAGTGTGAGACGGCAAATCTGTGTGAATTTGTCCCTTTCTGTCCCCTGTTTCTGAGCCCTGCTCATATGCATTTACTGAGAATTCCATCTACACATCCAGTGTTGCCCAGTCCTTGAGCCAACACTAAGAATGACAGAAGAGACCGGCCTATAGGGCTTAGCATGGGCCATGCCATCATAGACTTGGTATCCTATCTTTCTGTGGGAAACCCTGGCTCTACTTTCCACCAACCTCTACACTTAGTTAAAGCCCAGTGAGTATTTGTTGTAGATTGAGTTCCTAAGAAAGCAGACTCTGAGGAAGAGTCTAGCCCACAGGATGTTTATTAAGAAGTGTCCTTGAGGTCACACCTATGAAAGGGAGGGAGAAGTCCAGCTGAGACGCAGGCCCAGGACAGCCTCAGGCAACCCCCCGGGGAGCTGTGGAGATACAATGGCCCTTCAGGCTTGTCCTGGTTGGGCTGAGATGGCCAGGACTTTATACTCCTGCACTGAGCAATCATTGAATGTGAGCTCCAGGGTCAGGGTGACCTTGGACAAAGGGGTCTCTGCTGCTGAGGCAATCCCTGAAGGGACCAACTGAAGGCTCTTCTGCCAACAGCAGCTGAGGCAGCAAGTTATTCACTGCAGAGGGAGCAGAGAGGCGCATCACAGCATCCAAACAGTATAATGCTCATCCAGTGGGGCTTCGGCCTTACTAGTTAATCAAGCTGAACTTAAGCCCTGCTTATTTGGCCACAGCCCAACAACTGTCCAATTCTTCCTGACCCCTCCTTTTGGGAAACAGAACAGAATCACTGTCCAGGCTCATTGCCTGGTGTTACCTCTGAATGGACTGATCACATCAGACCTCAATGCCAGTACCTGTTGGACTCCGGTCATCACTTGCCGCTTATAAAGCTCATCATCTGGGACCTCCTTGGACACTGACCGCAGCTAGGACAAAGCTTCATTTCTAGACTCATGAACTCTACACACTGGGTCCCCTCTCAGGTCACAAGCACTCTACAGCCAAGTCACATTCCTCAAGCCTTGTCTCTGTTCAAGAGGGCTGAGTTTGGGTTAATTTCAGCCTGAACATTTTACAAAGTAATAATCATAATCATATCAACACCTCTCATCTTTATGATACGTTATAATTTGCAAAGTGCTTTTCCATCCATGCTCTCAGTTTTCTGCAGAGCACCCCTGGAGGATAAGCATCACTCCTGTTCCCCTTCTCCAGCTGAAGTTCAGGGTGACCAAGTGACTTGGCATTGCCCCATAAGTGAAGTCCCCACTGAATCCAAGGGTGTTGGCTCCCAATTCTTGATACCCTGCTGCCTCAGTAACTCCAGCTTTGTGTCCTGCCTGCCCTCTCCTCTCCTTTTCTCTCATTTCCCCTGCTCAATCTCCTTCCTTCTGGTCTAGCTGCAGGCAGGGCTCTTCTGAAGATGCCCAGGTTAAATAAAAAGACAGCTTTATTTACTTGTTTTAACCTCAGTAGAGAGGGGTGGAGGGTGGAGATGTCCATGGTCATTTGGACTTAGCAAGAGAGCCTACAGAAGCCTTGTCTAACCTAAAGGGAAGACTCCAAAGTTGTAAAACGTCTTAAACGGGCCAGCAAGCCCCTCCCCACCCCCCAAGCAGATGCCAGGCACTGTGGGCAGCAGAGTGAGGTGACTGTTAGGCAGGGCCCTCCAGTCAGGCAGACTTAAGTTCAATTACAAGCCCCTCTTCTACTTAAGCTTTGTGACTTTTCTGAACCTCAGTTTCCTCATCTGTTAAATGAGGTTACAGCCAGATAATGTATACAAAGCACTGAGCACGGTGCCTGCTATGTGGTTATCGGTCAGAAAATGTAAGTTCTTCCCCTTCTTCCTTTAACTCCGTTTCCTCCAGCCCTGGATGGGGTCATGATGAGAGTGTGGGAACAAAGAAGGAGGACGAGAGACCCAGGTAGGAAGAGCAGAATTCCTTGAGGTGGGTATTGGGCTTGTGGGAGGAACAGAAAGGGAGGGTGGCTGAGTGGCATGAGCGAGGGGCACACAAATCAAGGTGGGCCATTATGCAGGTGCTGCACTAGGACCTCTGCAGGCCAGAGCTTAATTTTTATTTTAAGTAAAGGAGAAGCCACTGGAGGGTTAAGAACAGAGGAGCAATGTGATCCAGCTCTCACTATAAGATCACTCTGGCTATTGGTGGCAATATTTCTAAGTCAAGCCTTCCCTCCTATTATATCAGCTTGTTCAGGGCAGGAAGTAGGATTTAATTTTTTTTTATTTAGATAGTGTATTAGTTTGCTATGGCCACCATAATAAAATATCCCAAACTGGTTAGCTTAAACAGTAGAAATTTATCTTCTCATAGTTCTGGAGACTTGAAATCTCCAGATCAAGATCAAGGTGTCATGTCAGCAGATTTAGTGTCTTCTGAGACCCCTCTCCTTGGCTTGGAGATGGTTACCTTCTTGCTGTGTCCCCACATGGTCATCTTTCTGTCTGTGTGTCTGTGTCCTAATCTCCTCTTCTTATGAGGACACCAGTCAGATTAGATTAGGGCCCACCCTAAGGACCCCATTTTAATTTAACTGTGTCTTTAAAGGGCTTATCTCTAAATATAGTCACATTCTGAGGTCCTAAGACTTTGGGCTTTAACATATGGATTTTGGAGGACACAATTCAGCCCATAACCATTACTTAGCTAGTTAATTGATCACTCAGTCACTTAGGAGACTGAATAGCAAAGCTCAAATTAACTGTGTTTGTAATTCCTCCATATCCCATAATGCAGTGCTGGGCACACATCAGGAATGCACTGAGGGTTTGGTGAACAGACTCAGATGTGTGGCACAGACATACAAACAAAAATATAGAGGAAAGCTCCTTTCGATCCATATACCTTGGTGCCATGTACATAATGACTGTGTCCTAAGACCAAGGACAGACTTTCAACCATAGAGTTTCAGGCACCTACAAAACTTAAAAACTCAGTCAAAAATTCTTACCTAGTGTAAGAGGTTCCTCCATGGCCTCTCTTACTGGGACCTGCAGTGGTTGCTTGGACAGCACCAGGGATGGGCTCCATCTGGCAACAGGCAGCCCCTTCCCTCCAGCGCTGGGTATATAAAGAGAGCGAGTAGCAAACTCGAGTGCCCAGGATTTGGGAAGGGAAAATAACTTGAGTGACAGGATTGGGGTAATGGGGTGGTGGGAAAGGAAGGCATCTGCAGTTCTTTAAAGGTAGCATCCATCACTCACCTCCAGCTAATTTTTTCAATGGAGGAACATGTGGTTTTGTTACCAGATTTCCCAATTTATCCATGGGACTCAGGAATCCAGATTCCAGTGTGAAATCTCCTGAAGCTTAAAATCTGACTATTTCAAACCAACAACAACAACAGCAACAACAAATATATATAGACCAACACAGAATATCTGGAACCCAGACATTTTTTTGGAGGCCTCAATTCCAGTCCATTACTAGACTATATGATGCTTCTGTGCAAATCAGAAAAATGTGTTACCCCTAAGCAAATGCAACCCTGCAGGTGCATGGTTTGAGGAGCAGAGTAAGGCCCAGATTTCAATCTTCACTCATCCCTCAACCAGAACTCCGTGCAGTACACGAACTGCCCAGTATTATGCAACTATGTGCTTCTCTTTGGTTATTAGGTTGAAACTAATCACTCTATAGTTTCTATCTGTTGGTCCCAACTCTGACTTGTTATGAAACCACACAGTGCCCTTGACTCTCCCCTTTTTATTACCAATTACACTTAAAATTACTCATTCAATGTTTGTCTTGCCAACCAGATTGCAAGCTTGAGGGGGCAGAATATCTCCTGTTCCCTAGTCTGCCCTCAGTAACAAGCAGAGAGTCTGGCACACAGAAGGCATATAACAAATATTTATTCAGTAACTGAGAAAATATAAACACAGAACAAGTCAGCCCCCTTTTTCAGATTTGAGAGAATCACAGATTTGAGGACCATTATTATAGCTCCCTGATCTTCTCTACACCAAATGAGCCCAGTTCTTTAGTTTGTTCTTCACAGGGCCTGGGTTCCAGACCCCTCACCGTCCCGGTTAGTTTCTTTAGGATTCAATCTAGTTCATCAGTGGTATTTTGTAAATGTGGTTTCAATACTTCTGTCTGTGACACAAGCTACAAAAGGAATAGGAACTCAGGTTTACTTTATCAGGTACTTCACATCTGATACTTTCTTCAATGCATAAAACAAACCTCAGGTAGGGATGATCATACCATTTCATCAGAAGGAGAATGAGGGCTTCTGGAAGTTAAGTGACTTGTCTAACCAAAGTCACATTGCTTGTAAGCAGAGGGACTGGGATTCAAACTTAAATTGTTCTGACTCCCCAAAGCCATAGTCTTTCTGCTATGCCAGGCTTCCTGTTCCATCGGATTATATTTGACTGCCAAGTCAGGGACTGTCTTGGGTCCAAATATCTCAAGCATGAATGAGCTGAGATTTTTCAGGCATGAAGGGTCAGACTGAGTAGTTGGCTCCATTGAGAGCAATGCAGCAGCCCCCTCCATTGAAAACTCCACATCCGCCTCACAAAGGGAAAGATGTCTTGGGCCAGGACAGCTGAAAGGATGTTTATGGGAAGAAAACCTGGCGGAGATTAAATCCTGTGCACCCACAACACCCGTGATCTCAGACTGCTGTTTATGGCCAGAGCAGCAAAAAGCCAAACAGAAACTTTTTTCTTCTTTCCTGGTAATAGCTTTTGGGATTTATCTTAGGACAAAGAAAAAAGGTTGCTGACCTGGGCCAACTGCCAACTCCCCCCATCTCTGATCCTCCAAAAAAGAAAAGACAACTGCACCTAAAAATGAGGATTGTTGAAGGCCAAAACTGGTCAATCTTAGCTTAGTTTCGATCTCAGTTTCTTTGGGGGTTATCAATGAGTTTGGGGTGATTGTTGTCATTCTGTCTTGTTATGAAGGACATTTCAAAACAGCTGGGAAAGAGGAGTGAGGCCAGAATTATTCTTTCTTATAGTCCAGTCATCTTTGAACAAGATCCCAAAACCTCAGCTGGAAAAAAATCAAAATAATGTTTGCAGAGCCAAAGAACATATCTTCTGTTGTTTCCAGTCTCATTTTTATCTTTAAAAAAATTTATAGTTAAGACAACCCCTTTAAAAAATTGGAGAAAAATTTTGCAGAAGCAAATTAAAAAACAGAGAAACTACTTTAGATCCCATCTTCCTTACCCAAATACTCCATATTTGTGTTTATTTCCTTCCTATCTTTTTTCTTCTGCTTGTAACCAGGTTGTAATAACACTGTTCATATATTTGTTGAAGTCTGTATATTTTCAATTAACATTATGTCATAAACTTTACAAAGTTATAATCTCTATCACCATTCAAAGCTGTATACTATGGTTTATTTTTTAATTCCAGCAATTAAGCTACATTTTTATCAATGCATTAGATTTCTATTATTAATGTAATAGATTGATAGTTAATTATTGTTTAAATTTAGTTGTTTTCAAAAACCAAAGATATATATAATGAAATCAATTTTACAGAATATTGATTAAAGAAGAATTGAATTCTAGATTCGTGGCATTAGAAGGGAATGTCAAAGTCATTTAATCCAAAATTTCAATTGATGATGGTCTCTTTTGTGTTGACGGTGAACGTGTTCAATCATGGGACACGCGCTCCTGATAGAGGCAGCCAGTTCTGTCTTGAACAACTCTGATGTCTTCCTATCTGTCACTTCCTCACTGGAACAAAAGAAAAGCACTGGAACAAAAGAAAATAAGTTTCTCATAAGAGATAACCAGTCTTCCCCCATTCTAAGTAAGGGAGCAGTTCCAAAGTCACTTGATTTGTATCAAATTATTCAATAAATATTGATTAATTGAGAGCCTCCTGTGTTTCCAACACTTTCCTAAGCACTGGAGGTAGAGTGGAGAACACAACATGCATGACCCCAGACTTCGTGGAGATTTTGTTCCTGTGTAGACATGGTTGGAAAAATAAAAGATATATAAAATGGGTACCTAACCCAGAGCCGAGGGGTGGAAAAGGAAGCCCAGAGGAAGTACCATTGAAGCTGAGATGAGAAGGTTGGTTAGCTAGTCAAAAAAATGTGGCTGCTGTTTTAGGCAGAGAGAAGAGTGCATGCAGATAGGGACGCTAATCAGAGATGCAATCCAAAGACGCAGGCAGCCTGGGTCTCTTGCTCATGCACAACATGGTAAAGCTTTTCACTGGAGATTCTCCTGCTAACTAGAGTGGCGCAGAGTGTCTTAAGACTAAGGAATCACAGAGATGACAGGGATTACCTAGAGATTACCTAGATCGCTATTTCCTAGAGTGTGTACTGCAGAGCATTGGTTCCTTGGATGATAAAGGCACATACTGGCACAAAAGACTTCTATGTTCAGATACATCCCAGAAGCACAAGGTTAAATGAAAATAAATAGATGTCTTTGCTGCAGGACTTTTTGAAGCTTTTCACAGGCACATCAACATTGTCATTCTCCAAGGGACATCGGTATAGGCAGGGTTTCTGAATATATTTCACCACAAAATCATTTTATGTGAATTATCTAATGGCACTGGGTTTCCCCAGAACCTTCTTTGGAAAATGCAGATATACACCAATCCTAGATTTTACAGATGAGGAAACTGAGACCTAGAAAGGGAAAATAACTTCCCCAAAAAAACACAAAGATAGAGAACAACCACCAAGTTCTCCTGACTCTCAGATCGTTGCATGTTCCAATATAATTTAGTGTCTCACAGCCACCAAGCTAATGTCACCATAAGCTATTTTTCAACATGTTCTGGATACCTACAACATGCCAATTGCATTATGTATGTCATATTATGCAATGCCCCTCATTGCCCTGGGAAGTTCTGGTTTGGCTGCAGAGAATTTGATTAGACATTTTCACCTGCACTTACAGCTGTGCCCTGCCACAGTGGCCTCTTGCTGAGGACCTACCCGTCCCTGATAGTTGTGCCGAGGCTCTATAGCCCATCAGACCCTTCCTTGATGGACCTACTGTTCTGACACCATTGTAAGACTAGGGATGAATGTCCCTTGGATTCAGGATACTCCATATAAAAATGGACTTAGCAGTCATCCGTTCTGACCCTTCTTACAGTAGAAAAACAGCCATGCTCCATATGTACCTTTCTAGGAATGGGGAGCTCACCATGGAACCCCCTGGGTCTGGATGGCTTCTAGAGGGAATAATTGCATCAGCTCTGTACAAAGCCTCGTCAGAAACCAAGTATGCAGCTCCTTCCCCTTAGGCCCCAGAGGAGAGTGGCTGTTGGATGGAAACGTGCAGCCTCAAATGCCACCACCTGCTTTTCTCTTTCCCTCTGGCTGCAACTGCAGAGAAGATGACGGGAACCCACCCTGGGAGTTGAGTGCTGGCAGCAAACAATCATCGTATTTGACTTGAGTAGCAAAGAGTTTCAAGATGATTTGTCTAAAGAGAAGCAGCTAAGGATTGCTCTTAATTCTCTTAATGAGGAAATCTATAAAGAGCACCAGGAGGAAGAGAGATTTTTATTGCCTTTCTTTTTTTTAATGACAATAGGAGACATAACGAAGAGGGAAGGGGGCTTTCTTGTGGGTGCTGGGGTCTATTTCCCACAAGAAGAGGCTGGCTGAGTTCCAGCTCCCCAGGAAGGAACTTGTGAGAAAATGAGGCGGCGTGGGAACAATAAAACTTCCAGGGAAGGGTGTGTGTCTTCAGAGGGAAAATAGGAGCAGCTGAGGGAACAGAGAGCTCTTAATGCAATCAAGATTTGTGTGTGGCTTAGGCCTGGGGCCTCAGGACAAAAAAAAGGGGGGAGACTGCCTTGGTGAAGGAATCTTCCCTGAGAAAACATGGGAAGCTTATATAGGCACCATAAATCTGCACCGTGGCCCATTCTTAACCTACTCATCACACCCTGAGAGGTGGCAGTAGCTCCCGAAAGGGAAAGGCCGAGAGGCAAGAGTGAGATGTGTCCCTCCATTTGTCTGTCTGTCAGCAGCTGAGGAGGCCAAACCCTTCCTGGGCCCTGACTTTGCGGGCACAATTGTTTGCTTCTCTAGTGCCTGTGGGTTCTCACCTCCCTGGCTGCCCTCAGGTCCTGTCCCAGAACAAGGTCATGTCCATAAATCAGCCACCACAAGCCCAGGAGAGAGTTTACAGCTTCCAGGCCTGGCTTAGCCCTTGCTGGCCTTGTCCTAGGCAGGAGGGACATGTTGAGCCAAGGAAATCAACCTACTGTCAGTGGATTCATGGACCTGTAGAACAACATTAGGGCTGAAAGGCACCCCTGGAATAATTACTTTGTTTGACCAATTAACAGATGAGGAAGCTGAAGCACGGCAGGGGGTGTGACTTGCTCAAGCTCCCAGGGTTGACAAGCGCCAAAGCCAGATGTTCTGAATCTCACGCCAGCTCTCTTTCCTGGGCTCGTGACAGAACAGGGGCAGGTGTCAACTCAGAGTGCTATGCTGCCTTCTAGTCACACACACCCAGTCCACACAAACACATGTGTGTACTGACACACACTCAGTTAGAGCTGGAGGAGGAGCATGTCACCAGAGCTGGCCTCTGCTTGAGATAATCAGACCACCCAGGGGACATGTTCAGAGCAGGATGACACAGAAAATGAAGTCTTTATCAACATTACCTGCTGGGTAAGTTGCGGGCTTCCCAATATTCAATTTTCCTCAGACATTCCTTTTATCATGCGACTCTTCTAACCAAGAACCTTCAGAAACTTCCATTTCTCCAAAATATTAAGACCTTCTGTTTGCCTAGGTTTAGTCAAAAAAATACAACCTCTGGGACATTATGGGATTATAGGATTTGAAATAGGAATTAGGATTTCATGAATAAGGGAAGAGTGGGGGAATGAAGATCTGTCTAGAAGATCACCATCTGAGGATCAGAGAAACACTCACTGGAATGGGTCCTGATAAACTGCAGTAGGGAAGTTCTCCAACCACTGCTGCCATGAAGAGGTTAAGAAGAGCTTTCTATGTCTGACTAGTACAACCTCTGAAAAGAATGATCACGTCATTCCCACCTTTCCAATCCCATGCATCTTCTCATTGGCAAACTAACTCAAAATTCTGTATGGAAGGGCATGCTTGGAAATGTAGGTCATCCTTAGATGGGCTTGGTGGTGACGCTGCTTAAATGACAATAACCAATCTGACATAGTCCTAATTCTGCAGCCTGATTTTTAAAGGCATTTACAGCTCAATCCTTCCAGTCTGATAACCCTTCCTAAATACACAGATGTGCATATGTGTGTGTATGCATTTGCAGCTGATGTTATCACAAGTATCCTGTGGGGTCATCATTGTGGTACCCAAATCAGTAGTCTAAAGGTGGGTCATAAAATCCTAGTGGAGCAAAATGAGGGAAAAGGGAGCCAGGATGGGAAACTCAGTGGCTGGGACCATAGATTACTGAGTGGGTGTTGATTCAGAACAAGTGGAGGTGATGTGGAGCCAGAGGGCTGAGACAGAGTCCCTGGGCTGAGGTTAAGGTGTTTGCAGGGTTTCTCTAGATCAGTGGTCCTCAGTCATGGATGTGCATCAGAATCACCTGGGGAGCTTTTACAAAATACCAATGTCCAGGCACCAAGTACATGGCAAGTCTTGATAAAGTACAAAAAATGCCATAATATCAGCTGAGAGAGGGGATGGTGAGGGGTAGATAAGTCTGAGTAGGAGGCATGCAGCAAGGGAGGAAGATTGGGACAATTCTAAAGAAGATGCTAGAGGAAATTGACCAAAGATCAGGTTATAGACCATGAATTTGTAGAGTACCAATGTTTATGGTTATTTGATCTTTCCCACTGTTGCTCAGCTGCCCAGATGTAGAAGAAGTGCAACTAGAATGTAAACTAGATCTGAGGTTAAGGTTTTGCCAGGCAGATACGGCAGAAGAACAGAAAAGCAGGAAAATGGAAAAGACCTTCGAGAAAGTAACCGAGCAACCATGGGGTCCTGGATGGACAGGGAAGTGTGAAGGAGGGGGAAGAGGCAGGTAGCCGGGGGGCAGTGGAGTACTGTGGTCGAAGTAAGAAGCAGGGAATGGACTTTTCTGATGGAACAGTTCTAGGTAACAAATGCAGCTCTGAAATAGAGTACAGGGGATGCTAACAGGAATCAAGGAGGCCCGGATATTATGGAGCCTGTTTGTTTGATAGGTGGCCTATGTAGTTACTAAAATTTCCTGAGACTGTGGAATGGAAAGAAACCCACCAAGTCCTCAGTAATAGAAAGGATGGGCCTGTAAATCAGTAGGTGACAACTGCAGGTAGAGGACAGGGGCCTCGGGGGTGGATGCTCTCAGATTGCTTGGCCTTAGCCAGGAACTAGCCACAATGAGTGTGGACTGTGGAGCTACCTGGCCTTGTCCATAACTCAGAAGTCAAAAACCTAAGAACGTGTTGGTACAGAGTCAACTATGTCTACATAAACCCTTATTACATGCCAGAACCTTTGTCAGGGGCTTAGAAATGTACAAAGATGAATCAGTTATGGACTAAGGAACATTCTTTTATTCTTGAAACATGTTCTCTCTGATGACCCAGCTGAGGTGTTAAACACTAGCTTTACCCACTGATATGAGGCATGTTTTGCTAAAAATCTTCATCTTATTTTTTGTTATATCTTGAAGCATAACTCCAGTGGGGAGAGAGGGAAGGAATTTTATCATGTGATTCTCCAGGGTGAGATTTGTAGTGAGAGCAGTTGGTATTTCATACCCTCTTTACTGTCTTAAAGAAGGATAACAAGAAACCAGGAACCCAGGCCTTTAGGAGAAGAATTGTTCACATTTCTTATGTGTTATCTAGCCTCCAGGATGTGCAATTTATGTAAAAGAATGTTTAAATGGGATTATTCCTTTCTCAATTTTAGCTAAAGACAATATATGCAATATTTCAAACTGAGATGAGAAGCCACAAAGCAGGATTTGTAAAAGATATACCAAATCTTGGCTATATAACTCTTAACTCTCATCCACCACAAAGATAAAAAGGAGTTGAGTTGCAGATTATTAATGGATTTTGTAGAGGAGTCTACGTATCTTGAGTCTCAGCTCCCTAAGGGAGAAAATTGGAAGGCACTTCTACCTTTACCTTAAGTCCAGCAAAAGAAACTTCAAGGAGACTGCTCAGGACCCTAATATGTGTCCTCTGGGGTGGGGATACTTAGTGCCTTGCCATGTTTAATAAATCTGTTGGGACAGATATTATGGCAGCTGGCTGCTTGTGTAGAGGAACAAAGGAGAGAGCGTGTGTGCACGCGACATTTGGTGTGACCTCTCAGATTTGAAGAGGCAAGAAAGACCACTGTGGGTGCATATGAGAGACACCTGCGTGAGTCCTCTTAGCTCTTACTCAAGAGAACCTGGAGGGATGAAGACACCTCAGCAGAAACAAACCGAGAGCACTACCAAGTGTAGGGGCTGGCAGAGGAGTAAACACTAGCTGGAAGGGAGCAGCAGCATTGCCAAGGGTACTGCACATAAAAGGCCTCCAGCAGTGAGGGAAGGGGTGGGGTCCTCCAGAGAGCCCAACTAAGGGCCCTCACTCAGCAGGATGGCTGAAGTAAGAACCTCGTGATTCTCTTCTCATTCCTCTTCCTGACCACCACGCTCCAGCCCTGGAGGCAGACAAAGCAAAAAGGGAGGGGAATGAATGCCCCAAGTCAGGAAAGACAAAGTGGCCACCATGCCCTTTTCTCTCACTGTGGCAGACCCAGGTGGGAGGAGGAGAAAAGTTGTAACTCTAAATCTAGTTTCAAGATTTCACAATCACATAGGATTGGACAATATAATTTATAAATTGAGAATATTTTTTGAGACTGAAAGTGAGTGGTAAACATATTTCATTACCTAAGAATGTCCAGAAAATTCAAGGGACAGCCCAAGTTTTCATTAAGGCATGGAAGATTAACTGGGCCCACCAAATAAGTTTAAGGAAGAGTAGGAAATATAAGTTAAGGTGATTTCTAAGGGTTACAAATGAGCATGAGCAAATTTTGGTGGAGGGGGAGTGGTATGTGAATTATCTTGATGGTTTCATGAGTGTACATGTATGTCAAAAGGCATAATTGTACACTTTAAGTATGTGGAGTTTATTGTATGTGTATTACATTCCTTGGAAAGCTGTTAGTAAAAAGAGAAAAAATAGTTGCTTTCTAAATTTACTCCATTAATTTAGATTGTTCATCATAACACATGTGGAATTCCTTCTCTTCCATCTTTCTTTTGCCTAAATCATTCTTTCCCAAGTGGGCTCCTTTTATCAAGTACAGGTAAGAATAATTATCCAAATATTTTTATTATTTATGTAATATATTTTAAGTATTATTGAATTTTTTCAGAGCAGTGGATAAAAAATTTGGATGGTAAAGATCTGGAAGGTCTTCATTTCCCTTCATATGTATTTTCACCATAAATTATATTGTCTTAGAACTTGATCTTGACTATAATACAGAATCTCTGTACACAGGTGTGAGAGTACACACATGCAAACATATCCCTTTTGTCTTTAATTTCTGTGAATATCAAAGCTCCAATATTTGCCCTGTGGAAGCCTGAGATTCAAAAAGAATTACAAACTGTTCTGAAGAGCAGAGGATAAAAGCTATTTACTCCCCTTCTTTCTTAATCTACCAACCAGGGATATGGCATGATTTCCTTAAATGCTCTTTTCTCTACTAATTGTTTTAGAATGTTTCTATTATAGCTTCCATTTTTCTTATGAATAATATTTTATCACTCCCTAAGGAACTTGGTTTACATTCTGTGATAGGTAGTCTGGAAAGATTAAAAGAATTTGAATCTAAATTGCTTAATTAGTAGAGTAGTACCTCTTGGAATGTCAGAAGAAAATATCAGAAGTCATTCCTCATTGACCCTCCAATTTTTATTCTAGAATGTGAGTTGTCATGGTATTGGGAATGAGGTGAAATTGAAAAGACATTAGAGAAGGTACTAAATTATTTTCTGGGATCTCATCTATAAAATTTCTGTGAATATTCTTTCCCTGGAATCTTCTTGAAACCAGGTGCCAGTTATATTTTGCTCTCATGATATCAATGGAAGCTTCAAGTCAAACAGTCTCTTAGGGTTTAGAAAGATAAACCAGCCTCTGCCTTCCTTCCATTACTCTGGGACCC
Organism: Eulemur rufifrons; assembly: GCF_041146395.1. Classification (NCBI taxonomy): domain Eukaryota; kingdom Metazoa; phylum Chordata; class Mammalia; order Primates; family Lemuridae; genus Eulemur; species Eulemur rufifrons. The sequence continues at coordinate 65,636,569 of NC_090988.1, forward strand.
AAAGGAAATAATGAAATGGGGAGGAGGGTCATGGTCATACTCTCTGTGCATACAAGGGACAAAGTCATGTTCTACGTGGTCACTACAGTCTTGGCTGGGATTCATGCATCCATCTGACACCTACCAAGCACCAGTTATGTCCATGGCACATCCTTAGGTGCAATAAGGATGGATGGAGATTCCTATAGATGAGTAGTAGGGGAAAAGATGCAGCTTTAGGTTAGATTCCACCAGAATCACATCTTGGAAAACTGGGGAGAGGAATGAGGTAGTGAAACAGGGAAGGGAAGGAAGCCAATGTCAGTCAGTGAGTGGGTCACCTCTATACTCTCAGCCAGTCAGCACAGTTCTATCCCCTTGCTATTTGATGGTTCAGGGGTGGACACTTAACTTGGTCCAATCTGTAACCTAGATCATTTGCTAGTTGGAGAAGATAGTCTTAGACATGGACCTTCCTTGGTCCATGGAAGGGTCGTTGGTTCCTTCCTTGGGACTATAAACCCAAGTGACATTGGTAGACATCTCATGACCATGGTGTCAACCTTAAGATGAAGCTGAACTGTGAAAGGCAGAACAAAAATGGAAAGAAACTGAGTCTTGGTGATTTGTTTAACTGAACCTGCCTCAGGAGTCTCCCTTTACAGGAGCCAATGTAGTCCTTTGTCACTTAAGCCAGTTTGAGTTGGCTCTTCTGCTACTTTCCATATAAAGAATCTTAACAGATACATTGATATTGTACATAAAACGTTCAGTGTAGAAACTAACATATAATAAGTTAAACATAAATGGTGCCTATATTTACACTGAAGGAGGTGAAATTGAGTGAAATTAAATCATATCTACCCCTCAAATTTTTGTGTTTGCATTCGTATATCCATGGGAATAGGAAGAGGGTATAAAAAGACCTGTAGACAATAACTATGATAAAAATTACCAGCACCTGTCCCTCTCAACTAGCCCAGATGCAGAGAATGAAATCTTTCAAGCCTCTAAGTCAATGAGAACCCACCTGGCAGAACATCGAGAGCCCATTGCTCCCAGCAGGTGTAATTAATCTTGCAACCCAGGATATGGTGGAAGCTCCTGCTCCCCTAATCTCCCTGCAAAGGCCCATTCACAGGTCTTCTTCCCTCAGTTCCTGCTTGGCCTCTAGTTCCCTGCCAAGTCTGAAGCTCTAGTCTGAATCCAGAACAGCTGGCTGGGGCTCTGACAGCCATATCAGCCATTTCCAGTTGTTTTACCCAACTAGCTAGGATCATCTTTTGCATGCACGTACACCGTTTTCCCAGGGTATGCCCACGGTGCCAGGGTAGCTGGGGTTAAGGGTAACATTGTGCTAAAAAGTGTCTTTCCCGCATGATTGTGGGGGTGGTATCTGCTCTTCCTGTGTCCTCAAAGAATTTTCAGTTCCCTGAATGGCTGCTTGTCAAGATGAGCAGTTTGGAAACAAAGCATCCTCCACAGCTATTGTCCCTGCCACTATACCAACGGCCCAAGAAGAGGGGAAGAACTGGGGCTTCAGAGGCTCTGCTCACCTGGCCAGCCTCCATGAAGCAGAGACAGTTGACACCACTGATAGAATTGTTCTCCTGTCTCCTCATGGCAACCCTATCTGGCACCCAGGTCCAGAGATAATCTCTTCCTTCTCTATAGCCAAGGCCTGCTCTATTTCCCACTGCAGAATGTGTGACAATTGAATTTATCATGGTATTCTTCATTACTCCTAACAGATTACTAGAAACACAAAATAATCTGAAATAGTTATATTTCCTCCATGGTTTAAGAGGTCTACTATGGCCATTTCATTGCATAATTTTATATATATATATACATATATATATATACACATACATATATGTGTATATATAGTCCTATATAGTCCTTCTCCAGACAGAAGGACTTTGGCAACAGGAATCATACTATATCTTATTCACACCCATATACCATATTCTTAGATTCTGATTTGGTATCTGGAAGATACATAACAGAAACTCAATCAACATCTGTTAAATAAATAGCAAGATAGGTAGATGGATAGATGGGTAGATGGATGGACAGATGGATGACTGGATGGGTGAGTGGATAATAAATTAATAAATCTGTAACTGCCCTAGGAGTCAAAAGAATGCCTCATGCACCAAGCCCTTTGAGCTAGAAAAGAATAACAAATGTTAGTATTATTTATTAGAGCTTAAAAGATCTTCTCATAGACTTGATCTGTTTGACTATCCCAACACTATTGCAATGTAGACATTATTATCTGTTTTACAGAAGAGGAAACCAAAGTCAGAGAGGTTAAACAAATTGCCTGAGTAGCCAACTAGCTACTGCTCCATTCCAGGCCTGAAATCAGGTCCTATGCTTCAGAGCCCAGACTGTTTCCACCACTGTGTTGCCTCTTACAAGAGAGAGTGGGAAACCTCTACATTCTTGAAATGGCATTAGACTTTTTATAGAAACAAATGTTTAGTGCATAGATTTAGAATCTGATCGTAACATGAAAGAGTACAGAGAAAAATGAACATAAGAATAGACTGAATTATTGCAGAAGAAATACACATTTGTATTTTATGTGACTTTGCTTTCTTTTCTTTTTTTTAATAAACCACCAACTTGCAACAATTAGGCTGTAGTTACAGGCAGCTTAGGGAAGGATGTTTTAAATTAACAACTAAATTGTCAGGTTTCTTTGTGAAGAGTTTTATTGTCGGGTACAGTTGGATCAGTCCCAAGGGAGGCCCAGTTGCCATTCATTTTACTCTGCTGAACAGATGACTTGCCCACAAAGCATTCCTCCTCCTCCTCCTCCTCCTTCTCTCCAGCCTTCCACACTTCAGACACACTTCCTTGGGCCACCAGGCCTGTGTGCAGAGGTCCTCAGACTGAGAAGGGACCTAAGAGCAAAGCTAGTGTGAGCCTTCATCCCTGCAGAAATTCCTCTGCAATCACCTAAAATGAGGTCTCACAGGTTCTGCTTGATCACTGACCATGACGGGGTCAGTGTGGAGAAGTGGTAGAAGTTCAAATTCAAGCTCTTCCCTAGTCCATCACTGGCTCTGGTGTCTCAGATAAGTTCCATACCCTCATTGGCTTTCGGTTCTCTCATCACGTCAATTTTCAGCACTAAGGTGAAGACCTCATGATCAAAACAACACAAAATGCCTCCTACAGACCCCACTCATAGTAGGTGCTCAATAAATAGTGGAATTCCATTTCTCCTCCCTTTATTAGTGGAACCCTTAAAGTGTTATGGAAACATGTTCCTCTGTGGCTTTCTAGTTCTCATTTCTCTGACCATGGGAGCATGTCTCCCTCATGCTCACCCTTCAAACAGCAACAAACAGCTCTCATTCCCCCTCCCCCCATGTCACCTTTTCTTCCACACTAACCAGCCTCAGGCTCTGCAGCTCTTTCTCACATGGCACGGTTTGTCCTCCCCTGTGTGTTCTGGTGTCCTGATCTGCATGTATCCTGCTTTGCCAATGATCCTCTCACTGCATCCCAGCTCTAATCAGAAGGTCAGCTGTGAAGGTGAGGAAGTTTGTCCTTCGTGTCTCTCTTTGTCTTCTTCCACCCCAACGTCAGATTCTTTGTTCATTTGTTTCCTGACTCACCCCGACACTGGCCCAGGGTGGGGAGGGCCATCTTGTTGGATTCTGGCCAAATACAAGAGAAGAGACTGAGGAAGGCGGGGCTCTGGATTTTGCTGATACAGCTTCACAGGAGCAGCTCCCCTTGTGTCCCCACAGCACCTACCCCTGATCCCCCTGTCTTCTGATGACGATGTTAAGGATCATTTTGCTTCCCCAAGGGCTTCCGAGTTCCCAGGACACACAGGCACAATCTGTGGATGAGCAAGGACTTGTGCTCGTTCGTATAAATGACCCTTGATTCCTCATAAGCATCTGGAGTTATTGCCAAGAGAGGCCAGGGCTTGGGACATCAGCCAAAGTGTGTCCTGCCCCATTCCCTTGCCAATTATTGATGCATTTGTCAAAAGCTAAGGCAATGTTCAAAATCATAAATAAGGGCTGAAATCTTTAATGTGTATCCAAAGCATCTGAATACATAAAAAGATTTGCGATAAACTGGGGGCAGATTTCTGAGATTTCAGCAGTTCTTAACTCTCACGTCTGATTTATTTATTATTAGAAAATCAAAGAACCCAAATACTTTATACCAATGAGGTCTCCAGGCCAGGCCTTTAAATGTGTAGACTTAAAAGAGAGTTAAAGGGAGACGCATCTAATTTGACAGCAACTCAAGTCTGTAGGTTCAGAACCAGGCCCAGGGAAGCCCAGACTGGGTGTTAGGAGGCAGAGCATTTCCATAGTCTCTGGCTTCTTTCAAAGCTGAGTCACCCAGTGTGAGCAGTCAGAGTGCAGTGGGACAGAGAGCAAACATCAGGCTGTGTGCACACTGCCAAAGTTCCCTTCACCTTCTTTTGCCCCAGGGTCAGGGTTTGGAGGCTGGTTTGGGTCTTCATGCAAGGATTAAAAGGGAACAGATTGGAGACCCCGACTCAAAAACGTTATCTTGCAAACTCAGGGGATTGAAAACCTAACCTTTCTTCAAAGCCATTTAGGTCATTTGGGAAGTGAGCACTCTTCTGAACTGAAGTCTGATTTGGGGAAGTGCTCTGGTAGTACCTAACACATTTTGAAACAGACTAAACCATCCTTTTGTTTCAGGATGGAAGAGAAAGAAGTGCCTCCACTGGCTCCTGCCCCTGGGCACAGACTGAAGCCGAGACTCGGTTGGAGAGGGTGTTTACTGACTCAGCATACAGAGTAGGTGGGTAGCTGCCAACACAGTAGGATTTTTTAGGTTACTTCAAGGCCATTGGGTCCGAAGTACCCCCAACTGCCTGTGCCAGCATGTCATATGGGAGTTGTCTTTTTTAAGTACCATTTTTATCTTGTTTTTTTCCTCTTCATGGGTATTAGGGTGTCGTATTCTAGAATGAGACAACAAATGCTTCATTAACAAACTAATTTTTAGAGCCTTTACTCTTTAGTAGGTACTTTATATATGTTCTACCCATTGCTCTTTACAAATCCAACCCTCTAGGTCGAATTTATTTCTTCCCTCTTTTCCAATGAGAACACCAAAATGCAAAACATCTCAGAGTGACTTTCCTAAGACCACAGGGCTTGGTTATTAAATCCTGCTTTATTTCCACTAGATAGTGCCACTTGAGGGTGCCCTACAAAGGCCTGGGTCCCTAAAGGAGAAGAAGAAACTTGGAGTAAGGGAAAGAACATCAGACAGATCTATATTCAAAATTTTAAGTTTATTAACTCACCAGCTGTGAGACCTGGGGCAAGTCATTTTACCTTTCTACACTTCAGTATTCCCATTTGGAAAACAAGAATGATCATTCCCTACTTTATGGAGCTTCTTATGATGATCAAATGAGGTGGACACATAAGAGTATTTTGCACATGTTTAGTGCATATGGTTAGTGCTTAATATAAGCAAACTGAATCTCATTCGGGCTCCAGACACTAATTTCAACAAAGAAGCTGGGAGTAGGGCAGGAAAGGGGAATGGGGCCTAGTAAATGGGAGAAGGGTTCTGACCCTGGACGGAGCTGGGGTAACTGGGAATGCAAACTGGAAGCTTTTTTGCTGCTTTCTCAGCTTGGCAGAGATCAAATATCCCACTGTGCGCGATGTCCAGAGGAAGAACGGAGATGCCCTCATCTTTTCTGAACTGTTGATTGCATTTGTCTTGTGAAAAATTCTATTGCTGTCATTATGGCAAACTGTAAAAACGTATGTTTGCTCCTCATTTATCCAAGAATAACACAATCGCCTTCTCCCCCCCAAATAGCTATTTTATTATGACCGCAATCAAAGCTGAAAACAATTCCATTTTCCTCCTTTGAGGTCTTTGGAAACAAATTTAATTTCATAATAAAGTGAGACAGCATAGGGTTTGTTTCTTCGAGACAGCAGACAGGGGGTGTGAAGCCAGAGATCCAGGAGTTAGAGCTGGGCCTGTGTTTGGGGAGGGAGAGGAGGGTTCCTCCAACCTGTGCTCCAGATGGCTTGGAAAGCATTTCTGAAGCCATTTGCAGGGCTTTTTCCCAGAAGGCTCTGACCATACAGGAAGGGAAAGCATGCATTCTCTTGACTTGAAAGCAGGAAAAGGACAAATATTCATTCATGTGGGAGAAATCTAGACCTTCAACAGTCCATGGTGGGGCTGGAAGACTTCCCAGAGAGGGAAATGGGTCCCTCCCCAGCTGCCAGCTCAGCAGCAAGACTCTGCTAGTGTTGCCCACCCTGGAAATGGCATCACCACTCCTGGAGCCCCAAGCCAGAAACCTGAGTCATCCTAAATAACCCCATGACCCCACATGTCTTCAGGTGTCAAGTCGTCTTGTTTTTCTCTTGGGTTTTTCTTAAATCCACTTCTATCCTTCCATCCACTGCTGCCTTGGCTCAGACACTATTACTTCGCCTCACCTGGACTGTTACAGCAGACCCTGCCTGGCCTCTGCCTCTACCCTGCCCCCCACCCATTCCTCCTCCACATCACCAGGTGAACCTTGCATTTTAGTCACCTATTTAAATCCTCCAACGTCACTCAGTTGCCTGGAGCATAAGTGATATATAAGACTGCATTATTCAGCCTCTGATTACCTCTTGAGCCTCATTTCCCAGTCACCCCACCACCACCCTGGGCACCTAAACTCCAAACTTTCTGAAATGTTGACATTTGGGTCATGCGTCTACTTACTGGCACATGGTGCTGTCTTTATCTACTCTTTCTTCCCTTGTCAGCTCAGCGAACTCCTTATTCATTCAAAATCCAGCATCTCCTCCTTTGAGAGACTGTCCTGGGCCCTCTTCTGTATGCACCTTTCAGACTGTTCTATTTTTATTTGCTTATATATCGGTCTTTTCTACTTGACCAGTATCTCCTTGAGCCGTGTGCTTTCATCTTTGTAGTCCCTTGTGATCAATACAGTCCTGGCACATGGTGGAAGGGAGGTAAAGAAGGAAGCAATGGAAAAAGAAAAGGAGGGAGAGATGGACAGAAGGAAGGAAAGGAAAGGAAAGGAAACAAAAGGAGAGGAGGAAGAAAGAAAGAAAGAAAGAAAGTAAGAAGGAAGGAAGGAAGGAAGGAAGGAAGGACAAAACTTGCTCAGCCCACCAAGACATCTTTTCTTGGTTTCCCGGAGATCCTTCCACTTACAGATATAAAACATAAACTCATGTGGAACTCTGGGCCTCTAAAACACAGCAAAGGAAATAGAAAGAGAGAAAGAGATTGATTGTGTGCGCACACATGCATGACCTAGTGCTTGCAAACGTGAGCTGTGTGGTTTGGGGAGTGGTGAAGCTGATATAACAAAAAACCTAAATGTTGTTACTTAAGAGAAATTATCCTTTTGTGAGACTCCTTTATAAAAATTGATCTATATTCTTTTTGACAAATTTCCCAACATTCTGTGATGAACATTTTCAAGGCGGAAAATTTGAAAGAATTGTATAGTGAACACCTATATACTCACAACTTAAGATTCTACAATTATCTTTTCATAATATTTGCTTTATTATACATTTATCTACCCATTCATCAAATCTTCCATCCTTTTATATGTTTAACTTTTTTATGCATTTCAAAATAAGTTCTAGGCATCAGTAGTTTTCATTCCTCACCCTTCAGCATGCGTGTCATATAACCATTAGATTTGTTTGCATTTCCCTTTCCTCGAAAATGATTTCTGATCAAAGCATGGGTATATTAGGACCAAAAGACTTGAAAAAGACAAAAGTTAAGCACTAAATTATAAAGCCAGAATAATGGAAAAGAAAAAAGTTTATCAAGAATTTCTGGGCCGGGCGCGGTGGCTCACGCCTGTAATCCTAGCACTCTGGGAGGCCGAGGTGGGCGGATCGTTTGAGCTCAGGAGTTCGAGACCAGCCTGAGCAAGAGCAAGACCCCGTCTCTGCTAAAAATAGAAAGAAATTATATGGACAGCTAAAAATATATATAGAAAAAATTAGCTGGGCATGGTGGTGCATGCCTGTAGTCCCAGCTACTCGGGAGGCTGAGACAGGAGGATCGCTTGAGCTCAGGAGTTTGAGGTTGCTGTGAGCTGGGCTGACGCCACGGCACTCACTCTAGCCTGGGCAACAGAGTGAGACTCTGTCTCAAAAAAAAAAAAAAAAAAAAAAAAAAGAATTTCTGGCTGAAAAAAATAACAGCAAATAAATGCAAAAAATACCTCTGAGCTTCCTGGAAACCAAAAATCATGTTAAATATGTTGTTTCAATCTTCCTGTAGCAGGTCTAGTGGGAACAAATTTTTCCAAATTTTAATATCTGGGAACTGATGATAGGAATATATGTATAAAAGGCACTTAGTAATGTAGGCTACAAAGCCAGTATGGTGTACTGGTTAAGGATTTAGAGTCTGAAGCCAGAGGTCTGAAATTCAAATCTATTTGCTACCACTTACCAGCTGAGTGAGGTTGAGAAAAGGCATTTTGCTTAACATTTAACTACGTTAAGATTCTATTTCCTTATCTGCAAAGTGAGGGTCTCACTGTACCAGCCTCATCCTGTTTATTTGGTAACTTCAATCAGATAAGGCACATAGATCACTTAATATAACACTGGAATATGGCAAACACTCAATAATTATAGTTGTTATAGCAGTAAAAAGAAATGCTTCAAGGGAAGGTGAGATTATAATATTAAAGCATAGTTTTATAAAAAGCTTTTCTGTGGGTGGAAATAAGTGATGATATTTAGGAATAGTGGTTTCTTTTAATCTAGTTTAGTACAATGTAAAACTAGAAACACCTAAAGTAATGTGGTAGATACCATTGATTACTTATCCAACAATTATCCCTGGTTCTTCTTTCTAGAAGAACCCAGATTTTTGTCCGGGTAACAATGTACCCGGCCCCAGGACATAAATCATTCCAATTCTAAACCAATCATGCTAATTCCATTCCCATTAGGTAGTGATTGGTCTAGAAATAAATAATAAGATTTAAGGAACAGTGTGCTGTAGGGAGTCTGCAGAAAACCCCAATTATAAAAAGAGAGAGAACACTCCAATAGAAATGTCTGTTCCTTACTTCTTGTTTTATTAATAGATGTTACTGTGTGAGGGTGTGATGCATGGCACTGGAGCAGCCACTTCATGACCATGAGGAGAGAGCCAAGGGCTTGCAGACAAGCTGAACTAAAGCCTGTTTCCTAACTTCTTATTATGTGAGCTTAAAGAATATTTTAAGTCATTCTTAGATGGGTATTCTATAATATTCATCTGAAAGTATTCTTAATTAAACATAAAACAAAAAGGTAGCATTTCTCTTCACCTCATCCCCATTGTTTATCAACTTTCTCAGGTTGGTTTGACAATAGTTGAAAGACAAATAAAGAGTTTTAAATGGATTGGTCTCACATTGTGCATAATCACCAAAAGCAGACACCAGCCATAGTCCAGGAACTCTAGCCTTGAGTAGATCATGGAAGTGATTTCCCGTGGCAGCTGCAGAAGCCTTGCTCACTGACCTCTGCAAATGCTTGGTCAAACACTCATGTGGTCAAATGGCCCATTACCCAGAAACTTCATTTAGAAACAGTAGGCTTATCATCTGTCTAAGGCACTGCCTAGAAGAATCTGAAATAACATCTTTAAAAGAGCCTTGCAGGTAAGGATTCTTGCTGTCTACTAGAATGACAGCCAAGCAGTTGTGGCAGATAGATAAGCCCAGCCTCGTGGAGTTATGGAAATGGTCATTTTCTGTATGCTATGTTTTAACATATTCATTTATTTAAATGGATGTGCAGGATCATGGAAACCAGTAGTGTATTTGGTTTCCATAAAGCAGAGTTTGCTGGGAGTAATCAAATTCCACTGGCAAAGTTGGGGTACTGTTTGGTATAAGAATTCCTATGTAGATTCTGGTTATTAGTCCTTTATCAGTTGTATAGCATGCAAATATCTTCTTCCATTCTGTAAGTTGTCTATTCACTCTATTGATTGTTTTATTGGCTGTACAGAAGCTTTTTAGTCTAATCAAGTCCCATTTATTAATTTTTGTTGTTGCTGAGATTGCCTTTGGTGTCTTCTTCATAAATTCTTTGCCTAATCTGTTATCTAGAAGAGTTTTTCCAACATTTTCTTCTAGAATTCTTATAGTTTCATGTCTTAGGTTTAAGTCGGTTATCCATTGTGAATTAATTTTTGTGAGTGGTGAGATGTGTAGATTCTGTTTCAGTCTTCTACATGTGGCTATCCAATTTCCCCAGCACCATTTATTGAATAGGGATTCTTTTTCCCAGGTTATGTTTTTGTCTGCTTTGTCAAAGATCAGATGGCAATATGAGCATGGTTTTATATCTGGGTTCTCTGTTCTGATCCATAGGTCTATATCTCTGGTTTTGTGCCAGTCCCGTGCTGTTTTGGTTACCATTGCCTTGTAGTATAGCTTTAAGTCTATAAAATTATGCCTCCTGATTTGTTCTGATGGCTTAAGGTTGTTTTGGCTATTCAGGGTCTTTTCTGGTTCCATATGAAGCATAAAACTATTTTTCCTAGATCTGTGAAAAATGATGTTGGAATTTTAATGGGGATTGCATTGAATCTGTAAATTGCTTTGGGTAATACAGACATTTTAACAATGTTGATTCTGCTGATTCATGAGCATGATATATTTTTCCATCTGTCTACATGCTATGTGATTTCCTTCCTCAGTGTTTCGTAGTTCTCCCTGTAGAGGTCTTTTACCTCCTTAGTCATCAGGGAAATGCAAATTAAAACCACAATGAGACATCACATATCCCCCATGAGAATGGCCTTTATCAAAAAGTTCCAAAACACAGATGCTGGTGTGGATGCAGATAGAAGGGAACACTTATACACTTTTGGTGGGACTGCAAACTAGCACAACCTCTATGGAAAATATTACGGAGATACCTCAAAAAACTAAAGGTAGGCCTACCATTTGATCCAGCAATCCCACTATTGGGTATTTACCCAAAGGGAAAAAAAAAGTCATTTTACCAAAAAGACATGTGCCTTCAAATGTTTATAGCAGCACAATTCACAATCTCAAGGATCTGGAATCAACCCAAGTGCCCATCAGTACATGAGTGGATTAATAAAATGTGGTATATGTATACTATGGAGTACTATGCAGCCATAAAAATGGTGAACTAATACCTTTTGTAATAACTTGGATAGAACTAGAGACCACTTTTCTAAGCTAAGTATCACAAGAATGAATAAACAGACACAACATGTATTCACTATTAAATTGGAAGTAATCGATCAACACCCTGTGCACATATGTTAGTAAAACTCAATGGAAACAAGTATGTGGGAGCGGGTAGGAGGGGATGGGTAAAGTTATACCTAACAGTTACAATTCACACTATCTCAGTGATGGGCACACTTAAACTTTTACTCAAACTGCACAAAGGCAAAACATGTAATCAAAACATTTGTACCCTCATAATATTCTGAAATTTAAAAGAAAAGAATTACTAAGTGGAAATTGTAGTCTGTGTTTGGGAACTATCTCCAAAATCATTATGGCAATAAGTGGGAAATACTTATTATTATGGCTTACTATAAAAAATAACCTAGAAACATAGAACTCTTCAGGGATGCTCCAAATATGAAGAACCTCTGTCATGGGGACTATGTGTAACCGAGTGCTGTTGTGATCTACCACCTCTGGAGAGTACGAGGAGGAAACAAGGCAGGAAACTAACTTAGATTGATGTGTCACAAAATGCTTTCTCTTCACTAAAATCCATTTCCTTTTCTTCCCAGGCACACAGCAGAAGGCATTTTCCAGCTTGCCTTACCATTAGGCATGACTATGTGACTAAGTGCTAGCCAGTGGAATACGAATGGAAGTAAGATGTTTGCCATTTTCAGGCTTGAGCAATAAAACCTCCACAGGCCCACTCCATCCTCGTTCTGTTTCTGCTGTTTTGGTGTAGACCAGGATGACACCCACAAGACAGTGGAGTTTCAACATGGAAAGAGGCTGAATCCCTGAACTGATGCATGAAAGTGTGCTACCTACCATCTTGACTACCTACTTCGGATTGCTACATATGTGAGAAATAAAATTACATTTTGTTGGGGCATTATACATCATAAATCAGTTGGCGCTGTTCCATGCATCAGTTTAGCGTATACTAAGGAATACAAGTGTGTCTATTAATGCAACACGTGGATGTTTGGCCCACTAGACTCTCATATCTACTAGAGCAGTGGCCCCCAGCCTTTCTGGCACCAGAGACTGGTTTCATGGAAGACAATTTTTCCATGGATGGATGGAGGCGGAGGCAGAGCTCAGGCGGTGATGTGAGCTATGGGGAGTGGCTATAAATACAGATGAAGTTTTGCTCACTCGCCTGCCACTCACCGTCTGCTGTGCGGCTCGGTTCCTAAGAGGCCACGGACTGGAACTGGTCCACAGCCCAGGGGTTGGGGACTGCAGTTTTCTCTTAGTCTCTAGTAAGTAGGTACTGAATGATGTGATTCCTTTCCTTATGGCTCATGAAATCTGCGACCCTCACGGATGCTTTTGTTTGTGTAGTGTATCCATAAACACATTTATTTCTAGAGGGCATCCATGAAGAACTTTTGAGTTCTGCACTCATTTAGCATGGAGAAAAGCACATTTCAGATACCTGCATAATTAGAGCTCGTCCAGAAAATGTGCAAGGGGCTGGCGGAGCACAAAAGAGGAAATATGTTTCCTAGACAAGTCAAAGAAAGCTTCAAGGAGGAACTGACTCGTCTTGAAAGATGAGCAGAACCCATCAGTCTAGGAAAGGAGCAAGGGCATTCTGAGCAGAGAAGAATAAATGGATTTCAGACTTGTCAGGCCATGGCCTTCACGCCTTTCCTGATTACTGGGCCTTGATGCCTGACCCTGTCGTGCCACCATGGCAAATGTGGTTAGAATCACCCTTATCCCAGCAGCTTGTATTTCTACAGGGTTACCTGAGGACAGGGACATAAAACTCATTCAGATAAGGGCTGTGTGCATCCCGGCAATCTTGTCAATTATCCCTGAGCTGATTTGCATGCTTGCTCCTTCTCAGCTCCGACACTGCCTGGCAAAGAGGCCACTTCCTTTTATCGGTGTCTGTTGCGCTGTCAGGCTTGGTTTACAACACAATAAGCTCACAGACACTTACAATTAATGAGTTTCTCATGAGTGTTCACAAACACATTAAAAATGAGCAGGTAGCAAATTATCTATGGGCCCCAATAATCCACACTTACATAAATATCCAGTTTTTAGTAGACTGGAATTGTCTAAAAGTTCATTGTCATTTGTCAGGTGGGGTGTCAGTTTAATAGGCCCTCGAGCTCATTTAGGAGTCACCATATCCCACTAAACTGTCTGAACTATCTGCCTGCTTCCAGAAACACACTCATGCCTAAAAAGGTGGCTTTAGAACATGAGCCTTAGACAAACTCGAAATCTGAGCATTTTAACCTCTGGTTCTTGGATAACAACACACTGTTGAATCCTGGAAAAAGTTCTTTGTCTTTTTCCAAAATGTACATCCCCAAGAAAGATGCAAGTATGGACGGTGTGGAAGAAAGCGAGCATGGGTTTGGTTTGAGTCTCTCTGCTGCTCACTAGCTGTGTAATTTGGGGGCAAGTTACTTAATGTCCCTGAGCCTCAGTTTCCTCATCTGCAAATGGGAATAATAATAGCATATTTGACATAAGGATTAAATGAAACAAAGAGCGCAAGTAACAGCAAACTCACGCAGCCTCTGTGCTAATGGTTGTAAGCATTTTTACATTAATTTATCCTTACAACAATCTTACCTTACAGAGGAAAGCACTACTGTGTAACCCCATTTTGCAAATGAGAACGCTGAGGCCCTGAGAGGTTAAATCATTTGTTTAAAGTCACATAGGTACTCAGCGAAGGACCTGGGATTCAAACACAAGCACTCTGATTCCAGAGACCTGGCTCATTTAAGCACTGGGCTGCACTACCTCGTGTGGCACCTGGAAAGCAGTCAGGGCTCTGTGAGTGTAGGGAAGCTAGAAAGATGAATATACTTTGTGCCCTGACTTTAAGAAAACGCCAGTCTGTCAGAGATATAAGACCATTTGAGCTCTGGGTTAGTGCTATCACTAGAGTAACCATGTTATTTGTTTTTATTGCTGCATAACAAATTACCACACGTTTAGTGGCTGAAACAACACCTATTTGTTTTCTCGCAGCGTCCATGGGTCAGATGAGCAGGCATGGCGCAGCTGAGCCCTCTGCTCTGGGTCTCACAAGGCTGCAATCAACGTGTCAGCCGGGCTGTATTCCTTTACGGAGTTCAGGGCCCTCTTCCTGCCCGCATGGTTACTGGCAGGATTCAGTTCCTTGTTCTGGAAGATGGATGCCTTCAGTTCCTAGAGTTCGCACACCGTTCCTACCCGTATTTCCTGATGCCCTTTCCTTAGGGAGAGTTCACATCATAGTAGCGTGCATGCTTGAAGCCAGCAGGACAATCTCTTGCTTTAGTCTGCTAAGATAGTCTTCTATTTAATATAAGGCAACATGATCAAGGGAGTGACTATCCCATCACCTTTGCCATATTCTACTGGCCAGAGACAAGTCACAGGTTCTACCTACATTCAAAAGGAGAGGCCCACAAAAGGGCATGGCTCATTGGGGGTTCACAGGGTGTGTCTGCCACGCCATAGGATCCAGTGTTCAAAGAGGACACATTGGAGAGTGAAAAGATGCTATTCATTATGATGCTGGGACAACAGGCATAAACCAGGACTGTCCTAAGCAAACTGGACCACACGATTATCCCAGCTATAAAAAGTACAGGCAACTTATTGTGGGGCTGATGGGGACAGAGTGTAATTCTGGCCTGAGAATACTTTTTTCAGCAGATGATTTTTTACTCAGGTCATGTGGGATGGGTTAAATTTATACAAGTGGAAACGGGATGGGGGCAAGTGAGTCTTCAGGCTGAGGAGCAGTTTGGGCAGAGATGTAGCAGTGATGAGGAAACAGGCCAGGTTCTCTGAATGCGAGAAGCTGGGGAGAGGCTTGCGAAATGTGTTTCGAGGGCATCATTCCAGGAAAGTGAGCATAGGGGTCTACCTTTCTCTGTGCTCTTTGGCTGGAGTTTTTGGGTGGAGGGCACCTTTCCAAACCTTGATGTATTTGGATATGCTAGGAGACCCACAGAGTAGAGGAAGAGGCGTCAGTTTCTTTTGAACCCATGTGGATCAGGCACGCCTCACCTCATTATTCCTATGGGGAAAATCCCAGACAACAGAGCAAAAAGGGATCAGCCAATTCCATAAACTTGATCAATGATTTGTTAGAATTGAGATTAAATAACCATGTCAGTCCACAGATCAGCTCTGCAATGGATGTATTCAGAACCGTGGTAGATGTGCATAATTCATTCTATAATTGTTCCTTGAGGGTTCTCTTCCGTGGAGCACTGTGTACTTGGCTAACCACTTCCCCTGCTTCGGGGATGGTCCTGTCTATTTCCCATCCATCTGTCTGCTTCTGTGACTACCCCGACAAGGGGCTTCCTGACCTCATACCACTCATCCGTTACATAGGTAAACAGGCGTGATCCTTGAAATGGCCACACACGGGGCCCTCTGCTGCCACCAGCCCACTGATCGGGTGCCACATGCTAGCATCACATGAGAACCACCTCTGGGAGAGGGCCCAGGAAGCTGCCCTCTAGGATAAGCCATCTGGCTCAGATGGGATCTCAGTTACCAGCTTAGGATGCAGCAGAGAAAGGTGGGATGGAGACCCCAAACCGCAGCTGGACCAAGCTGGGATGGCTCTTCGACTTCCTGCCAGGGCAGAGGATGTGTCTGTACCCTGTGCTCTCGGGGAGAGTGGGGCAGCTCCACTCTGTTGGAGCAAGGAAGGAAGAGGGGGAGCTAGACAGGTCCAAAGAGTTGGAACAATCTATTCTTCTCCATTATAAAGAAAAGAAAATAAATTTCTTGGGATTCATTCACTCTTTTAATCAACAGCTATTTATTAAACTATGTGCCAGGCACTGGACTTGGCACTGGAAGCTTGGTGGTGACCAGAACAAAATCTCTACCCTCTTGGATCTCATAGTGTTGGGCAAGGGGTTGCAGGTAGAGAGGTAATAAGGACACAAACCAAATAAACACAAAGTAGAATATATGAAATGGGGTTGTGGAGGGGGTGGCAATACCTGATTAAATAGAGGGAAAGGAAGTTCTCTCCAAGAAAGTGACATTTTGTCTGAGATGTGAAGGATGAGAAGGAACAGAAGGAGCCAGCAACACCGAAAGCATTGCAGACAGAGGAAAGAATGTGTACAAATGCCCTAGTGTGGGAAAGAGAAATTGGAAAAGCCGTGTGTGGCTGAAGTTCTGAGTGAGCAAGTGCCTGGCTCAGAGTGAGACAGAAGCATGATCAGAGCTAGTTTCCACCAGACTCCTCAGCCAGAAGAAGTTGAATTTTATTCTACGTCCAATGGGAATCTCTTGAAGAGTTTTGGAAATATCACATTGGTCATTCCATGGTGAATAAATGGGGTGGGGGGAAACTAAAAAAGAGGGAGACTCATTCAGAGGATCTCCTCAGTCTTCTAAGAGGTAATGGTGTCCTGGACGATCCCGGTGCCAATGGAAGTGGAGAGGGATGCTCACATACAGGTAGCGCGGTAGAGGTTAATTACCTGGGCTGCTGATGGATTCGACTTGGGGAGTGAGGAAGCAATGCTTATTCCCATGTTTCTGGCATGAATGCTGGCACCTTTCAGTGAGACAGGAAAGTTTAGGAGAAGAAGAGGTTTGAGGAACTTCTATAGGCAGCAAGTCCCTCCTGGTCTTCAGGGCAATGGATCCATTGGGCCCCTAGAAGAAAACATAGCATAGGAAAATACATCTGAAGGGGAGAAGGGGACAGGGAAGATATAACATGGTCCAAGCCTGTGGCTGGTGGTGAAGTTGCAGAGGAACAGTTCCAGAGGTGATGCCCACCAGGAGAGAGGATTCAGGGTGCCTGGGGCTTCCCAGGAGGGAGCACCTAGGGAGATGGGAGGGGCGCGCTTACTTCTCCATGCTTCAAACATGTTCAAGAATGGCCACATTCACAATTCTCCATGCACAACAGACTTTTTAATATAAAGGGACTATAGTTTTGCCTCTTTCCCAGAAGGAATTTCCCAGTGGAAAAACAAACAACAACAAAAAAAAAGACCAATGGTGTGGCAGACACTTACGCATGTAAATTCACTCCAAAGAAAGAGTTAAAGTGCTTTCTAATATAAATTGGTTTTCAGTATTTCAGTGCCAATATAATTAGATTGTAACAAGCAAAGCCCTGTAACATAACACAGCGAAAATTTGAAAATTTGATTCTGCCTGGCAAACAACCAAGTCCCTGCGTGTGCGCAAACCTGACATTAATAAGCTACAAGAGATTACATGATTTAGAAAAGAAGCACTTGGTGTTACCAAATCAAATAATAGATCTCTAGGCTATAATTAGGAGAATTGGGACTCAACAATGAAGTCACAATACTGTAATTTAGCTGTGAGTAACAGAGCCACGGAGTCACATTAGGAGGTGGGATAGTGTCTCGGTGGCGTGCAGCTCCCAGTGGGGCGGCCGCTCTGACGCCCCGCACACAGCCACCTGTTGGCACCAAAATGCCATATGATGGACCCTGGCCCTCTGTGGCCGTGTGGGACCCTAGTGCTTCAGACACAGGACTACAAAGGTGGAGCCCCCCAGGGACAGCCGAGGGGGGCAGAGCTGCTGCCAGGGCCATGTGGGCAAATTGCTGCCCCGGTGTGCTTTCAGGGCTAACAAAGGACACATTAAAAACGTAGAAACATAATCAAAGCAAAACAAACACTGCAAAAAATAAAAAGAGAATGAGAGAGCCCAGCAGCCTCATTTATAGTCCCCGAGCTGCAGGGGATTGTCAGGTTGGGCGAGTGCGTTTTTCCTCTGAAATAGTTTCTACTTAGAGTAGGCAGAGCTTTACTCAACCACCTCCTGGCAGAGTAACACAATCTGTGCTCTTAGGTAATAAAACCATATAATTTCACGTGGAAAAGAAACCCTAGCAGGGTCTCTTAACCTGAGGTCCCCCAAGGGGGTCCGTGGAGAGAAGTGAATTTCAATATAATTGGTTTTCTTTGTAATCCTATGTATTTTATTTTATGCATTTCAAAACATTATTCTGAGAAGGGGATCTGCAGCAGATGCTGGAAGTGCCCCTCTGCATATCCCTCCAACCTGTCTGTACTCCCAGCTGGCTTCCAACCACCAGCATCTGCATCTCTCTACCCCACCAACTGTGCAAAGCAGCACTGCCTGGATGCCCACACGTGGCAGGCTGGAGGCGCCAGGGTATTAATACCCTCAGGAGTAGGTGTATAATTACCCCAGCTCCCTCACCCTTCAGCTGGAAAACTTCTGAGAAGTGGTTTTGCACCTTGTCCTAGAGTATCCCTGTAGGATTAAGCTCCAATTTTCCACTTTATTGGCTTCCTTTCCTTCCCTGCTTCTCTATGGGTATTTTCTATACCCCTCAAATACATTACTTGCACTTAAGATCTGCTTCCGGGAAAACCTGAAGATGGGGTCCACGGGTCCACAGATGACCAAAGGGGTCCCTGGCGATAAAAAAGGTGGACAAGCCTTGCCAGGTAAGTATTGCAGGTCCTCCCCTCACTCCAATCACCCTTTCACAGATGAAGAAACTGGGGCACAGAGAGCTGAGCACCTTGCCCTCCCAAAGGGAGTTTTGAAGCATGTTCACTTCTTCATGGCTGCTGTTGCTATTTTGATCATGTCTTGTTTACTCACTCATTTTCTACAGTCTACTCTTTCAACTTGATTTCTCTTCTCTCCTTATTCCTTCCCAAATTCTCTCCATCAGCAGCCATTGGTCTAGCACTGCCTGAAAGCAGGCCCTTTGGATGGTGCTGTTTTTTATTCTGCCCAAATGCATTGGGTGGGGGCCTTACTGTACAGGACACCAGTCCTGCTGGCCTCCTAGGCCTGAGCCACAGCAAGTGTGGGAGCAGCATCTCTCCTGCTACATGCATTCAACACCAACGGCATTTCCATCCGTTACGTTACCCTTTGAGCCACATGGCACCTGAGCATAGTTTTATCTTTGCCAGGATTCCACAATATGATTTAGCATGGGGATGGAAAATAATGTACATGTTTCAATTACGTTTATATCATTTCCTTATAAAGGACATTATTCTAATTATTATTTTAAACAACTTTTAGAAATACTACAATATAATAAAAGGAAGATATAAGGATATCGGATAGAAGAAAAATAGAGATACAATTGTATTAGGAAGCCAGGAGTAAAGTTGCACAGAAATAACACACAGGCCATGTTAACAGTAATAATAATAAAGCCATTTACATTGATTATTTCATCTGATCCTCACCACTGCCTCAGGAAGTTGGTATTATTGTTTTTAGATGAGGAAACTTCCCTGAATGTGGAAAGTTCTAGAGAGAAGTTCAATATTTTACCTTTTATTCCTCAAGCTTAAAAGTTACTTCTTTCTTTACTCTCCTTCTTATTAAAAAGAAAAAAAAACAAAACAAAATGAAATAAAACAAAAAACCTTCTTGCCTCCTTCCCTTCAAGTTGGAGGATTAATCTTGGCTTGCTGATAGGACAACAATCTGATTAAGTTCTTTTTATATTATTTTGAATGACTTTTCAGGTCTTACTATAATTGTCTCCCAGTTAATTAATATGAATCTTGATGTTTTATATACTTTGACATATAAAATAAAACAAAATAAAAATCATTTCCAGTACTGTGAGTAAATTGTCTTCAGGCAAGGCAGCTTTCCCAAAATTCCACAAGGCTACATCTAAGATGGTCAGAACTTCCAACCCGGAAGCAAGTGTCAGAAAAGAAAGCAAAGAAAGCAATCCTAGGCCAGGGTGACTTTATCTGTGGGCCCTGCAAGGCAATTCCTCTGAAACAACAGTTTGCCCTCCATTGTCTATTCTTCAGCCCCCAACATGATAATTAAGAAGAAGAAATCCAACTACATGATTGCCCTGTTCTAAAACTACTACTAGATCACTATTAGAGAGGATGAAGATTTAGTTGTCCAGAAGTTTCCAATATACATTCTTATCTAATCTAATTCCACCTTCAAGTAACACTATTCTGCTACATGATTAGATGTGAAGATACCCTATGTGTTAGTCTGTGTGCTGCTATAAAGGAATACCTGAGGCTGGGTAATTTATCAAGAAAAGAGTTCTATTTGGCTCACAGTTCTGTAGACTGTATAGGAAGCATCTGCTCAGCTTCTGGTGAGGGCCTCAGGCTGCTTCTACTCATGGTGGGAGACAGAGGGGAGCTGACATATACGTAGATCACACGGCAGCACAGGAAGCAAGAGAGGGGGGAGGGAGGTGCCAGGGTCTTTCTAACAACCAATTCTCGGGAAAACTCTCACAGGGACTAATACAAATAACTTATTATCTTGAGGCCACACCAAACCATTCATAAGGGATCTGCCCCATGACCGAAGCACCTCCCATTAGGCCCCACCTCTAACATTGGGGATCAAATTTCAACATGAGATTTGGAGGGCACAGATATCCAAACTATAGTACCATATAATGAAGTATTCCCAATTTCTCCCTTCTTTCCCTTTACGCATTGCTGTCATTCATTTCACTTAGCCATATGCTATAATCACCTAACGCATTGTTACTATTAGTACTTTAACCAGTTATCAGTTAAAAGTAAAAAAACTAATGCTTTCATTGACCTTCATTATTCCTTCTCTGATACTCTTCCTTTCTTTATGTGGATACAAGTTCTGACATATAATTTTCCTTCTGTCTGAAAACCTTCCTTCATAACATTTTTTGTGAGGAAGATGTATTGGTGATGAATTCTCTTAGTTTTTGTTTATCATAGAATGTCCTTGTTTCTCCTTCACTTTTGAAGGATAATTTTTACTGGGTATAGAATTCTAGGTTGGTGTTTATTTCTTTTAACACTTTAAATACTTACCTCCATTCTTTTTTTACTTGCATGGTTTTTGACGAGAAATCTGATGTAATTCTTATCTTGTCCCTCTATGGAACAAGAGGATGATTGTTGGTGGATGGTTCTTCCTACCACCATCCTCCACCCTCACTTCTTTCAAAATTTTTCTTTTCTTTCTTGGTGGGGGGGGGAGGGTAGCTTGACTGTGATATACCTAGGTGTAGATTTTTTGTATTTATTGATGTTCTCTGAGCTTTCTGAGTCTACAATTTGGTGTCTGCCATTAATTCTGGAAAATTACCAGCCATTATTATTGCAAATATTTCTTCTTTCCCATTCCCTCTTTCTTCTTCTGGTATTCCAATATACATATGTTGTATCTTTTGAAGTTATCCCATAATTCTTGGATGTTCTATTGCTCTTCTTCTTCCTCACATTTATTTCCCTTTTTGAGTTTCATTTTCAGAAGTTTCTCTTGAACTATTTGCAAGTTCACTGATTATTTCCTTGCCCATGTCCAGTCTACTGATGGGCTCATCAAAGGCATTCTTTATTTTTGTTACAGTGTTTTTGATTTCTAGCATTTCCTTTTTATTCTTTCTTAGAATTTCCATCTCCCTGTTTACATTGCTCATCTATTCCTGAATGTTGTCTGCTTTTTCCATTAGGGTCTTTAACATATTAATCATAATTATTATAAATGCCATGTCTGATAATTACAATATCTGTGTCATATCTGAGTCTGGTTCTCATGCCTGCTTTGTCTCTTCAGACTGTGTGTTTTTTCTCAACTTTTAGCATGTCTTGTGATTTTTTGTTTGTTGAAAGGCAGATGTGTTGTGCTGAGTTGTAGGAACTGAAATAAATAAGGCTTTAGTATAACGATTTATGTTAATCTTGCTAGTATTTGGGCTATGTTAATACTTGCTATAGCTGTAGGTTCTAGAGGTTTCAAATTCCTGTAGTGTCCTTGTTTTTGTTTCTCATATTGTCTTTGGGGTTCATAAGAATTCTTCCTCAAAGAGTGTCTGTGACTAACAGTTCTATCAGCTGTAACCCACTGTTATTATACTGGAAACCTGTTGGTGTGGTAGTAGGTTTTGTTAGAATAGGAGCATTCTATAATTTTGTTAAATCTTGGTCTTTTAGTAGGGCCTCTGTGGGTTGTGACCACCACAACTGTTTCTCCATTGGTATAGAATTTCTCCCCTTCTTAGATGAGATGGGAAGGTAAGACAGAGCTGAGGTGGGAGGAATGCCCTTCCTCTAAGTAGGACAAGGCTCTTGTGAACTCTTTCCCTGAAAAGTAGCTCTCTGTTATGGAGAATGTTATGGGTACACTACACAATGATTATTCTTCTCTTTCTGGTGCCAGGGCCACCAGGGATCTTCATCATGAGAGACTGATGGAGTTCCAAGAGGCAAAACTCATAAAAGTGTGGGGCCCCCTCAGGCTGCACCCCGAGGAGTTTCTCACTCTCATACTAGCCTACACTCAACTCCAACCACTTCATCCACATTACCATTTTACTCTTCCTATCAGTTCATGGCTCTAGCAGCTTCTGCTCTAAGTAAGAAAATCTCAGCTGTATCTCTCCAGATCCACCTGTCTCTCCAGATTGTGGGGCATTGGTTTACCTTGTCACCTCACTTCTTTGATAGCTCAAGAACAGTCACTGATTTTAATTTTCTCAGTTTTTTCTTCTTGTAAGGATGGAAATGATGACTTCTAAGCTCTTTACATGTCAGAGTTGAAACTAGAAGTCCAGCATTGAGATTTTTAACTCTAGAGTAGAAGAAAATTTTGACCTGGGAGGAGAATTCAATCCTTTTCTACCTGAGAGATTTTGAGAGAAAAAATAAAAACACAAGGAGAAGAGAAGGTCTGACGCCAGGGTTTTTATTCTTCCATCTGCTCATCTCAGGGCTGACTTTTAAAGGGGAGTGGCTTAGAAACATCCAGCTTAGGGGAGGAAGAACATGGACAGGTTTTCTGCCCTGCTTTAGTTGTAGGACTCTGCAGAAGCATACCTCCTGGCAGCTGCCCACCTCCCCTGACACTCTGACAGTGCAAGAGGATCAGGAGGAGCTGCTGGCTTACCACTTTCCTAGGCTCCTCTGGGTTCCCATGGGGTATGTTCAAGGCTCAGAAGTTCCTGAAAGATGATTCAAAAGGCAGTGGATTTGGGACCCAATGGACTTGCCACGGAGTCTGCCATAACAGGGGTAGAAATGACTCCAAGCAGAGGATGTAGAATGGATGTGAAGGCTGGTGGTGTCTTGGCAGAAGCAGAGCTGCAGATGGGTCTACAGTGCCAAGGAGAGCTGAGATGAGGATCAGGTAGCCATGGAGAGCTACCAGGTCCAGATATAGCTGAAAGAGAGAAGCAAGGCAAAGGAAAGCATTCGCTATAGACTCAGCTGCAATGGGACAAGTGCCGTCAGGCAGAGGAAGACATTACTTCATAGATCAGAGAAGCTAGAGGACAGTACAAGAATGCCTCAAAGATCTGAGGGCCCCTTCTCATAGAGTAGCACAAGGTCCCAGATAAGACACTGTTCTCCCCTTAAACATAGATGCCATCTTGATTTACAGCCAAAGGTAGGGAAACAAAATTAGATTCTTCCATCAGCTTAAAGTTACAGATTGGATTAATAAAATTAATTATTTTTATGCTAAACATCAGGCAATACATGAAGAATGTCAGAGAAATTTAGAAAATTAAATAAAATACATTTTCTCTGTGCCCATGTGAATATAGTGGGCAGTTTGTGACTCTACTACATTCTGCGGCCCATTACTCTGATTTATGTTCTTTATCTTTATGATCATTTACCATGACCTGAAGTTTTCTTATTTATTTGTTTGATTAGTTTGTCTAACTCAGTAGAAAGAAAGCTCCAAGAAAAAGTAGGCTGGCGTTTCTCAATGGGTCCCAGCCCTGAGACCAGAGTCTGGTTTATGGAAGGTGCTCAATAAATACTTGTTGAAAGAATGGTGCTTTGTAAAGCCTCTTTGTTGGGTGAAACACATTGCTGTAAGGATATTGAACCTCAAATAATTATTATATTAGTATTTATTAAGCACTAAAAGCACTTTACATGTGTTGACTTATCTAAATACTTATAACAATACCACGAAGTTACTAATATTATTATCCAGTTTCCAAAGGAAGAAATGGAAGCACAGACATTTTAGGTAATCTGTTGAGGTCACAGAGCTCACAGGAGTCAGAGCCAGGGTTTCAAACAAGGCAATCTGGTCCCAAAGCCTGTGCTCCCATCCACCACGTCATACTGCCTCTCAGAATCTCATGTGTGGCCTCAGCTCACCGCCTCCCTCCCCTCCTCCCTCACACCAGATGAGCCACAGACGGTTAAGTAGGCAGCGAACACTTCTCAAGATGTTTTCATCGATTTTGCCAACACTCAGCTGCTTTATCGGCTCTGATGAAACATTTGTGACAACCACAGCAATTGCAATGATCATTTCCATGCTGAAAACATTTGCCTACAAAGCAGACATTTTCTCTTCAAAGTAAACACTGGTGCTGCAGAGCGGCGGCTGCCCGTACCCATACATGCCGCTTCCTCTAAATGCCTTGAAGGCAAAATCCCCCCAAGCAATGATGACAACAGAGAACAGGATGTGGGCTTCTCCTCCAGGAGACCTTGCCTGACATTCCCAGGAGAGCCATGAAGTGTCTCCCTTCATCCCTCTCTCCATCCCCCAACCCAGCACTTAACTTCACACATACGAACAACACTGAGTACAGGGCAGTAACCCTTCCTGATCACGTGTCTTCTCCCCATCTTGACTCTGCATCATGAGGGTAGGGATTATGCTCCATTGAGCTCAGCACTCAGTGCATTTGCTTCATTAATTAGATGACAGTAAACAGAAGAAGACCTTGAAATCCTCTGAAGCTGGTCCTTTAGATATTCAGAGGAAAATAAGACAGAAGGCAATAGAGTCGGGTGGAAAAAGGAAAAAACCACCGTAGAGCAGATTTTTTTGTAAGTATGTTTCAGTAAGTCCTATTCTAGAGGCTATGAATAGAACATTTGGTGTGAGGGTGGGAAGGGAAGCCCTCATTACTAAAAAAGATGAACACATGGAGAGTTGAGTTGAATGTAAGGTAAAAGATCTCTTGTCTGCAGGACTTCTCAGTGCCTTTGGCATGTCAGGGTGTCTGGTAAATCTCCAAAAGGGGCATGCTGTGTATAGCATTTTGCAAATGCATTTGACCATAGGGCTATTTATTTTCCAGGCTCTTCAGGGTCCTAGTAGACCATAAAACCAACATGAAGAAATGCTATCTGCACAGGCAAGGGCAGAACTTCCTCAATATGACGGTGTTTTACATAGGCATGGAGGGACAGACCACAGAATGCCTATCATTAACATGGCTGGAGTCTTTCTGAGAACAGAGAGACTCTCTCTAGGCCCAGATAGCATCTCTGTAGGAACAGACTCTCAGATGCATGGAAGAATGTACTATAGACATAACACAAGGGACCATTATAAGCCAGACACCGTGCTGGGTCCTCTCAGAAATCTAGTTCAGCCCCTGACAGCCCTGTGAGGTCAGCATTAATATCTGATTGCACAGACGAGGAACTTTAGGACCATGGAGACTGGGCAATGGCTCATGCAGACGAGACAGGAGTCTTCTGATCCCAGCCCCAGTGTCTTCTCTGCTTCACCATCCTAGTTGCTTAGATGAAGACCAAAATCCAAAAGTTGTGAGCAGTTTACTCTCTTTCGAGACCCATCCTCTCCTTGCAGAACCTGACCAGAAACCAGCTCCACCTGGAGCAGCCAGTAGGGCAGGATGGAGACCCCTCCCCAAGTCAGAGAGAAGCTCTCGTACCTCATCTACACACCGAATCACAAACTTTGCCAGTGCTCTTAAGTGATTGTGACTGTTTCGTTTTTGAAATATCAGTCAGCCTGTTCGAGTAATTTTATACTTAAATTATTTAAATGCAATCTATCCATTGAAGCAATTTCCCCTGAACAGGAGAAGTGTTTTCTTTTTTAGGGAACTGAAGCATGATAAATAAATGAATAAAGACTTGTAGCAGTGTCTCTCTCTCTCTCTCTCTCTCTCCTGAAGAAAGCACTTCAGCGGCGAGTCCCTCTTGTCAGAAATCTTGGAACTCATAATATTCCCTGTGGTTCTGCTGCTCAGCATTAAAAATAACCAAAGACTCGAGTCACAGTTGTTTTTTTTTTCTAGACACGAAGCGCATTTTACGCCACAATGCCCGGGATGACACAGGGACAGTGCCGAGCTTGCTAATATTCTCTACTGCCTCTCTCCCCAGGCCTGCAAGCAGTTAGAATGGCTTAGTGGTGATCACAAATGCTGTCCCATTTGGAAAGCACTTCTTTAAGGCAGCACAGATTAAAATTCATGAAAGGCGGCTTGCTTGCATAAATAAATTAAAAGATGCAAAACTAAAGTTTAAACACCCATACACAACTAGCATTTTGCAAACACCATATGCACTTCGGTTCTCAATTCTGGGCTGTCATGCAAGAAGGAGGGAAAGAGGCCTCATTTGGTTTGAATGCATAAAACTGGGAGCACCTTGATCACCTTTGGCACAAAGGAGTCTCAGCAGCAAAGTGTGGACTAATTGATTTGAACCTTGTCTAAATGCATGTGGATTTTAGTGGGGGCACACCAGTATCTGAAGAGTACTGTAAAAAGAAATGGAAGGAGAAAAAAAAAAACACAGGCTTTGCAGTCAGACAATGCCAGGTTCAACCCCTAGCTCTTGAAATTATTGTGCTGGCTTGGGTAAATCATGGATAATCTCTGACACCCAGTTCTCTCATCTATAAAATAAGCAGAAGAAAACAAACCTGTATCCTCAGACCATTGTATGGAGAGTAAATGATATACGTGCATAAATCAGCTGGCAGAGAGGAGGTGCTCACACACTTTTAATTCCCTTCTTGCTGCCTTTAGCTTACATTAATACAGCAGCGGCACTGTGAAAGGGGAATGAGCTCTGGGTCAGACGCCTCCAAGCTGAGCCCCAGCCCTGCCACGCACTGGCTGTGTGACCTCACAGAACTGACTTCATCTCTCTGAGTCTCAGTTTCTTCATTCATAAAGATGGTAACATTACTTCTCTCCCAAACACAGACAACGTCTGTGAAGTACTCGGTCCTGTCAACACTAGAAGGTAGGCATGAGCAGCAACCTTGTCACCATATCCTTAGTAAGGAAACTGATGCTAAGCGATGAGGCAGAGTGAGCCAGGGGTGACTCAGCAGGTGAATGACAGACAGGACCAAAGGGCAGAGGAGCCTAGCCCCCAACTCTACTGCATATGAGTTCTCGGCCTCCTTCTACCCCAGTGCCTTCCTGCTGACCCTGCAGCAGCTCAGGGCCTTCCAGGAAGCAACCTGGTCCGGGTTTGCCCTAGCTGTAGGCATTTTGAGACCTGCCTGATCCAGATGGAATGATTTCATTTCTAAGCTCCAAAGCCTTGCTGCCAAATTCAGATCATTCAATGCAATTGGCATCCATGGGATAAATTTCAGTCGCTCCTAAGGAACAAGTGTGCTCTTTGGATGGGTTTTCTGAAGACCCTAAGTTTCTGGGCTGGGCTCACATGGTGAGAGTGCTGGAGCTGGAGTTCCACAAAACCTTCATGTGGGAGTGGGGAGTGCATGGGGGAAAGGTCAGCTTGGAACAAATTCCCCTTTATGGACTTCTCTCGTGGGAGAATCGCATCAGGAGCCTGGAAGCACCCATCCGGCCTTCTCTCTCTGGAGCTCTCTAACAAGATATTAAACCTCAGGGGTCCTAAGAGTCAGGCCTAGACACAAGGGGGCAAATTCTAAAATACATCCCATCAGTCAGTGTCTTGGCAGTGAGCAAGAAAAAAAAATTCTGGCTAATAGAAGCAAATTAAAAGTGTGAGAGGAATTTATAAATAAGGCCATTGGGAAAAATATCCTCCAGTAGGTAGAATGTTAATCTGAAATCCTCTTGCTACAAAATATTAAATATCTAGAAAGGCTAGAAAAAAAGTGACAAAGCATATATTTGAGCTTGGAAGAGCTTGTAAAAAAGAGAAATCTCCAAATAAAATAAAGAGGAAACTAAACCCTTATGAGCAGACCCTGAAACTGCCCTGGTAAGTAGGTGGGGACCTGGGAAGGGGCATGGGGGTGTGCCAGTGTCATTGACCTAAGAGCTTGGGTTTTTATTCCTACACTGGAAAAAAAGAGCAAACCCTGGGCCTGCAAAATTCGATGCTTGGAAAGATTTCTGAATAAAGCCAGGACACTCAGGGGGTACAGCATGTGTAAAAGAACAGACTTAAAAATCCACTAATTCACTTTCTGTGAATAAGGATGCTGTCTATCTTGATTGAGCTCTAGAAGGAAAAATGAAATGTTCTCTTAGAATAAATAACCTTAAGGGCATACCTCACACAGGTTTGAAGTTGAAATTTATACAGTACATGTTGTTTGATGGCCCTGCCTCCCCCAGCACACGAAATTAACAACAAAATGGATCTCTAACAGGGAGGGATATTTTGGAGCACCTAGCAGATGCAAGACTAAAACCTTTCTGGAGGGATGGGCCCTCAACCCAGCTGGCAAAGGTGTCCTACATATAAAGGTGTCCTACATATACATCTTATGTATAAGATGTATACATAATCCAATATTATAAAATATTTTAGTGTAGCAGAAACATCTTGGTTATCTCAAGAATTTCCATTCTCCCACGCTGCTTTGCTTAGAACTTGGAAGTTATCAGACTCCCTGGCAGTTAGGAGTAGCCATATGATTATGCTCTAACTAATAAGATATAAGGAGAAGTATTATATGGGAGCATCCAGGAAATTTCCTTCAAAGACAGCTGGCTTGCACTTTTTGTTCTTTCTTCCACCCTTTGCCCATCCTGCTGTCTGTGGCATGGATGTAATGACTGGCGCTCCATCTTGGACCATGAAGACAACTGTGGAGTCACCATATCAATCCTGGACTATCTATATCACATCAAAACTTTTATATAAGACACTTAAACAAACTTCTATTGCTTATGTCATTATTTTCCTTTTTTATGCAACTCACAGTGACACCAACTCCTGACTAAGGCAACGAGGAAAAAAAAAATCTACCATGAGTCAAGTCAGCAGGAAAAATATGAATAAATAACAGTGCTATGTTCTTAAGAAAATTAGATAATATAAATATTGGGAAGTGATTATAAAATATTGTCTAACAGATTAAAAGAAGAAACACAATGTATGAGAAAAGAATGAGACATTAAGGAAAAGAGTCAGGCATATTTTTAAAAGAAGAAGAAGACAGTAATAAAACTATTGATGTAGCCATTGAATTTTAAAAAATAATAAAAAACCTCAATGGATGAGTTTTATAAGACCATTCTATAGAAGGGAAGGGAGAATTAGTGAACTGGAAGAGATGCATTATAATGAAACTGTAGAACACCAAAGAAAAAAACTGAAAAGCAGTAAGAGAAGAAATTGGTTAACTGAATACTTTTTTGCAATAATAAGTAATTCCAAATCTAAGCTGTTAAAACTCTAGATTATTTTAAGCCTTAAAGGAATGTTATTATGGGGCCTAAATCACATGGCAGCAGCTGTCTCCTAGGCAGCTGTAACCTAGGCAACTGTAACCTTTGTTTCTCTGGCTATAGATTAGTGTTCTTCCTTACCTACCCTGTTTTGTAAAATGTTGCAAATGACCAAAGGGTGCCAGAGAAGACCCTTTCTCTCTTCACTCTTGACCTTTATTATAGATTGACTTCCCTCTTGTCTTTCTCGCACAAAGACTTCATGGCTATCACATTGCCTTAAGATGGAATGTTAAATATACTCTTTTAAATTGGTAAGGAAATGAAAACAAGCCCAAGGAAAATAAAACAAACTGTAACTAATTAAATTATTGTAACTCACAAACAAGCCTTGTGTAGAAAATGTTGTAATCCTACTAACCTTTATTTTCTGCCCATATAAGCAAGGACTTCAGTTTTCACTTCAGAATACTGACCCCATTTCTCTGGAATTTGTGTGTCCCAAATGGCCATTCCCAGCTTTTTGCTTGAATAAACTCTTTAAAACTAGATTTGGATCCTTTCAGTTATTTCAAGTTGACATTATCAACAGAAACAAGATAAAACATAATATAGTGGAATAATATTTTCAAAGTACTGAGAGAAAACCATTGTCAACCTAGAATTCTATACCCAGCTAAATATCATTCTTCAATCAGAAGATTGAGGACAAAGATATTTGTAGATACACAAATACTAAGAGAACTACCACTAACAGACCTTCATTTAAAAAAATTACTAAACACTATAAATCATGAGGAACAATGAATGAGAAGGCAGTATAGGGTTACAAGAGTGAATGACAAGCAAAGAAACTAGTAAACATGAAGGTGAATCTAAATAAACATTAGCTTATTAAGCAATTATAACAACTAATTTGAGGGCATAAAAATAAAGTGGAACTATAATAGTAGGCAATAACAGGTAAAGTGGGAGAAGTAAGATTGGTGCTAAAGCATTAAAAGTACTTTTATTATATATTTTATATACCATATATTAATACATATAGTATATATAACTTATGCAACATATATAACATATATACATGTATTATATTCATAAACTAAAAGAGAATATCAGGTTGGTTTCAAGATAAAAGCATATTGGGAAGTTAAATTACTTCCAGTGAAGTTAAATTTGTAAGTTCAAGTTTTGATGTGATAGTTCTACTCTAAACACATGGGCAATATTAGGGGTTTTAGGGGGCAAACGCATAATTCGCTCTACCCTCATCCAAGTCCTGTGATACAAACATAGCAGTCAGATATATGGAGATCGAAGTATCATTTTATCTGACTACTGATCACAACTTCATTGTATTCTTAGGTGTGCAATGACATACTACATCCTGAACCCCAGAAGTTAGAATGAGTTGCTCACCTAATGACAGATAGTGCTGAGCAGCCTTAGGTCTTCCCCTTTAGGGACAGAGTCTACTCTTGTAAAAGTTATTACATGGAGAAGGATAGAAGGATCCATGCTCTATACAGGAGGTAGATTAAATAAAAAAGAGAGAGGTAGAAAGGGACTGGGCTGACCATGCTCAGCCCATGTAACAGAAGCCCTGAAGTATTGCCATAGGACAGAAGAGCTGATTATAACTGGGGGTATGAGGCTCAGTAAAAGTGACCACAAAAACCACTGGAGGTAAGAACCAAGAAAAAGAAGGGAAGAAATAGCTTAAAGTAACCCCCATACTTAAAATAATTCTATTGAACAAAAGTATAAAACACATAAAGAAACCTAAAGCTACTAAACATAGGCAGCAAAATTAAAAATAAGAACATGTATTCTCTCCACGTAAAATTAATTTTGTTAAATCAGTTTGCCAAAGATACTTTTCAAGTATGAGTATTTAAAATTCTCAGAGAGTAAGAAATAAATTCCATTAAGTAATGCAAAAAATGATGAAATAAAAAAATCAGGAAATGAACAAGAAATACACATGAAAAGGAACTAATTCACATACTTAGAAGTGAACAGTGTAGTCACTGAAATAAAATATTCAGTAAATAAACTCTGAATCAGACACAGTTGAAATGAGAATTAGCAAAATGGAAGATAACAGTAAGGAATTCACTCAGCCTTCAGTAGAAAGAAAAAAAAGATGTATTTTAATTAATTCAAAGAGCAGTGAAGAGACATAGAGGATAGATTGAGAGATTCCAACATACATGTAATTGTAGTTTATTACAAAATAGTAGAGGAAATAAAACAGAAGTAACATTTGATAGAATAATAGAATTCTCCAGGATTGAAGAAAGATGTGAGAACTTTTGGTGGTAGAGGACTGGATGCATTCACTACACTTTTATCCCTTCCTAAATCTCACTAAAATGGCAGTGAAGGGATTTTATTAAATAAGAGCCATGCATCAGCAAAGAAAAAAAAGAACAGGAAAAAAGTCAACAGCAACAAAATTTTGGAAGCTAGAAATAAAATCAGGAAAATCTGAATTAGTAAACTTGAGAAAGCTGAATCCTAAACCAGCAATGGGAAGAATTAAAAGGCAACCCAATTTATATCCCTGAACTCTCCCAAGATGGGACTAAAAACAGGCGAATTGGGTTGAAAGTCGGTGTAGCAATCAATTAACCCCCATACCACCACAGCTAGGCAACTGCTCCTGCTCACCCAACCAAGACTGAAGTTCCTTTCTATAAAGCTGTGGGCCTCATAGTGTGGTTCCAGGACCAGTAGCTTTAGCATCACCTGGGAACTTGTTAGATAAGCAAATTATTGGGCCTCGCCTTTGACCTACTGAGCAGAAACTTTAGGGGTGGAAATCAGCAATCTATGATTTAACAAGCGCTCCAAGTAAAGTTTGAGAATCAATTGCTCTAAAACAAAGGGTGTTTTGAACTGCAGGACCTTAAGCATAATTGAGATAGACATACTATACTGAAAATAGGGGGATTTACTAAAAGTTTACTTACTGAATGTTGAGCCTCAGCATTATTTTCTCCTTGACTCTAGAATGCTGAC
Organism: Eulemur rufifrons; assembly: GCF_041146395.1. Lineage (NCBI taxonomy): Eukaryota > Metazoa > Chordata > Mammalia > Primates > Lemuridae > Eulemur > Eulemur rufifrons. The sequence goes on from NC_090988.1 coordinate 65,669,224, forward strand.
AGGTAGAATACATATATCTTGACTCAGGAAAGACACAAAAAGCATCGTCTCTGGGGAATCTGGTGAACACAAAGGGAAATATCTTAAGGTACTGCCATGGAGGATTCTCCAAGTAAAAGCCCAGCCAGATCACTCTACCTCTAAGCTCACAGTTGACAAATCTGATCATGTGTCTAAAGCCTCTATTCAGCTTTAAAGTTCCCAATTCTGAAATATAGTTAGACAGCCAAGGACTTTCAGACACGCAGATACCTAAGGAAATCTTCTGACATCATATTTTTTTAATTAATGGTACGACATGGAGGACTGGTGAGAAGAAAACTTGAAAATACCCATCAGTCGTATCCTTGGAAAATTAATATTGCAATCATACATAAAACAATGGGAACTGAGAATATTCAGAGACCAAAAAAGAGATCATGCAAATTAAAAATACAATAACAAAAATGAAAAACACAATAGAAAGTTTTAAATTAGAAAATCTCTCAGAAAGTAAAAAAGATAAAGAGGGAAAAATATCAGAAAATAAAATATAAAATAAATAAAACATAAGTCAGGGAATCTAATAACCAAATACAATGTCTAGGCATTTTGAGGAAATGAAACAAAGGCAACCACCAAAAATATAATTCAAGAAAGGTTCCTAGGACTGAAGAACATGAGTTACCTGATAAAAGAGTTTACCAGAACAGCAGATTAAATTTTTAAAAATGGCCTACAGCAAGACATGTCATAGTAAAATTTCCAAATAATAGGGACCAAGTAAAAGATCCACAAGTTTCCAGAGAAAAGACACATCACAAAAGCTCAGGAATCAGATTGGCTTTAGACCAATTTCAAGCTAGAAGATGGAAAACAATGGAGCCATGCCTTAAAAATTCATTCTATTCCCGAACTATTGAGAAAGTGTGAGAGTAAAATAAAGACATTTTTAGATCAGCAAGATCAAAAACAATTACTTTTTGTTCCACTTGTTCAACTTTCTCAGAAAGCCACTTAGAAGATGCACCCCAACAAAATGAGGGAATGATGGGAGTAAGATGCTGGTGTGGGGTTCAAAGGGACAGCCACCCCAGGAGAGAGATGCAGGTGGTCCCTTAAGATGGTGGCAAAGGTAGATCCTGGGAAGATTGCTGTGCACGAGGCACAGAACAATTAAAGAGGTCAGGAGCCTCCTGGAGAGAAATGTCTAGACAACCTCATGTCCATGAGTCTTGAGAGATTTAGATATTTGGCAAAGGGTTTGCAATTTCACCGCTGATTTGTACATGTAATACTAAGTGGGGAAAATGACAAATATTAACTCTAGGAAAAACTAAATGTTGAGAGGGAAAGGAAAAGTAATCAGTTTGCTAAATGAATCACCTGTAAAGATCATTATGTGGGGATAATAATATAAACACTGAATATTTATCTCTCCAAATTATATTATTACTGTATTATAATTAGAAGGATGTGGGGTATGGGAAGTGAGTTAGGTCAGGAGAGCAAAGGGCTAAATTTTCATCTTCCCTTGTGGAAGTCCATAGATAATGCCTAAACTTAAGTCAAAAAGAAGCAATCTGAGACCATTACTAACAGGCATGGGAGTAAATAACAAAACTATTAAATATTAGCTTTTTGCAGTGAAGTAGTTGCCTCTGGGAAGGGGAAAATGGAGAGATGGGGACAGGGAGCTTCATTTGTTATAATTAACTTTGCAAAGCTATTGGATTCTTCAAATTTTATTCCATAATAAATTATCATAATTTTCATAATTTGACTATCATAATTTGAGCCCTATCAGACCAGGAGTTACATCTTGGCAGCTGCCATCATGGGAAAAAGAATGACTTTGGGCCAGAAATAGCTAAAGCTATTTATGTCTTCAAATTTTACTCATATTTTAATAAAAAATAAAGGCAAAAGAAAAAAATGTAAAAGGATAAATGTATCAGATAAAAGGCCTTGAGTATAGCTTTACTTAAAGTACAGTCATTTTTTGGCGGCAATGTACCCAAAGAAGTTACGTTAATTTTTTTCTACTTACATTAATTCATCTTAGTATAATAAACATATTTTTAGGACCAAAAAATATATAAAGATTGTTTTGCAGGTGAAATGAAACGTTCCAAGAAGATGTTGGTCTTTTCGCGGCTCTCAGAAGACATAGCAGAGGAAATGCATAGGAACCCTTCCTCTCCTTTGCTCGGAGACCTTGTTGGAGTAACGTGAGAACCACCGAGGGCATTTGAGACATGCCTGACAATGTCAAAACAGCAAGCGGCCTCATCTTCCATTTCATATTTTGAAATAGGAAAGAAAACAGATGAAATAGCTTTTTCATTATTTTCCACAGCCCAAAAGGAAATTCACTTCAATTTTAATAACATTTCTATTTCTTATTTGTCATCATGTAAACCGTATAAAAATTGCAAACTCTAAATTTGGGGGTAGGGTAGAGGGATGAAAAAGAAAATGTTTCTGTCATCTAGTCTTTTTTTATTGAATTAAAAATAAAACCCATGTTACTTTGGAAGGAGAAAACAGATGGATAATAGTTCAATGAATGGCCGTGAAGTCTCAGGAAGCTGGCTCAGAGCTACACAGGCGGGAAAACACACAAGGTCACACCACAGACCTGGTCAAGTACAGATGCAAGCCCTGCTTCACCTAGCCCTAATCTTGGAGCTTGCACTCATGACATACCAGCTGTGAATAGTGCCCAGCACCACTCCCAGACACTCTGCTCTTCAACCACCAGGGCCACAAGAACCCCACCTGGGATTCGCTTCCCTCCAATATGGGATTCTTCACTTGATTCATCTCAGTGAGGCACACTGTTTAAAGCCACATCTTCCTTGGCATTTGTCTAAATCTGTTTGTGTTGCTATAAAGGAATACTCAAGGGTGGGTAATTTATAAAGAAAATAGTTTTATCTGGCTCACGAATTTGGATGGCTAGAACATTCAAGATTGGACATCAGCATTTGATCAGGGCCTCAGGCAGGTCCTACTCAGAGGTGGCATGTGCAAAGATACATGATGAGAGGGGAAGCAAGGTAGCGGGAGCCAGGCTCTTTTTAACAGCCAGTTCTCACAGGAACTAATAGATCAAGAACTCACCTCCGATGGAGGACATTAATATATTCACGAGAGATCCACCTCCTTGACCCAAACACCTCCCATTAGGCTGCACCTCCAACATTGGGCATCAAATTTCAGCATGAGGCTTGGAGGGGACAAACATCCAAACCATAGTAGCATTCCCTGTCTCTCTTCCATGATACATATATATATATCTCTCCAGATATCTAAGGAAAGCTTATATATATATACATATATATATATGCACACCTAAAACTTACCACCATGGTATAAACTATACAGTTTACCTGTTGATCTTTTTTCCTGTTTCTTCCCTACTCTCTCCACTTGGATGAGAGCCCCGTGAAAGCAGAGTTTTTGTCTGTTTTGTTCACTACTGTATTCTCCAAAACACAAACAGTGCCTGACACACAGTGGACATTCTATAAACATCTGGTGGCTGAACAAATTGGGTTGGCCATGCAAGTCACTTTTTTGAGCCTTAATTCATCCAAAACATGGTATTAATAATAGAAGCTGCATCATGAGATTGTTTGAATGATTAAATAAGATTAGTGTTTGTGTAGTGAGATGGTGGTCCCCTTACCAATCCACCTTGCATAACCTGTTTTCACCTCAACCCTGCCCCATTGGGGCATTTAGACCATAACCCCTATTATACTTTAAGAAAAGCTGTCACGGTAGAACCAGAGAGCAAAGACACTATGTTCTTGGCTTGAAAGTTCAATGCTCTCAGTCCAGAAGTAAGACAGAAACTATTTTGGAGACTATGTGATCTTGTCTTACCACCCATTTCCATAAAATCTTCCATGATAGGGAGGAGGGAAGAGGACTTCAGAGAGAAAGCAAAGCGCTCTCTGGGAAGTAGCCCTTCCCCTCTGCACCACTTCTCCTCCCCAGGTGTCAGCTGCAGAGGAGGGAGAGTGGTCAGAAGCACCGCAGAGACCAAAGGAAAGGGCCCAATGCTGTGCGGCCATCCGGCCATCCGCCATCTGTGGTCTGTGAGATGGCAGCACACAGAGGCCTGGGAGCAGATAGGAGAGATGGCTCTGTGGGGCTCTGGAGGCAGAGACCCTGTGCACCCCTGAGTCTCCAGTGCTCTCAGCGTGGCACTGGGAAACAGCCAGCCTCCCCTGAACTCCATAGATTGGGATTAGAATTAGGAGAGAACCACGCCACAGCAGAGAATAGCAGAAACCATGCAGCCGCGGACCAAGTGGGACAGCCATGCCTGTGTGGCTGGGGGAGGGTGCCAGTGGCCAAGGACCAGGAGTCAAATCCTGTCAGCCACCATCACTGGAAGAAGAATGATCTTGGGCCAGAGCCTTAGCCTTTTCCCCACCCACACCCATGCCAAGATACTTCTCAACCCCAGAACGTAAATGCTATACCCAGTGGAAAGACATCGGTCTCTTTCTAGGGAACAAGTTTGAATTTGCCGAGCTTAACCCAAAAGCAACTTTGAAAACACGGAGGGGACTGAGATTTCCTGGTGATGACTAGAACTGGATCTCTGTCATGCAGAATAGAGGCTTACAGTAAGGTTTTATAAACAAATAATAAATAAAATAAAAATAAAAGTCATAGAACACAGAGAGTTATATTTATTTAACTCACTGAATGTGTGGCCTATGAAAACCATACTTACTAAAATATGTAAAGACCTTATTATAGTATCTGGAATTTAGTAAGCAATGAAATAGTTGGCAGCTGCTGTCATCACTGTTATGACCTGCAAGACACTAAGCCATCCACATGACATGCGTCATCTCTCACTCCCACAATGATCCTGCAAGGAAGATATTTTATTATTTCTCTTTTGTAATTAAGAGACACGGGGCTTGGAAAGATTCAATGATGTGGCTGACATCATGTGCTTAGGAAAGGTCAGAACTGGGCTTTGAACCTAGGTCTCTTGACTCTACCCTGGGCTCCCACACATTGCCTGCTCGGGGGCGGGCGTCCTGGTAGGTTAGGGAGATTCTTGCTCTGCGGGCACAGCTGGCTGGGGCTGCCTGGGCTGGTAGGCACTGCCCATCCTTGAGGCTGCCCCCATCCAGTTAGGGTAAGGACCCCAGGCCGCAGGCGACAGTCCACAACCAAGTTGGCCTCCCCAGGGGTACCCAGGTAGACAGGGGTTGCATTATGATGTGAAGAGAAACCAGCTTTGAACTGGGACACTGCTTGATTTTCCTCAAAGCTCTTCTAATCAGTCAGGCCCAAGACCCTCAAGCCAAAAAGTATGTACGAGAAGAGCAAAGCCCTCTTTCTAGAAGCCTAAAAAATAAGCTGAGACCCCATAGAGAGGAAATCCTTACCCACCTCAGCTGGGGTAGTATCTGGGCACCGCAGTCTAATTCCAGCTGCAGTGGTGGCCAGCCTCTCTTCGTGAGAGCAACAGAGGCCAAAGAGTGGGTCAGTGTCGATGGCGGGGGCTGCAGAACCCAAATGCCAACCCAAGAGCACCAGGGAGTCACATGGGTCTCTGCTGGAGATGTGAGGGAACTGGATGCAGGAGTCAGGGTCATTTCCATACTTATAACCACATACCCTTGGATTTTCCTCACTGAGCGCAGGGGAGCTGGAAAAACAAGGACAAGTAATTATGCATTGACTTCAGGATAACTTTGCTGTTTTTCCCCCTCTCCTCCCACAAGTAGCACACACACACACACACACACATGCACATACACGTACACGCAGACACATGCACACACACACCACTCAGAGCCCTGGACCCATTCTGCTCTAGCAAAGCTGCCTTTTCTGCAATCAAAGTGGTCTTTCACATCCAGGAACTTATCTGTTATTTAAAGGATTTCCCTTGCCTAATGCTTCATTTTCTCCCTCAGTTCTCTACCCTAGCTGAACACTCAGCGCAGATTATCTCCTGGTGCTTTCGGGCCCCTGCTCTTCTGATGCTTCTCTCTGGGCGACAGGCCTGAGCACAGACTCGCAATGGAGATGCTTGTGCCCTGCTCTGCTCAGAGAGTCCCCAGGACAGTGCTGTCCAGGAAGGAAGGACCCAACACAATCCCAGCACAAGGCCTCCTGAGCTGTGAATCCCGGGCCATCCTCAACCAGATGCCCATGACCCCATGGCATGAGGACAGTGAACATTTGGGAAACAAAACTGTAGACTGTGGAGGGGTTTCTATTTTTCACGGGGATTGATGGCCAAGGCCACAAAATCAGGTACCAGAGGTGAGGCCAGTTAAACCTGCCTGTTAAAGTTCCACCCCATCCCTGTCTTATAAGATCTCAAGTTCATGCATGAAGATGGTGTAAGGTGTTGTTCTTTGAATGGAAATTTTTTGAACTGAAGCCCAGGAAGGCAGAGACAGACTTTTCAGCACTAGGAAACTTTAGGAGATTGAGCAAAAACCTCTGGCCAATGACACGCCCCATCCACACCCAGCAAAAGGGAGGGGATTTCTGTATCTAAGACATAGGCTGAAGTGTCTTTTGTTCTAAAGGATGGCAGTTCTCTGAGCAGGGTGAGGGGAAGGCCAAAGCTGCCTCAAGTCATGCCCAGAGAGACAGCCAAGAAGCCTTATGCCCCCTCTGATGGTGGCTTCTCCGAACCATGATGTCTTTATCCTCATAAAAGCTCATCTCTCTGGCAGAGAAGGAAATCGCCCAAAGCCAACACATAAATCAGACCTCAGAGAGCTCCACGATAATAACTTACCATTACTGAGCTTTTGTAACATGTCAGGCCCTGTCCTAGGTGTGATTTGGTTCTCAGACTTTGTAACCCTTACAACTACCCTCTGAGATAGGTACCATTTACCACCCCCATTTTACAGGTGGGGAAACCAAAGCAGAGAGGTTAAGTAATTGCCTAAGGTTACACAGCTAAGGAGTGACTGGGCTGGGATTTGAACTGAGAGTGAAGCCACCTCACCCCACTGCCTCAGTTGGGCTCACTTCTATTAGAGTTCTTCACCCAATGTGTTGCCATGCTTTGTTTGCTCATTTATCCCCGCCACCCCTGACCACAAGCTCCTTGAGGGTAGGCACTATGTCTTACTCATCTCCTTTTATCCTCAACTCCTAGCAAAGGATGTGTCTCTAGTGGATGCTCAATAACTGCTGAGTTGAACAATGGGTCTATCCTTACAAAGCTTGCACTACTGCAAGGGAGAAAAGTAGCTAAGAAAAAGGAATACCTGTTGAACTCTTGCCATGCAAACAGCATCAAGCTAAGCACATTGCACTTATTTTCCCCTTGACTTCCCCGGAATTCTCTGAGAGGTATTAACCTAGTTTCACTGGAAAAAAAAAAAACAAACAAAAAACCCTGAGGCACAGAGAATTTAAGTGCCATGCACATGGCCACACAGCTAGGACTCTCATTTAGACATTTGGCTCCAATTGCCCACGCACTTCATTTATGACCTGATACACTGCCCCTGGGCTACAAGAACAATGAAGAGCCTAAGGCAGAGGTTATTCCTTCCAACTGGAGGATCAAGGAGGTCTTCCTGGAAGAGGCAGCACCTGGCCTAGATCTTAAAGGATGAGTAGGATCTGGACGTGCAGAGCTGCACAGACAAGGCAGGGCACTTATGCAGACGTAATTGTGTGAGCAAACACACGGAGGCAGAAAACTGCCTGCAGCCTGTGCAAGAAAACCAGAATGACTTGCACTTGGCTGCGGCTCAGGATGAATGAAGAGGAATGTGTGAGACTGAGTGAGAAAGGAAGTCTGCAGCCAAACTGCAGAGTTTTGAATGATAGACCTGAGGGTTTGGATTTTAGTTACAGGGCAATAGGGAGCCACCGAGTGCTTTTGAACTGAGAGTAATGTTTCAGAGTCGTGCTTAGGATGATCTCATAATCAGAAAGAGAGTGGTTTAAAGCAGGAAGCTATAGGCATAGAGATACAGGATAAAGAGCAATTAGAATCCCTAGAAAAATGGGATCAGTGCCTTAACCAGGAATGGAGAGGAAGGAATGGAAACAGTGGATAATTTAAAGCCAGAACCAATTATTTGGCAGCTGGTAAGGTGTGAGGGCTACGACGCAAGAAAGAGTTAAGAGAGATGTTAAGGTTTCCTTCTGGCTCAGAGGATGACAGTTCCCTTAGCAGAGCGCATGTTCGTGGGAGACAGACCTTGTTAGGGCTGGTGGGTGAGCGAAGCTAATGAGCCGTTTCCCCCCACACTGGGAGCAGTTTCTAAAGGGTCAAATCTAAACTCCAGGTCATCTACCCCCTTAGCCAGGAGAGCTCCAGTTGGTAAGTCAGGGCTCAATTTCCATTTTTTTAGACAAATTCTCTTTCTAGATTTGATTTACGCAGGGCAGTGTACAGCTGATATCAGTGTCAGGCATCAATAGCCACCACGCGTGCACACACACACACACACACGCACACACACGCACACACACGCCCACCACCACTAATAACCGGCGGCTTAATGAAACCCCCTCCTCTGTGCGAGCCGCATTAGTGACTTGATCCGGTAATAGAAGACAAGCCGTACAAATTGAAAACTAAAAACTTCCAGATTCCATCCTGCTCTTCCTTATGTCACTTATTTTATGCTGCATGAATTGGATATTAGTTTCCCCGTTTCGCTGAAATGTCGGATCACTAGGGTAGCTTGAGCAGACTCAATTTCGCTTCGAGTAATAGAGTGAGATTATTCAAAATTATTTCCAGTGGGCTGAGCCTGCCTGTTCCTTCTGTTATGAGAATAGAAGTAAACAACTCGCCACCCTCCTCGCGAGCTGACATCCTTGACACAGCGCCCCTTTGCCCGGCTCCTTAATCGCAAGAGCATTTTGGTTTTAGCCACGCTCAATTAATTCATCCAGGAAAGGGTCCAGTCGGAAAGAGTTGATTTAAAGTGAGATAAACTGGGCATCTGCTTGGAAAACCAGATGATCCCAAATATGTCTTTCATCGTGAGAAAATGAAGAGCTCTCTCCACATTTAAAGCAGTAACTTCTCGGCAGCATTTTTATTTATTTATTTTTTCTCCTTGAGAGTTTAAGCAGGAGCAGGAGGAGAAATAACCAAGGGGCTGCCTCTGCTGGGACATGCCAGGGCCGTGCTGTTGGGATGAAGAGACCTCCCAGACACGCACCGTCCCTGCTGCGCCCGTGGGCCTGGCAGGACCAGGTATAAAGGGCTGGGGGGTCAGAGTCGCATTTTTAATCCCTTGCTAGACGCACACAGCTGGTTCCTCTCCTGCAGTTGAGCAGGAAAGAGCTGAGCTAGCACTTGGGAAAGTGGGATATCAACATTTTTTTTTGCTCAAATTTGATAAGCAGCCAAAGATTAGCACCTTCCTCAAATCTCCATTTTGAACAATGTTCCTTTCAAGGCATCCAAATTGGCGAGAAAATCCGGGCCCTGCAGACAGCCCTGAGGAGAGAGGATAGGGAGAGGATAGGGACGGGAAGGAAGATGTGTTGTGACCAGCCCCAAATCCACAGCTTTCAAGGCAGCCACATTCACGTGGGGGAAGAAGGAAGCCGCACCCTGTGAGTTTTCCACCATTTGCGCCCTCCTTGGGGCTGGCTTCATGGTGTTCCTGGCTAAGAAAGGCGGGCAGACACTGAAGCATCTGTCCAGTGGGCAGGAGGACCCGGGACCTCAGTGGCCTCGAATCACCCCAGGCATTCTGCTTCAACTGTGCCGAAAGCATTACATGGCACAAACAAGCTGGGGAAATCAAGGACCAACCAGAGCATTAAAAACAGGCTTTTCTGGCCTCCCAGGGAAGGCTAAGGTTTCGGCTCCGCTGCCATCTCCTCACATTTTCCACTGATGTCACCCCAGGCAAATAATTGGCGGAGAGGAGACTTAAAGGGGAAGAGAGGGGCTATGTGAACAGAGCCGTGGAATAGGGAGGGAAGCAGGGCTGGGGCTGGCCCCAGCTGGGACCACAAGGATCTCACTCTCACTTGGCGAGCAAGACCGAGGGCCAGCCATGTGCTGGAAAATGAAACCCTCTTGTTGTTCCCTGATCACAAACATGCCAGTGTGGGTAGGCTTCTCCTCCAGAGAGGGGAGACCACTGCTCTGCACCAGACCTGATGGCTCTATCCCAGCCAGGGAGGCAGCTTGGCAAAGCCTAACGGAGGCTGGTGAGCTGCAAGGGGGTTCTGGTCCTGCCTCCATGTGCTGTGTGACACTGGAAGATTGCAGCCCTTCTCTGGGCCTCAGCTGGAACTGGTGCTTGGTCAGTGACTCTGATTGTATAACGGGCTGTTCAGTGAATGTGTTACCAACAACCCAATTTGAAGGTCTCTGCAGATAAGCTTCTTCAAACCATCTGAATTCAAGAAATAGTAATTAAATGCTCCCTTATGTGCCAGGCATTGTGCTAGTCACTTTGCCTCACACACATTTGTCTGACTTATGTATCAGAAAAAATGACCAGTCACCTGTTCTGTGCAATTGCTTTGCTAGGCACTGGGGATGAAACAGTGAGCAGGACAGACACAGTCCCTATCCTCTCAGAGCTGATGTTCTAGCTCCCTCATTTGTACCAGGCCACACTAAGATACAGTATTATCAGCTGCATTGATAAATGAGGAGATAGCAGCTCAGAGAGGTGGAGTGACTTGCCCAAGGTCACCCAGCAGTCAAAACAGAGTCAGGAGAGGAACCTCTGTCTTCTGGCTCTGAATCCATACCTCTTCCCAATATACAACCCTGAATCCCACTCACAGAGTAGCAGGGGACGCTGAAACAATCTCCCCAGCCCATTAGAAGAAAGGAGGGAGGGGGAAGTAAATTCCTGCCCTGAAATTCGCACAACAAAATATTTTTGTAAATGCTGTCACCAGCCATCATGCTCCAGGAGGCCAAAGCTCTGATCTGCCCAAATTCTATTCCTCTACTCCAAATATTTCTTATACCAACCAGGCAAGAAATGCTGAAGGGGCTGACCAAAAAAATAAGGCTCTAATAATAATAATAGGCTTACATTAAACCAAATAAAGTCATTCTGAAATGACTAAAGAGAAATAGCAGAGGAGAAATGCCCCTGGGCTCACACTCTGTTTATGCATTGCACATTATACCTTTTCATCACAATTACCTAAAGTGGTACATTTGTACTTCCATAATGTATGGAATTCATTACATAGTTTTGCAATGAAATTATCACACTGTGCCTGGGACATCTGCACCCTGTCATACATCATTCTATTCATTTCTAGTTAATTTAATCCCAATATCTGCCCACATGATAAGACAGATGTTCAACTACGCTGCAGCTTCAATGGTTTTCTGCCTTGAAGAAAGTTGAAGCCGTTGAAAGAAATGACATCTCTCAGACAGAAAGCTTACAGTATTAAAAAGTTGGGGGATTTTGCCACTTCACTATTATTAGCTTTATTATTTGTTGGTCTATCATAGTAACTTCTGCCGTGAGGATCAACATGTGAGATTAACAGAGGCATAAGGCTAATGGGTGTATTTGTATAGCCACTGAAAATGAATCCCCATCAAAACTGGTTGAGAAATATCTACATGTCACACAAAAGAAAAACATCCAGATATTTTGCACTAGTATATTAGTTACATTTGCTGCTTGGGGGCGGGGGCTGGGTTGGGTTCTGGCTTGAGTCTTTCCCACGTGCCTGCACCAGCCTGGACGTCTGACTCACGTGATCTCCTCCACTCCTCACTGCTGTCCTGGGAGGTGGCCACTATGGTGATCTCCCCCAAGAGTCCGTGACTTGTATCCTTCCTGCTTTCCACCACTTCTCTGATCGAGTATCCCAGTCTACAGTGTGGCATGCACAGGCCTTGAAGATAGCTTCCCTTGGGTGTGAATTCTGGCACTGGGTAACTTGGGGGGAGTTACTCGACCCTCTCAGAGCCTCAATTTTACCATTTGTATAAAGTAAATGATATCAACTATTTCACAGAGATGCAAAGATTCGATAATACATAAAGAATGTTGAGCATATGGTTGGCTCACTCATGTAAATAATAATATTAAAAATACTTATAACAGTAAGAGTAGAAATTTTCATATATAGTTCCTACCTCCCGGTAGACTCTTAAGGACACAACCAACATTACTATTATTATTAACATCGGTATCATTGTTATTTTTCCACAAGGAATCCTGTTACACCAAAAACAATCCATGCCCCCAGAAGCCTCAAGTTAAAATTATTTCTAATTTTTGCAGTGGTCAGCTATTGTCCTTATGAGATCACACAAAATTTGCAGTGGGCCCTGGAATGCCATAGGTAAGGGAGTCACAGATGAAATAAAAACATTATTTGGAGCTGGGACAGAAGGGTATGAATGTATCATTTGTACAACCTTCAAGTAGGCTGCCCGTTGAAGACATGAGGAATCACTGCACTACAGATAAAGAACCTAATTGTTTCCAGCTCCATTTATTCAAGAAATGTCTAATGAGCCCCAATTAAGTGCCAGAAACTGTGTTGGGCTATTATGTGGGACGGGGCTGCTGAAGACATAGACTTTATATTAATGTAAACATGGTCATATATACACACACGCATATACATGCACACATACATATATATTTTATATATGATATTATTTTTATATAGAGATATAGTTTAGCACAAAATAATTGACTAGACCATGAGTCCTGATGGGGCTATAGGTATTTTGGGATCCCCTGCACCTTTAGCATGCACGTTGCTCACTAAATTGCAGGCATGTTGCTCAGGAGGCATAGCCCAACTCTAAGGGAACCTTGCAAATAGGGTTGCTATTTAATTTCAGCAGAAAAGCTTCAGTGCCCTTTTCCCACCATCTGGAGATAGTTCAGTATAAGTACTCCATTCTCTTTCCTTCCTACTTCTTTTCTATTCTGTTCTGAATTCCCTCACTTACATACGGACGCATCTGTGGTACTTACCTTCTGCATCACACTTGATCCCTGTGCCACCTTCTACACACATCGACACACAGTGTCTTCCTTATTTTGCTTCCTTCTAACTTGCTCATAGGCACAGCAAATGGCTTGTTGATGGTTTCATTGAAGGACCGAGTGAAATCTGGCTTTGTGTCCATGTCTGCCACCCTGTCCCACCACTGAAATGACCTCTGCTTGTCCCACTCTTTCTGTGTAACTTTGGAAGGAATGGAGCACTCGGCAGTTGATCTACAGAGGCCCTGGAGTAAGGGAAAAGACAAGGTGGATACACAGACTCCACGTCCGTCCTCTCATCCAACATGAAGCCTAAAGCTATGGGATTCTGGGTGGGCCAGCAGGAGATAATAGATTTAATGATTGAGCCAAAACTGAGCAAATGTCACAGTACTTGGGATATGGAGCGATGCTGTGAGTGATGGAGAGTAGAAATGGCATTAGGGCAAGCAACCCCTGGCCACCAGGCCTACCTGATTCAGCAGCCTCAATGCTAAGCCAAGATTCAGAACAATCTGGTTCCCCGGTCAGAGTTGGGGAGTCATGTTCCTGAGATGACTACCTCAAGTGGGAGCCAAAATCAGAGATAAAGGTGGCCTTAGAGATCAGCTAGGCCAACCCTCTTTCACAGAAGAGAAATGTGAGACGGGGGAAAGTGTTTATGCCACCAATGCACCACCTTTTAACGCCATGAGCACTTTTTTGTCTGTGTCCCAACTGCCTCACCCGGTGGTGGGCCCGTGGTGGATGTTCAGGGACAATTGAATGAACTAAGGTGAGGCGAGGCCCAGACAGCTCAAAGGGCACACCAAATTAGGGGCAGAGCATTCAGTGGAACTTGGATTCCTCAGCTCAGATGCCTTTATTTCTAGTTCTGGTCACCAGACAGCTTCGCCTTTTCAGAGTCACGAACCCAGAAGTTTCAGGACGGTCAGGAATAGCTTGCCGGAGGGCCGATCTCATCACTGTCATCACTCACAATGTTGCCCCTTATCCCAAGTCCTGTGACATTTGCCCATCGTGGCTTAAATTCAGAAATCTATGGTCAAGTCCTTTTATTCTCTGAGTGCCTGTTTCATCTGGGTGTCTTTAACTTGAGGTGATTGGTCTACATCACTTGAATATGTACTCCGAGATTATATATTTCTGTTCACTGCTGAATTCTCAGTGCTTAAAACAGTACCCTGGCATAGTGGGTCCTTCACGAATACTTAGAGAATAAATAAGTGAGTGGATAATCCAGGCATTCAATTAAGTTTCAGCTCATTGTCCCAAACTATTAGAAGTCAATTCCTAGAGTTCTGCTTTAAGAAAAAATGTAAGGCAGTTCCTATGCTTTCTGGGAGAGAATGTCATGATTAATTAGCAATGCCTGCCATGGGCCCAGGAGCACATAGTGTGGCATGGGCATTTGCTACCACCAGACAGGATTATTAGGTGGTGGGAGAAAAAAGAGGAAGGAAGACATGCATTTGGGGTTTGTGGAGGGGACAAGGAGTGGGAAATAAGAGTCAAAGGTGGTATGAAAGATAAAAGCCGCTATCTCCCACCTCCAAATCCCTCTGATGGTGATACTGCCAACGTAAGAGGAGACACATGCATGATATCCACACAAGGGTTCCTTCCACTTGAGCCCTAGCTAAGTGCTTCTACCAGCGCTCTGGGATCTCTGCTTCAGGGGGTCCCCTCTCCTCTCATGAAGCAGGGCCACGTTAGGCCCCCTTTCTAAGTGACAGAATCTGGATGAGCTACCAGCACATTTCCAAACTAGAGCAGAGCCCTGCCTGGAGGCTGGTTCTGACTAGCGGGGGCTACATAGCTCAAGTTCTAGGCTCAAACGGATCTTCAGCAACCAGTTCTGCAAATTATGCCTTGATTGACACAGGAAAAACAATTTATCTTCTTTATGTAAAATGGGAATAATAAAACTACCACACCACTGGACTAGGCAAAATAATCCAGGTAAAGGGATTAGCACTCCTTGTGTCTTTGTATTAGAAAAATCTTCATTTAGCTTTATTTTACTTTAGACCAGCCACTTATAGGCAGCACCAATATTGTTCCCAAAGATCCACCATTGCTTAAGTGGATGGAAAAAAGGGGGCCTCTCCTCTGTGGTTTGCTGCAATAGTAGTTGCTTTTCCCAGATCCTGGAAGCCAGCTTAATATTGAGTTCCCTGGCTGGGGGCCTCCAAATAAGCCCTGAGCATATTGAATTCCAGCTGTTGAGTTGAGGAACAGCTGGAAATTACACAATTGACACCTAAATGGAGGCGATGATCCTTGTACAATCACCTCTCGATTACCTGCACGTAGCTTTCTTCCTCAGCCGTGCATATTTTTCTGTGGTTGCCCAGACTCATTCTGACTTCTCATGCTCGCCCTAGCTGTATGGTATTGGCCACGGGGTGTGTGTGTGTGTGTGTGTGTGTGTGTGTGTGTAACTGATTATCGTAGCCAAAATCACACACAGCCTGGGGAGTGCACAGTGATTTCTATCATCTGTGCCTCTGCTTCCTAATGTATGGAGAAAACTGAAGCATTCCTTCACACACTCATACGTTGGGCAGAGCAAACCATTCTTGGCTGTTTTTCAGCCCCAGAGCCTGAAGCAGCAATTGTTCCTGAGAGACTGAACGGTGTGGTAGGAAAAGCACAGACTTCTGCTGTTGTGAAGTCCAATTCCCAGCTCTGCCACGTTCAGCTGCATGACCTTGGGCAAGTTATTTATTTCTCTTTCTTACAGATACCATACAGATCCAAGGTCACCTTTGGGATTACTGACTCTAAAGTCCCTTTGCCTGGCCAGAAGGCAATGCTGCCTTCCTCATGTTCTGCACCGTTCCAGTCTCAGCCCACACAGGTGTCTGTACCTGGAGCCCTTGCCTAGCTCCCTCTACTCCCTTCTCCATCACTCCCTCCAACACAAACTGGGGTGTCTTTGTGGTCTGGATAGAGGTGGGAGCCTCCCTGTGTCTCTCCTGGACTTTCTTTTCCTTATGAAAAACAAGGAAAAGAGACAAGCGTTTATGGTGTCACTACTATCTTCCAAGGGCTCTAATTGCTGATAAATCCATCAAGTGTCATCCCTGATTTATAGAAGAGGTGTCTGAGACTCACAGACGTGAAGTGACTTACTTGCTCTCCCACAGATAGTGACTAAAACGGCAGCTGGCTTTGGTGACCAGCCAGGAGAAGCAGCATCCAAGCCAGACGGCAAGGTCACAGGCCCCTGGCCTAAAGCTCACCCCCTAATTTTGTGGCAGTGACCTGGGAGGGAACCTATGAGAGTGGCAATAGACACAAGGTGACTTCAGGAGCAGTACTTAAGGCTGACAAGGAGGGAAACATGGCAGGGACCAGGACAGCTGGTGACGGAATGGCTGTGAGTCCCCATGCAGCTCTGCCAAGCAGAGAAGGGACTGGGCAGGGGAGGGGAACAGAGGCGCCCCAGGGACGAGGCTGGAGACTCACCTTGTTGTTGTTCTGTTGTTACAGAGACCGGCATCATGTGACTTTCCCTTCTCAGGCTGGAGCAATCTAAAGGGAAGCCTCTGACACACATCTCCAGAAAGATCACCCCTACCGTCCATGTGCATTCAGAGAACATATGTTGGGTGCCTGCTCAGGGGCTGGCATGGTTTGGGATTCAGGGAAGACAGCAGTGAGCAGGACAGACAAGGTCCTGCCCTCATGGAGCTTCTGTTCCTATGAAAGGACCCAGATGACAAACACAAACAACTAGTGGTTCTGACCCTGGGCTGGTGCTGCCTGCCCAGAGGAGGCAGAGGATATCTGCGAGAGATACGGGGGGTGGGGGGGGGGGTCTCCAGTTGTTGCAAAGACTCTCCTCCCATCTCATCCCCATCCCGGTATTAGATTGGGCCAGGAATGTGAAATGCTAAGTCTCCTGCAATGAAAAGCTCATTTCTGTATAGTGAATATTTACCCTGCTCAAAATACCAGATGCACCCTGGTTGAGGACACCGTGGGAAATGCAGAAAGAAATTATAAGGCTCTGCACAGTGACAGATGCTAGGCAGGAAAGAAAACAAGGTAATGAGACAGAGGGGGCAACGGGACCTATTCTAGATTGGGGGAGGTAGAAGGTCGAATGGTGGCCCCCAAAAGATAAGCCCGTGTCCTAATTCCTAGAACCTGTGAATGTGACTTTATTTGGAAAAAGAGTCTTTGCAGATGCAGTAACTTGAGGATCTGGAAAGAGGAGATCATCCTGGATGATCCAGAGGTGCCTTAAACCAATGACAAGTGCCCGTGTAAGAGAAAGGCATCAGAATTGACACAGTCAGGACAGGTGAAGACACAAGGAGGAGACAGCAATGTGACGATGGAGGCAGAGATTAGAGTGATGTGTTCACAAACCAAGAAGACCACGGATTGCCGGCAGCCACCAGAAGTTAGCAGAGAGACACTGAGTGGATTCCTCCCCCAGAACCTCTGGAGGGTGCGTGGCCCTGTCAGTACCTTGATTTCAGATGTGTGGCCTCCAGAACCGTGAGAGAGAAAAACTGTGACAGCACACAAATACAGGTGGTCTCAGAAGGCTTCTCTGAGGAGGTCACATTGATGCTGAGCCCTGACTGTTCAGAGGGACCAGCCATGCAGTGAGACACCAAAACGCCTCAACCTCGGGCTTCTCTAGATCTGAGGAGAGGTGAAGTCCTCAGGCCAAAAGACCCATGCAAGGGGCAGAATAAAGCAGTGTGGCCGTGTGGGCCAGGTCCCGACTCCTAGGGTTTCAATTCTGACTCTATTGCTAATTAGTAGCTGTGTGACTGGACAAGTTGTGATCTGTGCATCCTTTTCTCACCTGAAAACAAGCTTAATCCTAGTGCCTCTCCCAAGCCGAAAGGAATGAGTTAATCAACAAAGTGTTTGGCCCAGAGTGAGCTCTCAATAAATGTTAGCCTTAATCACTATTATTATGACGATTATTATTATTCGAAGTCACAAATGGCCCGAATTCTCTTTCTTGATCACAAAGACTTAGGTGGGAAGGCTGAGGCTGTTTGTAAAACTGTGAGAGAGCCACCTTTTGCCAGCTGCGTCTTCAGGGTTGGGACTTCCCATTTAGAGTGAGTGGCCCAGGCTGGGGCAGGAAGGGAGCACCCAGCTCACTGGCCGTGTTGCACAGCGCAGAGTCCTGCCTGTCAGAGACCCATGTACGTGCCACTCAGCTCCCCCTTTAAAGGCACAGAGCCACCTGATAAGCAGATGACTGTCAGATCCTCTGCTCCCACACCTGAGGGCCCGAGGGAAGGGAGAGGCCCTCTGAGCTGAGGGCTGGCTCTGCAGGCAAGCTAGGTCCTGCACCACCCCTCCCTCTTTGGGCATTTGAGGGCTCAGGAAAAAAAAATATCCTGATGCAGATGAAGTGGCTCCAAGAGGAGAGGCTGGTGCCCTCTGTAAGGTAAGACACCTCCCCGAGAGGTGGGAACTGATCCCCAGCCTGCGGTCAGCAGGTCGCTGCACTGTGCCTCCCCACCCCTAACATGGGGCAAGACAAGGTCAAGGTGGGGCCCTGCAGGGTCCGTGTGGGTCAGCAGGGAGAGGATGACAGTCTCAAGCTACGGAGGTCCCTGGGACAGGGGAAGCACTGAGATAAGGTTGCGGTGAGGACTTAGGGAATGGGTTCATTTATTCAGCATGTGAGTAGTTTCGGTGGCCCTACCACATCCCAGGCATGAGCTAGGTTCTGGGCACCTAATGATGGGCTAAATCAGACAATCCTGCCCTCCTGGTGCGTACAGTCCAGTGGGGAATTGGTGTCTAACTCAATAACCCCACAAATAAATGTATAATTAATTATAGTCATATAAACTTTCTGTAGCCACCCCAGTTTCCCCAGCCCTCTCCCCTAGGGCCATGCTCCAGACCTCTCTACACTGCGTTCAGTCCTCAAATCCAGCTCTGATGCCTACCAACCAGATATGTGACTCCACAGTGTCCGCCCCAGGCCTGTGCAGGGGCCTCCCTCCTATTCTCCTTCTGCTATCAGGGGTTCATTAGGTCCCGCCTTGGTCTCTGAACTATTCTCTCCCTCCAGGCTTTGCTCTTCCTCTTTATGAGTTTTCCAAAAGAGAAAAAGTAACAATTACTTAAACAAGAGGAGAGTGATCACTTTTAACCCAGAGGATATTGTTACAACAACAATCCTGTGCTTATCAAGTACAGATAAGTTTCCAGGTGTGGGCTGGGTGTACCACCAAGATTTGCAAAATATTCCACCCTTTTTTTATCTCACAGTTGCAAAGTTGTCAAGTGCTGGCTTCTGCTTCCCAGAGTGTAGCCAAAAAGGTTAACTCAGAGGTTGGTATCTGCTGATGAGATGAAATACCATTCCCCAGTTCTAGACCCTCAGCAACTCCAAAGTTTTCTTTGCTTGCATTAGTTTCACTATTTCTACAGAATAGGAAGAGTCACCACTTTAAAAAGTGGCCATTTGTAAACTGATCATTTCAACCAGAAGGGGGTGGGTACCCTTACAATGCTGGCAAGCAAGACAAGGCCCGGGTGGGGGGTGTGAAACCAGTAAGTATCAGGATGGAAACTGACTGCTTGCTGCCTTTCACACTGAATGGCTTCACCAGTGAGCCTGGGAGTTGATATGGATCTAGGATTAAAATGTCATTCAAAGTATATAGGGTTATGGATGAAAGAGTATCCCTGCCCTTAAATAATAGTTTGCCAGACACCTCCCAGTATCTCTGAAGGCTGAGAACCAGGCTAATTTCCTGACTACAGAGGTCCTCTGATAGACATACCATCCCAGGCATCCCAAGTATTAAATTCCATGCTTGTATATATGAGTGTGTAAATGGTATACATGCAAAGGGTGGGGGGCACTGAGCATTAGAAATGGGTTTGTAGACCCTTCCATCTATCTGGCAAAGATTTCAAGGCCCAGTTCCATCAACTTAGACACGCAGACGTAAATCAGACACAAAGAGTTCACACCTAGTAGGGGACACTCAATATGTACACAAATAATGATGGCACACTGCATAACATAAGTGTTATGGTTCAAACAGAACATCACAGAAGTCTGGGGTTGGGGAGAAAAGTTATGGCTAGTTCAACTCATGGGGCATCAGAGATTTCAACTGTCCTTGAGGGTCTCACTGGACAGGTGAGGTCCGTTTAGACAGACTGCACAGCATCCACAAAGGCACGGAGGGGAAAAGGAGGAGAAAGTTCAGAGGAGAGTGAACCAGGAATTATGAAAGCCCTGCCAGCAACAACTGTTCATTTCAAGAGGGTTCTCCTGGAGACTTTATACGAAAGCATCCTTTGCATCCTTCCACCTGTCACTTCCCACCCTCCCAAGCCCTAACCAATCAAAACCTCTTCTTCATTATCATTCTCAATTGTAATGACTGCAGCACTCTCTTCACCTGAACTTCTCACAGGTGCTCTACCTGCCCTGCAAGTGAACAGGTCACCCTTAGAGACTGTCTACCTGAGGAGACAACAAGATGCTAATCACTGTATGCATTTAAACCAAAACAGAATGACTTCTTGTTTGACATATTATAAACAACATATGTGTCTGGGAGTTCTAAACCCAAACCAGTAAACAAATACTAGTTGGTGACTTGGGGTGGTGGCAGTCATGTCAAGGAGGATGACCTGAGAATGTCACATCAGACAAGGGGAGTGGGCTAGAAATGTAGTGACCTGAGAGAAGGAAGAGCAGGTCCGAGAGAATGAAGAGCTCACTCAAAATCATCAGCTGATGAATGGTGGGACCCAAATCTTCCAAGTCTTTTCGCAGCACTGTGCTGCCTGGATAGTGTTTAACATTCAAACCTAGGAACACTATCCGTGTCCATCTGCCTAAATAAATTACAGGTTGCTAAAAATGGCACTGCTGGGTGTTAGCATTTATGTTAGAAATCCCAAAGTTAAAAATAGTTTTCAAACATTATGAATTTTTTTCTTCAAAAGTGATGTTCAGATGATTCTCTAATTTTGGCAATTAAATGTACTCTCATAATTATGTGTCCGCTGGCACCGACTTCCTGTCCATGTGCCCAAGTATCATGTAAAAATTAAGAACTCAGGCTCTGGAACCAGACTGCTTGGTTTCGATTCACATGCTAAGGTGTAGGAACTTAAATGTGATTCTTAACCTCTCTGTATCTAAGTTTCCTTACCTGTAAAATAGTACCTCTCTTATAAAATGTTGTAAGATGATGAGTAAATACATGGTAAATGATTATGATAGTGCCTGGCACATGGTAAGAGTACAACGGACGTTTGCTATCATTATTATCATTGGTGATATTGTTATTTAATGGCTAAAGCTCTCTACCTTCATGTTAATGGCTCGGGATTTGATTAGAATCGAGCATGCTACCAATGGTCTTTATCCAGGCATCTCTACTCCATGTGACCAGATGTGAGCTACTTACTCAACCCCTGAATCAAATACCTGGCAGGGGAGAGATGGCACATCCAAACAGGTAATACAGGAGAATTTAATGGAGGAACTATTTATAGAAGTGTGGGAAGGAATAAAGAAAACCAACAAGGAGTGGTATAGCACCCCAGGGCTAGCAATAGTGGGGGCACAGCCAGTGCTTGCCCTGAAGGGGAAGTGGAGGAAGTGGTTGTGGGAAACTAAAAAGAGAGCTGGAGCAAGGATCACCAGATAGGTCCTCCCCAGAAATGGAGATTACCAGCCAAGGTACTCGTCAGAGAAGGAGTCGGGTTCCCTGTTCTTTCCTGCTGGTACTTCTCAACAAGCAAACTCAACCACAGCCACAGGGCAAGAGAGTCTGAGCACAGCGGTCCAGAGAGGCCAGCCTCCTGGGGCACAGGCTGAACTGAGAAGGGTAGAAGGTAGAGGGACTGGTGGTAAAGATCCATCACAGTCCCTCACTCACTTTGCTGTGATGATCTACAGAGAAGTCACCAGTGACAGCAATATGTCTCTAACCATACCTGGAAGAACAGGGGTTCTTTCTTAAGGCTTCCCAACTGGCATGTGGCTTATGAAAAACTTTTTGGCTCAGTATTTTCTGTGCAATTTTAAATCCTACTGAAACCTCACTGCAATTAAACTAATGAACTAAATAAAAGTAAAACACATACTGCACTTCAGAAGGTACGAGCCTTGATACCTAAATTCTGGGTTCAAGTACTAGTTCTACTTCTTGCCACTGGAATGACCCTGGAGACTGAGTGAATTAAATTCAGTGGCAGTGAAGACAGGAAAAGCAAGATGTGACAAACATTTAAATAGCACATGCAACAGGTCTTAACGAATGCTTAGATACTGGGGGTATGCATGCATAGGTGTTGAAGGGTAAGGTGGAAGAAGCCAGGACAATGGTGAAGCCATCAACTGGATGAGGGACATCCAGGCAAGGAGATAGCTTCTTTTTCTCTGCAGAAATACCTGGCATTCCCACTCTTTCTTCAAAGCCCTAAGGTCCTTCTTTTCCTGGTGTATGGACTCAGGAGGAAAAATTCATGCTGATGGCCTCTTGGCAGCTGAGGTTGATACTGGCCCAGGTCCCCAGCAGGGCTGCCACCTTGGAAATTCAGCAAGTAGTTTGGACTAACTCCCGATTAACTAGGAACTTTGCAATCTCAGGAGAGGGATAATTAGCACAAGTGGTGCAATTTGGCTCAGTCCTCAACTGAAAGCTGCAAGGAGACAATCAACATCAAAAAGCCTCCTGGTCCGGAAGTCTGCAAGGAAGTGGCTAAGGATGGAGAGATTTTGATTTTGTGCTTTTAATTTTCAGCTGAACCAGCTCCTAATTGGAACAATATCATTTATTACAAATTTGTCCCCATGTGGTCTCTGGGCCTGTAAGCTGCTACAGATAAGTATCCTTACCATGGAGTAGTTTATGACTGTGTCCTCTGTCCTGTGTTACAAGGCAGTGTGGGATGGCTTGTTTTGCTGCTAAGATATCAAGTGCAGCTGGCAAATTTATTGGGTATGCCCCTCCCTATTCAAACAGATTGCTCTTCTCTTCTTCCCTTGCTGATGGCATCCCCTGCAAAGAATAGCAATAATTAAGAAGTCTGGTCATCAATGTCCTAAAAGGAGAGAGATGTGCTTCTATAACTAGCTCCCAGTGGAAAAGCTTCCCAAGGATTTACTTGGGCTAAAGATTTTTCAGACACTTTCCTGCACAAAGTAATAAACTTCTATTAAGAACCTGTGGTGTCCTGGAATTGTGGGGACACGATGCGCATCAAGACATGGCCTCTGCAATCAAGTAACATACAATTAAGTTGGAAAGACAAATGCATACACATAAGCAGATGATCAATAATGTAAGTCAACCAGGGGACCTGGGCTTCATCTTGGCCCCAACTGAGCTTTGGTGCATCACGGAACATCTCTGACATGTACAGTCCCAGGATTTTCCTTTGTAAGGGCACTGAAATGCCTGGCTCATAGGATTATTGTGGGAATTAAAATAAAGACTGCTTGTGAAAGCGCCTTAAAAATAAAATTATTCATTGTTACTTATTGCAAATTATAACGCAAAAGTAAAAATAGTAATTTCAATGATACAAAATGCAAAAGTAATTTTTGGCATTATGCACTGATGAAAATTATCTAATTATCTAAAAAGTTGCTTGGAATAACCAGTAAAACACATTATTCTGTTAAATGAAAAATTAAGAATAAAAATCTCAACATGTTACAAATTTAAGTTTGTAAAAACAATGTATAGGAAAAAAATGCAAAGAAACATCAATGTGTTACATTAAATAATAGATGTTAAAACAACCACTTCCTTGGTAGCATTTAGATCCTGGTTTCTAAATACCATGATCCAAAAGGACCCAGGATTATTTGGAGAAGTGGCTGCTAATTCCAGGGTGGGAACTGGAGAAGTATAATTTGTGCTTAGAACATTGTCTTGTCCCAAATAGTATGGGAGCACTCAAAAAATGATAGGGAGATGTCAAAAGGACATAGAAATCAGCTTGGAGGGTCTCCCACTGTCCAAATCAGGACAATTCAAGAATAGGAATAAATAATAGTAATGAATTATAACTCATGAAATAAAATAAGAACCCATTAGTCCATGCTGAAAAAAAACCCAAAATCAAATAAACAAATGAGTAGATTAATTAATTAATTAATTAATTGGAGAGAATAGAAAGTTCTTTCTTAGAGTAGAATGTCAACTAACAAATGTATAAAAATTATAAAATTATAAAATGACTATTTCAACATCATAGTGATAAGTGATTCAAAAAGGAATTATCAATATATGCTAAAACTAGCAGGCAAAATTTTGATGAGAAACAAGGATATGTACTTAGTCTCAAAGTATTTCCTCAAAAAATACTTATTAATTTCAAAGGGAAAAGAGAAACTTTATATGATTAGATCTTGGAGCAGATTTTTTTTTCTTTTGTGATAAAAACATTATTGGGAAAATTAGAGATACTTGATAAAGGTCTATAGATTAGATGATAGTATTGTACCAATGTTAATTTTCTAATTTTGATAGACTCTAGTTAAGTAAGAGGATTATCCTTATTTAAAGGAAATACATCCTTTAAGTATTTAGTAACAAGGAGATTTCATTTCTCCAATGCATTCTTAATTGGTTCATAAAAAATAATAATGATAGACATATATATATATATATATATATAGTATATAGCAAGAATGATAAAATATATATAGTGAAATGTAAATACTTGGGGAATCTGAAAAATGCATATGTAGACTTATTTGTGCTATTTTTATAATTTTTCTGTGCTTGAATTATTTAAAAATAAAATGGTTAAGTATGGGGTGTTGGTTAGTGAGATCATTCTTTCTTCTTTATACTAAACTTTCCTCTATTTCTCAAACTTTCTGTAGTTAATATATGATTAGATAGATAGATGATAGTAATAGATAGAGGTATGTATACATACATGAAACCCACTCCATTAACCCTAATCCCATTGTACTTTATGCACTACTATAATACATTGGATATAATAAAATTATACATTGGATATAATAAAATTATGACTGTTTCCTTCAGAAAGAGTGTACCCCTTACCTTCTTGAGCTTCAGAAGGACAGAAGGTTAAGTTCTGATTAATAAGAAAATTAGGCAGAAACTATTTAGTAAACCCCTAGGGGTATTACCTAGGGGGCCTGAGATAGGACCACCCTGGGTCCCAAAGAGCTACTAGTCCAATACCTAGATATATCAATCAGCTATGTGATGGAAGTAAGACCATAATAACAAAAAAAATCCCCAAGATTTTTTGGCTTTTAACAACAAAGATTGACTTCTTTTCACGTTACCTATTGACTGAAGATTAGCTGCATTCTGGGCTCAGTTGTCCATGGCCACCTCACCCTGTAAACTAGACTCTATCTTCTAGCTTGATATCATGGCAAAGGAAAAAGATCAAGACAGCTTGTGGAAACATCAATGGGGCTTAATGTTTCTGTTCACACATGGCACATGAGAATTTCACTCACATTTCATTGATCAGAAAAATTACATGACCAAACTGAAAATGGGGCATGGAAGTATACTCCTCCCATGGAGATGCTCTGCAAACCATGGAGTAAGATGCAGGGATATATTATACAATATTCTTGGAAAAGAAGAAGCAAAAGTTGGAAACAATGGTATGCTATTCCATGGTATGTGTCTTTCTCATAAATATTTTCTTTGCTCTCTTCTGCATACAAAATATACCTACTGTCCAGGGCAGAAAGCTGGAAGTCTTATGGGATATGACATTAAGTTAAAGTTTCAGGTTCTTTTAACAGTCTCTATACCAAATG
This sequence comes from Eulemur rufifrons, assembly GCF_041146395.1. Lineage (NCBI taxonomy): Eukaryota > Metazoa > Chordata > Mammalia > Primates > Lemuridae > Eulemur > Eulemur rufifrons. The sequence goes on from NC_090988.1 coordinate 65,694,997, forward strand.
TGATGAAAATATGGCTCCTCTTGATCGAGAGGCCTATAAACCAAAACCAAAACCAAACCAAACAAAACAAAACAGTTATCTTTTCTTTCCCAAACTCAACATACATTGGAGGGCCAGGGCCAGGAAAGCTGCAATGAACTCTCCCATTTGTAAAGGAGAAGAATTGAAAGATGAAAGCATCAAGTGGTCACTGGTCCACAGCTGTTCTGAAATCTGGCTGGGCAAATATTGCAAACCCATACCTGGTTTGGTTAAGTATCAGGTCTGCTCCCTGGGTGCAGTTGTTACTCTTCATGGTTCTTGGCTTCACTCTTTGATAATTTCTTCTTTTCTATTATCCTCATTGGACACATGTATAGAGAATATTAGAGTAGATCCTCTCCTTGAGAGCTGAGTGGCAGAAATTTAGGGACCCTAAAGTTATTTTGTGTCTTTGACAGCCACAGTCTCATAACACAGGCTAATGACTCTTTTGGAAATAAAACACTCTCAAAATCATTGGCCTTTTCACCAACATTATATGTCAATAGCCACATTCAGAATTCTTTTCTAGACATGCTTCTCTTTCTAGAAATGAGAGAGAAAGCCCTTAGTTTTCTTTCTGTGAACTATTTTGTCCAATTTAAATAATTTACTAAGGGTCACTTAGTAAATAATTACTACTATAATTATTTACCTCAATTTACTAAGGGTCTTTATAAATTAGAGGTTTTAACAAAGGACATGGAGGTCACATTCTTGCTATGAATTTTGCCCTAGGACCATAATATAACTAGCTATTGTTGCTCAACACAATTCCAGTTTAACTTTTATAGGTTGTATACGGGAATCAGTTACATCCTACAAGTTCTGAAAGTTCTAGATTCTCTCTTTTCTTTTTTTATCCTTGCTTGAAAACTGGTCATGTCCTTCTGAACTCATCTCTTTTTTATAGTACCTTGTCACATGCTGCTATGAACAACCAAGCCACACAGGTCTTATTCCATTGGCCAACCTCTTCACCCAAAGCTACAGCTTCATTAGGTAAATTATCTGTCTTCCAAGTTATCTCGGCAAATAGTTCTATAAATGTTTAGCCACTGCCTAACATGAGTCACTATGTTGCCTGATTCAATAATAGTTTCCTCACTACCCACTGCTTGACTCTGAAGCCAATGCCACACGATTTTTTAGGTTTTGTTTTGTTTTGTTATGGTAACACCCCACTTCTGGTACCAATTTCTGTGTTAGTCAGCTTTCACTGAGTAAGACCATAGCAACAGCCTAAAGTCTCAATGACTTCTATAAACAAAGATTTATTTGTGTTCATATAGTGAGAGTTGACTTACACACTTATGCACTATGCATGTGAGCTCCAAGGAAAGGCCTCAATGCTCAGAGATGGAGTTATAGTAACCAGGAAATCCTACACGAGGGAAGAAACTTCCTCCTTCTCCTGTTGATTTTCTTAATACAGTGAATGACTTCACCATCTATCTGGCTTCCCAAAACTACAAATAGATAGATGAGTAATCCTCTATTTCTCCCTTTCCTTCACCCCCTACACCATCCAGCCATCAAATAAAAACATTCCTGGCAACTAGATCATTACCTGACTCATTGTGCAGTGTCTCTAAATGTTTGTTGTTTTTTATGTTAATGCACAAAAATATCCAATCAAAGAAAATCTAATGTTTAAGAAATCCCTATTTTGAAGCAGGCACTATATAATACAAAGAGCCAAATCCAGGTCTGTGTCACTGAAATGCTCCTGGCTTTTGTATATACCACATGCCTCTATCAGTCTTTGCTTTGGGGCTAACTCAAGGACCATAAGAATAAGCATAGACAGTTCCTAGTTTGCCACTAACTCATCTCCAGCTGTGCATTCACATAGGCCATCTATAAGAGGCAACATGGTCTACTTACTTCGTAAAACTAACCTGGGACACAGGCCCAGGGCCATCTTCATCTTTATCTAAAGGACCCCAGAGTATTCACTCTGATTTAAGAGAATTCTTCTGAGAAGTATTGGTCTCTCCCAATAAACTCCAGGATTACCCAGGATGAAGAACATTATGTTGTTGATTTAATTACTTGGCCATTCTCGTTAGCTAAGCACTAAGAGCCTGGTACCCAAGAAATTTATCACAGGTTATGGTAGGTAGTGTTCAAAGATAGGGTGATCCCCAGTGAACCACATCTTCCAGTAGTCACGTCCTGGGTCTCCTCTCACATTGAACATGAGTTGGTCTGTGGATTGCTTTAACCAACAGAATATAGCATTATACTATGCCAAATCTATGCCTGAGCTTTAAGAATACCTGGCCACTTTTGCACTTTTAGGAGCCCTGAGATGCCATGTAAGAAGTCTTGCTACATGCTGGAAAGTATACTTGGAGACTCCACATGGAGAGAGGGTGGTCCTACAGTACATGAAGACTGAAGACAGAGAGAATGATCCAGCCATCTCAGCATGCAACTGACTGTCGTCTTTCAGTCAGCCTTTTCTGATTCCCACAGCTATTGTGAAAGGTCAAATGAAATAATGTTTGGAAAGATGCTGTCTAAACTGGACAAGCACACAGGTTTGTGTTATCACACATTCAATCAATGATACATGTGTGCTGAGTACTGAGCTCAGCCAGGCCGTGGTAGATAGAGTAGGGAAGGGGATGTCAACCCTATCCTGAATGATTTCCGGTTGGAGGACAAAACAAGCTTGTGTGCAGAGACACTGTGTGCTCACTTTCCCACTCAGCTCTGGTCAGAACCACGAGGATGAGGGGGCGGGAAGCAAAGAAGGTCAGGGGTGGGGGTTGGGCTGGGTGGTGTGTGCCTCTGAAGGTCAGAACAGATAATGAGGCTGTCACACCATCTTTCCTAGGGGAGGCGGATTTGTTATGGACAATCTGGGGAAATCAGCTAACTTGTCATGGGCTCTGCTGGTGAAACTCCATTTCAAGGGGGTGGAGTCTTAGAGGAGAGAAAGCAAGGTGATGTGGCGCTCTCCACAGGTGCTAGAATTTGACCAACCCTTCTCCAGGGGATGCAGGAAACTTCTTGAAGACAATTATCCTCTGAAACAGCCCTCAGTTCCTGGAAATGCCTTCTAGTCCTTGGAGAAAGATCAAAAGTTCCTGGAAAAGAGCCACAACAGGGGCAAGAGTGGAGATACACTAATGGAGGGAAAGCACCACAGATTCACGATGTGCAGTGCCAAGAACTAAAAAGAAAATAAATGCAGGACAGTTAAATCCCCTCCCGGCTATAGTGTCCACAGCAGCCTCCAGGAGGCAGGGCAGCCTCACAGCCTGCTGCAACCACTAAACTGGTGTCCTGGACAACCAGCCAGGGCCGCAGCCCAGCGGCCCTCTCAGCAACCCTCCACGGGGGTGGTTTTGCCTCCCGCAAGAACCCTTCTCTAGACTTACAGAATTCTAGAATGAGCAGAGCTTTAAGATTCCAGCCCAAACCGTGCTGCTTTCTAAGCATTTCAGCTCAAGGTATTCATGGTCACAACTTAGACAGGCTTATCCCAAGGCCTGCGAGGACTTCAGCAGCACAGACTGATGGGATAGAAGGAAAAAGGACTGACCCTACTCCAAGGGGAAAGTCAAAGGACCATTATAGATGTCCCAGGGAATGTGATGAGCTCAAGCTTGAAGTAGGCTGGGGTTTCTGTCAAAGGAAATCTACTCAGGGTGCCAGGATAAGAAGAAATCCAGTTTGAATGGATTCATGTATCAGGAATAATAGAACATTTGCATTTCAGAGGGTACATGGGGCCACAGATGACCTCTAGGCCCACCAACTAATGGGCTGAAAGCAACAAGGCAAATTCTAGACTCCTTAGAGAGAAGGCTAAGCCTAACATATTCTACCAGTCTTGGTCAGCATTTCCTCAGGTGGATGGGCTTGATTGAAGACACAGTACCTATGACTTGAGAAGTCAAGGACTGATCTTCCCAGTGACGGAAAGCTCTCAGTTTCCTCTAGTTTTCTGGAACTTTCCTAATGACAGAGTGCAATCCCTGCGTACATATAACCGTATCAAAACTTTGCTCCTGTCCTGGGAGGCCAGCTCTCAATACATGCCTCTGTGTTTGATGACTTTCAAAGTTTATTTCAGTGCTGTGACTATGACTCAACATCTCTCTCCTCCTACCAATGTTTAAAATTAAAGATGCCTTCCTAGGTTGAAACTTCCATTGACCACATTGATCCTCCCCTGGGAGGCCTAAAAGTTCACCGATGATTACCTCCTTACTTTACCCTGGCCTCACAATATTCTTCACCACTGCCTCCTTTTCTCTTATACTAAAAGATTTCTCTTCTCTGCTCAGGTAAATCCCATATGCCTCATGGGATTACTTTAATGAAGAAATGAGGGGGTAATGTAGACCCACACAGACCCCAAAATGACATAAAACTATTTTAGTTGTAGGATGTCTCCAAGTAATATTTTACACAGTGGTCCAGGATGTATAAATGACAGACAAACGCAGGGAGGGAGTTTGCCACGGCAGATCCTTAGGCCTCCAGGGGACTCCCAGGATCCTCAGGGGAAAGTAAGAGAATCAACAACACAAACCAAGTCACTTAATTTACAAAGGAGAAAACTAAGGCTCAGAGTGGAAGTAGTTTGCTCAGAGTCACAGAATAAATGTGACTAAACAAGAAACAATGTCTGTTTTTATCCCACATTCTGTCTCTAAAATTTATCCATGATATCCATGGAGTCAGATAATGAAGTTTACGAAATATATCAATTTGACTTGGCCCATCTTATTTGGAAATGTGTAAAATAGCAAATCCAACATAATACCAAACCATATTTCATTAATTTCATTGATCAATTTCATTGATTAAAGTCATCATAAACTTTTTATATTAGGAAAATCAGAAAATGCTCAGATTGAATAAAAATAACACACTGATTACATTAGAGACATAATACAAATGTACTTTAAAAATGCATTTTTCTAATATGCCATTGAAATCATCTTTTTATGGAAAACTAAGTTATTGATTTAAAAAGACTTTGTAGTGTATCTGCTCACAATCAATGCAAAGGGCTGGGATCAGCATTTGTTTGAAGCACATGGGGGAAATTCAGCAGGATATGAGATTTGGCGATACCTGCAAGGAAGGGTGAAGTTAGTCCAGGGACTCAAGTTTTATAACATGCATATGGTGACCATATTTTCTAGATGAAAAATCAGCACACATGGTTGACAAGGAAGAATATCCTTATGGGGACAATGGAATACATATAGCAACCAGGCCTGTTCCAGAGAACCTGGAACATATGGTCCAGGAGGACAGGCTGCAGAGGCAATTTTGTGAGGCTTGTCTCCTTCACAATTAATCGTCTTACTCCAGGGTTGAGGAATCAACGTGAATTCCCAGTATCTGGGTCCTTAACTTTCACTTTGTCCTCCTAAGGCAAACTTTACTAAGAAAAAGAAAGGTCTTTGAAAAGCGAAAGTGCTATAGGAATATGAATGAGCATAATTATTAACAAAGTTATAAAATGTAGAATTAATGCATTGATATGTTGGATGAAATATTTGTTAATTAATTAGTTCAACATGTATTTATGTGCCTATTTTGTATTATGTCCCGTGTTGGGCACTAAGGACATAGTAATGAACCCAACTTGATCCTTGCCCTCATGAAGCTTACAGTCTAAGCTTTGTATTATTTTTATTTTTATTATTGTATAAATTTATTGCTTTATTATTATATAATACAATAATATTCAAGACATCAGTAGTAATGGTGAACAGTCCACTTGCCACTCTTTCAACCGTTTTTGTGTGATGTAGTAAAACATTTATACCTATTAATATCAGACTTAGGTTTAGATACTTAATAGCTATGTAAGTCAGAACAAGTCACCCCATTTCTTTGACCCTCGGTTCCCTAATCTGTTATGTGGGGACAATTACTACCTTTTCTTCATAGGATAGAAGAGTAAGTGGGATTGTGCATGTAAAATGCTTTTACTGAGACAGGCTTACAGTTTCTTCTTTATAGTAAAGATGTATAAGTAAAATGCAAAAATAACGTCATTTTTTAAGTCATTCAGACAAATAATCTTTACAAAATAGGTTATAAGCTCCCTAAAATATAAGAACTTAACACCTGTTAGACCAATTCATTCAGACTCAGAAAGAAGTAACTTTGCTCAAGTAAAGAACAGTTTTGCCTTCACTACCATTTGAGTATTTCTCTGGTAAAAATGTGATAGAGGCTGTTGTTACAGTAAAGTCTGAAAAATCAGGCAATGGGTACAGATTACTAGTTATCAACTGTCTTGCAAAGAGCTGGGTCTTCCTATAAGGAACAGGAATGTTTTGCAGGTGGGAGAGGGATTCCTCACCTTCTTTAGGAGATCTGGATTTGAAGAATGGTAGGTATCTCGCCCTCGGGCCTAGACAATGAGTGGTGAAGTGGCTCCTGTCACAGAAGGCAGGTGTGGAGGTAGGGACGATGCAGCATCTCTGAGCAAAACATAGCTTGTCAGCCAGCTATAGTCGTTTTCCAGTGTATTGTCTGGATGCATCTCCCTTTTCTCATCTCCAGGCTTAATACAGTTTTGTGGAACTGGCCAAGTCTTTTTACAACTCTGCAGAAGAGTATTGAGGCACTCTGTGTCGTAGTGTGGCAAGTTAGTTTCAAGTCCTTAGGACACACAGACACGTGCAAACATTTGATACACAAACTTCTGAATGTCTGGGATCATGCACCTCCCACATCATGGCCTGGTAGGTTGGTCCTCAACCAGAGGTTGACCTTCAGACAAAAGGTCTAAGGGTAAGGTCTTGATGGGACATGTTACTTCCATACCCCTTCATTTCCCTGGTGTCCTGCTTAGGACCAGCAGGAGGTAGCCCAAGACTGTATGAGCCGCCTAAATTCCATAAATGGTGGCCTTCCTTTCCTTTCTACCCAAGCAGACGGTCAAAGCAATGAGAGTAGTCTCTCCTGAACCAGCCAGTGGGCAGTGAAGGAACGGGACTCACAGTGCACACAGCACTCAGTTCTGAAGAGGCCGTAGCTGAGTGACGAAGGAAATGGTAGGGGCCACCACAGGCCGGCGGCACAGGACTCGGGATGCGTCTTAGAAGCAGCGCCTTCGTCTGTGGTTCTCCACTGGCTGCACTCCAGAGGGCCAGACTCCAGACATGTAGGCAGCGGAGACAGAAAAGGAATTCTCTGGAGGCCAGAAAAGCCAACCGGGTACCTGGGAACTTAGCCACCACTGACATGTACAGCATTCTTGCCATAACAACTGGTTAAAGGTAATAAACCCTCTCTTATTTAAACAACAAGTGACTAGGACTGTTCATTTTTACTTTCAACAAAAGTATACATATGAAAAAAAAAAAAAAAAGATTCAGAAGGAAGAGAAATAACCCTGACTCATTCCCTGAGTAGCAAGGCAAGAATTAGAAGAGACATTTTATGTTTAAATAAAGCCTGACAATGGTGTCCAAATGGATCCCCTCCCTTGCATCATCCCTACGCATTTAAATCCCTTCCTTCCTTTCTTATGTCACATCTCTTGTTAAGCAGGAGGTTTTCTTCAGGGAGGAGGTGATATAAATAATGATTGCCATGGCATCCTCATTTTTACCCTGCTGGGCTCAAACTCTCTATGCAGACTCTTTCGGGTGTTATGTACATTCATATACTCAAATGCTAGACGTGCTCACTCAGGAGTCACACCTGTTACCTGCACGATGATACCTGAGGCCTGTACCCACAGGTGAGTGGCCGACCACATGAATAAACCAATGGGGAAAAGTTCTGCTGCTTCTGTAAATATCTTCTCAAAAAGTCCTTGTCTTCTTCCTCCTTCCTCACCAAAGTTTACCTCCCTTGACATTTTATGCTACCAGGTCTTACATTATAGTAGAACTAGAACTCCTCAGCCCTCACTGAGTACAGCCTTGTCTAAAACTCTAACACCGGTCATATAATCAAAGTTTTAACTCTCAGGCAGACTGCTTTACACCAGTGGACTTTTGTATTTGCTGTTGGTAGTTTCCAAGTCACTTTTGGCCATCTTCAGGAATGTATGCCTGGTGTCTGTCATATACACGCACACGCACACACAAATGCTAACACCATGAGTGCTGCCAGCGTGTTGACTCACACTTCGTAATTGTCTTAGAACAGAGGCCTATATGTCAGCCTCAACTCTCTTCCTGCCTTTCCGCCCGGGTGAGCCCACCTTCATTACTAAGAGTTACCACATCATTTGCCCTGGAAAACGCCGCCAACCTCGAACAGATATTCAAAGTGTTTAGGGGAAAAATAAAACACCTTCACAGCATTGCCAAATAATTTGTGGGGAGGGAACCTCAGAAATCACCACAGACCTGAGTGGGAAGTCTATGAATCTTTGCAAAGTAAAATCCTTTTAGTACAGGATCCCTCCCGGCGGCAGAAAGTCCCCCTGAGGACATGAAGATGGATGCTAGTCTGTTGTCCACACCTCGGGCTGCAGCAGAACGTGTGCATTTTTTAAAACGATGTTTATCAGGTCTAGGTTGTTTTTCCAGCTCAAAACTGAGACATGAAAATGGAATTTTTAGCCAGTAACTCATACATTTAGATTCCTGGTTTTTAGGTTTTGGAAAAAATGCACCTAGTTGTTTTCTTATTACAATACTGCTGGTTTTGTTCACCGGTCCGTGTTTTTCTTGGACTGTGGTAGAGTGGAATGTTTTAAATTATGGGCTTTTGCTTTTTACCCTCCAATGTCTACTAAATAAGTCCATCGTCTAATTCTAAAATTGTGAAGCAGCAAACATGCACTTGTAGCCAACAAAGCTACATTTTTATTCCAGAAAGGGTATTTTTGTTCTAAATTTACAGCAAAATAGCTCTGGAGACAAAGGCAGGATTTCGGCCAAACCAGACGTGCTGCTTTATAATGGCACGTCGCTTCCAATGTCCTTGCTAAGTGTTCTACCTTACTGAAGGTTTCGTTTCATCATTAAAATCTATAATAAGTGTTTTGAAGCCTTAGCTGATGTTTAAAAGAAAAAATTGGCTATATTTTCATTTAGTCATTAAAACAAAGCTCGATACAACAAAAATAAATAAATAAACCTACCACTCTGCGGGATCAAGAAACTTGATATTATTTGGAATCAAAGACTAAGTCATATTTTAGGTTTTCGTTACCAACAATGTTACCCATCCAAAGCAGTCGTAAATTAAATTTAAGTGAAATGGATTAAATCTCTCTTGGTGGAGCTACTGCAATTTGGCTAGACTCCTTGTCCCTCTCTTTTCTCCTGTAATCCTTTTCATGCCGAGGCTGCGGCTGGATGCTGGACGACCTTTAATCCCAATCTGAGATTCCAGAACTTTATAATTCTGCAACTACCGGCTACTCTGGATCAGTGATTCTAAGAATCTCTGGCTGTCTTCCTAGGTGTATCTCAGACATCATCCCAGGTCACAAGGTGCTCTCCTAGCCTCTCAAAGGAGCCACGGTCAGTGCGAAGTAGAAACTTCGCAAGGTAAACTCCACCTCTTCTAAGCAGCATCCAGTTATTGATCCTAATCCTGCCAGCAGCTGGAAAAACAAAAGTAAAACCAGAGACACTTATTTGACTGCAAGTTGCTTCTAAGTAAACAACAGCAACAACAATAACAAAGTCATGAGTATGTCATGTAATGGTTGATATTCTGAGTTTCAGAGTTAGTATTTCTACCCAAGACTTGAAAGAAAAAAAAATTGAATGCAGACTAAAAAGATCCATGGTAATCTTTCCCTTCTCCCAGTTTTTTTGTGTTTGTTTGTTTGTTTGTTTTTCTTTGAGCTTGAATTAGTCAGCTTAGCTACTGTTTGAAAATTGGGAATTGGGAAGAACATGATGGTGCTGTTTTTCCCACGTGGACACTGGTGTGTCTTTGGGGAGGAGAGAGAATGACTCTGCTCTGTGCCCACCACCTCCCAGCACCCGGATTAGCGTCAGTTAATCAAAGGCCGGACTCTTGCTTGGTACAAAAGCCAATGGGGCAAGAACATACACTACCACATCATTAGAATTCCATATGAAACAAATTCCACTTACTAGGACTCTTTTCTTCAATCCTTGCTCTAAATCACATTTCCCCATTTCATATCTACTATTTAAAGTTTAGCAGCAGAATTTGGGATCCTGATAGAAAGGTCTTTCATTGGGGGAGGGGAGGGAAACATTCTCGTATTAGCAAAGCATATTCTTCAGGAGTCTGACTGGTCTTCCCTGACATCTTCCTCAAGTACTTGTTTTCTGTTTCCTCTTTAGCTCCTGCTAGTTTTTGACTTGCCCTTCACTCAAATGCTAACTCTGGTATTCACTTTCCTGGCCCTTAAGTTTTCCACTGGACATAGCTTCTCCTGAACCCTTCCAAACCCTTCTTGAATGGCTATGATGTTCGCCTGCTGTGACTTCAGGACCCACTCCCTGTTGTGCCATGCTCTGACCTAGTCAGGGTAGGACATCATAGAATTCTCAGTCTTTTGATGCTAAGAAAGAAGGGAGCAATTTTAGCTTAAGCAAAGATTCTGTCAAACCTGGATGATCTCTAGCCTATCAGCAGGATTGAACAGTGGTTTAGATCTGAATACAATACAGCTAGTGTGAGCTTGCTCAGTACAGATAACAGTGCAATATCACCTCCTTTGATCTGAGCAATATACTCCCATAAATACAGCCTTGTAGATTTTCTAACAATCACAACTCACTTCTAATTTCCTTTGATTTTTTTATTTACCTAAAATGCATAAGACAACCTCTCCTCCACATACACACACACACACACACACACACACATATACACAATTTTTTTTTCAATCTTATTATTGGACAGTCGACTTTTCAAAGCTAAATAAAAGAATTTGCATTCATTTGTTACATTACATCTTGTACTTTGGGCTCATTATTTTGGCCCTCCAATATTATTCTGATTCCTGGACCAACTATCTAAATTTTAAGCTACTACTTTGAGCTTTGTGTCATCTGTAAATGTGATGCTCATGAACTGAGCAAACCTAAAATGGGTCAGGAGACTCACCATTGGAGGGACTGGCCTTCAGGCTAATGCAGGTGATTCCTAATGTACAGGAAAAAGCACTGCAGAAATGACGCTAATTAGCACATCCAAGTCTCAATTTCTTCATTGGTGATTTTTCATTTCCTCTTGTCAGGATTGTTTGAGGATTAAATAATTTTAACATAATGCTTAGAAAAAATTGTCTGTCACATAAAGGGTATGCTTTAATGTTAGCTTCACTTCCTACTGGGATAAAATTGTTCAAATGGCCAGGAACCCATGTAACTATACTGTAATCTATCCCACACTTGGCTAAAGCCTTGCAGAAAGCTAGTTCTGCCCTGTCTATGGTAGTACTGCTCAGAGCCTGCCAAAATACCGAATAATAGGTTGCCCTTCAGAGATGCACTTGAAATGTCACTGTATTGTCTTTTACTTTTCCACAATAGCCTTGTATCAACAGTCACAATGGTATGAAATTAGAAATATAATCGTTCGTAATAATAATGTTATCTCATATTTACACAGCCTTTTAGGGGTTTTAGGATCCTTTCAGAAGTATAATCAAGTCATCTGTTACTCATAGCAACTCTGTCTATGTAGGATTCCTAACCCCATATTACAGATTAGCAACCTGATATCTGAAGAGTTTCAATGGCTTGCTCATAGTCTCACAAGCAATGATTGAGCTGGTACAAAACCCAGGTCTTGTGACGGTTGGTTTGGCACTCTTTCCCTCCAACCAAGTTTATTTTGGTTGTCAGAATGAGTAAAAGTCCCAAATGTTACCTCCAAGGAGATCCTTATAAGAGGACGTGGCTTAATACAAATGAGACCCTTTTCTTTTATGCATTGCATGGATCCATTTATCAAATTAGCCCAAGCAAAGAGCAAAATTCTAAGGGACAGATAACTTGTCACGAGGAGAGAACAAGGACGGACAAGTCAGAGGAGCAAGGAGTCGATGTAGGCTGAGCTACAACAGTGAGAAATCTAGAAGGTGAAGGTGGGCAAAGTGCTAAGTAACAGCCAAGGAGCACCGGGCACAATCTTTGTCACCTTCACAACCATTTCCCAAAGCCAGTTCTGTGTATAATTTTTACATCTACACACTTCTGCCCAGAATGTTAAATAGCACCTTTCAGCTCTCTAACATTCTCCTTGAGCCTTGGCTCACTCCTCCCAGGATCTGTAGCACTCGCCTGCATGCATTTGCAAGTGACTGCTGGCCTGTGCCAAGGAAAACATATCCACAGTGTGGCCATGCTCAGGGGCTGGAACACTTGATTTGACACAATGGTGCTCAGCTTTCCATTGCTAAGGATACTTTTTATTTTTTCCTGCAAGGACCTCAGGACGTCCTACGACGGCAGCAGCAGACAATCAGAACGTCTGACCCACAGGCAAAGAACCAGCATCACCAGGAACAGGCAAAGAAATTCCAACCCAAAGCATAGAAACTTGATGGATTCCTAGGCTGCTCGGTCTTATTTGAGGCAATGTACATTTTCCATTAGGCTTATTCATTTATCTGAATATTTGTTTATATGTATTCACACCCCATTTCTTTCCACTAAATGTTTGAAGTGACCACATAGCATAAATGCAAACACTGAAACAAAAATAAGTGAAATGAAAAAGTGGAGAAATGGAAAATCAAGATCAAGGAAAAGAAGTCTGTAAATATGTCAACCTTGAGGATCAGCAAGTGTGCCACGAAAGGGCATCTGATTTCACAAAAACTGTCCGGCAACACAGGAAAATGTGGAAATAAAATCAGTACTTTGGTTTTCACTATCGAAAAGGAGGACTTATGCTGGACTTTTTTTGCAACACTGGAAATAGTCGTAAGACTTCTTCTTTAACCTAATATTTTCAAACCTCAGGGCTTCTACACAATAAAGCCAAAGATTCATTCTTGTCTGGGCACCTGTTCCCCAATCCTAACAAGTTCTTAATGAGTCCACCAGCAGTAACAGCAAAGAAAACAGACCCCTGGACCACACAACTCTCCTGTTTTCTCCTCTGAATTGGGATTTGTAGGGAGAGAGCAGGACACCACCCCTCCCCCACAGCCACAGGCAAACCTTATAAAAAGGGTGTGAAACCCAAGAAATCATTCCATCGCTATGGTAGACATACATAGGGGCTCACGTGTGCTAGAAACCGTGCCAGAATATTTACGTCTACAAATAACCAACTTGCCAAAAGTTTTTTTTTAAAAAAAAAATAGCAATAGAATTAATATTCAACCATAGGTTTGAGGAAAGTGGAAAATTTCAATATAAAGTACTGAAGTGAGCTGAAATATATGACAAACCAGCAGTTGGCAAACTTTTCTGTAGAGTCTTGCAGATAGTAAATATTACAGATAGTAAATATATTAGGCTTTGCAGGCAACATGTTTCTCTCATGATTATTAAAGTCTGTCATTGTAGTACTGTAGCGTGAAAAGAGCAGTAGAAAATATGCAAATGAATGGGTGTGGCTGCATTCCAATAAAACTTTATTTACAAAAATAGGACAAGGACTGGAGTTGGCTCACAGACACAGTTTGCTGACCCCAGTTAAAAAGGGAAACAGAAAGCTCTATCTTTGAACAATGACCCTAAAGGCCAGCTTTGAGAGCTGCCATGCATTAAAGTCACCACTGTGCCTGAAACTCTTGGCGTTTCCAGTACTTCCAACCAAAGAGTGTGCCAGCTTTGCTTCTTCTCAAGCCTCCTCCAGAAGGTGCCGAGCCTGATAGTATCTGTGCTGCAACTGAATGAAAGATTATGAAATATGAATTCCAGGGAGCACACTGATGCCACATGCTGCTTTATACACAGTAGGTGCTTTATCTATGGGAGAACACATGGAGTCCATTGTACCTAGTATAGTACCCAGCACATAATCAAGGCTCAGTAAATAAAAATCCTGCCTCCTACACCTTTATCTTCACTGATTTGCAAACTGTAAATGGTGACTGCCTTCCTATGAACAATTTTCAGGAGACCTGGAGGTGCTTTTTGTGAGTAGTGGGGAGATGATGAACTGGACTGAAGCCACCCTGATTGCCACAGCTCCTCACCATGCCTCTCTTGGACTCTCCCTCTGGCTTCTCAGGACACCTGTCTTCCTTCCCTTCCTACATGGGTCCTTAACTCCACCACCAGTCTGGAGTCTCATTATCAAATGAGGGGCTTTGGTATGAGTCTACCCACCAAGCAGTAGCTTGCAAAGCCCTTGAAAGTTTATTTTTGGTCAATCCAATGCCCTTGGTTACTCCATTTTATGGACACTCTTCCTGCTGGTTCCTTGTTGAACAACATGAAAGAATATTTTATATTAAGGAAGAATTCACTGATCCTGCTTCTTAAAGGGAACTGTGCATACTGGCCTAGAATCTCATACTTAGGGAAAATAGTAGAGGCCCCAGAATCTCTCCTGCGTCCCTCACAAATGACAAATAGCACTTGATTTAATACTTCCAGTAATGACGACTTTGATATTAATACCTTACAAAGGAGCATTTTTGGATAATGCCGATAAGAGAGTAGTTCATGCCCGCTGTCTGTGCTTTTGGAATCCTTTAGGTTCCTGCTTCTTGCTTAAGCAAGGTAGTCACTGTCACTTTCAGCTTCAAGTTATCCACAAATTGAGCAGCATGACATCTATAACTTCAATGATCTCAAAACGAACATGTGCCAGAGCAGTAACTTTGGACAGGGTCTGTTGCCTGCACTAATTCCCCTCTCTGCTACCTTGGGCGGAGTCATTCACTCAGGTGTAAAACCCATGCACACCCACAAGGTACACTTTCTAAAAATCTCTTGAGCAGTACCATGTCCAGAGGTGGAATTTCCCCAATAATTAGAAAAGATTAAGAAAAGGGGTATTTAGTCATCTGGCCCTGGCCAACCAGTTTAAGACGTTAGGCTGGACTCTGGGGAACTCAGGCTGTGGAGACATGATGGCAATGAATCTCAGTGTGGAAATGCCCTGGGCTGGATCCCTGGGGGTGAGGTGGGAGGGGTGGTTTATATTCAGAGGGCAAACTGCTGGAGAGGAATAGTGTGACCTAGCAGACTGATTTTCAAACATTGCTAGAAGCCTAATGTGTCGAATAGACTAAGACAGAACTGCTCTGGTTCAATCCCATCTGCCTGGACCCCTCCCTGCCCATGAGGCCCCTTGAGCAACTCCACAGACACTCTGGGAGGGACACATCACCTTCGCATCACAGGAAATCTGTTAGGAGAAAACTAAACATTTTTCCTGTTAAAGATAGTTCCTAGTACATGAAAACTTTTGTTCAGAAAATTATTTTAACAGAATCATTGCTTTGCAGTGAGGCATCTGATTTTTTTTTAATGTTCATCAACTTTACTAAACTTGATGTTTATTTGTCTACAAAGATAAATGCACCTTCACTGTAGAAATCCAAAATTGCATAGAGGTATACAAAATTTTTTTTTTAATGAAAAACAAACAAAGAAACAACAAAAAACCTCATCATCCAGAGAAGCCACCATCAAGATTTTTTTTTTTTTTTTTTTTTTTTTTGAGACAGTCTCGCTCTGTTGCCTGGACTAGAGTACTGTGGTGTCAGCCTAGCTCACAGCAACCTCAAACTCCTGGGCTCAAGCAATCCTCCTGCCTCAGCCTCCCAAGTAGCTGGGACTACAGGCATGTGCCACCATGGCCAGCTAATTTTTTCTATATATATATATTTTTAGTTGTCCAGCTAATTTTTTCTATTTTTTAGTAGAGACGGGGTCTCGCCCTTGCTCAGGCTGATCTCGAACTCCTGAGCTCAAACGATCCACCCGCCTCGGCCTCCCAGAGTGCTAGGATTACAGACGTGAGCCACCACGCCTGGCCCAAGATTTTGATAAATATTTTTTTCTAGACTTTTCAATATCAGATTCTTGTTTTTCACTCAACAGTATAGAGATATTTGCATGTTTTTAAAGGTAAGGTAGATTTTAATGGAATTTGAGAACCTGTAGGTAGATATGAATCTGTATAATTAATTTTCATCTATTCTCCATTGTACAGATGTACCAGCATTTACTTACTCCTCTTTCTGTGGATATC
Source organism: Eulemur rufifrons (assembly GCF_041146395.1). Classification (NCBI taxonomy): domain Eukaryota; kingdom Metazoa; phylum Chordata; class Mammalia; order Primates; family Lemuridae; genus Eulemur; species Eulemur rufifrons. The sequence continues at coordinate 65,711,125 of NC_090988.1, forward strand.
CACATTGTTTCCACAGTTTCACTGTGATGCACAACTCTTCAATGAACATGCCTGTACACTTGAATTCTTTTCCAATTATTGCCATAGAATAAATTGGTATTAGTAAGATCACAGGACATGCACATTTTAAATCTTTATGCATCTTGACATCCAGGTAGACGGTACTCTCGTATCTACCAATTTTACTTGAATGTTCCCGTTTCCCTACATCCTTGCCAACTCTAGATAGTATCTCCATTTGCCCTCTTTACCAATCTGATGTGGCACCATGAAAGCATGCCATGGGTTTTATGTGCTTGCATTTTTTTGGAATTAAGTTGAATTATCTCTTCAGATGTTCATGTTCACGGGCATTCATATTTACTATTTCTCAATGGCTGCCTGTAATTTTTACCCAATTTATCATTGGATTATTTGGTATTTTTCATACTTGAGAATGTTTCACCATTTATTTTTAAAATTTTGTATATTTATATATTTTTCTCTATACAGAAATGTTTAACATAGTCAATCTTTTCCTTTATAGTTTATAAGTTTTGTACAATGGCCTCCTTATCCCTGAGAAAATAATAATGTGCCTCACCATTTTTTAATATTCATGATTTTAATTTTTACATTTAAATGTATGATCTGTCTGAAATTAATTTTTATATAAAGCAAAAAATATTAATTCATCTTTTTTATTTTCCCAAATGGCCAATAAATTATTTTAACACTATTTTTAGCCTATATTTCCTGTTACTGATCTGAAATACCATTTTGTTATTTCATACATTCCCAAATTTATTTGAATCTACTTCTAAACTTATCAATTATAGTCAATTGAACTATCTTTCTAACCCTAAAGTAATACCATACTGTTTTGATTAATATAGCTTTATAGCATTTTTTAAAAAATAAATCTTTTTTATGGTATTGTTCTTCCTAGTTAACCTTGTATATTTAATCTTTCAGTCATGAATTTTAGAATAATTTTGACGAGTTTCCATTACCAAGACAGCAGGGACATTGTTTGGGATTTTATTAAATTTAATTTTTAAGAGAATCTTTACAATATTAAGACTGTTAATGTCAGAACAGGGAAATATCTTCTTTTTTTTTTCATGTTGTTTTATGCTTCTCTGTCTTGTCTGTCAGTTTTCTTCAAACGGACCTTGCACATGTCCTGTTGAATTTACTCTATGTATTCTATGGATTTTTGCTACAATAAATGAGATATTTATCACATTATATTTGCTTATTATTGAAATATAAGACAGCTATTTTTTACATTAATCTTTAAATGATCCTCTTGACTGAACACTTGATATTTTCTAACAGTTTGTTGATTATTTTGAGTCTTCCAGCTACACAACCATGTCATCCGCAAGTGACAATTGCTGTTTCCTTTCTAATATTGGTATTCACAGCATTCCCTAATAATAGTGGAGACTGTGGGTGTATTCATGTTTATGACTCGATAATCATCTACCACAAACTTGCCAGCTTAAACAATAAAAATTTAATGTGTGACAGATCTGTAGGTTACAAGTCCAACACAGGTCTCTCTGAGCTAAAATCAAGGTGGCTGCAGGACTGTGTTCTTTACTGCAGGTTGCACAGGAGAGTCTGTTTCCTTGGTCTTTCCAGTGTCTACATACCACCCACGTCCTTGGCTTGTGGTCCCTTCCTCCATCTTCAAAGCCAGCAGCATTGCATCTCTTTGTGCCTTTCTTCTCTGGTCACCTCTTCCTCTGCCTCCCTCTTCCTCCGTTACAGACCCTTGTAATTACATTGGGCCCACCTAAATAATTCAGGATAAACTCCCTATTTTAAGTCAGCTGATTAGCACTCTTAATTAACTCCATGTGAAAAACTTAATTCTCCTTTCCCATGTAACCTAACGTACTCACAAGTTCTGGGCATTAGGATGTAGACATCTTTGAGGGACTAGTATTCTGCCTACCACTGTAGGTATCTATTCTTTTTCCTAACTTTAATGAGAATGCTTCTAGTGACTCACAATCAAACACTTTTCAATATATGCATATGTAAGAAATGGAAATATCCTTTCTGTCTTACTTTACTAAGGATATTGTTATTGTTGTTTTAGAATCAAGAATAGAATTTGAGTTGTATGAAGTTATTAACATGTTTTTTCACTTTTGACTTGTTAAGATTCTGAATTATATTAATAGATGCTGCAATACTGACCCATGTTTGCTTTCTTGGCATAAATCATTTGTGATCATGGTATAGAATGTAAGCTCCATGAGAGACAGGAATTTTGTCTGTTATATTTACTGTTATATACCTAGATTCTGGAACATAATAGAAGCTCAATGAGTATTTGGTAAATTAATCTAATTTTTCATTTCTCCTATATTTTTAAATCAAAATTTTAAGTGAGATAAAATTGTATTTTTCAAAACCAAATCTAGTGAAATTAATCAATTTGATCCCTCACCCATGTAAAATGAGATACTCTGGATTTTTTCCCCAATCTATTGCAATGCTATTTTTGAGATCCTGTTATCATTTTGTTTTTATTTTAACATTTTTTTCTTTAAAAATTATAACCTTCACAAACCATTTTTGACTATAATTACTATAGTTCTTTAGGTGTAATTATATGTTTATCATACTTAATGCTCAATTCAGCCCTTTTTTACTCAGATTTTCCCATTCTTGATCACTTTTGCTTTTACTATTCTTAAAAATCTCCTGGCTGTCTGAATTACATCTTTTAGTAGATTTTTCAGGAAGAGCACATGGATCAAATATTTCCCAAGACCTTGTATAATTGAAAATAACTTTCTGTTAGTTTTACACATCGGTGGCAACTTTACTGGTTATGGAATTTCCGTTTCTTGCTCAATTTTTTTTGGCATCCTGAAGTCAACCTGATTTATTATTCTTCTTAGGTAATGTAACTCTCCTGAATTTTAAAAGATTTTTTTTTCTTTTATTTGAAATCCAATAGCTGGATTAGGCTGTATTTGGTGGATTTTTGTTCTCTTTTAGGTTTCCTGATAGAGGGTGAGCCCCTCAGATTAGAATGTCAGTTATTCCTTCAAATCTGAAAAGTTTTCTTCTCTTAGATCTTGGAATACATTTCTATTCCACATGCAGTGCTTCTTTTCTTTAAGTATCATGCTTTGCTCTCCAGAGTCTGTTCCCTCTATCATACTATCATACTGGTGGATGCTTTCATCTTTTCTTATTTATTCTTCATCCTGTTATTTTCTCAGTCCTGTCTCCACACCACCGACTTAATATTTTCAAGTATTAATTTTAGTCTGTGGAAGCTAAAGCTTTATTTTTAAATTTACAGCATATTATTTTTCACTTTAATTCCTTTTCTCACCTCTACCAGCTTTCTTTCTATTTTAATCAGTTGCATAATTATCACCATATTTCTCATTCCATCAAGTCCATGTTTTTCTTAATAGTGTGAATTAGTTGCAACTAAAATGTTTTTCTATTTCCTTGAATATACCTTCTTTCAAAATTTGTTCTGTTTGTATTCTGCATGTAATATTCCACTTATTCATGTACTTATTTATTTTTGCCAATTCTTACTGTGGTCTCACAGTGCAGGAATTCTTTTCACTTGTCTTTGAACCGAGCTATTGTATCTGAAGCTGCTCCTTTCCTGAGGTGGTGTGGATTTCTGTTGCCCTGACCACTGTTTGAATCTTTTCCTTGGAATATGAGCTGGAGCACTAGATTTCTTTTTCCTCTAGTCACTTAAGTGCCCAAAGGGTGTGGACAAAGAGCTGGGGTTTTCTGTAACCACAATTAGAGAATTTGTCTTTGTTCTCTTTCTCTATAATTTTTGGAAATAACTGAAAATAGCAGCACTATATGGATGACTCAGTCCCCCTGTCTCATGGAGGAAGGAGTCTGAGTTTTGAATTTCGACTTGCTCCCCTCTCAGGGTGACTAGCTATGAAAGGTGCTCTCCTTGTCACTCTCCTTGTTTCTCACATGCTTTTGACTTGGTTTAGCCAGGCATTGATTTCCATACCCTCCTGAGCCTATGTTTGCTGCTGCTGGATCAGCTCGAACAGTGAATCCTAAGAAATTGCCCCTCTATGCCAATCATACCATCTGTCCTGCCAAAGGTCAGAGGAAACATTGGCAGCAATTCCAACCCAGACTTTATAGTGCATTTTTAGCAACACTGGGAAAAAGATTCTTCACAGGAGGTAGCTCCCTGGAACAACCTGCATCTTAATCCCAATGCTTCCAAATCTGGAATGCAAAGTTCAGCTTTTCCTCCCCTTTATTCCTGCTCTGTTGCAATCTCATTGCTAAGAGTCAGGCATTTATGCTGGGCATCTTCCTTCAATATTGCCTAAATTGTTCTAAATCTGAAAACCACTTTTCACAACACTCAGAGTATGAGATTGGGATACTTCACTAGTTTCAGTTAATGATTTAGTCTTTGCTATATTTGCTTCAATTTATTCATTTTTGTTTATTTAGGAAAAAGGGAGTTTAATGAATCATTTTAGGATGTCTTTTATTGATTTCTTTTTCATATTTGAATTCCAAAATCTTTTTTTCTTATTTTTTATTCTTCATTTCAATCTATACTGTTTTACAGTATACTTTAATAAAATTACAATGTATAAAAACATTCTATCATTTTTCACTTTCTGTTTATGACTCAGACTCACTGTATAACCTTCTCCATATCATTTTACCTCTCTAGGCATTATTTTTTCCCAGATCTTAAGCAACCAGTTTGCATCATGCAGTCTCTTAGTACCCTCCCAGTGCTAGAAGTTTATACAATGGGAAACACTATCCCTGAATTTCTGAGAATTGCCATTGTCCTTGGTTTTGAGGATTCCTACAGAGGGAGTGGAGGGGCAGGAAGGTGTTGGGTTCTAATCTGTCACTGAGCCATCCTGGATCCGCAAGCACACAAACTGTGAACAGCACATCTGGAATCCCCAGCCCAGAGACTTTAAGAGTCTGACAAACAAGCTCAAAGGAGCTTCAGATTTCAGCCACTAGCCTGGAAAGTTAACACATCCACCTGGCAAGACTTCCAAAATCGTAGCAAAAGGAGAAGACTTTGAATCTGAAATTCACGTCTAAAAATATGTATTCTTTGAGAGTTGTGGTGAAACTTGATCTAAAATCGTTCCACTGTCCATTGGCACTGATTCACTGGGACTTAATCATGGCCAATCCAACATTATCTAAATGCGGTTTAAGATAATAGACAAGTATTTATCTCAGGAATTTCACAGACCCCAATCCTGTTTCACAGCAGCCCCATCCCCAATATGAGCAATAGGCTGCTTTACTCCTCAAAGATCTCATCCTATTTCACTTGTCCAAAATCTGGAGCCAAACTCTAACTCTATCACGAGAGGACGCAGGGCCTTCTGATCTCTTGACAGACAGGATTCCCTAGGGCGTGGCATTCTTGTGGTCTGAGTGGCTTAGAAAAAGCAGAGAAAGGCAGAGAGGAAGGTGGCACAATGGAAGCCAGGCTGAGAGTCAGGCAAGGCCCCGAGGGAGGTCCCCGCTTCAGCGCTGTCTACGTCGCTGGTTTATTTTGAAAACTTAAATCCTAGTAACCCTGAGATCAACTGGAGTCTCCCTGCTCCCTTAGTGTCTAGACAAAAATGAGTCAAAATCTCATTTCATGTCTTGTATGAGTCTATTTTGCCAATTCTCAGGGGACTTAGGCACTTTGGTTATAATTGCTTTGGAGCTCCTGCTTTGGAGGTTACCACCCAGATATGACATTCACCCTCTTTGTGCAATTTCACTAAAAACTGGAATTCTCACAAAGCACTTGTGATTTAGGGGTGGGGGTGAGAAGAAGGAGGATTTCCCTCATGGCTGGATTAATGACTTCAAATTAGGGCTTTGGCATGTCCATACCCAAAATCACCATTCCTCCATTAGGGGTATCCCCAGGCCACTCTCCATGTAGTTTCTTGCCTCCCACAGTCTTTTAGACAGAGTAGGCTAAATGTTATAACAACCCACCCCCAAAATCTCAGTGGCTTAAAAAAAGTGTTTCTCACCCATATCACAGTGCAGTGGGGTATTTAGAAGGAAGTCTCATGAATCCAATCTCCTCCTCTCTAGTGGTTCCATCTCAGATTTCTCCTCTGGAAACTCTGCATCCACGTAGGAGAGAAGGAAACAAGTATGAGGAGTTGAGTATGGAGAACCTCGCAGAATGATCTGGGGCCAAGCCAGGGAGTGGCACTCATAATTTCTGTCCCCATATCACTGGACAGACTTAGTCACATGGCCCCACCCAGCTGTAGTAGAAGCTGGGAAATGTAGTTATAAGTGGTCCCAGAAAGAAAATGAAGATTTGGTGAGAACACAGCATTGTGTCTGCCCTACCATCTTTCTGGTTTCTCGCTCATGCTTCTCTCTTTCCCTCCTCTTTCGCATCCCTACCTCTCAGGGGCTCCCACAGAATAGTTTAAGCATTCTTTTGTGCTTTCAAAATGCTCTTTCCCACCAAGCATAGACATGACCTCAGAATGCTACTCAATACAGCAGGCACTGCCACCACAGTTAGCCCAAGAATTCAAATCTATTTGCATTCATCTCATCCAATTATCTCATTTCACAGAAAGGGGAATTGAAACCCTTAGAATTTGTTAGCAGAAGAGCTTAAATTTGGATCAGTGTCTTAAGTTCAGCACCTTTTTTCTACTACATCATAACGTATCACCTCCTCAGTTAGACTGAGCTCAACATTAGAAGGAAGCTCCTTCTATAGCCACACCCCAACCAGCCCTGCAAGTGGCACAGAGAACGACATTTGTCAGGAGACTGGATACTCCGTAAGTGTTGAGTGAAGCAATGTTCTCGACAGGAGAACAGTTCTACTTTGGTGGCCATGAAATGCCTCCCCAGGCAATACAATTTTATTTACCTTGGTTTAATTGAAGCCAGTTGGAAACAATACAGCATCTTTTGATCCAATTAAAAACGTTGGCCATAAACTGTGAAAGTTTTCATGGCCTTCTTCAGACCAGAGCACTATTTTATAGCCAAGTTTCTGCACACATTTTTTCAAAGGAGATGTTATCGTGGAAAATGTGACAACAACAGAACTCCAGGGGCGTGAACATGCTGTTGTAATTACTCCTCCAGACACAATGAAATCAACTCAAGTTAATTATTTATCAAAACCAACCCACTCTCTGGAAACATCTTTGGTTTGGCAGATAGTTTTTCCTTTCTCCAGAAACTAGGTCAATAGTTTTTTCCTCCCACGTCTCTTTATCATAGTATCTGATTTTTAGAACTAGCTATTTCAAGTGTTGAGACGTTCGCCAAGAACCCAGGTGGGCTGGCAAGATTGCAGGAAGTCCTCGGGTTCCTGGTTCCTGGATTCTTCCTGTTTCGGCATGCCTCTTCCATGAGCGTGGTCCTGAAAAAGGAGAAAGGAACCAAGGGTTGTTTAAGTATCTACTATATGTCAGTCCCCGTAAGAGGCACAATATTACATTGTTTTGCTTAATACCATGAGACAGTTGTGAGTATATTCATTTTACAGATAATAGAATTTGGCTCAGTGAGGTTAAACAATTTCACACACCATTCACATCTGTCTCACTCCATGTACATAGTTTCACCTGTCTGAAAAGGAAGAGTATGAACTATGTAAACAAATTTGCTATTGAACCAAAAATTGACCCTAGTAATTTAAGAAAGCCTATGGGGCCAGATTTGAGCAATGGCATTGGATACACCAAATGAGGTCATCTGCATTAACTTGGCATCTTTGACACCATTGCTCCACTTTCGCCCTACAGACTTCACCAAATTCTCATGGTGTATTCCTTACCTTTGTCCTGCCTATCTTTGTCCATCCAGAGTAGCCTGTTTGAGTAAGATGCAACAAAACAAAGGGGAGAAAGGTAGGAAGAGAAGCAAGAAGGAGATACTGGGGAAGAAAAGAGGAAGATAGAGTTGTAACTTGGAACTTTCTAGGTTTTTATGATTTTGCAGTGAGCAGCTTGGTTCTATAGCTAAAGCACTGAATGAGGGGTAAGGAGATTTGGGTATGAGGCTATCTGGGCCACTCTTCGCTGCTTTAGCTCAGGAAAACTTTCTGTCTGGGCCTCAGCGTTCCCATCTAGACATAATCAGTATAAACTTCTCCACAACTCTTGGGGCTGGGTCTCTTTATATATCTTTCATTTCTTCAAATTCCATTTCAAATAGTCTAACTTCTAACACTAGACAGATAATACATCCAGCATCACACTCTTCAGCACTCTACCCTCCAATTTTCCAAGAATCTTGAAGGTTTAAAAAATCAAAAAGGGATCCACAGGATCTACTTCTGAGCAAGAGCTCCCATGTCTGCTGTCAGCTGCATACCTGGCTGGCAAAGCTTCTCCCTGCCACAAGGTGCCACTGTACAGCACTGGCCCACTTCCCTGTGGCTGGCACGGCTGGTGCATGCAGAACAATGCCTGGCTTGTCTCAGTCTCCAGCGTAGGCCAACATGGTCCACTGAGGGAAAGTGAACCCTGTGTGACTCCACTCCTACAGGGCCACTGTTGACCCAGGGGGCTGCTCCTCACTGACGCCTGTAGGTGGTGACTCTTCAAGCCCAGTCTTTGCAATCACACATAGCCACTCCCACCTTATTCCTGCCCAGCCCCAGAGATGGTGCGCCCGTGAATGAATCATAATACTCGAATGGATCAAGTTTTCCTGGATTTAATCTCAAAGCATGAATAAGCATTGCTAAAGATTCCTGGGCCCTTTTTCATAAATTCAGTACATCTAAGGTAGGGTTTGGATATGTGTATTTTTAATATATATCATACATGATTCTGGTACGACATGTGTTGGACCCCAAATTGGAGAGATGGTTCTTTAAAAATGCAAAAAAAAAAGCCTATTTACCCTCAGAGTTTGTGGGTAGGGGGTAATATCTTCCATGAGTCAACCATCTATGTTCTAACCCATCCCTTGCCTAGCACTCAGAGAAGCTCTCTTGTCACTCACTTGTTAAAGCAGCAAGAGTCAAAACAAAAATGTGTGCATTAGTGGGTCACTTGCCAATCCAGGACATCAAATTTCCATGCAAAGGTTGATTTGGAAGCTCTTTCTGAATGCCTCCTCCTGCTCTTTTAAGAAGCATTCACTACCAAGAGTATGGGAGACCTCTCACGATGAGTTACTCTGAAGCTCAGGACTCTGATGAGAACTCATGCCAGGGAGAACAAATTCATTTGTCAAGGATAACTTGAGACTTTAACCAGAGGAAAATAAACTTTTTTCCCCTACTTTTTACAGTTTTTCTATGACTATAGCTAGTGTCACAGAGCAATTAGTGCTCACCAAATATTCTGGGTCTTCTCTTAATTTCCCAGCCTCTCTCGTGGGCAACATCACTAGTGACCAGGTGTGCCACTTCTGATTCAAGGCAGTTAAAATTCTGTGTACCTCCTCCATCTCTCCCATCTCTGCAGAACACTCGGAGACCTTGCATTCCACACTGTGCAGTTAGTTACGAGATAGCGTGGTCTCTGTCAGCTTGGATCCCTGAGTGACAACATGACGTAAAGACCCCTGCTAACTGTTGTTGATATTGTAAAATTAGTGAAAAATAAACTTTTATGTCATTAAGCCATTGAGATTCCAGAGTTAATTTGTCGCTGTGACAAACCCTAATCTAGCCGAACTGATACATCTAGAATTGTAGAAAAGGTACTAAAATTAATCAATTTAGTTAAATCAATGGAGTTAAAAAATGTTATGGGGCCAAAGGCTACATGTTTCTAGTCAATCTTAGAAATTGTCAGTATGTGACAGATCTTATCGATCTGTGGCCACCAATCTTTCATTTCTTAGCATGAAGGGTGAGGAAGAGAACTATTTACTGAATTCCTTTATGCTAGGTACATTACACAACTTACTGTGTTTGTCCCTCCCAGTATGCTGTGAGTTAGGTCTTATTACTGGTTAATACGTGAGAAAAGGGAGGTTTGTTGGTCACACATCACTAGGTGAATGGTAGAGCCAGGACTTAAGGCAGGAGGGTCTGATGCCCAAGCTCTCTTTGTTATATTATGCGGCCTTTCCATGTGCAGCTGTAATTCTGGAAAAGCAGAACTCCAGATTAGGACTAGCTTCTAATGACTATGAGGTGGGGGCTGAAGGGCTCAAGTTCTCTTCATTTTTCTGCCTGGAGTTCGCAAAGCCCCCCCACCCCAAGACAAGGTTCTGTATATTTGGTCTCTCCCTTTTTAATTCCCCTGACACAGGCTACCTACAAGATAATTCCAAAAAACAAATATGATCTTGTTGCCCCCAGGCTGGAAAACCTCTGCTGGCTCCCCTTCGCCTGTAAGGTCAAGTTCAAACTCCTTAGTTTGACAAATAAAGCCTTTCTTAGCATCCTTTTCCTGCTGCTGCTGCCCCACGGAACTGGTTTCTCCAGTCATCCCAAACTTGGTGTGTTCCCCAGGCACAGGCAGCACGCTCCCTCATCTCCACATCTTTGCTCAAGCTCTTCTCTCTGCTAGAAATATACTTTCTCCTCAATACTAGTATTTTTGTTTTCTCCATATTTGTCAAGATCCAGCTCAAATGACAATTTTTTCTTTCAAGCATTCCCCAGCACAATCAATAGCTGCCTTTTCGATTTCCCTCGTGCCATCTTTCCCACGTGTGATCCCATGGGAATTTAACTCATTATTTGGGCTTCTGTCTTCTATTTGACACAGGGTTGTGTATAAGTTCTTGTTCTGACTGCTGGTCCACCTCTTCGAGGTTGTATGACCTTGGGCTACTGACCTATTTGATGTTTAGTTTTCTCATCTGTTAAATTGGAATAAATAATAGTGCTGAGCTATAGGCTTGTGTCAGTGGATGAAATGCAATAAATAATACAATTCAAATGCTCACTGTGGTGCTGGTGGATAGTAAGGGTTAAATAAATATATCTATTTATTGTTTTATATATTCTTATATCTCCCAGCCCTAGCACCATGCATGACCCACAATAGGTCCCCAATATACATTTGTTAAATGAATAAATGATTGAATGAACTGGTGAATTCATTTGAGTAACTGAGTAGCGAGAGATCTACTAGCTACACAGAGATCTCCCAAAAATCTTAGTATCAAATAGAAAAAACATTGCTTTGTTATTATGGGTGGGGGGGGGGTGTGTGTGTGTGTGCATGAACACGCACACTTCAACTCTTCAGTAAAACCTTGGCAACAACTTGTATTTAATTTCAAAGTGAGAATTGCTTAGATGAGCTGAGAATTTTCTTCCTCAAATCCTAGAGCTAAAGATTTTCTTTCTCAAATGCAGAGCCAGGAATACCTAGATCTTGCAAAACTTCTCTTGGCTTCATCCCTAACTGGTAGCTCTTTGGTGGAGTCAGGGACTCAGTAGAACATGGACCCCTGACCACGGTGTAACGTAGTGGTACTGTGTTTAGTGGCATCTAGATGGCTGACCAAACACATCCCAATTCCCAGAGATAATCTAGAACCTGCCCAGCATGTCAAGAGAGGACAAAAACATCCCTCTCTTGAGACATCATTCTTTCTTCCTGCAATCCATGTAATTTAGCAGGACCACAAAGATGACGAGATGAGATGACGAGATGAGCTGAGATGAGATGAGAAGAGGCTATGTTTGTATTGTACCTCTCGTCATTTCTAAAGGGCTTACCCTTGCGCATCACTGCTGCCTTTTTCTTACCTTGTGTGTTTCTAGGACTCATTTTGGTTGCTAGCCTTCTTTCTCAGCCTCCTTTCTCCCAGTATTGAAGTCAGACACATTTCCTCAACTTTTCTTACATTCCCTTCTCCTATTTCTGGTGTAATCTATCTATGGGAAGCAATCTCTGGTGTGACTCTGTATCAGGGATTCTTGCAATTGCAAGTAACATCATTTAAAAAACAAAACAAAACTCAAAACAACTTAATGCATTATAAGTTCACTTAATTAAAAAAAAAAAAAGCCCCAAGGGAGGGCAAACAGCAACGCAGTTCCTCTGCAGTCCTCCAGGTTTTGCCCTCCTCTTGGTGTAGACATTACTCTCAGGTTGGCTTCCTTCAAGGTTTCAAGAGGGCAGCCAGCAGCAGTTGGGGCCACGTGCTTCCTGGTTCACATCCAAGAAGGGAGAGAGGGAATCCCAGGAGCATCAATTCAGAGAGCTTCACTGCACCCCTCTAGGGCCCTGGGAGGATTATCAGGTCTCTTTGGCTTGAGCCTGGGTTACCAAAACCAAATTGTTTCAAAGTCGGGAGGAGGGAGTACACTGACTCATTTACATCATTCGAGGTGTCAATCAGTCCCCAGAGCTGGGGGTGAGGTCAGTCTCCCCTGAACTTCAAGGCTGACAAACCATGGGGGAAGATTGGATGGAGGCCAGAGACCCAGCCACACTGCCCACCACTCCGCCCACCACACCGTCCTACACGTGTCTTCCCTTACTCGCTCAAGCCTATCTATTTGCTATGCTCAAGTTCAAATGAATTCCCACACTCATTTTTTTCTGATTTATTTTGTTTATATTATAAGAAAAATACATGTTTATTGAGATGGAAGAGAAAAGCAAAAAACAACAAAAACATAGAATGATCCAGAATTGTCCCTTCAGCAGAAGAAACACGAACATTTTGGCGTGCATCCTAAATGGGTCTCTTCTGCTATGCCTTTTTTTATTTTGTTTAGAGTTGTAGTCACACTTCCTGCACAGGTTTAATTTAACATGATGATGTTACGATTTCTTCAGGCTGCTGGAAAGATTCTAAAGGCTGCATATTCTGGCACATAGAGGAACCCTGGTTTACTTAAACTTTCCTCTGCGGTATTACAACAGATTTTCCTAATTATTCATTCTGCTAAATACTTTCACAAACATCTTTGAATTCTAGCTTTTTCCTTATGACAAATTCCCAGATATACATTCCCATATTATTCTCCAAAATGAGTATATCATTGTAAACTCCTTCCTGCAGTGTAAAAGGGTAGCTCTTTCACTGTCCTTACCTGCACCACATATTGTTTTTAATCTTTGCTAATTTTGGTAGGAAAACAAGTTGGGGGGAGCATCTGGTTACTATTGTAATTTTCATTGCTCTGATTAGTACAGCAGAGACTTTGTGAAAATGTTTATTAATCATATATTTCCTCTTTTCTATGCATGGTTATATCCTCTCGCTATTATCTATTGAGAACTTAGTATTTTTCTTATCAATTTTTATAAAATCTCCATACAGTAAGGATATTAATCCTTTGACATTTGTACCAATTTTCCCCATTTTTCCACTTTAATTTGTTTATGTTAATTTTTCACATACAGAAGTATTATATTTTTATATATTCAAATATATCAATTTTTCCCTTTAGTATTTGTATTGGTTTTAAGATTACAAAGCCATTCCTAATTCAAATATTTAATCAAAATTTAATTTTAATTTTTCTCTCATTTCTGGGGTTTGATCTTTTTCCATTTAACTCCTAATCCTATGTACTTCAAGTGTCCTTCATTGATGAGGTCTTTGCTTAAGCATTTCTCAGGGAATCCCAATGAATAGTACAGATCTGTACTTTATAAATAAAGAGGTTGGCTAGCCCATTAAATCATCTGCTTTGAGAAATCTCTTCTCCTAGATGGGCAGTTTTGAAGAGAGAAGATAGCCTCCGAGATGAAGGAAGGACTGGTTTGTGATCCCAGACATTGGTTCCCATGCTCAATTTCCCCATTTGTAAAATAGGGACATTTGACCAGATTGTCTTTACTGTATGTTTCAACTCTGAGTTTTGTGGTTCCAGAAAATCCTTTTTCATTTCCCTACAAGTCCTCTGGTTTATTCTCTCCCTCATTCCCTTTCCCACTCCTAGGATGACTTCCACGGAGACCAAAATCAGACCTACCTTTCATGGTCCTTGGCCTCCAGTTTCTATACTTTCTCCTGTCCAAAACCAACCTCTGCTAAGGGAAGTATCCATAGGCTGTTCTCAGTGCCAGGTGGCCAGTGATTGGCTTGGAGGTGGACATTCCATGCCAGGTGGCTTGTCCATTGGCCAGCCATTATGCCACGAGGCTGTCATAAGGTCATTCCATCCAATTGGACCAATAGTAATTAGCTAAGCCAGTTGACACAGGCTCCCTCCACAACTTGGACTGCAACACACAGACACAATTATCCCCTTGACCTTGGGGCCTGATTGGAGCAGACAGAAGCAGAGATGCTATGAACACAGGACCTCACAGCCCATAGGTAAGACAAGGAGAGCAGTGGGTCCACAGGGCCATCTCGGTTTGAAGCATAAGCAAATTCCACTTGTGGTCTACATGCATCCTTATAAAACTCTCGTCTTAAGATGGTTTCTGTTTCTTACCAACAATAATCTGAGTAACACTCCCCAGAAGGTTTCCTTCCCACTCTTATTCATGTCCTTTCATTAGCCATTTCACCATCAACTAAAAGACAGCAAGCATTTGGGGCAGTGAGATGACTTATGGATATAAAGAAGTTGTAAGACTGAGAATGTGCGCACACACACACACACACGTGGACACAGTCTCCCTCCCACCCCTAGTCCGACACTTCATGTATACTCAGAACGTGTTTGCAACCTCAGCTGATCCCAGGGAGATCTTTAAGTTGGCAGGATGCACTTAATTGTGGAAAGGTAGGCCTCTTGGCCCTCTCCTACCAGCCTTCCTGAGAATTGTTTTAGAGAAACATTATCATTGTGCCCAGAGCTGGCCCCAGGCAAAACTGGGAAGTGGGAGAAGTTTGCATTTGGCTCTCCCTACACCTCCCCAGCCTTCTCCCTCCTGCAGACTGCCAGTTGCGCCCCTGACCCGGATCTTCCCACCCCACTGTGTCTCCATTAGAAAACTACCCTGTGCCATCTCCCACCTCCTCAGGGCCCTGCTCTTGCCTTGAAAAAATGCCAGTGGGTTTTTCTCAACAGGAGTCTTCTAAGAGTCAAAGCTTTAACCCCAAAATACTGTCAAGTTGCAAAGGTTACTTTGAGCGGTGAGAATCCTGTCTGTTTAAAGGAACCAACAAATGCACAACGCCATCTTCAAACCCACATGCCGGTCGCAGCTTTGCACCTGAAACCTTGCTCTGGCCTGCCCCAGCTCCTTTCTGTTTCTGTCTCCCAGGTCCCCTGCTCCAATCCCCATGTAAAGCTTTGCCTTTCCCTTTGGCCCCAGCTCTCAGGGCTGCAGTCCTGCAGGTGGCCGCCCTCCCCTACACCCCAGGGGCAGGCCCCCTTCTGGGGCTCTGGCCAGGTCCTGCCGCAATATCTAGACAGAAATGGCTCTAAGGCAGAAATCCCAGATCTTCATGCAGGCTCCTGGAAAAGCACTCACATCTTACCACCCGGAGGATAAAGCGTTTCCAGGCCTCAGTCTCCTTTCTTGTGAAATACTGATAAAAAGAGCCACATCATAGGTTCATATGAGGTTACTGGTAAGTGCTTAATACATGTAAGAGATGTGGACAGTGCCTGGCACGTAGTATGTGCTCTGAATCTTGGCCAGTGGTCACGGCAGTTGAATTACACACAGTAATATTAGCACATGTGTTGGATCCTCGGGGCCAGGCCCTGTAAGTGAACTGTGGCAGGGGGCTCCTTAGGCCAGGTGGGGGCAGCAGAGAGCTGTCTGAGGTCAATCTGGGACCAGTAGGGCCACCTGGAGTCCACAGTGGAGGGTGAAGGACTGGACCCAAGGCCAGTCACCAGGAAGAGCATGGCCAGATGAGAAATAGAGTTGGAGAGCAGTAATTTCAACAGCCTCCCTTCTGGTCTCCCTGCCTCCTGCCTCACCTCTCCCAACTTCCCATTCACCCCGTGCTTGAGTGATCTCTCTAAATTGCAATTCCAGTGTGGCCACTCCCTTGATGAGAAGGTAAATGAGTCCTCCGTACATGGCAGAAGCACCAGTATCCTTAAGCTGATATCCAAGTCCCTCCAAGAACTAATCACCATCTCTTTATACCCTGCCCTAGATGCCTCCGCACCTCACCTTCCTCCATTGGCAAATATGGCTCCAGTTTTCTTGTCTTTACTAAGGGCATTTTCTGCCTTTTTTCTATCAAAATCCTACCCTCTTTCCACATTTAGCTCAAATGCTCTCTTTTTCATGAAGTCTTCCTGGATTATGCCAGTACCTAACTAAAACAGATCTCTCTGTGGCTCTCCCTAAGTCCTTTACATCTGATTTCCCAGTGATATCTGATACTGTCAGCATTATTCTAGAATGATAAATGATTACATCTCACCTTGCCTGATGCAGGGAGCTCTCAAAGTCTGTCTCCTCTTCTGCAAAATGGGGGTAATGACAGCTTCCTTATAGTGTGTTGAAGACTGCAAGGAGACAATGCATGACAGGTACCCGGAGGTGCGGGCACATGGGAGGTGCTCAGGAAATGTTACAGGGGTTTCATCATTACCATAATCAGGACATCATCATCATTGTCATAATCATCATTATCATTATAATTAGAGGGATTCTGCCCCTCAGCGGTCAAAGGTTTGCAGGTGTAAGTCTTTATTAGCCTGTCCCTAAGACAAATTGTGGTTTAAGGGGAGGGGGGGGAACAACACTAAAGATCGCTTGTCTGGGGCAGAATTCGGATCCCAGGGCTGAAGTGAGGCTTCCCAGAGCCACAGAGCCATGGAGAAGCAGGAAGTTCTTCTGCTGAGGCAAAGTGAGAGCAGGTAAAAGAACAAACTAGTACAGTGACAAGAAAAGAAACTTTTTTTTTGTTGTTTAGGAAGATAGTGATGTTTTCAATAAAAATTTCAACCCGGAAATTAAAATTTAAACAACGTAAGTGCCTCCGAGGATGGAGCAGCAGCAAGCAGTCCCTTAATGGTATTATGCACGGCCTTTATTTTTTAATGTAGAGAAGGAAAGGATTTGTCATTAAAGTTTAAAAATAATCAGAATCAAAATCCCTTTTGTTCCTGCGGGCTGGCAGAGCTGAGGGGCTGATTGTGTGTGCTGAGTGGGTGTCCAGGAAACAGTAGTCATTTGTGTGCGTGTGACAGGAGTCGAGTCCAAATCTAAATTTAAGCAAGTGCTGGCCTTCTTGGAACCCATAATTTTTGGATCAATTATCCCGGACTAAGTGTCTGAGTTTCTTGCTCTCTCTCTCTCTCTCTCTCTCTCTCTGCTGCATTTAATAATTACAACACTTGAGCCAATAATTTGCCGACCAGCTGCGGTGGCCTTACTGTCTGGTTCACTCATAATTTCTGGAACTTGATACAATCATGGCCTTTGAGCCAATTAGGGTAATATTTGGTGTGTTGGAAGTCTGTTCCCCACCCTCCCACCATCTCGCCAATGTGAGAAACAAACAGCCCGTGTCTACCCTACAAGAGAAATAACGTGTTCTCAGATCCTACCCAGCCCTCGTACCCATCGATTTTGTCTGTCCCACTCCTTCCTACAGTTTGAGGAAGAAATGCAGACTGGTGGCCTGAAAAGAACCTGATCTGAGAGTCAGAAAGCTTAACCTGCCCCTAAACTAGCTATACAGCCTTGGCTTAATGGCCTACCCCCTCTGGGTCTCAGTTTTCTGTCTATAACATGTAGCAACAGTGGCTCAGGGCAGAGAGGCTGTAGACAGACTACTCGGCTTCGAATCCTGCCTCTATCACCTTTTAGCTGCACAACATTGGGCAAATTACTTCACCTCTCTGGTACTTAATTTTCTCATCAGCAAAATGGGCATAATTATAATATTAAATATATAACACACAGCTTGTAAGGATTTAATGAGTTAATACAAATAGAACCAGACACACATATACTTCTGAACCAAACACACATGTATTTCCAGAGTTTAAACTCCATAAGGGCATGGATTTTTTCTGTTTTGTATACTACTATCTCCCCAGGACCTAGAATCATGTCAATAATTTTCCTTAGATAAATGAATGAATGAATGAGGGGACACATTAAATTTATTCGTTCACTGTTCACTTCCAGCTTATTTCCAAAACTGAGTTTTCATGGTTCACAATAAAATTATGTTTACCACAAAACTATCACAATGAAACTAGAACATCAAAGCCCAAAATAAGGAAGTGACAAGCAAAGGTCAGCTGTCCTTTTACTCAGAACTTCCTGGCTACCAAAGCTAAACTAAGCAGCCTCTGAGAATCCGTCCAACTCTAACATTCCAGGAGTCTGAGTTTGGGAATCAGAACAAATGTTTCTAACTTTCAATGTAACTTTTGACAACTCTCCAATCCTATCCTAACTCTCAGTTTTCCCATCTGTAAAATGTGGAGACTTGACCAAAAGAGCTCAGACCCATTTTTGGAATCTAGGCTTTCTTTTAGCCAATGGCCATGGGCATATAAAGATAAAAGAGATTTGATTTCTCCCATCAAGGAGTTTACAGTCCTCCAGGAGAAATAAGGCGCACATATGCATAACTTTCTAATTCAAGCTATAAGATACTTGTGGTATACTCACTGAGAGTATTACCAAAGGCTAAAGGAATAGTAAAGAAAGAAAAATATGCCCATTGAGGAAGATTTGATAATAGCTTTATAGAAAAATGCAGTTTGTAATAGTTCATGAAGAATATTAACGATATTCATAAGGAGAGAATTCTTAACAAATGGGAAGAAGGTGGGAAAAGGCACAGAGATATAAAATTGTAGCCTATCCAATAAAGCCAACATGCTGGGAAGAGATAGGGATGGCAGGTGTGTGCGCTGCCACCTCCTAACCCTTGCCTATGGCAGACCTCACTAATCAATCACAGAGCTTTATCCTGTTGAGTCAAAATGTGGCCTCAGAATCCTCAACACGGTGTTCCAAGCAGCTACTCCCAGGTTCTCAGAGGTGGTACATAGAATGAAACATATTTTTCCTCTTGATTTAAGGTATATGTATGTAAGTCAATAGTAGAAAATAAGCCCAGACCAAAATGCAGAGGGAATTGAATGTCAAGATCAAGAATATGAATAATCAAAACATTTGCTTGTTCCTCCACATTCAGCTGCTCCCTACATTGGTATGATCACCATGGAGTTTGTGGGCAACAGACCTTATTGTAATATATATACACTGAGCCTTCAGGAACTGAACCCATCCCTGCCGAGGCTTTCCGCGAATTCATCTGGGGCCTAATCCGCCTCCCAGGCTGCACAGTGCCTGGTTTGTGCTTAAACAAGGCACGCACTGTAACACTGTTCTCACATCACGCTGCGGGAAGGAAAACAGTGTTGGGGATTCGTGCCAAAGTTTTCAAAAGTGCTGCCCTAAAAGGTAAATGTGGCCTCTGTACATTCTTGGAGCAATGCTAGTTATCATCTCTGCGGTACCAGGGCCGGCACAATTATCCTATTACTATCCAATGGCTGCTCTTGATGAATGTGTCCCTGTGATGGTTCCATTTAACCTGACTCCAGGAAAAGGAAAATCTATCGAAAGGAACGTGAAATAGAATTCCATGAGCTCATGTCTAGTGGGGAAAGCAAAAGGCATCTGAAGGCTGATGGGAAGTGAATCACATTGTTTCTGGGCTCCAAGCGTACCCCTCTGCTCCTGCCCTCCTTCTGCGGACCTCCAGTCTCTGCAGGAAGCTGAGGGAATCCAGGTCGCGGAGTAGCCAAGACTTTAGCTCCAGGTCTGTGTGTCCTAGGGTGAGTTATTCTTTATATCGGAGTTTGTTTACATCACATATCCTTACAAAATGGCCTCCAGGTGGCTCACCCAAACACTTTTAACGTAACAGAAAATTAAAATAAAAGATGCACACATATTAAGAAGACCAGATGAAGGGAACATAGAAGTCAGTATTATAAAATGAAACATGAAGTAAGGCAAGCCACTTATATTTCTGAGCCTCAGTTTCCACATCATAAAATACAGGAATAATAGTACCCTATTTGTAAGATTGTTGGGAGTACAAATGGAAATATACCAAAAGAAAAAAGAAAAAAAAATGGATTTTAATGGGAAGACTACTGAACCCATTGTGGGAAACTCAGGTCTGGTCTAGCTCTGCCTCTGAACTGGTGCTCTCTGAGGCCTCTCCCAGCGTGAGCAGTCTCTCATTCTATGAAGTGGGGTGTCTGAGAGGGGTGGGGGACCAGAAGAGAAGCAGAAAGGGGTGAAGAGAAATGCAATGTCTCCTTCATCTCATTAACAAAAGTATTATTATTAATTGTGTCTTTGGAATATTATTTCTCATGACTGTATCGGGTACAATGGTTGATTTTGCAAATATCATTTGAGTATCTCTTTTGTGCCTGGCCCAGGGGAGAAACATCCTTGGAGATGTCCTAGTCCCTGCTCAGCCATACCTAGTTAGAGGAGGTGGGAAGGGACTGGCCCAGATGATTATAATGCAAAGCTTCTCGAGCCCAAAGAAGGGTGCGGATAGAAGGATGCAGGTGAAAAGGAAAAGAAGGAGCCTGCCCTGCAGATAAAGGAAGATCTGGAAGAAGAAGATACTGGGTCTAGTCTTGAGAAGAAGATTTCTACAGGGGAGGATGTTTCAGGTGGAAGGGACCAGGTAGGTCAAGGTAGAAAGATTGAAAAGCATATGGGTTTATGAGAAAAGTAAACATTTATTGGGTTTTCATGGGCCCTCAATTTCCCTTCCCCAGGTAACAGCACGTAAATTCACCACTCCCCCACTCTCAGAGTCCATCTAGTTCAGATAAGACTGATCCCACCCCATCTAGCTCCAAGGGAAACACAGGGTCCTAGCCCAGCCAATTAGGATATTTCATTTCTCTTGCCACATGATTGGTTTAAGGATGGGCATGTACCTCAAGTAAATCCAATGAGACTCACATTGAGATTTTTGCTGGATCTAATGCAAAAGAGAAGCTCTTTCTACTGGACTTGCTGAGCCCATGAAATGTTAGCTAAGATCTGTTAGTGTGAGTGGATGTCTTGACATGAAATAAATCACCTTGAGAAAGAAGGCAACACAAATATAAGTAGTTCTGAAAAATAAAACAAGGCAAATTCTCAACATCATTTGAGCACCTACATTCATCCAGCTGTACCTGAAGGCAAAGCCTCCGGGCATTTTTTGGTTTTAAGAGTCAGTAATAAATTGCCTTTTATTCTTAAGCCAGTTTTACTTCAGTATCTGTCACTCACATCTCAAAGAATCCTGTATAACATAAGGCCCCTGATTCAGATGAGCTGTGGACATGAGCCATGGCTGACAGGACTGCCACTGTGGCCTTTGAGAGAGGGGGCTTTCAGGATGAAGCCTAAGCTGTCTATGACCAAGACAGCCCAAACTGGGAGGAAAAGGGTGAATCTGGGAGTGGAATAAAGATATCAGGCTGGGAGCGGTGGCTCACACCTATAATACTAGCACTTTGGGAGGCCGAGGAAGGAGAATAGCTTTAGGCCAGGAGTTTTTGAGACCAGCCTAGGCAACATAGCAAGACCTTGTCTCTACAAAAAGTAGAAAAAATTAGCTGGACATGGTAGCACATGCCTGTAGTCTCAGCTACTTGGGAGGCTGAGGCAGGAGGATCACTTGAACCCTGGCATTTGAGGTTGCTGTGAGCTAGGCTGACACCAGTGCAGTCTAGCCTGTCTCCCCTCCAAAAAATAAAAATTATTAGGTGGAGCTACCTATTTATCGTGGTTGAAGAAACATTTCTCTGTCAATGAGAAAGAAGCTGAGTTGGAGGAAAGACAGGGCAAGTAAAGGCTTTCCCCATATGGGGGTCTCCCATCAGGTCCGTAAAGCAGCTGCTCCCAGCGTGTCTGGAGACAGCAAGGCTTTCGTTCCCATCCCCATGGCTATCCTGGCCACATAGTGCAATAAAGAGCACAAATTTGGGAATCAAACCCACTTGGTCTCAAATCCCCACCACCAGTTATTAACTTCTACTTTTGTTAACTCAGTGACCTTAATAAGTACAGTCACTTAAATGAGTGACTTCATTTCTCTGACCATAACAAGTCCTCTTAATTGGCCTCAACTAATTTTTCATCATGCAACCAAAGTGACCATTTGAGAGACAAATTCAGTTGGTACTCACTCCCCTTAAACCATTTCTGATTCCAATCATCATTCAGATAATGCTCCAATTCATACAATAGGCTTCAAATCTCTGCATCATGGGAAATCAAATCCCACTTGTGGTTCTAGCCTCCTAGATTCTCTCCTCCTTGTTCCTCTCAATTTATTGAAAAATGGTTAATAATATTAAAAACTAACCCTTATTGAGCACATACAACATGCCAGGCATTGCCCTAAATATTTTACTTAAAATAATACCTACAACACTCCTATAAGGCTGGGACTATTATTAGTCCTGCTTTACAGATGGAGAAATTGAGGCATAGAGAGGTTAAATAAGTCGTCTAAAATCAGACAGCAAAAAAGCTCAATAGCCAGGTTGCAGACCTCATTGTTGGCATCCAGAGCCCACGGATTTAATCACTACAGTATGCTGACTCTCTAAATGCATCCCATAAGCATTTTCCTACTTTGTAGCTATGGTAGGCTGAATAATGGCTCCCAAAGATATTCATGTCCTAATCCCCAGAATCTGTGCCTGTTTCCTTACATGGCAAAAGGGACTTTGCAGATGAGATTAAGTTAAAGGATCTTGAAATGGGTTTATCCTGATTTGCCTAGGCGGGTCCTAAACGTAATCACAAGCACCTTTCTGAAAGGGAGGCAGAGTTAGACTGGACTACAGAAGGGGAGAAGGAAACTTGACTATGGAAACAGAGATTGGAGTGATGCCACCACAGTCCTGGAGGGTCAACAGCCACCGGAAGCTAGAAGATGCCAAGAATAGATCCTCTTCTGGAGACTCCAGAAGGATCCAGCCCTGCCAATACTTTCACTTTAGTCTAGTGAAACTGATTTTCAACTTTTGATTTACAGAGCTGCTTGTAAGAGAATAAATTTGTGTTGTTTTAAGGCACAGTTGGTGGTAATTCATTACAGCAGCAACAGGAAACTGATACACTGGCATTACCGCAGGCCTTTCCTCCGCCAGGAATGCTCTGCCCCACACCCTTTGTCTTCCTCAACTCCCACTTACTCTTAGGCTCTTAGCTTCATTGTCACCTCCTCAGAGCAGCGGGATGCCCCCATTACATCCTCCCACATCACTCCAGACTTCTCCTTCTTCATACCCACCACATTGGCAGTTCACCATTAATGACTGTGGCTCCCGAGACCAAATCCAAGGGACAGGTGAAAGTATGTGTCTGTCTTGTGCCCCACTGTATCCGAAGAGTCTAGCCCCGGGCCTGACATAGTATAGGTTCTCAATAAATATTTGTTGAAGTGAATAAATAAATACAGTTGCTCATAGGACTAGTGGATGCTTTAAGTGACTACAAGTGGCACAGGGCTTGGCATATAATCGGTTCCCAGAAAGTAGAGCTCTATGTGAGATCTGGAACTCAGCTGTGTGTCTTTCAAAGAGAAACACAGAGGCCAAGGTCCCAAACTTAGGTGTGCCCCAGGTGGAGCGCTCTATGATCTCTCCTTTTACCTAAAACTCTAAACACTGCTCGTCTGTACTACAATTCTGGTAGTCACCCAGGCTTAATGGCAACACTGGGTATCTTAGAAAGGAAAGGACCAGGGCAGTCCCAGAACTCAAGGAGCTATGGAGGAATTAGCACAGCTGCCTTCTGCTTTGAGACTATGGCGAGCCCTCTGGGCCCGTCCGCGGTGCTGTTGGAATGTGTCTTTCTAGCCCTTTCCTGGCCATGTAGCCCGCATGTGAGCCTCCAGCTGGGCCAGGGACCAACTTTCCAGGCCCGGATGAATTCTCATCATTTCCCAGGGATCCTTTAGCTTGAGTTTGGTTCTTGGGCCAAAACTCTGACAGCTTTATTAGCACCTATAATTCAATGTAAGCGTCAATGTGTTGGGAAACACTTTGAGGCTATCTTTTAAAGTCAACTTAATTCCCTCTCAAATGCCTCTTTGTTTGCCAAAGTGCCAGCCAGACTTCCAGGTAGGCAGGGAGATGAGCTCCAGACAGGGGATCAGCGGGACGTGTCTGCAGAGTGCCCAAGTCACTTTGCTGGGAGCTGATGTCATTTCCAGTTAGTGGGTTCCTGGCAGCAGTGCCTGCAGATGCTTAGATGACATCATTGGGGACCGGCCTGTCACCAGGGAAGATAACAAATGGAGCCCAGCCCCAAGTCCCTGCTGCCCCAGGAAGTCACAATTAATTTCTTGGCCTTGGTATAGGCCTGGAGAGTAGAAACCCTGTGCTCCCACCCTAGCCAAGCCCCAGAGAACCAGTGTGCACCCTCTTGATGGCCTCTTTGCTTAAGTAAAACAAAGTGGGACATGCTAAGCTTACCCAAAAGTATTCAGTGACTGCAATAATAGAAACTGGATGAGCTTGATGCAGTACACACTATTGATCATCTACTGACATCCATTGACCCTTCTCCTGGGTTAACAGAATCCAATTTTTCTCACATACACACCGTCCTCCAAAAGAGACTGGCCCATTATCATCCTCAAGGAGTGGATTCTCACTGGTCTAAGCCATTCATCCACTCATTCATTTATTCCACAAACGCTACCTCCTTTGTGGTGGGCATTGTTGTAGGCATGAAAGATAAAGACATAAAAAAAAAAAACAGCCAAAGTCTTTGCCTTCATGAAGCCTTCATTCTAGGTGGAATGACAGTAAATAAACACACAAATGTACAATATATAATAAACTTGCAATGCCAGGCCAAACAAGGATAAACATTATAAAGAAAAATAAAGCTGTGTCAAGGCATAGAGAGAAGGAGGCTTTCTGTTTTAGATAACGGGCTGCGGGAGGTAATATTTGAGCTGAGACATGAATGGAGGGCACCAGCCTTGGAAATCTGTAGGGGCAAAGTGCTCAACAGCAGGTGCCAAGGCCCCAGGGTAGGAATAAACCTGTACGTTGAGGAACAGCCAGAGGCCAGTGTGGCTGGATTGTCATGAGCAGAGACAGGGTCAGGGAAAGGACTTTGGATTTTGTTCTAAATGGTGGGATATCATTGGAGACTCTTCCATAAGAGAGAAAACTGATCTGATTTATATTTTCAGAGGATTGCCACAGTCACAGTGCAGAAAGCAGACTAAAGCAGGGACAGATGGGAAGCAGGCAGCCAGGGAGCATGGGGCACCAAGTGGTGGTTGGAGAGGTGGTTATAACTGGTTGGAATTGGGAACTATGTTGAAGATTGAGCAAAAGGATCTGCTGATGGATTTAGTGAGGCAAGTGAGTGAAAGAGGAGTGAAGGATAATACCAAACTATTGGGATGGTGCTGCTGAGTAAATAAGAGTGTCCTTAGCTGAGATAAAGACCACTATTGGGGTGGGGAAAGGGAGCTAGAGCTGGGATTGATATGTGCTCGGTTTGAGGGCCTATTAGGCATGCAGGTGGAGACAACAGGTAGGCAGGAGTGGGAGACAGGAGTGTGGTTGGAGAGAGGTAAGTTCTATGTTCCCAGCCAGTCAATGGCTTAGGCTTCAGCATGTGGTGCAATTCTAGCCAATGAGGCTGAAGCAGACCTCTGGGCAAGGTGTCCCCATTTCTAATGAGGAATTAATGTTGCTCGGGTGGGTGGATGGTTGGATGGATGGGTGAATGAACAGGTGGACGGATGAATCTCTAAGTTTCCATTCACTTCTGATGGTCACTCAAATCCTTTAGGTACACCGGAGTTGGAGTTAGGAGACCTGGCTTCAATTACTAATTATTAACAACTGCAACCCTAGGCAAGAGTCCTTTCTCTGACTCAGTTTCCTCACTTGGACAATGAGGAAATTGGACTAGATGGTCTTTGTAAGCCCAACTAGCCCTGCCATTCTATGAAATTGGAAGAACATGGACCAGAAGTTCTGAGAGAAATGTTGCCTGCCCTACTTGATGTGTGATTTCTGGCAGTTCAAGGTCCCTCTGTGTTGCAGTCTTCTCATCTCTGAAATGATGGTTTATGGTCCTTTCCAACATTAATTTCCATTAAGTCACGGAATAGTTTCCTGGTTACTTGTGTTGATGGAAATAGTGAAAACCTGTGTTGATGGAAATAGTGAAAACTCTAGGAAAGGAATAGTTATGAGGAAACCAACCCCTTGATCCTCAATGCAAACACAGACACACACACACACACACACACAACCTAGGAGGGTAGACCAGGCTTTTCCTTTCACATCAGCTACTGCCTTGTTTCTTCTGATTACTGAGCCTGGCAGGGTGGGGACTAGGCTCTTGACATCAATATGGGTGTTTTGGGGGTTTGTGGCCTCCACTGGCACCTTATCCCTAGGAGCTAAGACGTACCCTAAGAATCCCAAGGCTCAGTCCTGCTGGATCACTTCTACGTGCCTAACACAGGGATTTAGGATGAATTAAAGGTAACAAGACTACAAAACCATTGACCCAGACATAGCATATGGTGAGTGTTCAAATTGTCTTGTACCTCAGGCTCCCACGCCCAGTTAACTAAAGGTACCAATTAGCTAAAGTGAATGACAATGATGGAGTATAAGGCAGTTTTAGATCTCAGATTTTCAAGGTATGCTAAGGTAGGGATCCCTGGGCTGTTTCATTCATTTAAAGGGTCTAACGATGATTGGTAATTTTTGAAAACAAATTAAAAATAAAAGACCTTATAGAAACCCCCTTTTTTATCATAGTTTAGCCCACCTAGTCTAACTGAAATTCCACATTGTTAGCATTATCTGATCAGTATTATATGTGAAGATTGATTAATAAGAAATGGACAAATAAGCATATTATGACTTAATCAGTGCTTTATGTTTGAAGACTTGATCTTTTAAAAAAATCTTTTATTTTTAATAAAAAGGGATCTTCAGTGTCAGAAAGGTTGGGAGGCAGCAAACTAAAATGTTGAATGTTTTGACAAGGGCCTGCTGGTGACTATATCCCTCCCTTTGATGTCTGGACCCTAAGAACCTCTGAGCTATGTCGGTGTGTCCCCAAAGCACAAATCCAAGGGAGAAAGGGGAAAAGACACTCTGCTAACAGTGACTAATGTCATTTCCAGTTAACTGGCTTTTGGCAGATATGCTACAGATGTTCAAATGACCTCATTAGGGACCAGGATGTCAACAACAAGACAGATACAAACAGAGCCCTGCTTAAGATTCCTGCAGATTCCATGGGTTTAGCATCCCTTAACTCAGTTCCCAAGCTTTCCAAAGGGTGGGAATTTCAGGCAATGGCATGTGGCTTCATGAAGAATTTCAGGGAGGATGGAGGTTATATTAACTGAAATAAGCTAGCTTTGCTGCAATAACAAAGAACCCCAAAGCTCCCCTTCTCTCTCCCTCTATTTCACTTTGCAGATTATCACCATCCTTTGCTATATCTGATGGGCTCCTTCCAGCAAGCATGGAAAGAGTAGGCCTAGCCTCCAGAGGTGCCCGGGTTTACATTCAACCAGCTATCCCCAAAGGAAACACAGAACTTGAATCTCTCACTTGTAAAATCCTAAGGAAGTCCAGGTTGGATCAGGTGCTCATGGCCAGGGACATGGGATACCATGCGTGGCCAGGCCTGGATTCACACATCTGCCTCCCCTACTAGACTACGAGGCTGGAAAAGATAGGGGATGAATATCACTCTGCTTCCTGTCTGTGGCCTCTTTCAGCCTGGGGTGGCTAACGTAAGAGACACTCAGTAAACTTCAGTTGAGTTGACTATATTAGCAAACCACACAGCACAAACCAGGAAGAAAAGAACTAAACACGGAGAAGCCTGGCAACGGGGGTGATTCAGAAACAGACTAGTCAACTGATGATCAAAATTTTTGGACATTCAACAGCAACAGCAATTCTGATATTGGAGCCCTGGAGATGTTTTATCCAATAAACTCCTTCCAGAGCTAATAATAAAAATTTCAGGTGCCAGGCACTGTGCTCAGTGGCGGGTTATGGCAGTAGAGACAGACATGGTCCTTGTCCTCAGGGAACACTCAGCATAGTACTAAAGAGAGATAGTAAATAATTGAAGAGATAATAATAGCCAATATATTTATACAGAGCATTTGCTATGTGTCAGGCACTAGACTAACCGCCTGATGCATATTAACTCAATTCATTCTTACAATCATCCTTTGAGATAGATACTATTATGAGCCTTGGATGTTGGGTGACTTATTCAGGGTAAGCAAGTGACAGAGCCAGGATTTAAACCCACGTAGTTTGGCTGCTGAGTCTCTGCTCTCAGCCATCATAACTATACCACCAGCCAACAACAGTGTTACGAGCGTGAAAATGGAAAGTGGAGGGGTCAAGGAAGGCTCTAGCATTTACCCCAGTCAGATCTTACAGCCAGATCTGACAGTCTCTAAAATCCAGTGTCCTTGCCACCAGTCTGAGCATAAGGTCTCAGAGCAGTGGCTGCATTATAAGCTGCACTCACAGGTCCCCAGGGGACTCCAGATATAGCTCCCCATTGGCGCTCTCCCAATCGTCTGAGCATAAATAGGCAATAGGCTCTCTCCACATCCTATAAAGGACTTAGAAGCAAATAGCCCTTCTGGTAATTGCATTAAGGGAATGTTTTTGTTTGTTTGTTTAATTTAGGAGTTAAAACAGAATGACCTTGTCTTGAAAATTGTGAAATAACAATCAGAAGTTATTTGCTTATGTTTATATTTAGAATTAAAGGACATTCATATGAGCAAATGAAAAATAAGGGGAGGGGTTACACTACTGGCAAGGGACTGAGGGCCTTCAGAGAGGTGGCTTATTATTCATTCAGCTATAATGATTAACAGTTAAAAATCCACTCTTGCTGTTCCCCATGTCTGGGGAAGAATAGAAGCTTTTGTGTTTTTTTCTGAAACAAAAAGCCACATCTTTCTTTCCAGGGAATGCATTAGAATGAGGGGTTTCCACAGACCTGGAAAAAAGCCAGGACATTTTGGAGTCAAGGCCCCCCACCCCCACCTCCTCCTTGCAGGGGAGGGTAAGGTGAGTGCTCAGAGTGAGAGCTCAGAGAAAGGGAAGAAGGGGCTGACCACCTGCATGCATTAACCTGGAGGGGCACAGTGTAGGTGGGGTCAGGTGGAAAGAACAGGGCAACAAGGTAAGGCTAAAAACAGCTCAGTAACATTTATCCAGTACTTACTAAGAACACGGGACAGTCTACACATTTCACATTCAGTAGCTCCTTTCATGAGGTTCACGTAATTATATCCCCATTTTGCAGGTAAGTAAAATGAGACACAGGGATTTCACTTGCTCAAGACCACATCTCTAGAAAGTGCAGGAGCCAGGATTCAAGCCCAGGCAGGGTCACTCCGGCATCATCGCCCTTTGCCAGTAGGCCGCAGCCACAGCCACAGGGCCATCCTGAAACCACTGCCCTGTTGATTTGGGTTTTGAGATGTTCTCAGAGTTCTTCAGAGAACACCTCTTTTATTAGCTCTACGGGCCCCAAACTTGATGTTTTGCAGTGATTTGGGGTTTACAGCTGCCTCCTTACAATCCGGCAACTTAATTTTAGCCCCAGAGTGTCCCTCCCTGGAGAGTGTGGTGGGGGAGGGAGAAAGACAGCAGGGGTGGAGGTGGGGAGAGAGTGGGAGAGAGGGAGAGAGAGAAACGAGCTAATTATTTTTGAAGAAGTTAGATGCCAATATAACCAACCTCTCACCCAAGTGATGAAAAACCCATTGTCGGGCATCTTGGCACCAGAAAGGAAGAGAGAGATTTTCCTGAATCATTTCTCAGTTTTTATTTAAGCTTCACACTTTTCCTGGGGACTCTGGGCAGCCTTCCAGCCCCCCGTACCCATGACTGACTCTGAGTTCCCGAGGTAAGTGATCTGTCACTCCCAGGCCTGGGGAAGGGGTGAGGGGAGGCCCCGACAGGCTGTGCTTGGCTCGGCCCCCTGACATTGTACACACTAATGCAATGTGAAGTAGCACGTCTAAATAGCCTGTCCAGCTTTTTTGATGTTCTTGAACCTACAGATGGGATTCATTTCCACACTGTTCGCAAAACGTAAACGATACAAGGACATTAAAGAGCATTAAACTACTTGATGACATTTTGGTCACATTAATAAAAAGTGGCATTTTTTAAACAACCAGAAAGAAAGAGAATAAGTTTGGGGGTGGAGAGGGGTGAGATGAAGAAGAAGGAAGACAAAGCAGGGAGGAGGAAGGAGGACTAGGAGAGGGGTTTGCATCACCTAAAATGTAGAAGAAATGCCGGCAGTCCCAGCTCTTATCAACCCAGTTGGGACTTCATTTAGTATGACATAAGAAGCAAACATTTCTGGACAGATCAGCAGAACATACCAACACCTATATGGTAAGCAGTGCAGACATACTAAGATATTAATGTTTCCTTCCAGACTGGTTAGTTTGGCCAAAATTAGCTCATATACCGCTGGGACATAAGAGAAGACAAGAGGAATGTCAAACTCACCTCCTCCAGGAAGCCTTCTGTGAGTGCTGCCTCCCCAGGCTAGATTAGGTATGTATTCTCTACACTCCCAGAAATCCTAAGCTTACCTTCCTCCTAGCTCACATCATCTCGTCACTTAATCACTGATTGACTTGCCCAAATCCTCCCTAGACTGTGGGCTTCATGAGAGCATAAACTAGGGTTAGGAGCATAGGTTTGAAAAGGCCCAAATCCCAGATAGCCCCTGTATTGGTTTTATGACCTGGTGCGTAATTAATTAACCTCCCTGGGTCTCAACTGCGCCATCTGTAAAATGGAGTAAAAAGAAAATGTAACTCATAGAGTGGAGTCGTACTGATGCCTACAGGAGGTAATGAGTGGAAAGCACACAGACCGTGCCGGGTACACACGCGCTCAGCATATGTTACAGATCAGCGTTAGCACTGTGTCCAGCACCCCACGTACTTGGCACATGAAAGGCCCTCAATAAATACAGTACTGTTAAATAAAGGAATCTCAACAGACTCACTTAGAAAAAAAAATCATTCACCAAAGGGACTATGGAATTGGACATGGAGCCACAGAAAGTGAAAATGGGTGGCAGAAACATTTTATAACTTATCAGGTCCTGGGCACCTTGTTTTAAAACAAAAAATGTCTGTATTCTCGTCTCTCTCGGGAGTGCCTAGGGAGGTGTCCTGCTCACCCCCCCAACCAGCCATGGCCCGTGAGATGGAGTGAGCAGCCCCCACCCCCTTGTCGGGCAGCCTGTGCCTCCCTCCCCTCACCCACTGCCTTGGCAGGGCTTTCTCCTCCCTGCCCTGGTGGTTACATTAATTGCTAATGACAATGGCAACCTTCACTCTGTGTGGTTTCCTGCCCAGATCCTGGATCCTTTACAAGGCTCCCTTTTCTTTTTTTCCCAGATAGGAAATGCAACCCGAGACGTGTGAAGAAAAAAAACAGTGTGCTTATTGTCATAGCTTCCACTCCTCAGCCTGGCCGGCTGTGTGTGCTCTGGGGTGTCTGCCCCGCCACAGGGAAGAATAAACCCAGACTCAAATCATAGGAAATTCATCAAATGTGCTTCTCAGAGCTCTGTCTTTCAAGGTCTGTTTCCTTGCCATATGATCTCTATAAACCAAATCGCTGTTAGCCAGGGCACAGGACCAGAGGCGCCGGAGGCTCATGGATAATGAATGCCAAATGCATGTGACAATAGACTGATCAGAGAGCAGGATGGAAATTTCTGAGCTGTGCTTTTATATATGTATATATACATACATACCTACGTGCATGCATGTACCGAGCATACACACGCGTGCACATGCACACACACATGCACGCGCGCGCACACACACAGGTCAGGCACACAACACATCTTAGTGTATTAAGGCCAATTGTGGTCCTTGGTACTAGACTCAGATAACTCACCTCTCAATTACTCTGTTAAATTATCAAGACAAAGACGCCTGTGCATCAGAAGGATGAAACAGAAGAGGAGAAAAACAAATCCCAGTTTGGCTGAGGACACAAATCACAGATTTGACTTAGAAATTCAGAATGCTTTGCACTCGGCGACTAACACAGGACCCAGCACACAAGGGGACCTCACCTGAAAATGAAAATCAAGGACTCATTTCTGGGCACCAAAGGTAAATGGGAAAAATTGCCCTAAACTGAAAAAATTATTGTATGATCTCTCCCATTAATGGTTTTGACTCCTCCTGAATCTGACCAACCCCTTTACTTGCTAACCAGTCACCAGTGTGACCAGGAAAGAAAAGAGAACACAGGACAGAAACTAGCAGGCCACCAGCTGAAGGCAAAAAGGTAATTAATGTTATAGCCTTTTAGATTCTAGAAAATACTGCACTTAAAACTGCAAGTCAACTAAGCGGCTGTCGGCAACCGATAAATGCTTCCATATTCACAGGCATCAGCAGTCTTCCCGTTACAAAAAAAGTAATAATACATACATATTAATGGATCACATTTTGTCCTTTGGGGAGCATAATTTTTAAAAGGGCCAAGGCAGCAATAATAGTTCCTTTAAAAATTCTAAATGCTGTAATTGTTTTCTCTGAATTATGGTGCTAGGATTTAATTAGTGATGAATGTTCGGTATGGGGTTTGGACATTTTTGATGAATTCAGCCAAACAGAAAAGTAGTCTTGTCCTTATCACTCCCACCCTGTCCCCTGCTCCCTTTTCTTCCTGAGGATCCTGAGATGTGTATGTGCCTGAGAACATGTCCACGAAGGAATTTTATTTTCTGCATTTTGGCCGTAGCTAAGAAGGAGATTGCTTTAACCACAGTTCAACAAGGAACAAGAAACATGGTCAGTGAGGTCATGCAATTCAGCACAAGTTTTGAGGTTTTCTGGTCATAAGGAGGAAAAAAATCATTGTAAATGTAAATGGTAGAAATTTCTTCTTGGCGATGTTCTTATCACTAGGAAGAGGTTGCCCAGGTCTTGGGCCTGGACTTCTGGGCTTAAAGATCCCATGGACAAAAGGGATAAAGGTAGAGGGGGGGAAGGTAGAGGGGAAGGAGGAAGGACTTTCTTCACTCATTTGACAAATAACCATACAGCAAGGCCTATTGGGTTCAGACTCTTAGCTGGGCACTGCACACACAGCCCTGGCAATGGAGTCTTTGCCTGGGGGTAAACACGATTGCTTTGTTCTTCTCCAAACCACTTCTTTGTAAAAGCAGCTGGAGAGAAGCCCAGACCAGCGGCCATCCACACAGGCAGAATCAACGTGGCCTACACAGCAGGGCCTCTGGGGGCCATGCCCACCCCTCTCCTCCACCTTCAGGACTTCTTTCAGTTGAGACCTGGAGGCTGTTCCTGGTTCCCAGTATCCTCGATTAACATGCAAATACTCCTGGGAAAGGTCACACCTTGAGACCCCATCAGCTAACCTCTTGCTCACCAGTTACTTCTTAGCAAGGATTAGCAGAAATAGAACACCAAGAAGCTTGGGGCTGAGGGCTGGGGGGAGGTTAGGGCTTGTGGGGAGGGTAGAAACAGACCTCTTCCTACTGCCAAGATTTTCCTGGAAGTTGATTTGATTGAATTCAATACAACGAATTAATGTTTTTATTATTCCAATAAAGGTTGATCTTTTTAAACTGTAAAACCAAACAAAATCTCATTTGCAGACCTTCAAAATTGTTACAATTAAATTAATTCACAAATTAGATATCATTCTGGGTTCCACCACATGTTCCAGGTAGAACATAGGAGTATCTGTTCTTCACCCCTGCCCTGATGATGCCCCAACATCACCTGCTCTACAATCTTGCCCAAATGGCAAAATGCTGCCTCCCAAAATGGCAGACTAAGGTGGTCCATGGAGGTATTTATCGCTGTCTAGCACCCTCTACCATAGGCTTCTCCAGACTGCTGAGCACATTGGTCCAGCTGCTACAGAGCTTCCATTGTTCTTCTCAAGGAGGCCTTTCATATGGGCGGGTCATGGTTAAGAGCTCCAGAATCCATCAGAAAGACATGGGTTCAAATCCTGGTTCTGCCACTTCTTGATACTAGAGGCAAGTGATTTTTACTACCTAATCATTTCGTCTCCTCCTCATTTGTCTTTTGAGAGGATTAAGTAAAATTACACCTAGTACCCAATAAGTGTTTGCTATTGCTGCTGTTAGAACATGCTATCTTCTTTATGAAATGAGATTCCAAAATCATCTTCAGGTAGTTTTAAAAAAAAAAGCACCATAATATACAGATCTAGTAAGTGTACACCTCCAAAATTATTCCCTTAGGCAAATGTTTACTTATTTCAACATTGTTGTCATTGATCATAATTGCTAATTACTCATTCTTTTATTCATTCAACAAATATGTGTTATACCCCTTCTATGGGCCAAGCACTGAGCTAGGGACTTAGGACACACATATGGGCAAGTTTGATCCCTGGCTTCTAGGAGCTCACATCTAGTATGTAAAAACAGAGTGGGCAATAACAGGTATGCATAAAAAGTTATGAGAAAAATATGTCAGTAAAGAATCATAAAGAATCTACTGTCTGGGGGCAGCTGGTGAAAACATCCAGATATGCATTTGAATTGTATATTAAAGGAGGATAATATTTATTGCAATTTATTAGGACTCTTCTGTAGGCCAGTCACTTACTAAGGGTTTATCATTTTACTTATTCCACTTAATAACTATGTAAGGTAAATAGTTTCTCATTTTGCTGATGAGAACACAGAGTCTCAGGGAAATTGAGAGGTGTGCCTATAATCTTACAGTTGGTATATCAGAATAATTGAGATTTCAGCCTAGGTCAGTGGGGTTCCAAAGGCTACTCTCGTTCCTGCAAACTAATGGGCCAATTAATCAGTTACTCAGGTGAGAAAAAGGAAAAATAATAATCTTGTTATTTACAGGCACATCTTTAGGGGTTTTTTTGTTTGTTTTTTATTATGTAATATTTGAGACATACAAAATAACTTGCTAACATATTTAAGTTCATTACATAGAAATATATATTTATTTTAGAAAAAATTGGAAAACAGAATTATACATACATACATACATATATACACACACACATTTATGTATGTTTATTTTTTAGGTGAATAGCTTGCCAGGCATTTTTATCCATAGGTAGAGGAAGAGATCACACACGAAAATGACCATATTTTTATACATACTTGTAACTATTTCTTTTTTTGTAGAGATGGAGGTCTCTCTATGTTGCCCGGGCTAGAGTGTAGTGGTATGATCATAGCTCACTGCAGCCTCAAACTCCTAGGTCCAAGTGATCCTCTCACCTCCTGAGTAGCTGAAACTATAGGTGTACACTACCATGCCCAGCTAATTTTTTTCATATATATTTTGTAGAGATGATGTTTTGCTATGTTGCCTAGGCTGGTCTCCAACTCCTGGCCTCAAGCGATCCTCCCACCTCAGTCTCCCAAAATGCTAGGATTACAAGTGTGAGCCACCATG
The DNA here is from genome assembly GCF_041146395.1 of Eulemur rufifrons. Taxonomy (NCBI): domain Eukaryota; kingdom Metazoa; phylum Chordata; class Mammalia; order Primates; family Lemuridae; genus Eulemur; species Eulemur rufifrons. The sequence goes on from NC_090988.1 coordinate 65,746,510, forward strand.
CCTGGCCCATAATTGTAACTTCCTTTTTTCACTTAACAACAGATCAAGAATACATTTTTGATGTCAGCAAATATATGTCTGTATCATCCTTAGTGATCACCGTTACATGTTTTGAATGGATAGATACCATTATTTATTTAACATATTATTTCTTCAGACATTTAGCTTCATTTCAATGTTTTAAATTATTGTAAATAACATTGTGATGATTATCCTTTGCACAAATGCCTTTGTATTTTTGTCCAATCATTCTCTTAGGATAAATTCCTGGAAGAGAGAATTGCTGGGTTTGAGATCTTAGATGTATTTTGCCACATCGTATTTCATCATGTGCAAATTTATATTTTCATTAACAGTCTATAAAGGTGGCCTGGCATTTTGGGTTTTTTTTTTATATTGCTATGTTTATTTTTTATTTTACTGATTTATGAGAGTTCTTTGTATAGTAAGGCCATAAACCCTTTGTTTTTCATATATTCCATGGTATACTTGCCATACAGAAATATTTAATTTTTATACAGTAAAATTTATAAATTTTTTATGGTATCTGCTGTTGATGCAACATTTAGAAAAACTTCCCTAATCATGATCATAAGTTTTCTTTTAGATATTTTCTGGCTGCAGTTTTTATATTTTACTTTTTAACCTATCCAGAATTTAATATGGTATACAGTAGCAGGAAAGAATCCAAATTAATATGTTTCAGGCACCATCTTTTGCTAAACCCTCCATATATGAAATATTACTTCTAGTATATACTAATAGCACTGAGGAGTTTTTGTTATTTTCCACTGATCTACTTATTTTCAATTACAGAATCATACTGTTTTATTTATTACTGCTCTGTAGCATATTTAATGTCTGGCAATACTAATTTTATCTCATTATTTTTCTTTTTCAATGATTTTAATATAGTCTTCTCTGTTTTTTAATTCCAGAAGTGAGGGTTTGAGGTAGGGGATAACTTTAAAAAGTATGGCAGTCATATGCCCGACAAGCTATGCTGTGTTTAAAAAAAAAAATCAGTCTCATAATTTTATAGCCACACTCAGTTCATTTCCATAATGAATGATATTCATTCTGGCATGCCCAATCTATCATAGACCTATTATGCTCTGTTTGCCAAGGATCTTGACAGGAAGTTTTTTTCAGTCTGTCCACATGAAAAGCCAATGTAATATCATAGTTAGGAATGTAAGATCTAGCTGTGTTACCTTGTACAAGCTCTTTTACCTCTCTGAGCCTCAGTGTCCACATTTGCAATAGGAGGGGGGCAATATACTTCCTCATAATTTATGAGCTACTACGTACAAAAGGCACTTAGAAGAGTGCCTAGCACAGAGCCAAGTACTCAGTGAACATTAACTAGTATCATTAAGTCCCAATGGCTTTGTCATTCCAGACATTTACTGCTTTGTCTTAACTTGGAAGGGGGAGATTGAAGGGAAGACATTAAATCAGGAAACATGAGTTAAATAAAATAAATTTCACAAGCATTTGCAAATGTTTTCAGGGATAATAAGCTGTTACTAAGTTGTTATTTCTCATGGGGTCCAGGGTGCTGGGTGTTTAAAGCAAGCTGTAGCCTGGCCAGAGAGGGACTACGTAGTGTCACAGGACACCCTGCCACACGAGGACCCTGAACAAGCCAGTTCATCTGAACCTGCTGCAGATTCTACGTAGCACTCTCACCTTGGCCCTCATCAATCTCGTCAGCGACAGCACAGATTTGCCCTCAGACTGCGGTTCTCCCTCCCATCTCTGCTCAGAGCAGATCTCTGCTGTCAGCTGAGTTGCATATGGGTACCAGCCTGAGCTCTGGAGTTGGACTGCCCTGGATTAAAACCACAGCTCTGCCACAGACCACTTCAGTGTCGGTCGGCTCTGAACTGGAGTTGTCTTCAGCTGAAAACTGAGGATGTTATGCCTTCCCTGCCAGCTTACCATGACAATTAGGTGAGAATAATGCACATAAAAGCATTTTATAGAGTGCCAGATATAGTGAGTGCTCTATAAATGTTACTATATCAATAAGGAATGTTTGATTCTAAGTAATGGAAAACCCGATTCAATCTGGCTTAAACAATGAAGGAAAATTATTGTTTTATATAAAGGGAGATCCAAGAAAAAGCTGAACTTCAGGAGTAGTTTGATTCAGTAGCCTAACCATGACATCCAAAATTTGTTTGTTCATTCCTTCATTTCCTCTCTCTTTACCCAACTTATGATATATTCAGCTTCACACTAAGGCTATGTCCCTCTCATAGTTCCAAAGTGTCAGCAAGTATCCAGGGAGAACAACAGAGGACCGTAACCAGATACTTCTCCAGATGAGTAAGAAAGAGCTCTCGGAAAGAAGGAACCCCAGCAAATTTCTCTTGTTGTAGCTCAGTAGCCAGAATTGGGTCATGGACCCAACCCTAAAGCAATAACTATGGTTGGAGGATGGGATTGTGCACATTCCCAAGTCTGAACCACAAGCTCTAGGTGTAGAATCACCTTTTTGCCAGTGCCAAGAACTGTGTAGAGGCAGGAGGATGGAAACTGAACCAAAAATCAGAGTAATTACAAAGAGAAGGGGGTACAAATATTAGGGGATAACTACAATGTCCACTCCTCCTTTTCCCAGTCCCTAGCAGAACACAGATGAGCAGATGGATAAGTCCCCGCTGAAACTTGAGGCTTCAAGCTTTCAGTTGGGTTCCGGATCAGTAAGGAGAGGAATGTTGATCCCACTGTGTGTGGACTAAAAACATTCTTCCTAACAACAGCAGGGAAAACAGCAATAATGATAATGTACACAGTAAAAAAATTAATATTAAAAAATAGCCTTTTGAAAGAACAAAAATACCCTTGTTCTAAATCACTCGAGAATGAGTTATCTGAATCTGTGCTGAAGGCCAAAGATTAAGTCGTAGGCACTTTTTTTTTTTCTTTCAATTCCTTCTGTCCTTGGTGCTTTTCTCTTTAGGCTACTCCCTTTCTCTCTGCTTCTCCTCCTGCTTCCCTTTCTTTCTCTGTCTAGATTTATTAGCCTCAAGTACCTGGGCAGAAATCTGGACGGGGAGGAGCAGAGGGTGCCCAGCAGAGTGGGACCCGCAGCCTGCGGGAGGAGCCCACGCGCATGCTCAGCCCAGCGCCCGCTGCCGAGGAAAGGTTGGTCTCCCAGAAAGGTTGACTGGCCAGCCCAAGTGAGGCCCTCACGACTCCGGGTTGCTAGGCGACAAACACTTCAAGTTTGGAAATCTTTATCCACACCGGATATATTATCCTGGCAAATTGGACTTTCAGATCTGGCAGCAATGGAAAGAGTAACTTTTTTAAAAATAGAGACAATTTAGATGATTTCAAAGACATCTGGTCTCTTTTTCCAGCAATGTCTGACTCTTCTCTTTCACTAAGCACATTGGATCCAAACACTTCACATGTACAAAAGCACAAGGTCCCTGAAGAAAGATGTGTTTCAGTCACAAAAAAGCCGACTCACAGGAAGTGCTGCCAGTTGGAAAGGCCTGGAACCAGCGAGAGCCACAGCACCAACACATGCATTTTGGCTTCTTCCCTCTCCTTTACCCTTCTTTTAACCTGGGTTCCCCCAAGTACTCCTTCCATCTCTCTCTGATCCTCTCTGGTACTAACTTTCCTTCCCACCCTCTGTCATCCCTTTCCTCTTCTACTTCTTTCTCTCTTCCTCACTTCCAGCCAGTTTTCTCTCTTTGTCTCAATCCTTTCTTCCCCCAAGTCAAGACCACATAAGGATAAGAGACAACACAATGGCTTATGGCCAGGATTCTAGGGCTTTTTCCTGCTTCTTCAGTAGGGGATGGAGTTGGTTGGTCCTTTACTCCTAAATAGTTCTTAGGAGTGAACATATAGTTGAAGTAATCTCAGGACAATCTCCCTCCCCTAGTCCTTTAAAAAAAAAAATTAAGACAAACCCAAACACCAAATAACTTCCTCCACCTGCTTGCTAATATCTAGAATTCCTACAACAGAGGACATTACATTCCACAATTAAAGACCCAGGTTTCAAACGTAAATAATAAACAACTCACATCTGGGAAGCTCTTAACAGTTTTGCAAACACATCCAGCTGTTTTCCACCGATTCCCTTATCTGACCCCCCACGATAATCTGGAGATGGAAGCATTATCACTACCATCATATCCATTTCAAAATGAGGAAACTGAGGCTCAGAGATATTATATGCCTTTTCAAAGGTTGCTGCAAACCAATTCTGTCTGACTCCAAAGTCCACATTCTTCCCCACCTGCCTTACTTCTCCAAGGGGGAACTATAGTGACTTGACATGATGGAAAAGCTTCCCTAAGTTCTTCAGACTCCGGATCCCCCATCCCTGTCTCTCTGAAATCTTTGACTTACGATTATTGCTGCTGAAACCTGCCAGTGGGGTATGCTGCCACCAGATGGCAGATGACACTCTAAGATGGAGAACTCCAGACTTTCACATAACTAAAAATGGGAGTCAAGTGTCTTTCCATATTTTATCTCTTTCTAATTAAAATTATAGTTCACTAAAAAAATAGCCAACATAGCAGCATTCCACATCTCCACAGATGAAGACGATATGAAGCAAATATATATACAGTCTTCTCTTGGTATCCATGGGGGATTGGTCCCAGGAGCCTCTGCAGATACCCAAATCTATAGAAGATGCACAAATCCCTTGTATAAAATGGTGTGATATTTGCATGTAAGCTATGTACCTCCTCCTATCTATTTCAGATCATCTCTAGATAATTAATTATACCTAATACAATGTAAATGCTATGAAAATAGTTTTTATACTGTATTGATTAGGGAATAATGACAAGGAAAAAGGTGTTCAGTACAGACACAACCATCCTTTTTTTTCCCCCCACAAGTTTTCAATCTGCAGTTGGTTGAACCCACAGATGTAGAACGCACGGATATTGAGGAACCCCCTATATTTAAAGGAATAAGTATACAGGACGATTGTATGCCTATTAAAATGCTCACTGTCTATAAACAACAGCAACTCAGACTCAGTCTGCTGCAAGTTTCTGAGATGTTGGCAAAGTCACTTCATGGTTATTGCTTTCCCATCTTGGCCACTCAATTCCCTAAATACTAGCCCAACTAGAGCAGACAGAATGGTTCTCAAATCTTAGTATACATCTGAAACACCTGGAAGGCTTGTTAGCACACATTTCAAGATCTCAATTCCTGAATGTCTGATTCAGTAGGTCTAGAATTTGCATTTCTAACAAATTCCCAGGTGATACTGATGCCACTGACCAGGAGCCACATTTTGAAAAGCAGTGGGCTAAGGCAAGACACTCTGACCGTAAGTTCCCCATCCTCCCTCACCTCTTACCAACATGCAGAGGAGGACCCTTGGGCTCCATGGCCTCCCAGCCAGAGTCTGAGGTCCTACTGCAAATGATCAACCAACAGTCTTAAATACTGTGGCTGGCACTAAATTAACTTTGGGTCCCTTCCAATACAAGTCCCTGTTTCTCAGTGCCACCTCCTGATCAGACACTCTCTGATATCAATGCCTACCAGAATTACATATGTCATTCATTATAATGATAGAAAATGCTGGCATTTATAAAGCTTCCAGCACTTAGGTAAGTATTGCTTTCATTAGCTCATCAATAATTCTATGAGAAAGATACTATTATCAATCTCCTTGTACAGATGAAAAAACAGAGGATCAAGATTATAAACCTAGTACATTGCAGAGCCTGGACAAATACATTTTTCTCTGTCTCCAGAACATAAGCTCTCAGCCATTATAGATACTGACTCTAAGTTTCCAGTGTGGATACTAAGAGTTGGATCCTGCCTCCTGAAGTCAGTTACTTCAGGCTCCTATAGATCCTGGCCCACGCATTTTCCCCTCTGGCCTAGGTCTGTGCCCACCAGCCAGTCAGGATGCCCATGTAGTGCCTACCTAAATCTTCTCCCTCAGTCCACCACACTAGATGAAAAGGGAAACAGTTAGAAATGAAGGTCCCAAGGCTCTTCTAGCATCTTAGGCAGCAAAGATAGGTTCAAATATATTCCCCGGATGGTACTTTCTAAGGCAGGGAAATGGAATCAGATACCTTATAATGAACTCCAACAAATGTTACATGGTTGAGTTGAAGCAGCATCATAAAAAGTCCCCTCTTGTTTAGGAAAGAACTATGCAGACATATTATGAAAGAAGAGAGAAAGTAAGAGAAAGGAAGAAGAGGGAAGGAGGGAAGGAGGAAGGGAGGGAGGAAGGAAATTAGGAAAAAAGAGAAAGAAAAAGAACTAACCTAGGAGAAAACAGCAAAGCAACAGAAGGAAATTCTTCCCAATTATTTCATGCTATATAACATCTTAATAAGGATATAAATTCAGAAACATAAGGACTGAAAGACAAGATAATGAAATTTAAAAGAAAAAAGGAGATTGAGGATCTAAGGAAACAAATTGAGGACCAAAACCACATCATTACAGAACTAATACAAATATCAGAAAGAGCAAGGGACAGGTATATTCCACTGAAAATAAATTATTTATAGGGATGAGAGTTTGAGATAAACACAGTAAATGCAGATTAAAACAAAGACATTACAACAAGTACAGAGAAGCTAATAAATTTTTTAAATGCCTAATAAAGATAAAAAAGTGGAATGTTTTAAATTATCTAAATAAAGGAAAAATGAATATGCAATTTGAAAGACATAGCATGTTCCAGGAAAATTTAATACAGAAAGCTCAAGGTAGATATGTACTAGTTAAATAACAATACTTCAAACATTCAGTCAGGCAAAGCACATCATTACAAGGGGTTAATATCCGGCTCACTTTAGCCTTCCCCATGGCAAAATTTAATGCCAAAAGACAACGTTCACAACGTCTAAGGGAAAGTGCACCCCAGGATATTATAGCCACCAAGAATGGTGTTAAATAAAAAAGCAACAATGGACTTTCTCAAACATAAAAAACCCAGGAATACAGCACCCATGTGCCCTTCTTGAACAAAACTATATGACAATGACATTCAGCCACTTAAGAAATAAAGAAAAAAAAAAAGAATTTAGGAATTGAAACTCCATGCAAAAGCACTACTGGTATACAATAAATCTGTTTGATATTTATATTGATATTAAACAATACCTCTTCCCTATGAAGCCTGCCCTGATTGCTTTAGTTCCCGTGGCAGAATGTGCCCCACCCAACTCCAGCATTCTTCATCTTCTTTACTCACTTTACTTCTTGCTCTTATTCTATAGAACAGTACCATATATGCTACTTTTTTGTAGTTTATTATTTGATCTCCAATCCTGCTCCAAAGAAAGTAAGTAAGTTAAGGGGAACTGGGATCGAACAGTTGTGTGAAATATGGGAACTATCCTAGTTACAGAGCAGAAAGTGGAAGAACAATGTAAAAATAGGAAGATAACTAACAAGACTCAAATTTTGTGGGGAAGGGAGCTGGAATAAATCTAAGCACTAATGTTCTTATCTTTCACAACCCGAACACAATTGATACTAAAATTGAAACGCAGAGTTTAAAAAGGAAATGATGACTTCCACCTCTTGTTGTTTCACTTTGATTAACTTAAAAAGGATTTTTCATGAAATACTATCTTGCAGTAAAGAAGCATTTATGCAATAATTTCTGTAGTCTTACTTTGGTATATTTTCTTGTGTTAAATTCCAGGAAAGTTAAAGGTAATACTCATATGTTAAAATAGTGTTTAGAATTATAATCTCATTGTTATTAAAGAATTTTCAAATATATACTTTTTCTATCTACACATATGACTAAAAAATAACAACAATGATGTTTATTCTCAAATTATTTCTGAGTAGTAGTATTTGGGGTTATTTTATTACTTTCATCTTTAAACTTTTCACCATTATATTAATTATTTTTGATGAGTATATGTCTTTTTTCAAATATAATAGAATGGTTCGCCTTTGTTTTAAAAAAGGAAGAAAGAAAAAGACTGGAAGCATATATGTCAGGATACTGCTTTAGATACAGATGTTCAGCACCCATGGTGGAAATAATAGAACTTGAGCCTTAACTTTCAGTTAACTTGCATTTCTTTCTGTTACCAGAACTCCTTCTTGGGCAGGCCAGATGAAAGGGAGAAAACTGTTGTTGACTGAGAACTCACCACGTGCCTTTCCATAAACTTTTGGTCAAGCCTGTAGGGCAAGACTAATCTCACTATTTTAGAGGACAAATTTGAGACTCAGATAGGTTGTGATTTGCCTGATTTCATACAGTAGGAGAGACAATAAGACTAGTACTAACTCTATCGACTGCTACCATGAGCCAGGCTCCATGCGAGACATAACCATCCATGGAGAATCCTCTTAATCCCCATAACACCCTGTGATACCAGTAAATTTCATTCATTTTGAAAACGTGGTCCAGAGAGGTGAACTCTATTGCCAAATGTCCCATAGCTAGAAAGCGGCAGTGCCAGGACTGGAACTCATGTCTGTCTCAGCCCCAAGCCCATGATGCTCCTTCTACTCCCAGTTCTCACCAGGCTGGAAGAGCAGTGGCCTGTGCTCACCACCCGCAGGATCACAGAGGGACTGCAAGTCACTGCTTGGGCACTGCCAGAGGGCCTGAGGATTTCGATGTGTTCAGAGATAATGGAGGGTCAGGCTATCACTGAGCTCTGCTGCCCGCCACAGTCATGAATTCCTTTGTCCCCTCCTGGGTGTCCCCACTGAGCTGAACAGGCAAGATGGCAGCCCTGATGATTTCCCAAGATGGCTCCAGGGCCAGCGCCTGGGAGCAGGCCCCATCTCAGCAAGCATTTACTGGGTGGCTCTGGCACCATAGACTGTCAGCTAAGAAAGAGGCTTGAAGAATGGTCACCTGAGTGTAAATGATGGCTCCGTCCAGTGGGTGTCAGGAGATCTGCATTCCCAGCCCTCTTCTGCCATCACTTTGCGGTGTGACCCTGGGAAAGTCCCTGATGTCTCTGAGCCTCCTTTTCCTCATCAATAAAATGAAAGGGTTTTCCTACTGGACAGTTTCCAAAGTTCCCAGTTCAATACTTCTACAACTTAGTCAGAGAATGAGGTTCTCTTTGTAGAGTCTGGGTGGTTGGGGGCGGAATGCTCTTTGAGAAGGCAAATGGCAGCCAGGGAACCAAGCCAGCCGGGAGCAAGAAGGCTGGGATTTCCCCCTAGACAGAAAGGAGCAACTTCAAGCAAGCAAGCCTTGGAGGGTGTGGGAAGGGGTCTCCACAGCAGACCTTTTCTTTCCTCCCTCAGGTAGGTCTTGGCAGCTGGGCCACAGGCATGTATGGACCACAGACCTTTATGAGATTATCTGCTAATCATGGCCTGGACATGAGCACTCAAGAGGTGTCGCCTGAAGAATGAGATGCTTTTTTATGATGCAGTAAAAGAGAGGAAATCGCCTTGGCCTCTTGCCTCGTCCTGCGCTCAGTAAGTAAGTGGGCAACCCAAGCCCAGCCTCCCATTGGCAAGGGCTCTGAGAGCTCAGAGTTTCCACTGGGGGCTGCCATTTCAATATAGAGCTGCAGGGAGGGGCCAGAATGGGGGAAGGGGAGAGAGGCCCCATCTCCAGACACTCAGGAGAGGCCAGGAATTGCTAAAACCCACAGACACTGAAAGTTTAGAAGAGCTAGGGTCACACACACTACATTAGCAACATTATATACTCTCAACTGGAGAGTAAATCACTGGCCCCATTTAAGGAAGGAATTTCTCTCTAAATGCTATTATTGGAACAATCTATTATATTGTCTGAAGAGTAGTCCATGCCCAGAGCCACCACTCCACCCACTAACCACTCCCACTCACTGTCAGGATATCTAGTGATGATTTTCACACCAGAGATAAAACAGAGGGCTCAACCAACATTTACTGACTGCCTGCTAAGTGCCAGGAACTGCGCTGAGCACTTTAGCACTCATAAGAGTTGACACAATGAGCCAACACAGATCTGGTAGCTTTACATGTATTAATTTATCTTAATCCTTACAACAATGCAGATCCAATTGAATAAAAAAATGAAATTACTATTATCACGCCCATTTTACAGATGAGAACACTGAGTCCCAGAGATGTTAAGTAATGTGCCCAAGGTTGTAAGTTGCAGAGTCAAGAATTTAACCCCAGGCTCTTTTATGCTTTTAACCACCCCACATCTGCCTCTCATAATTTGTCATTGTAAGTATAGGTCTCTGGGTTCTCCGTCCTTCAAGGGTCATCCTTAATCTCAATGCACGTAGGGAGAGCCATTTTCTCTCCCACCAAAGGTGTTAGGACGAAACCTTTCACCCTTTACTTCACCCTCTACCAGCCTCCTTGCCAGGGGAGGCGTGATTTACTTGGTGGGCGAGAGGGCTGGAATGTGACTTCCACTGGCCCACCCCTTCATGATAGCTAGAAGGACGGGTGGCTTCCCTCTCAGTTCTGTTGAACCTCGCCATTGTCAGGCCGAGGGGCGCCATGATCCTTCATGCAAGCAGCTCAGTGAGGATCCATCCTGCAGACCCAATTCTCCCCTCAGGAAGGTCCCATTTGACTAGGAAGATGGATTTCAGCTGTCTGGTGCCAGGTGCCAGCTGCATTCATCCCCACTTTTTGCCAAAAGGACCACCAATACTGCATCTCAACTTTTGTATCTTTTTCTTAGAATCTAGATGGGGAAAGGAGGTGACCAATTAGCTCTGAAAGACACCAACAACTCCAACTCAAGAGTTCAAGCCCCACACCTGGGCAACTCCAGGAAGTCTGTCCTTCCATCAGGTTGCCCGAGTATTCCTGAAAGGCACATTTCCACCAAGGCACCCCACACGCTGCTGGTTCGGCCAGCCCCTCACTTGGGGCACTGTGCCCTCCTGGGCTCACTCCAGCTGTTCCTTAACGCCAGCCTTGCACAGTACAGCTGTGTTCTCCCCAGAACTCTTCGCCCCAAGTCTAGACTTTGGCTCTGATTTAATTCTCCAATGTTGAATAAGACCAGGAAGGACTAAATGTTTAGCAGAATGTTGGTGAGAATTTGAGAACAATCAGAGAAGGAAACATGAAGACAGGAAAAAACCCTGAACTGAATACTGGGCATTATGACTCCTGATGCCAACTGGGTGTGCCCTCCGTGGGGAGAACTCCTGTCCCCTCTTTCCTTAGGCCCCCTTCCTGACCTGCCACCATATCGCAGGGATCCCCCAGCTCTGGCCATGTGCTTCAATGCTGAAATATACCTTTGAAAACTTTGGGGGACTCAATGCACAGGGAGAATAATTTCTCACCTCCAGTCCCTCCCTCCGTCCTCCCATCAGTACCCATGTCACCTTCTGGGGTGCCACACCACCTAGGCACCTCAGCTTTCCCCTTGGGCCAGCAAGAAGGAGAAACAAACAAATAACACACACCCTTCCTGCCACACCAGCCAACTCCCACGCTGGCTCTGGTCCAGAAAATTGTCCCCTCAGGGGCACTTTCCAGGCAAAGCAGTTTGCCTTCTCCTCCTCTTGGCCTCACCACGTGAGAAATAGGAGCTGGGTATCGCTTGTACATAACTCAAAAGTCCATCGGAAGCTTTATCCAAGACCAAAAGCACAGACTTCCTGCAAAAATGACTCTATTTCCCAGGAGCAACAGGAAAGATTACGGGTAGATGTTTTTCTAAAAGGAGTTTGTTCCTGCTACACATGAGGCCAGGGCACCTACAAAGGGGCTTTCTACTCTCTGAGGTTGTCATTTTCCTCATTTTGCAGATGAGGAATCTGAGGTTTAGACAATTTAAACAACTTGTCCGTGATGTCCTTGCCAGTAACTGTCAAAGTAGCCAATAGACACGGAGTCAGTCAGAATTCTCACCACCAAACTCTGCACGGAAGAGACAAATGACAACTCCCAGATTAGCATGGGAGCCTGGGTGGGTCTCGTCCCCTCTCAGGAGCATGGGGTTGTGGAGGAGATGGCGTCTGAGGGCTGTCTGATGGGCGGCCTCCAGGACTGTGGCTCTGTGTCAGCAAAGGAAAGTATCCATCTCTTCCCCTAAGACGAGCCCTTCCAGACCGAGAAGTCCATGTCTGCAATTATTCATCTGTCTCGGGTGAATTCTGTCTGCTCCTTGGTGTCAAGGACCAAGGGCCTATGATCCCAAGTTGGTCATTTTGAAGGCATAGCCCATCTTTGCCAGAGAAGCCTCAAATGCAGTTGTTGACTGATATTTCCATCATGCTTTTGTGCAAACTTCAATCTGTTCCCTGGGGAGGGGAGGACAAGGGGAGCAAGGAACAGAGTTGAAGTTTTGAGAGCAAGAATCAAGAATAAAGAGATGTTTTCAGGTGACATGGAAAAAGTGAAATACCCTTCATTGCCTGAAGCACCTTTCCTTCTCCTCTTCAGCTGCTTAATTTTCTTTGTCTCACAAAGGCCAGGTAGGCTTAGGCATCACCTCCTCCAGGAAGCCTTCCCTGACCCATCCTTTTCCTGGGCTCTCATTACACTCTATGCCTGCACATAGCTCCACCATAGCACTCCCGTGGAGCACTGCCCCTCTAGATACATTGGCTCATGAAAAATAATCTTAGGATGCACTGTTAAGAGTTTGAAATCTATCATCAGACATGTCTAAGCCAAGTCCAACTCAGAGAACACATTTTTTAAAATGTCATAGGCTCCAATATGACCATAACTTCTTCAATCACCTTCCAATTATATTCTTCCCCCCAATATCATGACTACATCTAAAGGGTTAGAAGGAATGAGTCATTATCATGTCCACTAATTCTGTAACTTCCTTTAATACTCTAGATAGGCTGGCATCCTTATCACTCCATGCCATGCACCAAACATCCTGAATTACCTGAAGCATATATGTATTTAACAACTGCTCTGGCCTGGCGCTGACCAATCAGAACTCATGCTGACCTACCAAGGGAGGTGTCAGGGACCTGGCATGCCGGACGTTTCCTCTTTGCTTGCTGATCATGGGAGGTGTGGGTCCACCAGGAGCCAAATATGTCAGGTGTGGAGGGTGAAGGGGAGGGATATGACACATGTGACAGGGACTATCCACTGACTGCATGGAAATATTCCAGTGTTTTCCCCACAGCTCACCAGAAATGAGAGCCTTAGAGACTTCATGGACCAGAGAGGGGCCTAGATTCTTACCGACTCTCATCATTGTTTATTGAGGCTCCAGCTGACCCCATGTTAAGATGCTCATAGGCCTATGGAATATATGGCATTTTCTGATTGTTTTCTATTTTGCCTTGAGGAAGTAATGTCAGAGAAGTGGGGGAAGAAGATCCAGAAGTCTGCCAAGTTCCTTCCAGTGCTGTGTGCCTCACAGACCTTTTTCCACTTAATACCAGGCCCCTAAGCTTCTAGACTCTGGCCCCTAATCTGGCTGATGTTGCTCAACAATGTTGAGGTCCGGGGTTGAGAATCGTGGCTATGGTATATTCTCTTTTCCTAGGAGGAGGAATTTTAGATTCTCAATATAACGGATAGCACTCATTCCACCGATGGCAACTGCATGATTTAAAAATTCTCAATCTTTTTAGTTATTTTTTAATTAAACAAATAACATATACGCACATTATTCAAAATTAGGGTAATACAGATAAAAGCATAATGCCCTTTAGCCATCCTTCCTCCACTCTAACTCCCCCAGAGGTAACCACTATTGGCACTTTGTCCTGTGTCCTTCCCTACTTTCCGTATGTGCTATATACATATGTGTGCATATAAAAATATAATGGTTCTATTTGGTTGTGTGCTTTTCTGTTTGTTTGTTTTTACATGGCATTACATGAATTATTCTGCAATTTGTTTTTCACTTAAAAATATGTTATGAAGACCTTTCCACTTACCCCATTCTTTTTAGCTCTGGCTTGAATTCTATAGATTAGATACCTTATAATTTAATTAACCATCCTTATAGATGGACAGATCTGTGGTTTTCAGGTTTTCACTATCACAGACACTATTGCATTGAATATTCTTGAACATGCTTCTTTCTGCACCTGTATTTTTCTGTATCAAATGTTCCCTGGCAGGACAAAAAGTTACAAGCATCTTTCCTGAGCATAAGCTCAGTATCTATTTGCTCTGTTACACCAAACACTTTATGACAGTACAAGCTTCCTAAAATGCTTGCCAAAACTAGATGTCACAGTATTTAATTTTCCTCAACATGGTGGAGGATGCATGATTTCTCTTTATCATTTTAACCTGCATTTTCCTCACTATTACTGAAGCTAAGCATCTTCTCATGAGTTTACAGGTCCTAACTTTTCCTGTGGACTATCCATTTGTACCCCGTAGCAGGCAGACTGCTAAAACAGTCCCTATGACCTCACTCCCTGGGATTCATGCCCTTGCATAATCCCCTTCCCTTGAGGCTGGCTGGAACTAATGACTTGCTTCTAATGAGTAGAATATGGCAAAGATGATAGTTGTCACTTCCAAGTTACAAAAGGCTCTGCCCTCTGTCTTGTTAGCACTCTTTCTCCCTTCCTGGCTCCTCTTCAGCCTGATGAAGCAAGCCACCATATTTTCACTTGTCCTATGGAGAAGCCCACATGGCCACGTGGTGACAAACTGACCATGGCATCTGGCCAACAGCCAGCAAGGAACTGAGGCTCTCAGTCCAGCAACCCTGTGAGGGACAGAATCCTACCAACAGTGGTACGACTGAGCTCGGAAGTGGGTCCTTTCCAGTCGAGCCTTGAGATGCCTACAGCCCCAGCCAACACCTTGTCTGCAGCCTCATGAGAGACCTCAAACAAGTAGACCCAACTACGCCATGTCTGGATTTCTGACCTGCAGACACTGCGAGATAATAAATGTTTTAATCCACTCAATTTGGGTGTGATTTGTTACGCAGCAATAAATAACTAATATATATCCTTTGCCCACGTTTCCATTTTTTGGTCTGTAGGTATTCAGTATAACACAGTTGAATATCCTTTGTGTTATATATGTCACAAATATTTGCTACCAAACTTTCAATTATCATTAAATTTGTTGGTGATTTCTTTTATTATACGAAACTTGAAATTTTTAATGTCTTCAAGTGTATCAATCTTTTCTTCTATGGCTTTTAAATGTGACTTGCTTAAAAGTATCTTTGCTACTCCAGAGTTGTGAGCATCATGATGAATTGTTTGCTTCTTTCTCGTGAGTTCCACTCTAAGTTCCATGAGGGCAGGGCCTCTGAGTCTTGTCCATCGCTGGATTCACGGCCCAGAGCTGACATTCAGGGACACTTGAACGCATCCACACAGACAGGCTTCACAAGTCCAGTCCGCATTCCTCCCTCTCAGTAAATTCTCTCTGGTGTCTAATCTTGATTCCCGGGCTGAAGTGTGTGCCTGTCACCTCTTGCTCTTTGCTAAGACAGAGAACAGACACCCTTCCAACCCCTCCCACAGCTTCCCCTCCTTGCCCTGTGAAGCGCGCTAATGTGCACATGTTTCTTTAACTACACGCTTCGGACCCTCAAATATTGATGGTGTGCTGAAGATTTCACATTCTAAAAGAAAAAAAAAAGGAATAAAAATAATCTGGAGATTTCACTGAAAGTACTGGTAAGGATTCAGTGCCAAGAAATGTAAAAAATTACAGCATGAATTAAATTTACCAGAAGACACACCTGAGGACAGACGGCTTGTGCTGCAAACACAGGCCCAGCCCCGCACTCATGCCAGTCATCGGCGTGAACTCAGGGGCTTACAGGAGTGACGCCCGGGGCAGAAAGAATCGGGAAGGGGAAGAGACAGGCCAGGCCAGGGGACTTTCAACACAAAACACAAGGGAAGAAATTGAGACCTGGAGGGGTGAGAAGTGCACAGGAACCTGAGGTATAACTTCATACAGAAAGGGGTGACGTGAGAGCATGCAGTTCACTCTGTCATCCGTGTGCATATATAAAAACCAAGTCCCAGAGAGGAGAGGTGAATTGGCCATGGTTAGGAGCAAAGGGGAATTAGAACCCGGGTTCCAGTTTCCCTGGCCAGGGCTCTTTCCACATTCCTGGGGGGAAGTCCAAGAGAGAGTCCTGGCCCCAGGAAGAGGAATGAAAATCTCACTCCACATTGCTAGAAGGCACAGAGTAAGAGAGCCCCACTCCTGGGAAAGTTGGGAGGTGAGCTGGTGCTAGCAGCTAGCTTTACTTCCCAGCTTGTCCTGGGAGAAAGGATTTTTAAAAATCCTATAGCTGGGAGCTTAATTCAGGCTGTTTGGACACTTAAGTCCACTCTCCCCACCAGCAGATGTTGGCTCTCTGGCCACTCGGCCAGGTATATCAAGGTCAGGCATTGCCTTTGGGGGAAGAACCACCACCCATCAGACCAGGAGCTGGAGTGAGGACTGGATTCTACAAGTGCGGGATGCGTGAGAGCTCAACATCTGATCCGCACCACCGCCAGCCTCTGGAATGCTTTGTACACCCTTCCATCAAGATAATTTACTACCTGTCATCTGCCAGAAAAGTACAATAAATATACAAATCTACAATGACAGGATATGAATGGCACGCCCTAGAGTTATACAATGTGCACCCAGAACAATCGCGTGAGTCAGCCTCTAAGCCACCCTATTCTCCTCCGTGCAGCTGCGCAGGTGGTGTTCCTGGAACCAGCACAGCCAGAGACATCCTAGCCCCAGGACATCCTTTATGGTGCCTCTGGCCTTCAGGTTCTTCTCTGTCCACGTGGGTGCTGCCTCTTAAGTGCCAAATAGACTTTCTTCCTAGATTCTACAAGGTTCAGAGATCACCTGTCAGGAAACATGGCAAAAAAAAAAAAAAAAAAAAAGTCTCACCTTCTCCAAGTTCCGACCCCTTACCAAAGCATGGGTGTAAAGTAGAATTGCCCCTGAGCCCTGAGTGGACCAGTGACTTCCTCGGCCATGGGCAGCCAGGCCATGCCACTGTTAACCTCTGTGGAAATGGAGCTAGCTGTCTGCAAACCCGCCAGCTTCCGCAGTCATTGTCTGCACTTACTGAAGTATGCATACTGCAGTTCAAGAGAATAAAATAATGAAAAGGGATGCAGGTACTGGCTTGCATTTTAGCATAGTCTTGTAAAAAAGGCTGGGAGAAAAATAGATCAGATACTCAGGCTATACGTGTTCATCCAAATACAGTTCGTTGTCCTTCATTTGCATGGTTTTTGCCATGAAAAGATTTTTCATGTTATTTGGTTATCAGAATCACTTTGAGGAAAGCAGGAATCTTTGTTCTCATTTTATAGATGAGACAAGGGAGATAGAAGCAGAAAGACTGGGACAGGGTCACACCCTGAGCTGGTAACCAGGTTGGGTTGGAGCCTGGACTTCCCCTCCAGTGCTTTCTCTGTCGTCCCACTCCCACTATGCCCCTGTCATTCAGGGCCTCCTCAGCCAGCACAGGCCCTCAGCCCACTCGCAGCCTCCCTTGCCCTGGCTTGCCTAAGAACAGAGGAACTGGAGGTCTCAGGAAATGTAGCAGGAAGCAGGAGCTTGGCTGGCTCGGGAAGGAGAAGCCTGCTACTGCCCCAGAAGTGGCCACCCAGCACCCAGCCCTCCCAGGCGCAGGAGACAAACCATATCCTGTAGAGTTCATTTTCTTCCTCCAGTGACAGAGGGAGTGGGTGAGTTCTGTCTTACCACATGTCACTTCTCTTCCACAGTGGAGAGACAAAGGCAAGTAGGAAATGTGATTGGAAGATCTCAAATGCCATTTCCCTCCTCCTCATCCTCCACTTCACCAAGTCCTGCCTCTGAACTTAATATTCGCCATGCATGACTCCTTGCTTTGGTTTTAAAATAGTCCCCTCCCAGACATTTGTAGGGGAGAGAAGAGAAAGTAAAAGAAACAAACATTTTTTAATCACCTGTGAGCTAGGAAAGTTTAGACTTAGAAACTCACAAACACTCCCCCAGTAATGGTTAAAATAAAAAAGATTAATAATGCCAGGTCTTGGTGAGGATGTGGAGCAACTGGAATGTCCAAACACTGCTGTCAGGAGGATAAATTGGTACAACCGCTTTGGAAAATGGTGGTATTGACTAAAGGTAATCAAACATATTTCCTATGACTTAGCAATTACACACCCAGGCTTATACCCAACAGAAATTAGTTCTCGTGTCCTCCAGAAGAGAGGTGCAAGAATGTTCATAGTGCCTGTATTCATAATGGCCCGCAAATGGGAAACAATCCAAATGTCCATCAGCAATAGAATAGATAAATTATGGCATATTTATACAATAGGATACTACAGAACAATGAAGAAGAGCAAACTGCTGGAGACAACACTGTGAGTGACTCTCAGAGACATAATACTGAGCAAAAGAAGCCAGACATAAGAGAGCACATACTGGATTATTCCATTAATAGAAATGCAAGAGCAAGAAAAATTAATAGATGATGATATAAGACAGAACAGTGGTTACCTTTGGAAAGAGATAAAAGGAATCCTTATGAGACACTGGAAATACAGTTGTCCCTCAGTATACATGGGGGATTGGTTCCAGGACCCCACATATATACCCAAATCCTCATGAAGTTGGCCCTGAGAAACCAGAGTATATATGAAAAGTCAGCCCTCCTTATACTCGGGCTTTGCATCCTCCCAATACTGTATCTTCAAACTGCGTTTGGTTAAAAAAAAAAAATCCATGCAGTACAAACCCAAGTTGTTCAAGGGTCGACTGTAGTCTGGATCTTGGTTGGGATGGTTGGTGTTTATATGGGTGCAAATATATGCAAAAATTCATCAGGCTATATGCCTAAGATATACGCACTATTAAACCTCAGCAAAAGAGAACAAAAAGAAAAATTCACAAATACCGTAAGACAGTGGTTCTCAAAAAGTGGTTCCCAGTGCATCCCTGGGGAACACGTTAGAGATGCCAATTCTCTGACCCCCAGCACAGACCCACTGAGTCTGATGGGGATGGGGTCTAGCACTCTGTTTTAACAAGCCAGGGTGATTCTGACGCAGGCTAATGTTTGAGCACCCCTGCCATAAGGTGAAGGTAGTATTTGTCCCATTTTGTATACTGAGAAAACTAAGGTTCATAGAGAGAAAATAACATGCCCAAGTTCAGCCAACTACTAAGAGAGTAAGCCAGAATTTGAACCCACATCTGGCTCAGTCCTATGTTCCATTTACCAAACCACACCATCTCCCTCCATGGAAATAACGGCTCCCGGGGGGGGGGGGGGGGGGGGGACGTGATGTGAGGCTGTGCTCTATCGCTTCCACTAATGAAAAGACGATTCTATTAATAGTTCTGGGTTCTTTCAGGGCAGACAGGACAGATGGTTATCAAGTTCAATTTCACAGGTTTTTGCACTGGAGAAAGCCATCTAAGACTATTTCCTGTTTTTCTAAACAAGTCTGATGCAGGAAGAGTTGCTGGAAATGAAGCTGGAGACAAAGACAGAGCCCAGGGTTTGGCAGGCCTTTTAAACTATGGTTAGGAGTTTGAACTTTGACCCAGGAACAACAAGAAACCTGTCATCTCCCCCTCCACCCATGAAGGTGGCCATGAGGGTGGCCACCGTGTGTTTTAGTCACTCGTACATACCCCATCCCTAGCGTGGTACCTGCCCAACGGTAGAAGCTAAATAAAGATTTGTTGAACTGATTACTTTATGCTGGAGGCAAAATGTTCCATTTTCTGTCTCTAAAAGCTAGCCCTGGCTGAGGTGTGGAGAATAAATTTGAAGAGATCAAAGTTGGAAGCCGTGAGACGGACTAGGTAGGAGACTGGTGCAAAAATTCAGGCCACAGTGGAGGGGCGCATGGGTAAGGCTGGTGGCTGCCAGGACGGAGGGAAAGTGAAATGAGCCAGTCACCTGTCATTCATTCATTCAACAGGGCGGGGCACCTTGGCCAGGAAGCGAATGTCTCTGAACGTCTTTCCCGTGTGTAAAATGGGCGTAATAGTAGTACCTACTTCACAGGATTGTGAGAATTAAGTGAGATTTTAGCACAGCGCCTGGTACATAGTCGGTATTCAAAAGTGTTAGTTTAATGTTGCCGCTGTGGTTGTTCCAAACAGAGGGCCCTGGGCTGGCAACGGCTCTACTTGACTTTGGGCAGTTACGCCCTCCATTGGCCTTAGTTACCTTATCAACAAGATAAGAGGTCGGGTGGCTGACCTGGTGAGCCCTTACCATGTTCATATTCTGTGCGCGCTAAAGCTTTTATCAGCCCAGGCAGACAGACAGACACTGCATTACGGGAGAGGGGGAGACGCTCTCAGCCTGGAGATTTAGCACCTGCCAAATTCTGGGTTTGGTCCCCCTGACTTAGCGCAGTTGAGCTTAGGCAGACTGGAGGACAAAGAATGTTAACTGGAATATCTATTCAAGGGCCCTTTATTAACAGAACTATTAGTGAGGGGCGGGGGGAGATCTACACATTTCTGAAATATCTGTTTTCTTCTTGAAGACAGGGAACAGAATTCAAGCTTTCAAACTGTTTATAAAGTAATCAGCATTAATTTGTTCTGTTCAGGTTTTAATTATACACTGTAGGCCATTCTGACAGGACACCACCACCGCGGAGTCTTGTCAGCGGAGATAATTTCCCACCAGGATGACCACGCACCTCATGAATTATACATGAAACTTTGTTTCCTTGTGACTGTTGCTAAAAGATGCTGTCAGCCTCCTGAAATCTCAAAAGATCCGCAATTGTTTTTCGATAAGTCTAATTAGCAGCAAGTAGGTGGGGAGGTGTTAAGAATGACTTCCCAGGGATATGAGCCCCCGCGAGATGCTGAAAGGTCCTTCCTCAGCTGGTGACCCCAGCAGGCTCAACGCAGGGTGGGCCTCGGCGGTGGAAGTCGGGTCAGGATACTTTGCTCCCACAGGCAACAAGATTTACGCTCGTTCTCCCTGAGACAGAGCCCCAGCAAGCCAGCCTGAGACTCCAGACATAATTCTGTTATTCAAATGGGAGAAGAGTTTGATAGCTATGCTAATGACTTTTATCTGTGAAAACATAACTAATAGCTTGGTTTACATTTGCGTACATTTATGAGCATAATTTTAGCACATAATTTTATTGCACAATAAAACATAATGCAGCATTAGTCGGCTTCACCAAAAAAAAAAAAAAAAAAAGGGATACCTTAGAGTGATCTGCACGTAAACCTTCACACTGCATTTATATGACAGTATCATTTTAAAATGTTGACCCGTTTGAATTAATGAAAGAGTTTCCCAGTTAACAATTAGCTGCATAAGGCCATTTCCTGTAGACATAATATTTGGGAGCGATGCTTATGATTTGCTGCATAATTCATCTCGGAATTGATTGTTAAAGATTGTTTTTCAACGCTGTTATTCCTACAGTTAAATTGGATTGAACAGAGACGATCCTTCTCACGTGGGTGCACAAGCTTTCTTGGAGCCTCTGCAGTGTGCCTCCCACCTGAGGGAGGCAGAGACATCAGCTAGGCCAAAGGGGCTCCTTTGGGTTCGAGGAGGACAAGACCTTGGAGATGGCATGGGGACACCCCTTTGCACAAGAGATCTAATGAAACAGAGCTCAGAGATGGGGCTTGGGGGCAGAGAGGGGTGAGACCCCCAGGCTGGAGCCTAGGGTTACAAATGGCCAATGAGAAACAAGATGACAGCAACAGTTGGGACGTCGTGAAGGAAGGAATCTGCATGACCTTGGCAGAAGGCAGAGTCAGAAAGAAGCAAGGAGGTTTGGTAATGCCCAGGACCAAACACAGCCATCCTTCCTAGGTGGCCCACTGGGGAGCACTGGCCGCACTGGATGTGTCAGTCAAGACTCTTGTCTGCAAAAGCAGCAACCCAAGTCAAACTAGCTCAAGCAAAGATGGAATTTTTAGGCTTGTGTAACTGAAAAGTCGAGGGGTGGGTTAATATCAAACACAGTTGACTCTCCATTGCTCCAAGGATATCATAAGTGATCTCTCTCTCTCTCTCTCTCTCCTTCCTCTTTCTCTCATCTCTCACTCTTGCTCGCCATTGTTTTCTACTGCGCCAGCAGCATTCCCTGTTAGGGCCTCTCCCAGTGGTGGGAAAGATGCCACTTTGGCTCAGTAGATGGCTACTATGGACTGAATGTTTGTATCTCCCCAAGCATATGCTGAAATCCTCACCCCAGGGTGATGGTATTAGGAGGTGATGCTTTGGGGAGGGTGGAGCCCTCAGGATGGAATTAGCTCCGTTACAAGAGAGGCAGACACATGAGATCTTTCTCTCTCTCTGCCATGTCAAGACATAAGAAGACAATCATCTAAGAAACTGGAAGAAGCCCTCACCAAGCACCTGACCATGCTGGTACCTGGATCTCAGACTTCCAGCCTCCAGAAATGTTTGTTGTTTAAGCCACCCAGTCTATGGCAATTTGTTTTAGCAGCCTGAACTGACTAATACAGTGGCCAATGTAAGGTCTTGACAGGCAGATAGAATCTAACTGGACGAGCTGTCCTGGGGTTGGTGAGCTTCTCTTCTATGAATAAATGCTAGAAAAATCCCCCTGCCAAAATTCTGTGGAGACAAAATCAGAATAGGGAGAGAGGGTGACCTGGATAACTGATGACCATGTACTGTAAACACAGGGATGGGGGAGGCCCTTGCTACATGGAGCCTCAAAGCACAGGTATCTTCAGGTGGAAAAAGTGAGACTGAGATGCATGTGTCTGAACCCTCTGAATATTAAAAAATAAAGTAAAGTCAATGAGGCTGGAATATAGGGATGCCGTAGAGAAAAGAATGGACCTGGAAGACGGGGTAAGCAGATAGAACTCAATAGGGAGAGAAACAACTTTCTGAGTTAACCAGGAAAATTGAAAGTAAGAAGCAAAGAGACAAGAAGGCAACCCAGTGTGAACAATTAAATCACCTTCCCCCAGTCAATATGGGAGAGAGGGTTGGAAAAGACCAGTGCCTGGTGAAAGCACACTAGACTGGTGAGTTAGTTTCCTGGGTCTGCCTTAACAAATTACCACAAACTGGGTGGATTAAATAGCAGACATTTTTTATCTTACAGTTCTAGAGGCCAGAAGACCAAAATCAAGGGGTCAGCAGAGCCACACTCCCTCTGGATGCTGTAGGAGAGACTCCTCCTGTGTCTTCCAACTCTCTTGCAGTGCATGGCTCCAGTCTTTGTCGCCATATTCCCATGCCTTCCCTCTTTCCTAGTGATATCTTTTCTTCTCTGTTCCTTATAAGGACATTTGTCATTGGGTTTAGGGTCCACCCAGGTAATTCAGCATGATCTCATCTTAAGTTTTTTAACTTAAGTACATCTACGAAAATCCTTTTTCCAAATGAGGACACAATCACAGGTTCTAAGTAGGCATATTGCTTGGGGGTCCTTCATTCAACCCACTACAACTGGCAATTGACCCAAATTGAGGACATCACAGGCATTGTGGGCAGTGGTGGCTGAGAGGAGAGGCTGACCTGAGGCAGAGCTAATGCAAGTTCCCTGGCCTCTTCCAAAACTCAGGGTCTACGATGGATGTCCAGGATGGGGAGGCAGTAAAAGTGCCTTGTTTATTTGCATACCCCTTAGGAAAAGAAGTGAAATGCCATGGGCTGCAAATAGCTTTTGAAGTCTGAAGTTACCCCAGAATTCTCAGAGTTCATGTCTGAATAAGCTTTGTAATGTGAGATATCTATTTACCTCTCAATAGAATATTAAAATTAATATAACTTCTGATAAAAGCATTTATTTGTCTTTTAGGTTTCCTAGGAGTGTTGACAAATGACACACATTAAGAGATTATTATCTGGCCAATTATCCATGAGAAATCTCACAGAGAGAAGAGCCCACCTATATAATCAATAACCAATATTAATACGAACAGCCACGTTCACAAGATACTTGGGTAAAGCCCACCACTCAAAAACTTCATGGTGGCGTAAACCAACAGTGTCTGAAAAACGGCTCCATTTCCTTGATTGTCAAGTTCCCTGTTGTATGATTGCCTATTTGGGGGCTAAAACTGACCTTGAGGTTGTGCTCCCACCCTCGTCGTCACCATTCCTACTGAGGACACATTCATCGCCATCGCTGATGAGTTCCTTTAGTTCAATGAGTGTGACGGGGCTGCGGAAGGCAGGCAGAGACTGCTGTGACTTGGTGGAAGGAATCCCAGACTCGGAGCCATTTCACTGTCTCATCCCACTGGCCTTTTGTGGCTGGTATTACTGTTCCCATTTTACAGAGAAAACAATGGAGGCTCTGAGAGGTAAAGTGATGTACACAAGGTTGCACAGATCCTAAGTGGCAAAGCTGAGATTTAAATTTCAGGCTATCTTGACTTCAATATTCTTTCTGTCTTAGCTTGGCTTACAGCACATGGGATGGTGATAAGTACACACTGGGCCTGTGTCCTAGCACTTAACTGAGTCTGCAGGTTCAGGTCCCACCCTCAGGCTGGTCTGTCCTGGGCACATCTATGAAGTGGTTGCTAAGAGAGGCTTCTATTACAAATGTCACATACTAGCAAGCCAGGAAAGCCAATGCCCTTAATTACTCTTGTTAAGTTGGCTGATTTCAAAAGATGAGAAAGTCACATGATTTTCCTTAACTCTCTAAAGAGATAAGAGAGCCTGTGGGATATATAGAAAGAACCCTACCTGGGAGTCCCAGGGAACCCTTTTCCTTCCAGACCTGGCTCTGCAGGATTTAGGACCAGCTGTGGTTTGAAGATTCCTATCTTAATGGTGTTCTAAAAGCTCCTTTTTCCTCATGGCCCCTGCAATTGCAGAGAGGCCCAGAAACTTCCCACTGAGTTTATTGTTTAGGGAACTGCCATCTGGTCCCAAGTTATCTTGTCTTCACTTTTTCTTTTTTTTTCCCCCTACCTTTTACAATTTCTTGTCTTTGGGCCTTTGTCCAGGGAGCTCTTCTTTGTAATTAACACTTTTTGTGTCTCTGGCAGAGGCAGACCAGCCCTTTAAAGGCCTCTAATGACACCTGCTTTGACCCCTGCTGTGCCTGAAGAGATAATGGCCTCTAAAGCTTTCTCAGCAGCCCATGGAGCCTCTCCTGGCCAGCTCCTGTGTGCCCCAGCACCCGCAAGGTTTTATATTAATAGATACTCAGTTTAGAAAAAGACACAAAGAAAGACGACTTAGCCTGTTGTGTCTAAAAGACACAGCACCATGTAAGCGTCTTCCTGTCCTCGAAGCCAAATGTTCATGAAGTAAACTCAAGGGCACTTCTCTTAGACCCCCTGGGAGGTACAGGTCAACCTTGATCAACCAAAGTGTTCAGGGAGGGGCAAGGAGGGAGGGGGGAATTATAAGTAATTGGAAAGTTCTAGCTTACTGAAAGTTAGCCAAAAGAGCTTTTTATTTTCCCCGTAACCTTTATTGCAGCTTTTTTCCTGAAACACTTTGTGAAATCACGTTTTCATATTAGGATGGGCTGGTGAATATGGTATGGCTAGTCTTCCCTTCTTATCTTCTTCAAGAAGGGGTAGTTGAATCTTCCTGTATGCTCCTGGGGCACTGGGCTCAATGCTGTTAGCACTTAGCTCAGGCTAGTCAGTGTTCTCATTTGCATATATCCACATATCATCGTTCCTCTACACTTAGAGAGCTGGAACCATGTGTTATATTCATTTACCAAAAGCAGGTTGTTTTGGCCCAGCCATTTTGAACACAAGGATATTGGACCCCAAATTTTATCTCCTGCATTTGCTACTGGCCTAGCCAATGACACAGTAAGAACACAGTAGGGACTAGCCACACAATAGACCAGACCAGGGCAAGCACGTAATTCTGGAACGTCAGGCAGAATTACTCACAACTTCCTCTAGGATTAGCTACAAAAAATTATTGTCTTTTATCTAAGTCAATGAATATTACTTATATTATGATTATAACATAATTACATTATAATTAACATAAAATAGAATGAACAATAAAACTTAGATATATACAATTTGACCCAGGAAAATTGAACTTAATAGAAGTAATTGCTAGAAAGAAAAAAAAAACTCACCAAAGCCAAATCTGTAATCAATGTAACTTGATATGGATCAAAAAAAAAAAAAAAAAAAAAAAACCTGATCAATAAACCAGATCTAGTGCAAAGTTTTCATGGGCAAGAACTAAAAAAAAAAAAAAAATTATATTAGTAATACAAAATTAAGACTACAATCATGGGGATGGTTTAATTAATGGTTTAACCACAAAAATATTAAGGATTTGAATTGGCCTATGGGCTTTTAGTGCTGGAAAATATTTTCACAAAAGAAAGTCATCAGCATTAGCATAATTCTGATTTAAATATTTACATTCAAAATGCTTGGATCCAAACAGCACATTTGAACATCCTCCGCCATTGTTAACTCCAGTGCTTTGCACTAGAACCCAGTCTGTGGAAAAGTAGCTTTTTGTTTTTTCAAAAGTTTTACATTTCTGTATTATTTAAAATTTTCACCACAAATAGGCATTAGTTTTATAACTAATTCAATAAAAGATATTTGAAATGTTAAATGGATAAAATGATAAGTGAGTGGCAAGAACTGTGAAACGTCTGAGGTTTTATCTTACTTGTGAGCTAACGGGTTAGAAGTTCAGTGGCCATGATTTCATGGATGCTCACGGAAGATTAGAGATTCCAACAGCAGTAGCCAGAGTGTTAGCTTTGCACCATTTTCCTGAGCCCCAGTTCCCACAAGGCAATGCAAAGTGGGCCAGATCATACATGTACTCCCATGGGAGTGAGTCACAGGAGAGGGAGCCTCTTAGCTTAGGGAATCCAAATGTTTTATAATGGACAGTAAACCTTCCTGCTCTTTGCTCTAAGGGAAAGGCACTATCCATGCTTTCCAAGGAAAGCCATACAGACATCCTTGAAAAAATAGTCCGAAACAAAGGCAGCCAGTGCCCCTGCTGGCAAGACATACAGAAATGCAAGAGAACCCTAGAAAACGGTTTTCCAATGATGCTCTGATGAATAAACTTAAATCTCTCTGTCTCTGTGTCAACTGTGTCAACCAGGCCATCCTTCCAATGCCCTGATTGTTAAATTTCAGAGCTGAAGTTGGAGAAAGATGTGGCCACATCAGGATTAGTGGAACAAACAGGTCTAGAACTCAGGACTCTTGGAGCATAGTCCAGTGATCTTTCCTCAATCTCTTTCAGCCTAAACCCCCTGATTTGGACCATAAAATTATATGGTCACCCTCTTCACAGGATAGTTTTGAAAAGTAAATGTAATGTATCGTGAGATAAATTGGTGAGTACCACTGGGAATGAAAGTCAGACATGTCTTGCATCTCTGATGGCACAGGACAGGGAACATGGGCTTCTCTTTGCATGGAGAGAAGGGGAATATAAGGAGGAGGAAGGTAGGGAAATTCATAGAAGAGGAGGACAACATGACATCTGTTGGCGATCTTGGTCACCCAATCTAGCTAAGGGAACGAACTTTAGTCTAAGCTCCACAAAGAGAGAAACTACAGGCATAAGAAGGAGGAATGAATTTCCAGAGAGACTTGATGAAATATGGCCCATAACCAACACCATCTGGGACACAAGCAATACAGGTGGGGGAGGGGGCAGAAGGGGCATCTTTCTACATGAAGCACAGTCATGCTCCAGCATCTGAGGGGTGGCAGATTGGGGACAATTTGGTGACCTGGCTCTAGTCACTGATATCAAAGCTCTGATGACTGCTGTCATCAGGAGGCAGGAGACGAAGACTCTAACACAGGCCACATGGTAATTACAGTCTACCAGCTGGTTCAGGACCAACTGGGTGACCATCCTGAGGCCCTCCAAACAAGATCAGGGAGTCCTGCAGGATGTGGCAGGAGCCACTGAAACATGAGCTATGACCATCACGGAGACCTTCTTCTTGGCCCACAGACTGGAGAGACCCCAGGCAAAATTAGATTTGCTTGCAGAGTATCTGACAGAGAGCAGATGCTCAACTAATGGTCTCCTTGAACCCAACATTCGTTGAACTTCCAAAGCAGGGGCCCAGCCAAAAGTCTACTGAGTTAAAGTGACTGTGAGTAAATTCCACAGATTATTTGAGGCTCCTTGGTAAGGGGGAAGATTACAGATCTCGGGCTGGCCCTCTGCGGTTGAGAACTACCCCCATTATGAACCCCAACGGAGTTGCCAAGATCGGTAGGTGTGTGTCTGGTGTATGTGTGTGTATGTGTACATGCCAAGCTTACATGATTAGTAGGAGGAGAAATTAGATAAAAGGGCAAGAAGAGAGAAAGACAGTGAGTAGGGAGGGGAAGAGGAGAGAGCCCAAAAGGCCAGAGAGACTCTGAGGCTTGGGGGCCATCCACCCACTGAATGGCCATGCCTAGGCCCTTGGGGCACGTTGTCTGGCTTAAGCTGGGAAGGGAGCAGAAGGGAGCTGGGGGCGCCCTTCAATCCCAGGCCAAGCAGCTAATTGTTTCTGATATGGGCCAGAGTCCTACCAATAAATGTTAGGCTTATCCTCACATTTGAAGTAAAAAAGGGTTTCCTAACATCTGTTCCAGATTTCTTTTTGATTTCAGGCCAGCCTCAGTCCCATTATCCTTGAGCATTTGACACTAGTGGTGGGAGCTGGTGGGGCTTTAATGGTGAAGCAGCTCACAGTGATTCTCCTGGAGCCATCCCAGCTCCCTCACTCTTAGGGCTATCGGGCCCCTCTGCCTCTCTGGACAGGCCAGGAGAGGGACAGCCTTTGCAGACGGGACTCTCACCAACGTTCCAACACCATTGGAACCCCCACCCAGTGCCTATGCACATGTTAGCCGCCCCCACCGCCCATCTCTAGTCTTTGGAAATCACCTTCATATTCTGTCACCATCTCCTCTCTTCTGTTCTCCTAGTTTCCTTCAAGAGTCTCAGAGTCTTGCTTTGCAAACCGCCATCTTGGTGTCCAGACATGTGGCAGAACAGAAAGATCTGGAATCAAATAGTATCAGCCGTGTCTCTTACTGCGCAGATGGCCACTGGGAAGTTATTTACTCTCAGAGGCTCGCTTTCTAGTCATCAAAACAGACATAATAGCAACCAACTTGCAGAGGTGACTGTAAGCCCAGCACAGTGCCTGAAACACAGTAAATGCTTAATAAATATAAGGCCCATGCCACCCACTGGAATGCATGGCCCTAGAAGGCAGAGATTTTCATCTGCTCTATTCACTGCTGTAGTCCCAGCACCTGAACAGGTGCCTGGCACCATGGTAGAAGCTCAGTAAACATTTTTTTAATGAATGCAGGAATTTGAGGGAAATTCTAACTAGCTAAAATAGAAGCCATCCACATTCAATCTCTTTCTCCTGCCGTCTCCTTCTATTTTACTTACAAACTTTTCTCAGTGCCCTCTTCCTAGAAAGAAACCCAAACCTTCTTAAATATGATTGCACTTCTCTCCTTCCCTTCAGAGCCAAGCTCCTTCACCACGTGGCCCTGGCTTCCTGCTCTCTGCCTGCACAGTCACCCACCTGAGGTATATAGCATTAGCCTCCTTTTACAGGTGAGGAAACTGAGGGCTAGCGAGGTAAGTAGCTACTTAGTGAAGAAAGAACTTGGGACTTGAGCACCATTGCGCTAGGCTCTGGTGCTTCTGTTTTAATCACTGCCCTGAGCCCTGTCCTGCTGCTTCAGGCTACTCACCAGCCATCTGCTGGCCCCAGCTCTACCCTCTTGGCCTCTCAGTGGGAAGCAGGTGCCCCTGCCCAGTCCCTCTTCTCTAAGTCAGCCTTCAGTTCCTGTGGCTCACTCTGCTGTGTAGGGGGATCAGGGGGACTTTGATAATAATTAATCACATCTCATTCCTCCATCTGAGTTAGAGTCAATTAAGAAATAGGATGCTGGAGTCAGGCAGATGGTGCGATAGTTTGGATAATTTGGCAAATATTCACTCCTCTCTGTATCTCACTAAAGTGGACAGAGAAGATTTCCCTGGCCCACTGAGGTTATCCGTGGCCCCATGGCTTGCTTTGGTCAACAGAAAGTTTACAAATGTGACTCAAGAAGAGACTGTCACCGTGCTCAAGCAGTTTGGCTTATCCCTTGCTCCAGGTGGTCCACTGGTCCTGGAGGAAGGAAAGATACAGGGGGAAGACCCAAAATTGAATCCATAGCCTTGTGGCTGATCCCAACTGAGCCCAGCCTTGATCAGCCAACACCAGATGACCTACAGACATCAAGCAAGAAGAAATGATCATTGTTTTAAACCACTAAGTTACAGAGTTTATCACACTGTCATAGCAACGAATAATAGATACGGATGGAGGTCCAAACACCAGATTCATGGCTGATAACGCTGCCTGGGGAATCCCAACATCTTGCCCCAAAGGCAAACAAGTCTCTCTGCCATGTTTATCACTCACGACTGGGCCCTGAGTGGTGGCACAGAGCTAAACACACCCAAACCTCCAACCAGCAGCCATGCCATAGACATGCAAGATGCTGTGCATTGGATCCCCAGGTAATTGGAGGCTCGGACCATTTACATTTGCACCTTTCTTGCAGAAAACCTTTGTGAAATGGGACCATCTACCTTCTTGACTTAGCATTGCTAAGGCCATAGTGCCAAGGCCAGGCATCAATGTCAGTACAAAGGTGGGGGCTGCAGATGGGGCTATGCTCACTCTCGTACCTCTCCTGGATGACTTTTCTGGTTACTGCTCTTTTTAAGATGCTGTTTGCGTCAACTAATTCTCAGATCTCAACTTAAGATCTTTCAACAGAGAGATAATATGAAGGACAAAAAGCAAGTCACGAAGGAACCCACCATTTTGTTTCTAGTACATTGAGGTTTTTCTGCAAAAGCAATCGAAAGAATCCCCTTGCATGTCAGCGAGCCATGCTGACCCTGTGGCTTCCCAGAGGTGGCCCCTCTGACCCTGGGCAGGTCACTCACCTCTCTTAGCTTTGTTCTTGCTCTTCTCCTGCACAATGTGGGGATAATGACAGTTCCCTGCCTCCCTCACAGAGCTGCGCTGAGCTGCAAATGACATAAAGTCAGCTTGTGGAAGCACTTGGAAAATCATAACACTCTGCACATGCAAAACAGTTCTCACCTCTGGCAACCTTGGTCTTGTTCTAAAACAGTCAACAAATTCACATGCAATTTCATTGGACCATGTTTCTTTAACAAGAATGTCTGTCCTTTTCCTCATTCTTCCTAAAAGAACCGATCTTTCTATTCTTGATATATTCAAAAAAGCACAGGCTTTAAAGCCAAAAAAAATGTGAGTTCAAATTCTGGTTCAAGTACTAATGGCTGTGTAACCATGGGCAAGTCAAGTAACTCCATTGAGCCTAAATTTCCTCATCTGCAAAATGAGTATAGTAATAAACATCCCTTCAGATTGCTGTGAAGGTCACAAGGGACATTGATATCAAAGAACTTTATAAATGGAAAAGTGATGTACTGGTCTCATTATCATGATTTTCTAAGCATGTGTTGAGATCTGCTCTGTGTAAAGGGGCTGTGCTCGATGCTCTGTGTGTCCATGACCAGGGAGTTTGGGGTAAACTTTGCTGTTTCCTCAGGAACCTCTGCTCTTCTCTCTGAAGGCACCTTTTACAAGCAGAAAGCTCCCCTTTTCCCCTCAGCAGGGGCAGCGAAAAGGGGAAAGTGGCAAGAGAGAGGGGAGGAAGGAACGGAAGACCCCCAAGGTGGCTGCAGTCCCACTCTTGGTCTCCAGAAAGCTCACAGAATGCTGCATCTCCCCAGGGATCAAGAAGATGAGGTGTAGTAGCTGCCGCCGGGTAATAGCCTTAGTCATAAAAGTAACGCTGTGAAAAATCCATTTTGTGGGTAACAATGAGAAGTTAATGCAAACAGTCATTGCCCTTCATTAGTAAAAACTTTGGCAGCGACTTTTCCAGGCTCCCGGGAAGCCTTTGGAGAATGCTGCTCCAACCCAGAAGCACTTCATCATTTATATGAATGAAAATGAGTGCAAACAGATTGTCGAGATGTCTGTTCACATCACCTCTTTTTTCTTGCAAGGAATCCCCTCTGTAATTACATTTTGCCTGTCAGTTCATAAATTTTTCTTATTACAAACTAGCCATTATTGATTGCTTTTTAAAAGTACTAAAACTGAGCCCAAAGCAGTAGATCTCTCAGTAAATTCAAAACATACTATCTTCGGTCTCAATCACGGGTGAGGAGTGAAGGGAAAAGTCTCCGAGTTAGTTCATTGTGGACTCTGCGCAGAGGCGGGACGACCATACGTTTTGGTTTAGAGACTTGGCTTTGAGGGCTGTATATTTTAAGCCACAATGAAAATAATAAATAAACGATAAACTTATTTGGCAAATGTTGACACTTTGAAAGCCAACATCCTGTCATTGTTCTTTCATTGGGTCCCACTGCTCAAAGGGTTCTATCTGGATTTTTGGCATTTATGACCCAACATTGTAATGAGCAGAGGGAGAAAGGTGGGGTGGGGAGAGGATGGTAAAGACATGCAGTCAGAGTTTTTAAGTCACCAATAGAACGTTTTCCTAAACGTTCCTTTTAAAATGAGATGGGGAGACTCTATATTTAGACCTATTTGTAAAAATGCAAGAAGAGCAAAATCTCAGGGGATTTCCATGTTCTGGGCAAAGAAGGGGCATTTCTCATTGCTCACAGTTTGAGGGAAGTTTCTAGAACCTTTACTAGTCACAAGTAAAAGACATATCAGCAGAAGACACTTAGATTCCGAGCCTCTGCTGTGGCTGGAAGGTCTGACGGAGGGGTGGAGAGACACCCAGCAGGACAACACTCCCAATACTCCAGCCCAGCCCCCTGAACACAAGTCTCTGACAACCAGGGCAGGCTGCCAGCCCCCCAAACACACCCCTTTAACCTGCAGCTGTGGGGAATGGGAGGGGGAGAGCAAATGAAAACCTGGACTTGTGTGATCAGCTCCTGATTGGAGCGGGATGGAATCGAGTAATCAGCGCAAGCCACAGTGCGGTCTGGGCCGGGCTGCCAATCCTGGACCGCTCGCTGGCTAAAAGCAGGCAGCAGCTACCGATCTGGCCGGGAAACAATGCCCCATTCAGCACGCAGAATCTGTTCTTAATATCAAGATGCAAAACTGGGGTCCCCATTGGTGAGGAAGCAAAGTCTGGGCCAGGAGAGCAATTACACCTCAGCCAACCGAGTGAACAAAACGGGAGACATGAAAACATTTTTAAGGTGGAAATAATTTAAGGGCCTTCTAAATATCTTAACAGCACACTTGGCCACACTTGGGATTAGGAAGCGATATTTTATGTTAGGCAGGAGGCCTTTTGTGTGCATGCGTTTTTTTTTTTAGCCAGGGATCTGCAGAGAGGACTGTGCTCTGTCAAAACGTGAAAACATGGCACCCCTCCTGGAGCCCTCGTGGGGCTGCCCATCCCCAAGGCTGGGCGAAAAGACACGGGAGTCCATGACGAAGCAGACCTAGTCCGGGTGCCTGCCTTGGGAGCTCTGAAGCACAGCCCTCTGCCCCGCACCACCACCAGGCTTGACTGTGAGAGAGGGCTGCCCTCAGAGCAAAGCCCAGGAGACAGCCAGAGCTCCAGACCCCAAAAGCTTTGGTCGTGGCCCCCAGAGCAGGGTTAGGCTGGAGCTGGGACACCCTCTGTTTTCTGTCAGTTCCCAGATAAGATGAGAAAAGGTCAGGGACGCTGGGAGGGGCCAGTAATCCCTGGCCATAAATCTGCATCCTGTGGGAAGCAGCCCCTGCCCTGCCCAGCCCAGCGGAGGCTCCTCACTGGACTTCTGCGCAGCTTCTCCCTGCTGGGTGTGGGGTCAGAGAGGAGCAAGACTGGCCTGGAGGGAGGCTGAGAGTAAGGGAAAAGATGGTGATGATGACAGAAATAATGAGGAGGAGAACTAACATTTATATAGTGCTCACTCTAAGAGCTTTATGCCTAGTAATAACTCTTTTAATCATCAACCCAATAAAATAGGAATTATCATCATCCCCATTCTACAGATGATGAAACCACAGCACAGAGAAGTTAAGTAACTTGTCCAGCATCACACAGGCAAAGTCAGGATCTGAACTCAGAACATCTAGCTCCAGGGTCCATGTTATTAACCACTTTGCACCTAAAATAGTTGAGGGTAGGAAGCAAGTTAGAAAAGACTTCCTAGGCTAGGTGTGGTGGCTCACGCCTGTAATCCTAACACTTGGGGAGGCCGAGACAGGAGGATTGCTTGAGGCCGGGAATTCGAGAATAGCATGAGCTGAAGCAAGACCCCGTCTCTACAAAAAACAGAAAAATTAGCAGGGCATGGCAGCATGTGCCTGTAGTCCCAGACACTTGGGAGGCTGAGGCAGGAGAATCACTTGAGCCCTGAGCCCGGGAATGTGAGGTTGCAGTGAGCTATCATGACGCCACTGCACTCTAGCCCAGGCAACAGAGTGAGACCCTGTCTCAAAAAAGAAAAGAA
The DNA here is from genome assembly GCF_041146395.1 of Eulemur rufifrons. Lineage (NCBI taxonomy): Eukaryota > Metazoa > Chordata > Mammalia > Primates > Lemuridae > Eulemur > Eulemur rufifrons. Next base: position 65,780,903 of record NC_090988.1, read on the forward strand.
AAGACTTCCTAAAGAAGGTCACGTGTGCGCTGAGTCCTAGAAGTAGGAGCTGAGGTTCCACCAGGGCAGCCACCATTTTCTCCATTGTTCTCCCGAATGGTGAGTGAGCCTGTGTACTGAGGAGCGGCCAGGCTAGCACCTCCTGTGGCACAAGGCCCAGTCTGGTAACACTTGGGCTCTGCGCAGGGGAAGAAAAATAACTTGATTCCCTCCACTCCTAGCAAGGCCAGATCCCTGGTACGTCTACAAAGTGTGGCTCAGAGTCCACCAGATGAGAACCGTGTCACTCAAAGTGTAGTCCCTGAACAGTAGCGTCAGCCTCAGCCTTGCCTGGGAGCGTGTTAGAAATGCAAATTCTTGGGCCTTGATCCAGCCTTCCTGAAACAGCATCTATATTTTAACAAGCCCCCAGAAGATTCCCATGTACTCTCAAGTTTGAGAAGCCCTGATACAGGCTAGACGCGCCCCTGGAGGTGCCCTGAGTGGTGTGCCCAGGGCACAGGGAAAGTCCATGGCAGAACCAGTGTCAGTGTCTGGCCTCTGATCCCGCCGTCTGTGCCATCTGTGCTGCCGCAGCCAAGTTTGGCCTGTGACTTTTCTCATCACTACAGAACGCACCTGATGATAGGTGGTGGCCACTGTCTTGCTCTCCTAAGAGCTTCCCACAGCTGAATCCGCAGTAAAGCATCCTCCAAAAGAAAACCAGCCTCAACTTCCACACCAACATTTATTTAGGGAGGGGGTGGACAGGATTAGTCTCTGACACCTCCACTCACTAACTTCAAGTCCCATTCTCAAGGGGCTTTTCTGTCCTGTTTCTCAAACCAAGATGGTGGCAGAGACCAACTCCTGATCGCTCGATTACTTTCCCTTTCCCCCTAGGAATCTCCTTCAGGAGCAAAATAAGCCCGAATGGTGAGAACACAGCCTTTGAAGTCACAAAGACCTGGGTGCAAAAATCAGTTTCATTACTCCCAACCTGTGTGATCTTGGGCAGGCTGCTTAACCTCTCTGAGCTGCATTTTCTTCATTAATAAAATGGAGATGTGATTATCTAGCTCAAAACTTGATGAAATAAATGCATCTAACACCTAACACGTTGTTCCCTTCCCTGACCATTTCCATCGCCGACCCCCAGGCCTGGCGCCAGAGCTCAGGGTCAGGTCTTCAGCATCTATAGGCCCTGAGTGACAGTCCTCTCTTTTCACTCCTCCCCACACCCATTGCGTTCCTGTCACTGCACTGGCTGAACCCACAGCCCAGTCCCCTTTGTGGGCTCACATGCAGGCTAAAGGGTGTAGGTAGGGCCCAGGGCACATCCCTGGGCCAGGTTGACCCAGAGTCCTTTGCTGCCGGGCTTGGCATTGGCAGCCTCCAGGTGGTGCTGTTGTGAGTTGGCCCCGTCCACATTTATTCCCAAACACGCTCTGAGCCACTGCGTGTCCCATCCTGGCCCAACACAGCGAAAAGGATCCAAGGAAGGCTTGTAGGGGACCACAAACGAGAACAGCCCTGGCCTCTCCACCCACAGGACAAACATCGCACACAAATGTTGCACACAAGCATCCGTCTGTCTGGCCAGAGCCGGAAGGACACAGAGAGGAAGCAGAGCAGCTAAGGAAGCTGTTGCCTCCACAGACTGGGGTTCAGCCCCCCGCCACCACCCTGTGACGTCACCTAAAACTCTGCCATTCAAGCTATATAATCCTTCCTGCTTCTTTCAGAATGTGAACATTCTAAGAGTATGAAGTTCCTCACAGTTCATTAGGGATAAGCTTACAAGAGAACTTTGCATTAGGAGTGACAAGACAGCATGGGGACCTGGTGCCAGGAGGGGTTAAAGACACACTTAGAAGCCCAGAAGACTAAAGCTCTGTCATCAGCTAGCCCATTGCCCTCCCAGGCAGGAGTCTGTTCTGGAATTCCACTCCTTGAACACTTCCAAGGATGCTTCCCTCTCTATTAAAGTAAGTACAACTGTACTTGATAATCTCGGCTATTTGTTGAGTACATATTATGCACTAAGCATTTGATGTAATAGATTACCCAAATTAAACCTCACAAAAACCGTATGAAATAGAAAACATTATTATCTCCTTTTGCAGATGAGGCAGCTGAGGCTCAGAGCGAAGGGGGAAATATTTGCTCCAGGCTACACAGCCAGCAGTATGGAGCCAGGATTCCTACTCACATCCCCCTAACTCCAAGGTCATGTTAACCATAGCCACTTGGTTAACAGCTGTCATCAGAAAGTTTTTCCCCTTTCTTAGTTCTGCTGCTTAACTACTAATTAATTAGTCGTTTAAAGGTAATCATACCTCCCTACCACCTTCTCCCCATAACTACCACTTTGCCTATATTGCCCCTCAACTATGGAGACTAGACCCAAACACCCTGATTTCATTGGAGCTGACCAAAGACTATCACCTCCCTCGTTCAGTATGCTCTATCTGCATTGATATGACCCAAGACATCAGCACTCTAGGCAACCTCCCTCCCCTGATGAAAAACACTGAGTTAATACTAGTATTATATTAATGTAAGAGTCTAAACATGTGTTCACTCTCACAGCCTCCCAGAGGGGCCAGGAGTGGGCCTGCCCCCTTCCTGGTGGGGTCTCAGAATCAGGGCATGGTAGAGCAGCCTCTGGGATGTTCTCTCCCAGTTCAGGTTGTTCCTGCTGCTCTTCCTTTGCCCTAAGCCTATAAACTCCACATTCCTCATTAACCGCAGAGTCAATAATTGCACTTCTTCAACAAGCAAGAGTCAGACCCATCCCCAGGCACCCCAGATGCCCCAGTCCTGTGTACTTTTCCAGCATGTATATTAAAAAAAAATAATTGCCTACTCCAAATGCCAGATTCATCCTCCTGACCTATGTCTTTAGATTTTGCTCCTTAGCTCAAGTCAGAGGCCTGGAGCCAAAGGGCCTTCATGTAGATTTAGAAGGTTCTCTGCAGCCCATAAGGCAGCCCTCTTCAATCTTTCCCTAGTAAATGATATGAAAGTTTTCCCTAATTAGAGTCTCCCCTTTAAGTTCTGTAGACTGCTAATGAGTAAGAAAGAGGAGACACTTGGGAGCCCTGAAGAAATTATTTGAAAGCAAAACCAAGTGGCCTCGGTAAAATATCACCATTTCAGTCAAAGAGTTGTTTTTTTTTTTTTCCTTACGCACGACCACCTGACACAGCCCAGCTGGTGTGTATTGAGAAATTAGAGACACTGGCTTTCTTCAGAGAAAACAGGCCTCTACTTTATATTTCTGGAGCTTCTTTTGCTTTGCAAACTGTCTTCTTATCAATTTGACCCTTCCCTGACCCCCGATCTCTCTCAGCCAAGGCAGGAGCTGGCATCTCCTTTTGCTCAATGCTCTCCCAGAGAGAGGTCCAGAGAGTAAGTGAATTGCTGGAGGTGCACAGTACGTTGACAACAGGACAAGAACTGAATCCTAGCGCTACAGATTCTAGGTCATTTCATTCCATCACTAATAATTCTGAGTGCTCCTATATGGCAGGAATGATGCTTTTCAGGCACTAACTCATTCATTGATTCCTTTACCAAATAGTTATTCAGTTTAGGAACCTACTGAGCCAAACAAAGTCCAAGCGAAGTGTCTGCTCTCCTGAAGCTTACATTCTAGCCAGGGAACCAATAGTAGACAAACATACAAGACAATGTCATCTGCTGCTCAGTGCCATGAAGGAAAATGCATCGGAGTAAGGGAATAGAGAAGGGATGCCATTTACAAAGGGGAATCAGGGTGGCTTCCAGGAGGAGGTGGCATTTGAGCAGAGATTCGTAAAGCACAGAGGCAAGCTATGCAGTTAGCCAGAGGAAAAGCATTCCAGGCAGAGGAATCAGCAAGCGCAAAGGCCCTGAGACAGTAGCCCCTTCAGGAACGGCAAGGAAGCTGGCTGGCTGCCGGCAGAGTGCATGCGGGGAGCACGTCACTTAGGGTGTGCCAGCCATGGCAGGGACTTCAGATTTTATTCTAAGCATTCCCAATTGACAGCAGGGAGATAACAAGTTCAGACTTCAGTTTTAAAGGGCTTATCTGGCCACTCTTTAGGGAATGGACTGGCAGGGCCAAGACAGAAGCTGAGAGTTGAGTAAGGGACAGATGAGCTCATCAAATCTTCCAGCAACCCTGTAAGATAGGCTCTATGACCATGCGGCGCTTGAGGCTCAGAGAGATTGAAGAACTCGCTTCAGGTCTCCTGCCAGGACGTGGACAGGTTGGGAGAAAACCTACATTTGACCAAAGCCTGAGCTACCCTAGGACTGAAAGCTCAAAGGCAGAAAGACACCAAGTAAAAGAGCGCTGGCTGCTATCTTTAAGGCATGAAGCTCTTATTTCAGGCTTGCTCCACCCACCCAGCCTCCGTTTACTTGAGAACCACTATTTACTGGAGCCTCGTTGTGTCCCAGGCACAGGCCGGGGCTTTGACGTGCAGGATCTCATTTAATCCTCACTGCAGCCCAGGGATCCGTGTACTATTATCCCAGTGTTACCAGATGAAAAAGATCTCATTTTCTCAGTGGAGACAGTGAAAACATTCCAAAGCTGCTTTAGGGTTTAATTCATAGAAACCTCAGCATTTAATCTACTAAACCAGAAAGTAATCCTCTCTTTGGCTGGCCCTGGGAGCCTGGGTCTGCCCACAGTCGTCAGAGCAAATTGGTAGCTCACACTTGCACACGTGTGCACCCACACACGTTCTGGGATCCAAACCCAGCTGATCCCTGAGCCGTCTGAGTGATGCCTGCTCCCACCATGCATGTGAGCCCTTAATGCTCCCCTGTCCCTGCTCCCCCAAAAGCCCCTCACCCTCCTGTGCCCACACAGCCAATGCTGCAGCAGTAATGAGGCCATACCCATTCCACCCTCACGAAACACCGCACCCCCTGGCCTAGACCTCTCCTCCCTGCCCCCTCAGCCGCACCCAGACCCACCAGAGCTGTAGCTCCTTTTTCCCAAGATCCAGTACAGCCAATCTGACAAGCTAGGCTGGACTCAGTTGCAAATGGCTGCCAGGAAGTTATTGACACCAGAATCTCAGCTAATCGTTTTGTCTTTCAAAGGGAACTTCTCAGACACTTGTTTGGTCCTAGGCAGTGAAGATAGTGGGGAATATTGCTGGATGTGGCAGGCATACCGAGAAGGGATGACCATGGGAAGTTAGGGGTGCTTCCGAAAATTCTACCATTTCAAGACTCCTGACTTTGGAGAGAAATTCAACCTGACAATGACTTATTTTTTAAGCACCTATTATGTGCCAGGAATTCTGCCTAAGTTGCTTATTGTCTAGCAGGGAATCAAGCATATAGCCAATTACAATGATAGCATGATCTGTGCAGGAGATTAGAATTATGTGCATAGTACAGGAGGGTTGAGGAGGAAGGGGTAAAATCTCTCTTGCCACCGGGCGTGTTGGCTCACGCCTGTAATTGTAGCAACCTGAGAGGCCAAGGCGGGAGGATCACTTGAGGTCAGGAGTTCGAGACCAGCCTAAGCAAGAGCAAGACCCCATCTCTACTAAAAAAAAAAAAAAAAAAAATAGAAAATACTAGAAAATAGAATTAAAAAATAGAAAAAAAAATACTATGCTAGGTATGGTGGCGAGCGCCTATAATCCCAGCTACTTGGGAAGCTGAGGCAGGAGGATTGCTTGAGCCCAGGAGTTTGAGGTTGCTGTGAGTTGCCATGACACCATGGCACTCTAGCCCAGGTGACAGAGCAAGACTGTCTCAAAAAAAAAAAAATCTCTCCTGGGAGGGTTCATGCCGGCTTCTGGAGCAGGTTTCTAAGTATAAACATGAATGTGTTCTCATGGCTGATAATGAGGGGAGGGCTCTCCAGGCAGAAGAAACTGTGGGGCCAAAGGCAAAGAGGGGAGGAGCAGCACAGTGTACGTTGGGAGCATCTGTCATTGCTCGTGTGCACAGGGAGGTAGAGGGAAGCAACAGGATGTTTCTTCTGATACGGTGTTTATACCCTGATTGTCATCAATGGATTCCTCCGCAAACTCCATTTCCCAGCATCACCCCCACCCCAGCATCCTAGCATTGCCCCTGGGGTAAGAAGGTATAGCAGAAACTACACTACGGGGGCTTCAGCAAGGCGATGGCTTTCTGATGGGGTCACTATTATGCTCATAAACATTCCATGGCTCCCAGTACCCAGGGAGTCAAGTCCATAAGAAAGAACAAAGATTAGGGGTGCCTCCTAAGTTCCCACAGCCTCTCTGACCTCTGACCCTTCCCCAGATTCTCCTGCCTTCTCCAAGAAGTTGTTCTTCATCTCTCCATGCTAGGAAGGCTCCCTCTCTCCTTCAGGCTCTCAGCCTGGTACCTCTTTTATGACACTGCCCTGGTCCTTCCTGTGTCAGAGACCCCTGTGGCAGAGGGATAAAAGGGCTCAGGGGTCTCCATGACCTGGGGGCTGCAGTGGAGATGAAGGGGGCGCAGGCAGCACAGTGTGGAAGTTAGGCCCACGAGCTCCAGAGACAAGGTTCTCAACCCTGGCGGAACACACGACCCAGTCTTTGGGCATAATTTTCAGATATTGTTGCCAGGTCTCACCCCCTAGATTCTGAGTTAATTGATTTAGAGTGGGCTCTGGGCACAGGCAGTTTGTCAAAGCTCTCCAGGTGGTGCTAATGTACAGCCAGGGTCAAACCACTGGTCTAGAGCCTGACTATAGAGTTCAAGTCCCAGCTCCACCATCTCGATCCACTTTTGAAACTGTAAAAGGGGGTAATACAGCCCCTACCTCTGAGGAGTGCTGGAATGCTCAAATTAGGTAACCACGCCAGGCTCTCAGCAGCAGCTTGGCACACAGGGAACACTTCCTAGTGGCTGTGGTTAGTGCTTTAGGCAGGGTGTGCTAGACACAGTTCTGCGTCCCCTGCAGAGCCTATCGCAAAAGAAGCACCTGGGAAGTAGGTGTTGGATTGGAATCAGTTAGCTGAGCTCCAAGGGCACTGCCCAGGCAGGACCCAGCCCCCAGCCAGCTCCGTGGGAGGCTTCCCTGAGGACTCGCCCTCCGTCCTCCCGGGCAGGCTGGTGACCCTGGTCCTCTTCAGCACCGTTTCAAGACCAGCTCAGGTGCAAACAGATGAGAGCACAAGGGAACCCCAGGACCCCTCCATCTCCTCCCTAGCTCCCCACAGATGACTGCCTTGTCATAGACTCTCCTGCCCACCCCAAGAGTGTCCCTGGTGAGTTCTCAGGCTGCAGCCCCTCAAACACTGACCACTCTGGCCAGGGAGGGGGGAAAACCCACCAAGAGTTGGGAGCCAGCTGGCCTCTCTCCTGCTTCTGGGGCCTTCTGGCCTCCGGTCAGATCAGCTGAAGAACTGGGTTAGCTGTGCCCATCTCAGCCTTCCCCAGCGTCCTGCCAATCCAAAAACCTGCATGCCAGCACCCTGGAAACGGAGCCTCACATTTTCCAGGAAGGCTGTAAGATGCCTGCAGGCCTTCTGCTGTTACATTGATCAAGAGCTGTAAAATTCAAGAACATGTAAGTGTCACAGTACGATTGCCAGGAACTTATTTCCTCGCTGCTAAGGCTTTATAGCAAAATCAAAAGAATTTTCTATAGGGGAAAAGGAAACCTTCCATCTCTCTCTTCATCTCTCTGCCCAGCCTTTTCCTCATTCCCGCTCACCTGAAGGAGAAATCCTAACCTGCTAGATGGGGCCATGCTTGATAATGAGCAGAATCATCATGAGGGGCCTGACGCCTGGAGGCCCTCTCTCTCTGCTTCCAGTGGCTTCCTGGTGTGGGTGGTAGGGGCCAATGGTTGCCTCTCCTTAGGGCAGGCCCTGGTAACTTTCTCTCTTGGCATTTCTTACATGCGCTGCAGCAGTGCTACTAAAAATGTGGTCCAGGAACCACTGTTAGGCTATGAACTGGTTTTTACTGGCCTGCAATGAGATAAGAAGATTGTGCTAGAATGTAAGTTGACTATGTCACTGAGCACACTGTTTGGTTCTGCTGACATATTTTTCTTAGCAAGACTTTCTTGGTGAAGGAAGTGGGGTGTTGATTTACATTCTCCACATGATGGTTATCTTATCGCAGATGAGTAATGGTTTGTGGAAAGCCTAAGTTGTGTAGCACTGTGCTCTAGGACAGCCCCCACTTCAGACATGGTGACTTGCTGATGGTAAGGTTTGGGTTTCAGCTTAGATGGAGAGAAAGAAGTCCCACTGTGCTCCTGCCCCGCCCTGCCAGGCCTCTGCATTGGAAGGCACCAGGCTTGTCCCAGCTCATAATGAAGTGGTATTTGCTACTATCCCTTGAGGGTACCCACCCCCAGTAGCCTACCTGGAAGGAGGGGTGATTAGCCAGTCAAAATTCAGGCTCCAATACAATCTTATCTCTCCAATGTCCCTAATTAAATGTGTATTTTAAAATGTATTGATATATAATGTGAGCAAGGTTACCAAGACAGAGCAACAGGTTTCAGATGGATGTCCCGTGTCAGGCAGAACGCTTGCTTGCAGATGGACCCAGGAGACCAAAAGCTCAGGAAATATTCTGAAAAATTCGCACCCCAGGATACTTCTATCCTGTGGAAGCAAAGAGAGAAAACTCCCAGTTTAGGCAGCCTACTTGCTCTTCCAGGGACTGCAGCTAAGCACATGAGTCAGTTATCTCAGTGCTTGTCATGATGATCAACAGTGATGCTTCACAGCATGGGGTGACAACTGCAAGCCCTCACTTGTGTGTTGTGCTTACTCTTTTCATGGCCACACCAGATAATTTAGGTTCTGTAGTCTCTCAGAATGCTCCCTTCTGCACTTAACGTATGTCTAACTCTAGAATGTTGCCAAGACTCAATTTCCCCATCTGTGAAATGGGAGCAAAAATAGACGTCAGGGAGAGGCATATGTGGGTTCCATGTAGGGAAGAACTTTCTGCAGAGAATCCCAGGAAGGGCTGCCTAAAGCTGGGCTGACTCTCTGAGCCAATGCTCAGGACAGCAGCTGGATGTCTCCCTGAGAAGATGGGTAAGGAGAGCTGGGGACCCCTGAAGTCCTGCCCAAAAGAGTTGGTAAATCTCTATCCAGCAGCACCCTTCTGAATGCCAAGAGATCTCAATGGCCAGAGCTACAGGGAAACCCACCAGTTTTTCTTTTTTTTCTTTCTTTTTTTTTTTTTTTTTTTGTTGTTGTTTTTTTAGAGATGAGTCTCACTCTGTCACCCAGGCTGGAGTTCAGTAGCACAATCAACTCACTGCAGCCTCGAACTCCTGGGCTCAAGTGAGCCTCCCATCTCAGCCTCCTAAGTAGCTGGGACTACGGGTACGCACCACCACACCCGGCTAATTCTTCTTATGTTTTGCAGAGATGAGGTCTCGCTATGTCATCCAGGTTGGTCTCGAACTCCTGGGCTCAAGAGATCCTCCCACCTTAGCCTCCCAAAGTGCTGGGACTATAGGTGTGAGCCACCATGCCCACTCCCTACTAGCATTTAACCAGATGCCCTGGCCCCTACATCTCCATGGCCTGCTGCGGTTTGAGGGGCCCATGTATGTATGCAGCTACTCATTTTCACTTATGTTTACTCAACTCATTAGCATGCTACATGTAATGATGTCCAAGTTGCTGAGGGGCCTGCTGCCTCCACACTTAAGCTGGGGGGAGTCAAACACCTCCAGAGAAAAGTGACCCAGACCCAGGTCCATATGAGATGAGCAGCACTCTAGCCACCTCCCCTTCCCCCATCATCCCCTATGTCTCCCGTGCATGTCCAGAGAGGGAGGGGGCCCAGGCATCATCCTATCCTCCAGTGCCAGCTCTGGTAGTGTCCTGGGGGCTTCCATAACAAAGCACCACTAAAGGAGGGGCTTAAAACAACAGAAATTTATTCTCTCATAGTTCTTCAGACCACAAGTTGAAAATCAAGTGTTGTCAGGGCCATGGTCTCTCCAAAGGCTCTAAGGGAGAATCATTCCTTGTCCCTTCCAGCTTCTGGTGGTTCCAAGGGTTCCTTGACTCGTGGCTGCAAAAAACTCCAATCTCTGCCTCTGTCTGCATATGGCCTTCTCTTCTCCTGCCTCTTCCTCTCCTGTCTTTTATAAAGAGAGTTGTTATAGGATTTGGGCCCACCCAGGTAATCCAGAATGATCTCACCTCAAGATCCATAACTTAATGTCATCTATAAAGACACTTTTTCCAAATAAGGTCATATTCACAGGTTCCAGGGATTAAGTTGTGGACATATCTTTTTTGGCAGGGCCACCAGCTTAATGTCATCAACACTGCTATGGTCTGAATGTGTGTGTCCCCTAAAATTTATATATTGAAATCCTAACCCCCAAGATGATGGTATTAGAAGGCGGGGCCTTTGGGAGGTGACTGGATCATGAGCTCTGCCCTCATGAGTGGGATTAATGCCCTTATAAAGAGACCCCAAAACCTCATTTGCCCCTTCTACCATGTGAGGACACAGAAATAAGGTTCCATCTAGGAACCAGAAAACAGGCCCTCACCAGACACCAAAACTGCTGCTGCCTTGATCTTGGACTCCCCAGGCCCCAGAACTGTGAGAAATAAATTTGTTTTGTCTATGAGCCACCCGGTCTGTGGTACTTTGTTAAAGCAGCCCAGACTGACTAAGACAGACAGCAAGAACAGCACCTAACACGTAGGTAGAGACTTAATAAGTATTGTTGAACGATACAATGAATCCGGTTTGGTCACTTCAAGGACATTGCCCAGTGGCAGCCCTGAACAAGACCCTGTGCCGGCTGACGAGGACACCAAATGAGGGAGACCCAGTCTACCCTTGAGGAGCTCAATTTAGAGGTGAAGACAGAATCAAACGGAGCCGCGTGAATCTCAGCTTCACCTCCCGCTAACTGGGCAGCCTTGAAACTCAGCCTCCTTTCCCTATCTCTAGAATCAGGGAAGTAATATCTATGGTCCAGGAGGGAGTAAAAAGTTGTGATGTTTCCTTACTTCCGGAGGGGACCACCGGCCCATAGGGACTGGCCGCCTTGTGTCTCAGAAGGTGGGTCCATAGTAGGTGCCCAGCAAAGGTCATCTGCGCCATTCTCTTTCCCTTGTGACCACAGCACACGCTCCAAGCCCGAGAATCGGGGAGGTAGCAAGGCTGGCATGGAGGCTGCCTGGCTTCTGCGCCTGCTGTGCCCGCTCAGCCCCAGAGCCAGGGCGCGAGCCTCAGATGCCGCCTGCTCCCGAGTGGGCGACAGCCTGGGTGGTAATCAGAGATTCCAGCGGAGCCTTTGATGCCGCAGCCGGCGCGACGAGCCGGGCACTGTTTGAAGTGCCTTCCTGTGTAATAAGGATTTCTAATTCACTTGAACCAAAGCAACATTTGCAGTAAAGATCATTTTTGGAATGAAAAATAAATTGTGACTGGAGGGTCTGGGTTTGTTTCAAAAAGGGAGATCACCCACAAGCATCCCGCTCTCTAAGAAGCCACCCGCCCGCGTGTTTTGAGATGGAGAGCACGCCACTCAGAATTTCAAAGTGCTGTTAATTAAGAGCAGTTTATTAAAATGTCAATCTTTGAAACCAAAACAACTCTCTTCCCTTGCTTGCCAAGTGGGCTTCCCAGCCACTCTCCCCATTCCAAATAATACCCTGAAAAATTATCTGTCTAACGTAGTGCCCCTAAAAGCCAAGGGAGAACTGCTCCCAGGGACAACCCCTAGCACCTGTCCTTCTGCTGAAAGCCACTCTCATGACGCCTGCGTCTCAAGAGACAGGATGGGCCAGGAGCTAAGTGTGTGGACGCAGGAGCCTGACTGCCTGGGCTGCAATCCTAGCTAGCCCTGCCTCGCCAGCTAGGTGACCTCGAGCAAATAGTTAACCCCTTTGTGCCTCAGTGTCTTCTTCTATAAAAAGAAGTGACAATAATCACACAGTCAGGCCTTGGCATCTGTGGAGTCCACATCCGTACATTCAACCAATCGCAGATCTAAAATATTCCAAAAAAATTGCATCTGCACTGAACGTGTTCACACCTTTTCCCCTTCATTATTCCCTAAACAATAAGGTATAACAGCTATTTACAAAGCATTTACATTGTATTAAGTATTATTAGTGATCTAGAGATGATCGTAGGAGGATGTGCTTAGGTTTTATGCAAATACTATACCATTTTATATCAGAGACTTGAGCATACACAGATTTTGGTATCAGAGGGAGGTCCTGGAGCCAACCAATCCCCCAGGGATACTGAGAGAGGACTATGCCTATCTTATAGGCTGTTGCCAGGATCAAATGGGAGGTAGCGTGTGTACAGTACTTAGACTGAAGCCTAGCACATAGGAAGTGCTAAAGGGGCATTATAGCCCAAAGTCCCCAGGAGTAGGCACTAAATCTCACTTCTTTCTTTACAGATCTGTCTTTTTCAAGGCAGGAAATGAGCCTTCTTCAGTTTTGGAACTGCAGCAATCAAGACCTAGCACACAGTGAGTACAGAGTGAATGTCTGTTCAATAAATAAGCAAGTCCGTGAATGAATGCACGCAGCCTGCTCACTCACGCAGGGTTGGTGAGCAGGACAAGGTTGGCTGCCCTGCAGGAATTCACGATCTGATAGCTGCCCAAACAGCACAGGGCTCTGTGTCGGCTCCCAGGGATCCCTGCCTCCTGGTACTCACTCCCTTGTGTCATCCCCATCCCTTGAGGGTGGGCAAGACCTACAGACATGCTTCTAATGAAGGGGCTACCGCAAAAGTGATGGAATGTCATTTCTGTGATTAAGTTACAAAGACCGTGACTTCCCTTTCTCTGGCGCTCTCTTGCCTTCTCAGCTTGCTGGCTTTGATGAAGCAAGCTGCCACGTTAGAGAGGCCCATGTGACAAAGCACTGAGAGCAGCCTCTGGCCAACAGCCAGCAAGGAACTAAATCCCACCAGCGGCCATGGCAGTGAGCTTGGAGCTGCTCCTTCCCCAGTTGAGGCTTGAGATGATCCCAGCCCCAGCCATACCTTGATTGCAGCCTGTGAGGGACCCTGAAGCTCAGGACCCTGACGAACTGCACCTGGGCTCCTGGCCCGCAGAAACTGTGAGATAATAAATGCATTGTTTCAAGCCACTAATTTTGGGGTTAATTTGTTACACAGCAATAAGTAACTAACACAGGCTGTAGAGAACAGAAGAATCTTTGGGAGAGGGAACTGCCTCCCACCTTGCCTGGGGTCATCTACCCTGCAGCTTGCTGTCTCCGTCAGTCACCCCAGAGCCATGCTTCAGCCCAAGGGACACCCAGGAAGAGCATGGAGCTGACTTTCTAGTGCAGAGACAGGCACTGAACTAGCAAGGGCAAGAGTGAGCTGCAACGACCAGAGTCCGGGGGCTGTGGGAGGGTGGAATGTGGGGGTGGGGGGGTGAACAGGGGCTAGTACAGGTGGGGCAGAGAGAAGGCCTCCCCAAAGAAGTGGCCTGTGGGCTCTGAACTAAAGGGCCGGTGGAGTTAGCTACATGAAGAAGGTGGAAGAGGCTCAAAGGCCCAGGGATAGAAAATAGCAGGGCAAGTTCTCACTGAAGAATGTTTCATTTAGCATGTGTGATGTGTCAGACACCGTTCTAGGTACTGAGGACGCGACATCAATCAAGACAGCGCATTTCCTTCCTCGGGAAGCTTACATTTTAGTGGAGGAATCATCTTGTCCACGTACATACTAAGGAAGATGATTGAGGAAAGTCCTCAAGGCACCACTTGAACTGAGACCCCGATGATGTGAAGGAACGAAGTATCTGAAGAACTAGGGGAGCAGCATTCCCTGTGGGGGACACAGCAAGGGGATGGTCCCCGGGGCATGCCAACGATGTGGCTTCTAGACCCAGCAGGAAGGCCAGTGGGCTGGAGTGAAAAGGCAAGGGGGACAGACCCGAAATAATGTGGGTGAGGGAACAGGGAGAGCCTACAGGGCCTTCCAGGCCACGCAGAGGAGTTTGGACCTTTTATTCTGGGGCAACAGGAGCAGCCAAAGGGTCACGAGATTTGACACAGACCTCGTGGAGAATGAGTGGGGCAAGGGGCAGATGGGGCAGGTGGCCAGGGAGGAAGCTGCTGTGGGTTGATAGGTGTGTGAGAGAGGGAGGGGTCTCACCTAGCCAGGAGCCCCCCAACCAGGAGTCCACACTGGTCTCTGACCAAGTCCCCTCCCTGCAGTACTCCTCCTGCAGAGGGGCCCTTCCACAGATGGGTGGGGAAACACCAAGGGTCTCCAGATCCCCCTCACAAGACTACCCCCCCGCCCCCATCACAGACCTGTCATCAAAAGTCTTTACATAAAGGATGGCAGCGCAGGCTCTGGAGACAAACCACCACGGTTCAAATGCCAGCTCCGCCACCCGATCGCTGTGAGACCTTGAGCTTCAGGTCCCCTCGTTAGTCATGTGGGGCTAGAACGCAGGATATAGTGGGCTGTCACGCAGAGCAGATGAGCGCACACACTAGAGTCCTGGCACACACGCGTGCTGCTCAGCATTAGTAATTACGAGAGTACAGGGCCCGCAGGCTGCCTGTCTCCGGGCTCCGTGACCTCCTCCTCCTCAAGCTTCAAATCCCCAAAACTTAGGAAAACAAGTAATGATGATGCCCTCCACACCCAGCGCTTCCACCCAGTCTGCCTGACTTAACAGGGCCCACGGATTTCCTGCGTGCCCCAGCCTGCATTAGGCCCGCTGCACCGCTCCCCAGGCGTGCTCTAGAGCTGTCCCCAGGGCACACCGCACGCAGCTGGGCCAGGCGGGCCAGGCACCAGCAGTTCCAGATCGTGAAACTGGCCCTCAGTGTCCATCCTTCTGGCAAGGCTGTCCTGGGGCTGGGGTCTAGGGAGGGCTGAGACTGTCTCCACACTGTCATTGACACATCCTAACACCCATCCAGTGCTCAATAGCTACACCCTGAACGATTGAATGAATAAATGCAGTCACGTGCTGTGTAACATTCGGTCAGCCCCGGGCCACGTACACATCAGTGGTCCCACAATACCGTATTCTTACCGTACTTTTTCTATAGATATGTTTAGGTACACAAATACTTACCATAGTATCACAGTTGCCTACAGTATGCAGTACAGTAACACAGGGCAAGGTTGGTAGCCTAGGAGCAACAGGCTGTCCCATATAGCTGAGGCGTGTGGTGGGCTAGACCATGTAGATTTGGGAAGTGCTCTCCGTGATCGCATGACAAAGACTGATGCATGTCCCTATCATTAAGTGCTGCATGACTGTACATGAGTGAATGAACGAGCGAAGGAATGGTTGTGTCTTCACCAATCTGTGGGTTTCCTAAGGGCATTCATTCATTCATTCATTCAACAGACGTTGTGAGTGGGTCTCCATTGCTCCTCCAGACCCAGGCTGTCCCGGCTCTGTCCGGGAGGCTGACCTTGCCGCTGGGCTGCAGGAGACCAGAGGGTAAGAGCAGAGAGAGACGCCTGCCCTGCTGGGCTGCAACTTGGCTGTGGCCTTGCTCTGTCCAACGGCGTTCTGGTAACCGCTGTCTCCCACCCGGGGGCGGTAACCACCCCACTGTTGCCCGCTGTGGGGCGCTTCACACCTCTTGGCTGTTTCCTCTAACTGCACACACAGTTTGTAAGTAGTCTCTCCATTGAATGCTCTTCAACTCCCACCTGTGGGAGGTGCAGGTGTCATTTGGCTCCTGCCAGGTCCCTGAGCCACACAGCCTGCTCTGTCCCAGCCCTCTAGGCACTGAAGCAAGGATAGAGAGATTCCGGCCCTCAGGGAATTATTTATTATTATAAAATATATTGCAAAGAGTCTGATGAGAAATGTGATCAATTAGTAAATATACAACCTAAGAGATAGTAGTGCATACCAAGGGAAGAAGGGTGGGTGGCCATTTTAGATATGGAGGCAAGGGAGGCCTCACTGGGAGGACAGCAGCAAAGAACGACCTGGAGTAAGTGAAGGGGCATTAGATGAGGGAAAGCAGTGCAAAGGCCCTGAGGCAGCATATGTCACCCGTGCCCAAGCAATGAAGAGGAGGCACTATTCTCTCTTACAAGGCCTGGTGCCCAGTGGGCTTTAGTGAATGTTGTCTGTGGTTGAAAGACGGAGAGGAGGGAGGGTGAGAAGGAAGGAGAGAAGAGGCTCTGGTGGGCAGGACACACTCACTGGGCAGTGCTGGAGTCACTGTGCCAACCACAGGAGCCTCCCTCGGGTCCCCAGTCCATCAAGTGACTGGCTCTGGTCCTGGTGCCTCATGCATCACAGGCTCTAGGTCATCCCCAGATGTAGAGCACCCCCCCACCCCCAGGGCCCTCCCTCCTGAGTACTCCCCTTGGGGGACGCTCCCCACCTCCAAGATGGGACAACCCAGTCATGAGAGCTGAAGCCCAAGGTTCCCGGGCCCCTGGCAGCCCGAGGCTGGGGAGAAGCCCACCACCCAGAGGGACCCTCGTCCCTGCGGCCTGAGGCCTGCCCTCCTCCCCAGGCCCCTGCCCCAGGCTCTCGCTGACCACTGGCAAGACCAGGCCCCTGTAGCAGGGCAGGGCAGCCCTGGAAGGCAGGGCCGGCAGAGGGCAGCCCTGGCCCGCGCCCTGGGGAGCCCATCCCTGGAGTCTCTCTCCCTGCGGTGATTGTTTCCCAGGCTCCCTGGAGCCAGAGGAGGATGGAATGTTCTTATCGCTTTCCAGAGGGAAGGCTTTCTTCTTTCTTCACAAAAATGTTAAGCTTCATAATCCGATAGGGAACCTGGACAGGCTGCAGCTGGCGGCCTGGGTCCTACTTCTGGGAACTGTGGGAGGGGGAGGGGAGGGAGGGGATGAGTCCTGTTGAGCAAGACCAGGGTGGGGAGACCAGGGTGGGGACAGGGGATGGGCAGGCCCTCCCCATAACAAAGGGGAAACCTTGTTGATAGCTGTCAGACCCCAAGACTGCCCCCCCCGCCCCACCCCTGTCCCGTGAAGAGGGAGGAGCACCACCTCCAGCTTGCCAGCCTGCTCCAGCACCTCCACGCAGGGACACCTGACCGCAGGCCTCGACAAGGGAGCTGACTCGCTGTGCTCTTCCAGCCCTCGCGGGAAGCTGGAGTTTTACTTGGAGTTTGCTTTTTAAAAGCAACACCGTATTGTGGACACCTTTCCCCGTACAGATTCATTTCATCCTTAGATACACATATAAGTACATCTATATATGCAGATTTTAAAAATTAACAATAATTATCTAAGTGGAGTTCCACATAAGAAGACCCTTCACTTTCTAATTTATAGATGTATATATTGCTTGAATGTTTTGAGAGTACACACTACTTGGATAACAAGAAAAACAAGGACATTTATATTTTACAATTCAGAAGAATATGTTGCTTGAAAAAAAAGTCCTTTGTGTGGTGGAGCAGGGGGATAACCTGAGGAAAAGGACACTATTTCAAGTGGTTGGAGGAGTGGGTGTGGAAGAAAACAACTGACGTGCCCCCAGGCCACGCACCCCACACGCAGGGAGAGCCCTTCCCAGCCAGAGCACCCCCTCTCCCCAGGGAGCCAGGCCAGAGGGGGATCCACCCCGGCTACAGGGCACTGCACATCGGGCAGGTTCAAAGTCAAGCTAGCAGGGCCACTAGCATCCTCCACCTGACCCCAGCCAGCGTTATCTTTGGGAAAGATGAACATCACCTGGGCCAGGTGTGCCATTATCAGTGCAAACTGGGAAGGGAACACCGCAGACTCCGAGAGCACCACCTCTCCTTTGCACAGGACAGACCCCGAGGCCACCCCAAGCCGCAGAATCAAGCAGAGGAGAGCTCTCTTTGCACCTGCTCAAAGTTTAGAGGTACTCAAATTCAAATTCCCAAATAACAACAAAAAAAAATTAAAATCGGACCCAAGCGGGGAGGGTGGGGGTTGAGCCTCTTTCTCTGGGAAAGGGATAGTTTCCAGGGTGGAGGAGGCAAGGACACCTGACTGCAGGTCTCCACAGAGGGAGCTGTGTGGGGCTCAGGGAAACTGAGGTTGGAGGGGAAAGCCGGCATCTGTGTTTCCCGGGCTTACCTGTTCCTGCCCTACGGAGATTAAAAAAATCTCTGTGCTGGTCTTTTGAGAAGGGGTTGCATACACCTGCAGTGGTGATTTGTCACCTTTGAACATCCTCGCTGTGTTTGGGGGATTACCCAGAGTCCTGACTGGAGACGGAGACCACCTCTTTCCATGGCAGCCAGATGTCCGCTCTCCCAGGCCTCTTGCAGCAGAAACTCAAGCTCGTGACCTCACTCTGATCACCTGACTCACCACAACAAACTGAACCAAAAGCAAATGATGCAGCAGAGTAGACGCCACCTGGGACCCACTCCAGGGACAGCAGCAGTAGCCACCACACCTGAGTTCCAGAAGAGCCAGGGCTAAGGGTCTGGGACAGCCAGTACGTGGTGCTGGTGGTGATGCAGGTGCTGTCAGGGCCCTGCAGTGACGGCCCAGGTGCTCTCCCTGGGCCAGTCAGTTCTACAAAGTGATTTTGGATGTTGTTCCTGGCTGTGGGGTCTCCAGGCCAGGAGCTCTGGCCCTCCAGAGACTCTGCAAGTTTCCCAACACCCTTTTAATAAATCGCCAGTTTACTCAAAGTAGCCAGCGCTAGTTTCTGTGTTCGTAAGGGAGAAGCCAGGCCTGAATCAGAGGCCTGTGTGTGCTTGGTCAGATGAGGGTCAGGAAGGCGTGAGGGTCTCAAGAAGGGACAGTAACTGCTCCAAGCCTCCCATGGACCTACTGCCCCATGGAGAACTAAGCACTGTCCAGTGGTCATCAGCATCAACAGAGAAGACCCTCTCCCTACCCTGCCCTTCGTCTGCTCAAGAAACAATAAAACTCATTCTTGAGCTGCATCTGTGGGATGTCACAGACCCCCAGGTTTTTGCAGGCCCAGGATAAGCTAACTTCCCCACGGCAGTGGCAGCTGTCACGGGCCTGAAATGCTCTCATTGGTGCAGCCTTGCTGCACGCACGACCCCAGGGGAGCATTCCTCATGCAATCTATGAGAATGGTGCCTTTGCTCCAGGCGACACAGTTCCACAGAACCCTGGAGTATCAACAGTGCCCTAGAGCTGTGCAACACAAGATGGTGGCCGTGGCCATCAGGGGGTGACAGGGAAGTGAGTTCCTGGTTAAGACCCATAGAGCTACTGGGAGTGCACACTAGCTGGGAGTAGGAAAGGATTTTGCTGTAATCAAAGCGTCCCTGCCCTCCCAGAATCTCGCCTTTTGGCATCCACATCTCTGGGTCCTGTCGCAGATGTCACAGCCGGAGACCCCACACCGCCCCGCCTCCCTCGGCCCGAGCAGCACCCCCACACACACACCCTTCCCTCAATGCCTCCTCCATCATCAGAACGTCTGCACATGAGCTTGTGTTTCAAGACAAGTGTCGGAAGGGGCTGGCGGGGGATGGACCGTGCGTGAGCCCACCCATGCCGCGCAAGCACAAGCCCTATCTCTCTGGAGGTTGGCCGGGCCTGAGATGCCATCGGCGGCTCCTCCCACTTGCTCTGCTGGAGCCAACACAAACAGCCACAGAGCCGCCCCCAGGCCGGCCGCCCAGAAGGCCCACACCTCCGTCCCACCCTCTTGGGCAGCTACCCCGGAGCCAGGAGCCAGGTATCAGGCTTCAGCTGGCCGCACTCCCGGCAGCGCCTGCTGGCCCACACTGGGCCCGCAGCCCAGCCTGCCCACAGGCGCTGGCCACAGCCTGGGCAGGGGCCCCGCGCTCAGCCTGTTAGCACCCACCAGCCACCTCCCTGCTCCAGGCCAGGGGCCGGCTTGGCAGAGGAGCAGGGTGAGCGGACGGGGTGCCCTGCCTCACTAAGCTGCCCAGGACCTCCAAGTTTGCTCCAGGACCCATTCCATGAGGCAACGTGAAACCCAAGCACTCAGGCCAGAAACAGAACGTTTTGAACAATTTGAAGGGAAAAAATTATCCAGACCAATTTTAAGACATCTGAGAGCTCGGGGGGAAAATCGCAGCCACCTCTTCAGGCACTATCGTGTGTTCACGCCAAACCCAAACAGCTTGGCTGAAGCGGCTGGAAGGCTGAGAGTCCCCACCTCCCTCCAGCAGAGGACGGGCCTGATGCCCAGGACGCTGGGCCTCTGGGCACATTCTCTCCTGTGTGACTCCACACAGCCGCCTCCTCCTTGGACTCCCGTTGTGTGCGGTTGACGCTCAGTGGTACCACCCACCAGCCAGCGCCATCTCCTTGTCCCTTAAACTCAGCTCACACGTTGTTCTTCTTAAAATGTCCCTGGCCCCTCCAGGACACCTTGCTGACACGTTAATGGTGCCCCACAGCCCTCAGGACTACTGCGTAGGGAGCCCCACCGGCCCTGGGCTCTGAGCAGGGAGCTTCAAATAGCTCACCCCATGTAAAGGCACCCGCCTTATGAGCTGAACGCAGTCACTCACGTCACAGATGGGAACACTGAGGCCCAAAGGGTATAAGTCACTTAGCCAAAGTCACAGCTCTTGCTGGAGCTGGGATTTGGAACCAGGCAGGGAGGAGCCAGAGGCCACTTAACCGTTTCCCAGCACTCCCTGGGGGCCCCGGGAGGGAGGGACCGGCTCTGCTGGGAGAGCAAAGCATGGAAGGGCAGATGGGAACCTTACCAGTGAAACCAGGTGCCAGCAGGCCAGGGAGAGCCCCCGGCGGAAAGCAGAGCCTGTGTAAAGGCCTAGAAAGGAGGCGCCGCAGCGGGCGGTGGCTCCGGGTTCCCCCACATGGGTGTGAGGAGAAGGACAAGAGGGACCAGACCGGAGAGTCAGCCCAGACTCTGGAGGCCCCACTGACCCACACCCGGCCCCTCAAACATCCCCCACCCAGCTCTGCACACACCCACACACACACCAGCCAGCCCTCTATACACACACACCCCACACACACCCCCACACACCCACACACCCCCCACACACACACCCACACACCCAGCCCTCCATACACACCTACACACACACCCCCACCTAGCCCTGCACACACACGCACACACCCTCCACACATACACCACACAGCCCCCCCCACACACACACCAGCCAGCCCTGCACACACCCCCCCCACCCTGGCCCTAGGGGCCGCTGTTCTCCAGGTGCAGAGGAGCCGTGGCCGGTCTGTGAGGGGACGAGGGGACGTGGAGACTCAGATCTGACTTGAGACCCCTCCCTCAAGGACCCCGTGGAGCCCAGCGAGGGGCAGTCACAGGACAGTCACCGGGAGCCCCGTGAGCAACACTGCAGGCCTAAACAGGCACAAAGGACATTCAGAAGACATAATTTTAAAAATATGTATTATTGTCTGTTTTCTATGGTATTTGATCATATTCAATAAGAAGACATTTTTTTGTTTAGTTTTGATTTTTTCCCCTTTAAAATATGTTATTCATGCTTATAACAAAAAAAAAAAAAAATCTGTTTAAACAACCAGAAGTATATGAAGTAAAAAGTGGAAGTGACCTTCCTCTCTCCCCGAGTCTACTCCCCTGCCTGGAGGTCGCCACTGCAATAAATCCGGTCCTTCCTGAACTTTCTCTTTGTACAAACATATACAGCTATGCACACGTATAGGATGTTTTTGTTACTTAAGAGCTATACATATTCCTCTGCATCTTGCTTTTTTTTCACTCAGTAATGTATGGCGAGCATCATTATTCAACCCTTCAGTAAATATTTGCTGGGATCCCACTGTGCGGACAGGGAAGTCAGGTTCCTGCCATTGCAGCCCCCACAGTCGGGGCGGGGTGGGGGCGGCAATGGGAAGGAAGTCGTTGAATAATTACAGGCTGTGATTAGGGCTGTTAGGGAGAGTAACGGGCGCCCTGACTTCAGACAGGGGTGAGGGGGGCCGTCTCCCACAGGAGACATTCAAGCTGAGACCCAAAACCTAAGAGCCAGAGGAAAAGCATCGGAGACAGGCAAGAGCCTGCGCCAGGCCCTGCACAGGGCGGGCAGCCGGCAGGGGCTCAGCAGCTGCGGCTGCAGGGAGCCCGGGTGACAGGGCCCTGTGGTCCAGGGCGAGAGAGCGGGGTGATGAGGCTGGCCCCTCCGTCAAGGTGATGCACTTGGATCTTGTTGTAAGAGCAAAGTGAGGGTTTGAGGCTAATACTTGTGTTTTAAAAAGATCCCGGGCCTCGTAGGGGTGGGGAACCTGTGGCCTTGGGGCCACACGTGGCCTTGAAGCCGCAGGTTACCCACCCCTGGATGGATCACAGGGAACAAGAGCAGCCGGGAGACCACTTAGAGATGGGATAGGCCACGTAACGCCTCTCCCTGAGAGATGTACACGTTCTAATTCCCAGAACCTGTGACTATGTCAGGTTATGTGGTGAAGGGGACGTAAGATCTAACAAGGGGGATGCAGATGGAATGAAGCTTGCTCATCAGCTGACCTTGAAACAGGGAATGTCCTGGATCGCCCAGGTGAGCCCAGTGTAATCCCAAGGGTCCCAAACAAGGTAAGAGAGAGGCAGAAGAGGTGGTCAGAGTGGTGCGGCATGAAACGGACAGGAACGTCACTGCTGGCTTTGAGGGTGGAAGCAGGAGGCCATAAGCGGAGGCGTGCCGGAAGCCTCTAGAAGCTGGAAGAGACAAGGAAATGGAACCTCCCTAGGGCCTCCAGAAGGGAATGGGGCCCTGCCGATGACAGCTTGATTCTAGCCCAGTGAGACCCCTGTCAGACTTCTGAATGACAGAACTGTAAGATAATACATTTTTGTTGTTTTAAGCCACGAGGTTTTTGGCACTTTGTTACAGCAGCAAACAGGAGACAAACTCAGGAGGCTCATGCGGGAGACGGTGAGAGGTGCTCGGCTTCTACTAGGAAGGTCAGAGAGAAGCAGACAGATCAGTTTTGGTACCTACCATGAGAGAGAGAGAGAGACTCGTGGGGAGACAGGGGATCAATTGGATGCAGATGTGGAGGGACAGGAAGGAGCCCTGGATAATCCCAGGTCTGGGGATGGACAAGTGCATGATGGTGGAACATTACCGTGCAAGCCTTGTGGGGACAGGGACTTTGTGTCATTCACTGCTATGTCCCTGGCACCCATCGAATGCCCAGAACATAGCAAGTGCTCAATAAATATCTGCTGAATGAATTGATTAAATAAAAGAGAGAATCAAGAAAGCCCAAGGTTGAAGAAAGACGATGCATTCAAAGGTCAGCACGACCTCTCCCAAGTGGCTCTGTGGTCCACCACGGCCATCAGAAAGATCCGCCAAGAGGCTGAACACACTGCTGGGTAGGAAGGATGAGCCAAAGTGGAGGAGCCCTCTGGCCACACCTGCCCTGTGGGGCCGAGCTCAGAGAGTGTGGCCAGCCGCAGGGTCCCCCAGGCAGGCAGGCGGACAGGAGGCGGCTCAGTGCTGACATTACCCATTAATAGGAGGTCCTTATCACCTGGGATGGAGCCGGGTGCTCTATTTAATTCAGGGGAAAGCTACTCTCTGGGAAACAGGTGCCAATTTGCAGCAATCACAATAAGAAACAGCCTCTCTCTGGTTGATGCAAGCCAACAAGGTAATAGGGCATTGTGCTGTAGGGAGAGATCAAAAGGATTTTTTCCAAGTCCACGGTGGGCACTTAATCCATCTTTTGCTCTCTCTCTCTCCCCGTCCATTACGGCCTGTGGATGTACTATTTACAGGACCTGCATTAGCTGCCTTTTCAGATATCGCACTTCCTCAAAACCACTTCAGAAGGAAAGTGAATTAGAAATGAATTTGAGACATACGCAGCAGCTTTCACTGCCTCCCCCTTTCCCCCCAGCTGGCAGCACCTTCCTGCCTGTGGAGCCCAGGCCCGCACCCTCCCAGCACCGGCAACCCCATCCCCCAAGGACTGGGGACACACGGGGCTGGTGTGGAGCACTGAGGCGGAGGCCCAAGGTGGGCGGAGAGCAGATGTGGATAAGGAACCAGGGCAGGAAAGGCCCACCCTGGGCAAAGCCGGGCGTGTAGCTGAGACAAAGCAGCAAACCTGGGAAGTCCTGGGAAGTGCACTTCCAGACGCAGAAGCACATCTAGGGGAGGAGGTCATTTCGGACATCGCCCTGCCCTCTGCAGGGCCTCCTGTCCCGGCCAGAGACTCAGCCTTCCACATGAGCCTTCCCACTTCTAAGTGCCCTCCTCCTTGGCTTCCTCCCTCTCTTTCTCCAGAAAGCTCCAGGAATGCCACAGCCCCTCCTGATGCACGGAGTGTGAGATCCCATGAAGGGCCAAAGCGAGGCAGGAACTTGGGAATCTTCTGTACCCTGAGCAGGGAGAACTTTCCATACAGGAGAATGCAGAGTCAGAAATCCCCTGGTCCAGGCTCCTCCTTTCACAGACGAGGAAATTTGTGAACTAAGTGACTTGCCTGGAGTCCCTAAAACTGGACATTTCTGATCCACAACCAAATGCTTTTGCCTCCATTCGAGGAATTTAGAATCTAAGTGGAGCAACTAGAAAGAAGCCTGGACTTAATCTAGGCTGAGATTTTGGACCTGAAGTTGGGGCCATGGAAGAGAGAAGAGAGTCCACTCCAGCCACAGTTCCATTTAAACCATCTTCTTTCTTGGGATTTCCCCTAAGAGCTTGCAAGTGAAGGAACCATTCCCCCAGCCCCAGCGGGGAAGCCCCAGGCAGGCCCCAGGCAGTGGGCTCCTTTCCTGACTGCAGCCTCCAAAATGGCCCCCAGGGGTCCCCACCTCCTGGCCTTCAGTCCTCCTGCAATCCCCTCCCCTCCAGGGTGGGCTGGCCCTAGCACTCACTTCCAACAAATAGAATATGGCAGAGGTGAGGGGCTGTCACTCCAAGATCAGGTTACCAAAGGATTCTCCTTCTGTCTTGCCCACCCAGTCTCACCCGCTCTCACTCTCCCCCTCTCCCTCCGAGGGAAGCCAGATGCCATGCTGCGCACTTTCCTCCGGAGAGGCCCTCTTGGCAAGGAACTGCTGTCTCTGGCCCACAGCCAGCGAGGACCTCAGATCTGTCAACAAGCACGGGAGGGAGCTTGGAAGCAGATCCCCCCGACTCAGGCTGGAGCTGGCCGACACCTCGGCAGCATCCTTGTGAGAGAGCTCAGGCCCTGGGAGGACACAGCTAAGCTGCGCCTGGTTTCCTGACCCGTAGAAACTGTGTGGTTAATAAATGTTTTGGATAATTTATTGCAGTTCTGAGTGAATGCAGCATTTTCTAGGAGGGTGCTTGCATGAGAAGGCCCACGCAAGGGTGAGCAGGGACCGTGCTGAGCTTGCCACCCTCTGGTGCTGGGCTGGAGTCAGGAGACCCAGGGGTCACATTTGGCCCTGCCAATGACCCCCTATATGGCCTTGGGCAAGACCCTAACCATTTACAAGCCTTAGTTTCCCCCACCACGCAATGGAGCGGACCCTGCGACAGCTCCAAGTGTAAGTGACTGGAGAACTGGGAAGGGAGGGTTCGGGCCTTGGATGACAGCTCATGGTCCTGAGAAAGGGGACGAAAGGGTGGATGCCTGATCGGTCCCCACCCTCCCTTCTGCTCTTTTCTCCAGCCCTGAACCCCATGGCATGAGACGCAGCCTCAGTCTTTGGTGACACACTTTTGACCTCAGAGGCCCAGGGTCTCAGGAGACTCAGACACTAGGGGTTCCTTGGAAGGAAGAGAACCACCTCCCTGCCCCACACTCCCTCTGCCCAGCTTGGGCCCTGCCTTCTGCCCCAAGGAGGCCTTAACTGATCTCCTCCAGCCCCCTGTCCCCTCAAAGTCCCAACTGGGACTTCCAGCTCGGGGCCCTGCCCCCAAGTGGAACACCTCTCAGGGAGCCTGGGTGCCAAGAGGAGGTTTCAGGGGGCAAATGTCTACACCCTTCCTTTCCTGAGGTCCCCAGCAGCAGGCCCCTGCAGAGGGACAGGGCTCCCCAGGCCTTCCCCTCTGTTCTCCAAGTGGGGGTGGGTGCTCTTCCCTTCACACCAGGCCTGGGACGGTCCCCAAGGTCCCACTTCTCTCCCCTGAGCAGCACGAAAGCCTGGGAAAAGCCAGGCAGCCCCACCGCTTGTAGGGGGATGAAAACAAGCCCAAATAAGGGTCCATTTCTGCAACATTCCTGCAGGCTACAAGAGAATGTCAGGCCAGGGCAGCCTCCCCACTACGGCCTCCCCCTCACCAGGGCCGGGCCAGGCTGGAGTCTCCAGGCTGGGAAGAGCTGTCGCTCAATGCCCTCTGCAGCCCTCTCTCCTCTTTGAGTCCATTCCTCCTCTCACAGGCCTGGGGCAGTGGCTCCTGGTGGCCTCTGCTGACAAGTCGAGGGTCCCTCAGGGGTTCCTGAAGCCCTGACAGGCGACTGTCAGCAGGTTCCCTGATCACTCCAGTGGGCTCCTGCCACCTTTTACACTCTGGCTGCCCCAGTCACCCTCCTCTTCCTCTCACAGCTGTTAATATTTCAATCTCCCCAACTCAGGGTTTCTAAACATTAGAACCATTGACATTTAGGGCTGGTGAGTTGTTGCGGGGGCTGCCCTGTACAGTATAGAATGTTCAAGAGCATCCCTGGCTTCCACCCACTAGATGTCCCTAGCACGTCCCACCCCCACCAGTCATAACAACCAAACACATCTCCAGATGTGCCAAATATCACACCCAGTGGAGAGCCACTGTCCTAAGTGGATTTCAAGTCCTTTTGCTGGTCTCTGATCAAGTGTCCTGGCTGCAAGGCTTTGCTGGAAGGAAGGCAAGTGGGAAGAGGAAGGAAACCTCACTGGACCCACGACCACAAACCCCTAACTCCTCTCTACGTCTCTCGCACACACCCCAGAACTGCAGAGGCTGCTATTCCATCTCTGCTTGGGTAATGAGGCCCCAGAGGTTAAGTGGCTCACCCCGGGCCACACAGCCAGGCAGAGGCAGAGCTGGGACCCAAGCCAGGCCTACAGCCCCAAACCCATGCTCTGCACCACATCACCATCCACCGTTCTACAGATGAGAAATTGGTGACCCTTAGACTCTTCTGGAGCAGAAGGAGAGACCACCCCTCCTTCCCCAGGGGCACCAGCGTCCACCCCCCACTTCCAGGGCCCAGGTGTCCCTTGTTCTCCAGCACAGTCTGGGTTCCTGAGCCTCCTGGGTTGAGTTGCACCTTCCTCTGCTGAATTGTCCTGATCTCTGGTGATCGATTTGCATACCGTATCGATCTCAAGGGCTGTGTAATATGTTTGATTTGTGGCACTTTGCATAATTTTCTGATTAAGTTACTTATTTAACCTATTGACCTTTTCTCTTAATTAGAGTATCTGGGTACTGCAAATGTTGAGTAGTAATCAAGTTGTGCATTTCCCTGAGTGGAATTCGCATCCTCACCGCTTCCCTGCTTCTTCACAACTCCGGCTTCCTCTGGGGTAGGGCGTGTTGAGCTGGCCGGCCCCCCACCCACCTTCCTGGGGGGGGGGAGAAGGGTGCAGACAGGCCAGGCCCTCTCTGGCTCCTGCTGCCCAGAAGCTCAGAACGGGGCCACAACAGGGCACAGCGGTGTACGGTCGTCCCCCTGGTCTGCGGTTTTGCTTTCTGCAGTTTCAGTTTATCCACTGTCAACCGTGGTCGGAAAACAGGTGAGTGCAGTACAATAGGAATTCGGAGAGAGAGAGAGAGAGCATATTCACATCACAACATTACAGTGTATTGTCATAATTGTTCTATTACATTATTAGTTATTGTTGTTCATCCTTTGCTGTGCCTAACATATTAAACTTTATCATAGGTATGTATGTGTAGAAAATTCATAGCCTAGATGTTCCTCTATTTATAATGGGGTTATGGTTTCTACTGAACACACATCACTTTTGCACCAATGTAAAGTTGAAAAATCATAAGTTGGGCCATTATCAGCTGGGGACCATCTGTATACACACATAGGGTTTGGTGCTATCCTCGGTTCTAGGCATCCACTGGGGGTCTTGGAACATATCCCCAAGGATAAAGGGGCCCTACTCTACCCACAGCTGAGTGGACAAATCAGGACACAGGTGTGGGTCAGGCGTTTGGACACTGTAATCTGTTGGCTATTATTTGTAACAAATCACCCCAAAATGTAGTGGCCCCTAAAACAACACCCGTTTGTTATTTTTTGTGAAGCTGCTGGCTAGACAGTTCTGAATATCTGGGCCAGGCTGGGGTGCTTTGGGCTGAGTTCATCACGCATCTGCAGTTAGTGGTCGGCCTCCGCTGGGGTGACTGTGGCCTGCTCTACCAGTCTCTCATGTGTCCTCAGCAGGCTGACCCAGCTATGTTGTCATGGGCCGATGAAGAAGCAAAAGTGGCAAGAGAGCAAGTCCCAGCACATGACTTGTGAAGCTTCCAGGGGCATCACATTTGTCCCCATGCCACCGGTCAAAGCAAGTCGCCAAGAATCAAGAGGTATGACAGAAAGCCTCGCCCACAATAGGAAGAGAGACTTGGGCCAGGTGAGCCTTTATCTGTCCACCTTAGACAGAGGTGCCCAATTAAACGTCGAGGGTCTTGACACAGTGTAAAGCAAAGGGGATCTTCCTCCTGCCCCAGCATTCTGAGCACACCCCCCAAACTCTGAAGCTGAATGTTGTGAGCCTGGGGTTCAGGGAAGTGAGGGCTCGGGGTGCAGTTTGCTAGGGCCTCTTGTTTCAGCATCTTCTACTTGGAGGACCTGGATTAAGATACCCTCACGGGGGATCTCCAAAATCTGCCAGTCTTCTAGTTGCAACAGGTCAGAACAAGACTGAGAGAGGCTGTCTCAAGCCCTCTGTGCCTATGACACTGTCCTCTTTCCCAGGGGCCCATGTCATCTTCACTCTTCCTTCATGGAACAAGGGGAATATGCTCCCCAGGGCTCTATGCAGGAAGGGGCATAGTGCCCTCCTACTCTCAGGTCTCCAACCCTATCTGAAAGGAGAAGAGTGGGCTCCAGGGAGGACTCCAGACCATTTGTCAGACATTCCCCCCACAACCCATCTAAATACCTCCTCTCCCCTTTGTGGTGGAATGTCAGCTGCTGCTGGAATCCACTCTCTGCTCCTCCCATAGAGAGAGCTTGTATGTTTTTGTTTTACAGCTTTATTTAGGTATTATTGACATATAATAATCTGCATATATACAGTAAAGTGCACAATTTGGTGAGTTGCGCACGTGACATGCCCTTGAAACCATTACCATAATCAAAACAATAATACCCATCACTCCACAAGGTTCTTTGTGCCCCTTTGTCATCCTTCCCTACTGCCCAGTCTCTGTCTCCCTCATTCCCAGGAAGTCACTGATGTGCTTTTCTGCTACTGGGGATTAGACTGCATTTTCTAAAATTTTATATGAGTGGAATCATACAGGTCATCCGGCCTCTTTCTCTCAGCATAATTATTTTGAAATTCATCCCTGCTGTTGTATGTACCAACAGTTCATTCCTTTTTATTGTTGAGTAGTATTCCATTGTATGGATATACCACAACCTGTTATCCATTTACTTATTGAAGGATAACTTGAATTGTTTCCAGGTTGGGGCTTGCTATGGTGTAAATGTTTGTGTCCCTCCAAAATTGATATGTTGAAACTTAATCCCCAATGCAATAGTATTAAGAGGTGGGATCTTTAGGAGGAGATTAGGTCATGAGGGCTCCATCCTCAAGAATGGTATTAGTGACCTTATATAGGGGTTTGAGGGAGCCTATTTATCCCCTTTTCCCTTCCTCCTTGTGGGAACAGCATACTTGCCCCCTTCCATCATGTGAAGATAGAACAAGAGGTGTCATCTTTGAAGCAGAGAGCCTTGATCTTGGACTTCCCAGCATCTAATACTATGAGAAATACATTTCTGTTGTTTATAAACCACTGAGTTTATAGAAGTCCAAATGGACTAAGATGGGGCTATTACAAATAAAGTTGCTACATTCATATACAAGTACACACAAGCTTTCATTCTCTTAGGGAAATACATAGAAATGGATTGTCTAAATCATACAGTAGGTGTATGTTTAACTTTTTAAGAAACTGTCAAGCTGTTTTTCTAAATAATTACACATTTCACCTTCTCACAATTGGTATATGAGAATTACAGTTTCTCTACACCCTCATCAACACATGAAGTGATCAGCCTTTTTAATTTTAGCCATTCTTGGGGTAGTTTAGTAGCATCTCAGTATAGGTTAATCTGAATTTCTCTAATGACTGATGAGCACATATTCTATGCTTATTTGTCATCCATTTATCTTCTTTTAAACTGGTCATATGATTGTTCAACTACAATCTATATTTTCCAGCCTCCCTTGCAGCTATATGTGGTCATATGATTAATAAAATGTGAAAGAAATTGATTTTTTACACTTTATGCTTTCTTAAAAGAAAATTGCTTGCCTTCAATTTGTACTTTGTATCAATCATCTTTTGCTGCAATGATGCTACATAAAACCACTCAAAACTCAGTTGCAAACAAACACAGGTATCTATTTTTTGCTTACAGGTCTGCAGGTTTCTGAGCAGCTGCTATGTCCCCAGCTAGGGGTGGAGTTCAGGTCAGTTCCATAGGTTTCATTCTGGCCACAAAGTTCCAGAGGCAGCAACTACCTTGAGCAGGGTCTGCACATGGCTGAGATCAGAAGCTGCCAGGGGATCATACAGAAACTCATGTTACTTCTTAAGGGCTAGATGTGGAACTAGGGCAGGGAAGTTTATTCTGCCTGTGAGGCTGGACAAAAAGGCAGTGAACACTTTCTGAACAATACAGTCTACCAGGGTACTCTTCCCTTTCCCACAAGCTGGAACACGGATGTAACACACACTGGGCTGTGCAGCCGAGGTTATTATTCCAAGGGATGGTGAAGTAGAAGGATGGAGGGAGCCTGGGTCCCTGAGAGTCCTTGTGGAGCAGAAGTGCTTGCTGATTTGGATAGCAATCCTCACCTGAGGATGGTTAAATGAGAATACGAAAGCCTCTTCTTTACAACACTGTATTCTTAACCTTCTTTGTTTCAGCAGCCTAGACTTTACCCTAATACATGCTCCAGCTATTTCTTTTCCAGCACAGGGTAAACTTTTCTTTTGCTTTATTTTAATCTCCTCTCAGGTAGGAAAAAAAAAAAAAAATACCCAGCAAGCATTCTTTCATGTCCAGCAGCCCAGGAGAAGGAAAGTCCTGGGGTCAAAATGCAAAAGTTAATACTTCACATTACTCTCCTGCACAGGAGCTACTCTCCTGCGTGTTTCCAAGAATCCTGGGAACCAACTTGCTGTATTGAGAACACTTCCTTCCGTGGTCTCCAGTCCAGCATGTTCGCCTTCCTCTCACACAGAGCTCCTTACTCCAGCCCTGCCCTGAGTTCTTTCTTCCCCAGGCCTGTGTGGCTGCTCTAGCAGAGCCAGGTGCCAGACCTGGCGGGGGCATCCTTGCCTCTAACTGGCAGTGCCTCCACCTAGCCTTGCGGCTCCACTCAACAAACACTAAATAACAGGCTCTGGCATCTCCTGAAGCTCTGCGCTCATTAGCACGCTGGGAGGTAAGTGCAGGCAACCAGGGAGAATTTACTGTGCAGCAACAGGCTTCTCACACAGAAGCCAAACACACCCCAGCAGGTAGCAAGTGCAGAGGTTGGGGGCCTCCAAATGCCTCCGAAAATGTTCCTTCTTCCTCTCCCCAAAGCTAACCTTTTCCTCTTCTCTCAAATGTCTCTCCAAGTCCTAGCCCCAGTTTTGATGCCTCTTTCGCAGGCATAGCTGTCAGGGTCTTCTCCAGGGGAGTTTCCTGAGAGCCTGTGAAACTTCCAGCCTCATCTGCCACCTCTCCTCCTCTCTACACATACTCTGGCCACTAGCAACCCCACCCCATTCCATTAGCTCCCAGATCTTACTGCCCACCCTTCCAGCTGCCCACAATGTCTGTACCTTCTTCTCCACCTGGCAAACTCCTACGCATCCTCCAGGTCTTGATCAAATGACACCTCCCCCGGGAAGCCTTCCCCTAAGCCTCCAAGCACAGTAGTTATCTCGTCTTCTGGCTTCCACTGATTGAAAAGTATCTCTCTGTTCTAGTTCTGGTATCTCTGTACCATAGGTGGCTACAGGTCTGTTTCCTTCCATCTACCAGGCTGTGTGTACTTTGAGGGCAGGATCAAGGTCATTTTCATTTTTGACTCTACAGTGCTTAGTATAGTGCCAAACAAATGACAAGTGTTTAGTTAGTATTTGCTGGAGGGAGGAATGAATGAGCAAAAACAGACAAATAAATAAACAAATAGCCAGTCAGGTGGAAGATGTCCTCTCCCTTTCTAGCACTTATTTCTGTTGTAATATGTATCATACATTTATTTTTCTATCTCCCCTTCCACTCTCCTGTCAGCACCAGGAAGTCATGGGCTGTGTCTGTTTGATTTACAGTCAGTGCCCAGTTCAGAGCCTGGGCCTTAGAGTATATATGATAAATACCTGTTGTCTAAATTAAAAATGAAAGATTAGATTAGAGGACTAGTGGCTATACGAATGGGTACCAGGACAAAAGCAAGAAGCATCCAGTCAGTTTTGTCATCTAGAGAGATTTAGAAAATTTTTCTTTGGAAAAGACTGCTTATGTCTTGGGGGAAAAAACCTATAGCTGGCCTCTTGGTTTTATAAAGGCAAGGACCCAGGCTTAATCTAAAAGTGCAGGTTTAGGACATTCAGGGCCAAACTTCTTTAAAGAATAATTATATAAGAGTCTGCCCTATGGATAAGGGCATGTGGCTATATATATTTTTTAATGTTAAAAAAGTGGGAGCTGTTCATTTGGCTGTTTCGTTACTCCTGATGAGTAGGAAGGTAGAGGTTCCCTGGCTTTGGGCCCAGATGACAGAAGACCGTGAGCTGAGTGGAAGCAGCAACGTCCCTCCTTGGTCCCTGGCTGGGGACAGAGGCCACCAAGACTGGTAGAAAGAGGCAGGAAAGGCCCTTATGAAGGGCCACGGATAATAGGCAGTGGGAACTCCAACATAGGAGGTTTAATTTTAAGTTTTTCTTCTCTGTGCCACCATTTCCTTAGAATATCCTCAGTGCAATCCACGACTCATGACAGCTCCAGGTCAATGGCGCCCTGGAGAGTAAAGAAGGCTGCTGCGTCTGTTCTTGTGGCAAATTGCTACTGGGACGAGAAAGGCCCAGAGAAGCAAAGACAGCCAGAGAGCATGGCAGGAGAAGCGGGGAGCTGCAGCTCACAGCAGGAGGTGCTGAGAGCAACAACCAAAACAGGTAAGCACTCCCCAGGTAGCCTGAAGAAAACTCAGGTGGGGCTGAGACTTCTTCAGTAGGGAAGGGTCAGGGCTCAGGTATCATATTTGAATATGAAAGAATGACCCCAAGAACTTGGAGAATAGGAGGACATAGGTTACTAGCAGATGGATGGATGGATGGATGGATGGGTGGATGGGAGGATGGATGGGTGGGCAGGTGGGTGGATGGGTGGGTGGATAACTGGCTCTTATAATTCCCTCTACCTGCAGGTGTTAGGCCCAAACAGAGTGATTGGCTACTTGGTTATCTGAGTGATAAAGGAAATGGGTGGGTGTTTATTCATCTGGACTTCACTTCCTTGCCTAGAGTCCTAAAAATCAAGCCTTTGTCTGTTGCTTCCTGGCCCTCTGCACTGGCAACCCCTGTCCCAGGCAGATAGGGACTGTGCCTTATCAGCCCTGGGGAGGAAAGCCTAGTTAAAATATTCAACTGCAACAGCTAAGAATGCACACTGATTAGCAAAGTGCATCCCAGCTACTTCACTCCGCAGCAGCAGGCTGATTAGTGAAGGAGGCAGTTCATCAGCACAGCCTGCAGCGCCCAGAGAGGGCCCTGGTACTGCCAGCTTCTCAGGGGCTGGCCTTGGTGGATGCATGGCACAGGAAGGGGGATGTGGCTGTTGCTGACCCCTAGGAAGTCAGCTTTGCCTCCGGCCTCCTGCCCACCTCTCTGAAACCAGGACACTCAGAGTCTACCAGGCACCTACCATTTAATTATCACATCACTATGAAGCTGATATTATAACTGTTCCCATTTTATAAATGAAAAGACTGAGGCTCAGTAAAGTTAGGTAGGCTATAGAACTAGAATTCAAACCTATGTCCAAAGTCCACATTTGATACTGTCCCTGCTACATACAGGGAGGGAGTCCAATCAGCGACAAGCAGGGGCCTATTAGATCCACCAGAGCAGCCAGGTGGGGTGAGGCTGATCGGGGGTCCACTCCCGTTGTGGGCTTGTCTTGGCTTCCCCAAAGCAGCAGATCTCACAGACCTCCATTCCTGGACCTACCTGCAACTCCCCAGATACCCCATTAGGCCCTGAGACCACTTCCCCTGCCCTCCCACCCAGCCTTGTAGCCCTGCCCTCCTCCTGCAGCCCTCATGCCCAGAGCCAGGAACCTCTGGCTGCGCTGAGCTGGAATCCCTGGCTCTGGAGGATGCCCACACATCACACTCCTCTTCTTAGTCAGAGCTTAGCAAGGTGCTGCAAAGTTCCCACCAGCTCAGAACAAAAACAAGCGTGGCTCAGTCTCGTTCCTGCTGCTCCCTGTTTCTCCCAACTCCTGGCCTGGCCCACGAGACCCTCCTCAGTCTTCCCAACATCCCTTCCTCCCTTCCTACTGGGTCTGTCCCCTGTCATCAGTGGCCCAACAATACTACAGTGTTCTTTTCTATTGTCGTGCTTGGTTCCTCTGCCAGGTTGTCAGCTCAAAAGCAAAAGCTCTGTCTTCTTCCTCTTTATTCCTCCAGCATCCAGCTTGGAGTAGGTGCCTAATGACATTTGACCAATGGCTGAATAATTCTCAGAACAAACCCTTCCGTCTAGCCTAGCACGCTGCCTGGCACCTTGCAGCTGATTCATAAGCGAATGCGGTTAGGTAGGGAAGGAGGAAGAGCCCATTGTTAAGCCTAGGTTCAAGGCTTTGCAGAGTAGACATGAGCCCTCCATCCCCTTTGGTGAGACATTTCAAGAGCTTCCTCTGACCCACTGACTGCAGTGGTTCCAATGTGGCTTCACAAGACTTTCATGTTTCATGTTGAACCCTGCACTGCTTTTGCTTATCTTTAGGCATAAGAGACAATGAATTGTGACCATAAGGCTGATCAGATGATACCTGATGACTGAAGTGCATCACAGAGCTAGGAGAGAGAGTACTAAGCAACAGAAAGAGAGCACCATTCTCTGGGTATTCAGCCAACTGCAAATTACACAAAGGTAGACATTCAGGGATCCTCCATCCAGTGAACTAATCCACAGGTCCAAGGCCAAGGCCAGTGAGTGACAAAATAACCTCATACCCAGCACAAGAGTTTCCTCAGTGAAACAGAGACTAATTCAATTCTATGTGCATGTGCACCCCCCTGCCCTTTGACAGGCAGAGGGAGAATCACACTTGAGAGAGCTCAGCCCAGACCTTTCTCAGCACCATGGTAGTAGCCCAAGAACATGGTTATGGGTGTTGTAAAGATATCCATTGCCAATACTCTAGTTTTAATGTAATCTTATGTCCCATAAAATAAAGATGAGAATATTTTTAGGTGACACAGAGTATGAGACTGTCAATAGGTTTCGCTGAATGTCCCTCTTTCTTTCTCTCTCTCTGTCTCTCCTCTCTTTTCATGTAAAACATTAAGTTCCATCAAGAAATCTCTTCCTCTCCTTCCTTCCATTGGTCCTTCCTCCTGAGATCCAGGTAGCTCTGAGAAAAATGTGTTTAATCCACCCTTTTAGCCCAGGAATCCTCCTTTTGTTAATGTACACAAATAACATAATCTTAAAGATAGGAAGCTTTTGTACAAAGATGTCCGTCATAGTGTTTTATATATTAGCAAAATATTACACACATACAAATAATGCAAAACCCAAGATCTAAAAATCAAAGAAATGTTAAATAAATTATAATGCAACAACTCTATAAGAAATTATATAGCCAATGACAAT
The DNA here is from genome assembly GCF_041146395.1 of Eulemur rufifrons. Classification (NCBI taxonomy): domain Eukaryota; kingdom Metazoa; phylum Chordata; class Mammalia; order Primates; family Lemuridae; genus Eulemur; species Eulemur rufifrons. The sequence continues at coordinate 65,816,785 of NC_090988.1, forward strand.
GATGGTTAGATGACAATGTCAGGTCAGTTTAGTAAATATGTGTTAATTAGTTTCCATGCGTGCCAAGCACTGAACTAGGCATCTGAGAATTGAAAGATAAATAAGATATAGACCCCTAAAGAAAGCTCACAAATTATTTTCAGGATATAATAAGAGAAAATATTTACATATATTACATTTTAAAAATAAATTATTCTTTTTCTATAAACTATGTTGGAAAAAAATCTTTTCACATATGTCCATTATGTTATCTATACCATGACATTTCTCTTAATAACCCCATTAACATAACCCAGGCCCCCATCTCCCCACCATGAGGTTCTTCTTCACTCTTTCATCCTGTATTAGGAAGAATCCCACACCCAGGGCTGTTCACACGTGTAATTCAGTCCCAGTCATCCCTTGTCACCACTTACCATCTTGAGCTAATGTATCAGTGTTTGCTGTAGCCAGAGACTCACTTGCAGCCTATTCCGGGGAAGTCTTAGCTGGAGCAACTCTGCTCACCATTGCTGCTTGCCCAAACATTGTCCCCAGGGCCACCCAAGGAGAAAGAAATGGAGAGCCAGGCAGTGGCAGCCTCACAGAGTTGCTACTAGAAACAGGCAGATTCACATGGCTTCACACATACGCTACCTCTGTCTGCATCTGTGATAGCATCTTAGATAGAAGGCACTAGGGAGGGGAAAAGATGGGACAGTGGGCCTCTCAGGTGTGGTTGACACTAGCCTGGGCCTGAGCTCTTTGCTATTACTAGCAGAGCCATTAATCCCAGGGAATATTCTTGGTGCTGGGCTGGATGGCCAAGAGGGGCTCCTGACACAGCCTCACTCAGTGCCCCCCAGCCTAACCCCAGGGCAGCATTGGCCCTAACGAGGAGCCACGGCCAACAGTCCAGCCACCCCTTCTTCTGCGATGTGGTCCTTTTCCTTCCTGGTAATATAGCCTCTGTGCTTTTAGTATTCTGAACAAAGGCTACACCTCTCATGCTCCCTTACAGGTAGGTAAGTCCCTGGGGCTAAGTTCTAGCCAATGGGATGCAAGAAAAAGAGTAACAGCTTCCTTGAACCTTTCTTAGAAGGTAGCTGGGTACCCTCTTTATTTATCACTTCCTCCATCTTGCTTTCTGGAATGCAGCTATGCTGTCTAGAGCGTTAGCTGCCTTTTTGAATCATGAGAATGAGAACCAAATTCTAGGGGTGGAGAAGCATGAGCTAGAAGTTGCTTAAGAGGAGGAGAAATGCCTTATCAGTCATGCATGGCTTGCCTCCAGGATTGCACCTTAGATCAAAATAACAATTTCTCTTTATCCTACTCCTCCTTTTTATTTTTTTATGCTACTGCTTGTTTGGGTCCCTGGTACGGGGTCTATTGGGACCCAATACAGTGTCCCTTTCCTTCCCACTAATCTCAGTTGGCATCATCTCTAGAAGCCCTCAAAATGGAACATGGTCAACTTCTCCATCCTCTCTTCCTCCCCCAGTTGGCTCCACAGTCCTTGTGCGGGTTTCTCCTTGATCACCACAATAGCCTTTGAAGACCATATACCAAGGGAACGTGGGAGATGTAACCTCTGCCAAGTCCAAAAAGTGTGTTATGAACAACCTATGTATTAAATATGGCAATGGTGACCAACTCTTAGTCACAGGACTATGGATGATTTTTATTTCTTCCCACTTCTAAATTTTCTCATTTTCTTCAATGAGCATTTATTATCTTTATACTAAAAAGTAAAAAAACCTAATAAAAATGATCTGGTATGACTCAAATAAAAAAATGTAGAAATGTCTCTCAGAGGTTTTCAACTCAAAATTCCAGAGGGTAATTGGCATTGTCAGAGTAGGCAAAGAATGGAGTGATCTCCCTTCTAAGGTAGCATGTATGAAAGGTATATTTGGCCAGTCACCACGCTAAGTGACTTTCAAATACTATCTCTAGTCTCCTCTTCATAGATAAGAAAACAAAGGCTCAGGAAAATATTTTCCTTAAGGGCACACAGCTAATTTATAGAGCTGGAATTTAAATCCAAGTCTCCCCAAATACAAAGCCTGTACTATTTCACCATAGGAAGCTATTTCATCTGTCTGGATTTTTGGAGAGTTGGACCCACCACATCACCCTTATAATAGGACTCTAACTGTTAGTTAAAAATGGAAGAAACTCCAACCCAAACTAGAGTGAGAAAAGGGAAACAGCTGGCCCACAAAGCTAAAAAGTCTGGGGGGAGGGAGGGTTCAGCTGCAACTTGACCAGCTCAAACCGTATCATCAGGACTCATTTTTTAAGTATCGTCTTTGTAGACATCTCATGGTAACAACCTGGGCAACAACTCTGACCTGCAGGCATCTAAAATTATATACGAAGAGGTGAAGCACTTATCTTTGTCCCAGAATTCTCAGCAAAAGTGTCTGTTATCTTATTGGCTCTTTGTGAATTATGTGGCAAACCCTAAACCAATCACTGCGGCCTCAGAAGCACATTGCACTGAACAGTTTAGACTGGGGGCAGTTTTATCCCCACCCAAGCCACAGAGCTGAAATTTCAGAAGATGTGATTTCCCAAAGAAAATTCCAAGGATCATATAACAGAAGAAATGTGCAGGATGTTGAGGGCAGAACGAGTGACTTGCCCCAAGCTCCCCAAAATTGTAACAAGCCTCCACTAACCTTGGACTCTGCCTCCCAAGGAACCAGTTCTCTGTGTAAATGTTTGAAACAAACCTGTCCCACTGCTGACACGCATGTGGCCCACAGAAAAAAATGGCTTCTGTGGGATCTTCTTTCTCCTTTTCCCAAATGGACTTAGTTCTTAAAATCCTTTAACGAGGAGTGAGAAAGCATCACTCAGCTAGCTGGATGTGGACTCGACTCGGGGCCAGAGGCACTTGATGATTTATTAATTGACCCACCAAATCTAGTTCGTCCCTATAGGCCAATGCTAACCAGCCATTTCATTTATTACTTGGCAAAGTTTGACTTCATGAAGCAGATCCCTTTTCAATTACTTCTTACAGAAAAATTTCCTTTGGCAATTCAATGCAATGAACTTTTATTAAGTACCCGCTATATGTCATGGACTGCTGGGCTGGGTACAGAGATGTGCTCACCACCCAGCAGATGGGACAGGTCTGAGAATGAATGATTACAGTGTTGTTCAGACAACACCTTCTTAGTCTCCTAGGGCTGCCATAATAAATGACCACAACTCAGTGGCTTAACACAAGAGAAATTTATTCTCTCACAGTTCTGGAGGCCAGAAGTCTGAAATCAAGGTGTTAGCAGTGTTAGTTCCTTCTGGAAACTCTGAGGAGGACTCTGTTCCATGCCTCTCTTCTAGCTCCTGGTGGCTCCCACAACCTTTGGCAAAACTTGGCTGTAGACACGTCCCTACAGTCTATAGCTCTGCCTTCACCTGGCTGTCCCCTCTGTGTCTATGTGAAATCTCCCGCCATCTTGTCTCTTCTAAGGATAGTTGGGCCCACCCTTAACTTAATAGCATCTGCAAAGACCCTATTTTCTAAAAAGGTCACATTCACAGGTTTCGAGTGGATGTATCTTTTGGGGGTCCACTGTTCCACCCACAGCAGTCAATGTGCAAGGTGTGGAGATGCAGCAGAGAGGAGAGTGGTTTTCTGTCTTGAAAACATGATAGCGGTGGTGTCCTCACAGGGGAGGGCGAGCTCTTCAAGAGGAGATCAGGAGTTTACAAGGGAACAAAGGGGAGGAAAGGCATTCCAGAACACAGCAGGTGCTCAGGCCAAAAACAGGAGAGAGAGAGCAGCCACCTTCTGGGAACTAAGAGCCATGTGGCATGTCCAGGGCATGGGGGAGAGTGACCAAGGAAGAGGCTGGGGAGGGAGATGGGGCCTGAGAGCTTCGAGAGGGAGTCTGGACCTGAGCCCACGGGCAACACGGAGCCATTAAAGAGCCACTGAGGAGGGAACAGATTTGTCCCATGTGAATGAATGCTCGGGTCTACTCAAAGGGTCTTGAGGATTTTAAGCATTTCCTTTGGAATCTTGGCAAATAATGGATTGTGAGCAATGTAAGGGCGAGGTTCACGTTTGACTTACCTTGTACCTTGCGCAATGCCTATGTCTCAACACATAGTACATGATCAGTAAACATGTTCTGTTTAATGAAGGAGCTGAATGGAAATGAAAAAGGTGATTATTAAGGGCAGGCAACCTCTGGGTCTCACCCACCAGAGGCACCGTGGGAAGGAAATACGGAACCTGTGATCATGACACTCTCCAAACGGCAGCTCTGTGACCTCAGGCAACCTCTTCCCCATCTGGCTCTCAGTCTGCTGGTCGGGGTGATGGAAATGATCACCGTCATCGGGTTAGTCTCTAAACTTAGGCAGTGAGAGGCCCCCTCCAACAAGCAGGAGTTGTATCTGAAGAGGCACAAGTGCTCACGGATGGGGACCTGGGGCCAGGGCTGGCCGTGTCAGCATCTTCAGCAGCTCTGAGGCCAGCGGCTCAGTGGGGCGCCAATGACACATCTGGATTAGCACAGCCTCTGGCCACGGCCAGCATCAGGAGTCATGGAACCGCCTCCACAGCTGCTCACACACACTGGGCAGTTGTCCCTCCAAGGGAACTGTGACTTTCTCAGCCTCTAAGCTGGAAGGTGGGGGCAGGTGGGCTCCAGAGGGGCCATGGTGGAGCCCTGCCCTGTTCACACTGGGCCTGGTGGCTTTCCTCCCTGGCCTGGGTCCACCTGAGCCTGCCTCTCAGCTCCTGGCTCCCGCAGGCTATCCTGGGAAGCCCAGGGATGGAGCCAAGAAGGGGCCTTGTGCTCCATAGTCCTCTTCCAGGGGGAGGCCCTGTCTCTGAGCCTCTCATGCTGTCCTTCTGTCAAGGAAGGATGCCGACCATGGCCTTCCTGACTGCACCCTGCTCTGAGAGGGTCCCCCACCGCCTCCCTGCACCATTTGAGTACCAGGTTAACACCACCCTCCTTTTCCTGACATCAGCTCACTGGTCCAGAAGCTGCAGCTCCTGAGGCAAGCTGAATCAATCAGCAGGTTTCCCTTGAGGATCTGGACTGGGGACACTGACTCCAGTGGCTGCAGGGTCAGGCTGCAGGTTCTCTAGCATCTGGCGGTGCTGGACCTCACGCCAGAACCATGCACAAGCCCCAGATATGGGAAGCAGAAACGAGCATCCTGCAGAGAGAAGAGGGAGGCAGAAATGTGAGACTGGAAGATGAGAGAGTGACTGTAAGCCCAGCAGTCCTTCCTGAGAAGCCCCCTGCACCAGAGCTGGACTGGGTGGGTTTCAATTTCATACAACTTGGAAATCCCTGCCAGGGATGTGCTTCTCACTTCCAGCTAAACCCAACTCTGCCCAAAAGGACCTACTCGGATTGGTTGTTCATTCGTGACCCCCTGCCCAACACTGTGTGCTCAGGCTGGGACAATGACAGATGGCTGGCACTTAGCACCTCCCACCTGCCCAGTGGGCCCTAAGTGCCTGGCACGTGTTAATTCTTTTAACTTTCACTGCAGTGCTTCGAGGAAGTACTAGTCTATGCCCAACTTTCAGATGAAAAAACTGAGATACTCACAGAGATCTTCAGCAACTGTGCCCAGGGGACCAGCAGTTGAATGGAGGGTTTGACCTCTGGTTCCAGAGTCCACACTCTTAGCCCCAGGCCACGCTGCCTGTCTGGGACACAGAAGTCAGTAAGACTGGTTTCACACAGAAGCCGAGGGCTGAGGCTGGAGGAGCAGGAGATACTTTGTGGCCAGTGTGATAAGAAGCATAAGAGACGGATGTAGCAAGTGCTGTGGGTCACAGAAGGGAGAGCCACCAACTTCCTGGGACAGTCAGAGAGGTCTTCACTGAGGAGTTGCCATTGAGCTGGACCTGGAAGGATCTCTAGGCATCCATCAGGGTAGAAATGAAGAAAAAGTCAGAGACAGAGAGAACAGATTGAGCAAAGGTGTGCAGAGACGAAAGTCTAGTGTGACTTTTCCAGCCTACACTGACTTCATTCTCTTCTGAAATCCTATTGTGCTGACTGGGGATGCCCACAGGTTAATCAAATGCCCAGTGGAAAGATATCATGTTGGTATCTTCTGTATCCATAGAGGCGCGTTTGTTTGGCTGGTCCCTGCCTCTCTAAAACAAGTGTTTCACCCCAGCACTGTGCAGCAAGCTGGTCCCCGAGGAGAACAGCCCCATGACCCCGAAGCATCTCCTGTCTTGACCCAGTTTCATGGAAACCAACCCCCTGCTGCATGTCCTGCCTTCAGCCCCTCCCTCTTGCTTCAGGTCTGCCACCTGACCCTTCTCTCAATGTTGGCCTCACCCAGGAAGTGCCTCTGTCCACTCAGGTAAGACTCACATCTGAACCACCTCAGCATCCAGGATGCTGCCCTGTCCCCAGCCCACAGGGCTCCCAATATCCTGGCATATCTTTCCTGCTCTATTCCCATCAAAGGGGCTTGGTTAGAGTACAGAATCTGTGTACTGCTTCTCTGCCTGGCAGTAGGGTCCCAGCAAACTCTGAAAAGCTCTCCCACTGGATCCTGCACTAATTACAACAAACAGAATTCTTACTGCATCTCTGGGCTCCCTAAAAAGTAAGAGAAATTTCCATGGCCAAACATGGCCATAAAAAGATCAGCAAACTGAAACTCAGATGTAAAAGGCAGAGTTTCCTTAAGGGCAGATGTCAATATTGTGATAAGGAGATTAAGCCCTGTGTAGAACGCAAGGTCACAGACCTGAGTCCAAGACTCTAACTCTAATCAGGGGGCCTTTGAAGGGGACTAAAGTGGATTTGGATTTCTAGAACTCCATGGCTCTCAGATGAATTATATATAAATTTTCTCTGGAATAAAAAAAAAAAAAAAAAAGAACCTCCCAATTTAGGTCTGACAGGATTCTCAAATAAAGTCAATTCAAAATGAGTTCACAATAGAAATTAGCAAACACATATGAAATGGGTCAGAGGCAACAGAATGACAAACAGATTTGGACCTCCAAAAGCTTGGAAGATTGAAATTATAAACAGATTATAAAAATAAATCCTATATTAAATAAAGAGATAACTATAATATAGAACTAGAAAAGTACAAGAACCAAGAAACTATCAAAAATAGCCAGGCAGATATGAAAATGAGTACCACAGAACTTTTAGAAATAAAAGACAAAATTGTTGAAATTTAAAATTCAGTGGATGGGTTAAGCAGATTAGACACAACTGAATAGAGAATTAGTGATCTAGAAGATAGAGCCAAAGAAATTAATGAGAACATAGTTCAGACAGCGAGATGGAAAATATGAGAGAGTAAGTGACATGAAGAATAAAGGGAGAAGGGGTCATGGGAAATGAAAAAGAACCAATATTCAAAGAAGTAATGGCAGAAGATAGTTCCACCAGTTTTCCAGATGAAAAGTTATGAATCTATAGATGCAAAAATATAAATATATCAAGCAAGTCTAAATAGATAAATCTGCACCTATAATATTATAGTGATACAATAGAAAATAAAGAAATTAGTAAACATGTAGGTAAATATAAATTAGATATTGTCTCTATACAAAATATACAATAATAACAGTAATATAAGAATATAGAATATAGTCATGTACTGCATACTAATGTTTGGTAAATGACAAAGCACATGTATGACAGTGGTCCCATAAGATTATAATACCATATTTTTACTGTACCTTTTCTATGTTTAGATACACAAGTACTTACCATTGTGTTATAATTGCCTACCGTATTCAGTACAATAACATGCTGTCCAGGTTTGCAGCCCAGGAGCAACAGGCTGTACCATACCGCCTAGGAGTGTAGTAGGCTGTTCCCTCTGGGTTTGTGAAAGTGCACTCTGATGTTTGCATGATGACAAAATCACCTAACGATGCATTTTCAGAACATAACCCCATCATTAAGTGACACATGACTTTATGTGAGGCTAAAAAGGATAGACCTAAAATACTCAATGACAACACCATGTAAGTCAGGAAAAGAGTGACTGTAATGAAAGTATTTCAACATTCTTGTGTTGCTTCTTTTACTATCGAGGAGAAATGTTTAGATATCATTTAATGATGCTAAGTGTACAAGGTAAAAAGCAAGTACAATAGCTAAAAGAATAAAAAGTAAATGTATAACTTGTACAACTTACAAAAACATAGAAATGAAACAAATTTTTTTAAGTTAAATCAATAATGACCATAAAAAGTTTAAACAAAGCAAGAGAAAGTAGTACAGAAAAGGTGAGGCAAAGAAAACATTCAGAGTAAGCTATAAGCAAGAAACAGATCAATAATTCCAACAAATATAAAAGGACTAAAGTCAACAAGTAAAATACAGAGCTTACCAGATTGGACTAAAAAGATAACTGTATGCTGTGTAAAAAACATATACCCAGAACATAAGAACACAAAAATGTTGAAAGTAAAAAGATAGAAAAGAACATACTAAATCAAGCTTAACCAAATATAGTTATATTGATATAAAAAATGCACTTTAAAACAAAAAACATTGGAGCCATTATATCACAATAAAGGTTTGCTCTTTAGGAAATTATAAAGGTTATTAACTTATATTGTACTAATGAAATAAACTTGTTAGAAACCGAGAGAGAAAATGAAAACTTAACTTTATAGTGGGAGATTTCAATACATCTAAGTATTGATAGATCAAGCAGAAAAAAATTTAGAAAGGATATAGAAATTTGAACAACCTAATCAACTAGTGTAGTCAACACTCTACACGCATTAGCTGGTTGATGCACATCTTTTCAAGTACACATAGAGCATTTACAAAAATAAATCACATATTAGGCCATAAAGTAGTTTTCAACCAGTTTCAACACGTTCTTAACTATTGGGTAATTAAGGTGTAAGTCAATTGACGCAAAGATAACCAAAACCACCACCACCAGCACCACCACCACCACCATCAAAGGCTGGCTAGGCAGATTTTCTTCACAAAATTATTGAGGAAAATACCTCCCTCCCATTTCATTGCTTGATCATTCTTTAGGACTTTGTCCTCATCTTCATGGTTGAAGGTTGGTCGTGGACACATTTGTCTGACAGCTAACAGAAGAAGAAAGAAAGAGTCTAGAACAAGCAAGTTTTTTTTAAACTTGCATTTCATTGGTGTTAATTTAATCACATGGATGGGCCACATTTAGCTCAATGGAGACTGAAAAATGTAGTCTGTGGCTACCCAATCGTGTCCAGGAAACTGTAGATATCAGAGCTGGAGGATGGACCAGCATTTTGCCACACTCCTTAATTCATTCTACAAAGAATAATATTGTTACCAAAACCACAGAAGGAAAAAAAGTAAATTGCTGGTCAATTTTCATTCATGAAAAGAGATACAAAAATCTTAAACAGGAATAAGAAAAATCTTATTCCAACAATTTAGAAAATACATAACCGGAATTAAGCATTGTAACAGATTTTTTAAAATGATCACCTCAGAGTGGATCCACTATCGCAGTTGAATCTTGCAGATGAGAGAAAGCAAGAATCAACTGATTCTAAACAATGAATTCAAGGCCACATAGCAAGCTGAAGGCTTCAAGTTCCCACCCCTCACCCTACTCTCCGTGGATGCTGTCCAGACATGTAAAGCAGCCAGGATGCTTGAAGGGGACCACACCCTTTGTAGTTACACATCAATTATTCGAGTTGTTTTTGTTTTTGTTTTTGTTTTGAGTCTAGCACAAAGCAGGAAAGCCCTTGATTTTCTATTCTTGTTAACTACCTTCATGAGCATTTGGACAGCATTTAACACTTTACAGAGCACCCTGACACACAGTATTCCTTCAGTTCTCACAGGAACCCAGAGCGGTAGGGGGTAATATCACCATTTTGCAGATGAAGAAGCCAGAATCAGCCTCTTGAACCACTGTGTCTTTCTACTCTTTCCTAGAGATCCCAGGTGCTGTTCTGTGCAGAACTGTACCACATGCTCCCTTTTGGGAAACTTCACGTTCCTGAAGGTGTCTCTGGGGCCCAGGGGCATCCTTGTTCTAAGAAGCCCCGGGGGCAATGGCAGCAAGCTGGCTTCAGCAAGTGTGAGTCCTCCAGCTGCTCCTGTATGGGGCCCCAGTGAGCCACTCTGAAACCCTCATCTGAAGATTGGAGCAGAATCATTCAGCTCTCCTCCTCTCTTCTCCCTATACCCTGCCCTCACACACATATTTCACATATTTATACATGGACAGGAAGCCCTGTTGCAGGGGGAAGAGGATTAGATGAGCAATCACACACCCCGAGTTCTGGCTTCGTCTCTGTCACTTACCCCGTGACCTGAGCCTTGTCTGCAATGCATCCATGAGACGCCAGACCTGGAGGGACGTGTTGATGAAAAGGTAAGGGGACGATGCTAACTGGCAGAGTCATTATTATCCATTCCAGGACTCAGTCTGTTTTCTGACCTCCGACTCAGCAGCCTCTCTTGAGCACTGGCTCTTTGGAGATGATCAAGAGCCCCTCAAATCCTGTGGTAAGTAACATAAAGGTTCAACTGCTGTAACAAAACCTCAAAATAAAAGCAGCTTAACCGAAGTAGAATTGCATTTCTCTCATGTAACAAGCAGCCCAGGTTCGATGCCAGGGCTCATACTGCCACTGGCCCAGGACTCTTCCATCTGTGGCTCTGCCATCCTTTGGGTGTTGCCCTCACCATATGGTCCAAATGGCTGCCACCACCTCCGTGTTCCAGGAAGCAGGCTGGAGGAACAAGGGCTCACGCTGTCTCCTAACAACATGATCCAGAAATTGTTCACATGCCTTTCATTTAGACCCATTGGTAAGAATTTAGTCGTATGACCACACCCACTTACAGCGGAGGCTGGAATGTAAAGTCCTACCTAAGCAGCCACATATCCAGTTAAAATTTTTACTAATATAGAAAAGGGCGGCCAGATATTGGGGGACAATTCTCAGTCTTTTCACACCATCCCATTCCTTCTATACTTAAGGAGAATGAGGAGCTTCTTGGACTGAAAATGGACTTTCTAACAGTGTTCTATTTGGGCATGCATTTTCGGATTAGTCATGATTTACTGGAGTCTCTGTTTTGGAGGCACTAAGTCAGAAAATTCAGCAAATAAGCACCAGTCCCACACCGATCAACACAGGAGTACACCCAGGAATACTCTCCTCCCTGCTCTAGCTGCACGAGCTGCTGAAGGGCAGAGGAAGGGCCATCCTGGAGCAGCAGGGAAGGGGGCTTCCCAATCTCTCGAGGCTTGTCCCCCCAGCAGAACTCCCCCTGCCCTTGGAATGTTCTGCCTTCAGTCCCCCACCTTTCCCCTCCTTGGGGCAGCAATGAATATCTGGACAGTTCACTAGTCTTTGCCACCATACGCTTCCCCATCTGTAAAAGGCACTGATTGGGAACAGGACGCAAAGCTCAGAGCAGGGACTCAAGGGGTAGCTTGCCCTTGGTGAGGGACTGTGCCATCATAAGGCTTTGAGGACACCACACTGGCAAGGTTTGTGTCCAGGCAGATGTAGCCAGGAGCTCCAGAGTCCCCCAGGAGAGCTGCAAAGCCCTGTTGAGGATTGACGGCTCAGTGACAAGGGCCAAATGCAGCCTCTGGCACTGGGGGAGCTGGGTGATCACAACTAGTTGACCAGCATCCTTGTGCATAAAAGAAAATCAAAATGCCAATATTAGTTTAGCAATTTATTGGGGTCCCCTTGTGCCAGGCATCATGTTAAGGGCTTTATGTATATTTTATTGAAAGAAATTTCTTGTTTATTGTTCAAAAAAAGCCTATTGGGAATGGAGAAAATAAAGCTAAAAGAAGTGAAATAACTTGCTGCAAATCAGACAAGCAATAAGAGGTGGGTGGCAGGGTTCATAGCCAGGTCTGTTTGACTCCAAACCTGGGGAGTTTAACCACCCCCACACCAGAAGCAAACTCAAGGGGGTGGAAGAGCAGGGGCTTTGAGTCAGGTGGCCCAGGGTGCAAATCCCAGCCTGCCACTCCCGCCAGCAGCCTCCCAGAGCCTCAACGACCTGATCCCCTCCTCTGTCCCAAGGGCCTAATAATGACACCCCTCCCTCCCCCTTGGCTGCATACTGTGATACTGACATAACATGTAATGTGCCCAGAGTCTTCCTAGCACTTAGCACTCAGCAATGACATGCACAGGAGGAATGCTGCTTCTTTCCCATCTCCACTGCACATCACACATTGCAGGGACCTTGGATGTTTTGTTCCCTGCTCTGAGCCCAGCACCTCCCCAGTCCCCCCTTCCATTTTCTCTGTCTCTTTAACCCTGATTTATTTTTTCTCTTAGTTCTTTTCATCATCTGATACATTACAAATTCATGCATTTGACTGTATTTTATCTATCTCTGTGCACTAGAAGGCAGGCTCAATGAGGACAGGGATCTTTTGGTTCTGGTTTTATTCACTACCATATCCTTAGCATCCATATGGCAAGGTGTAGGTACCCAGTACAATTTAATGAATGGACCGATCTATCAATCAAAGTCTAACAGATGATACATAGAGGCACCCAGTGGATTTAATGAATGATGACTCAATTGATCAATGTCTAGCAGACTGTACAAATTCCTTAATTTTTCCCCACCTCTAGGGAGAGGCTGAAGAAAGCTTCATGTGCAGATACACGCACACACACACACACAAATGGGGTGGGGTGAGACCACTCAGCGCCTTAGAACCTTCCAGCAATTGTGGGTTGACTCATCCCCTCCCTGAGAGACTGAGAAGTGGCACAGTCAGAGGGATGAAGTTCAAGTGAACGGACTTTCTTGTCCCCCCGACATTGTAAGTCAGGTCCCTCTTTTCCCTTCCTTCCAGAAGACCCTCACACTCTCACGCTGGGAGAACATCCTCTCCCAGTAGCTTCCACGCCAACCTTTCCCGTCCCCACCCCCACTCTCCTGCTCTCAGGCCTCTGCACCCCCCCCCCCCAGATGACAGCCGCCTCAGGTTCCCCACAGCAAGACACCCAGGCGCTTGGCATTGCAAACAGGTCTCTGCTCCTTCCACGGCGCAGTGGGTTCTGGAACGTTCTGAGGAACGGGCTTTTTTGTCCAGTGAGGACAAACCCCAAGAATCAGACAAACACCAGCAGCCTGGCCCGCACCCCCCGGGGGCTGATTCACGAGGCCCAGGCGTGCCCGTTAGCTGTCAGGCCGGCCCTGCGTGCTCAGGAAAATATTGCCGCCGCTCCCGGGCGGCTGCAGCGTCTCGCAGAAGGGCCGCGGCCGTAATAACAAGGCGTCCGCCTCCCGCCCGGGAGCCCATCAGTTATTATCTGCAGCACAAACACCTACCACTTTGTACTAACATTTTGGCAGTTTCATACAAACAGAGCACTTAGCGCTGCCCCATAACTCTGCGCTCTTGCTGGGCCCCACTCCCAGCTGGCACGGGCAGCCAAGTGGTCTGTAACAAAAAAGTAAAAAAGCAAATGAAACGTTTTTGGTTGTTTTTATGGGCCTCTGCAGCCCGCGCCGCTCCCCCCTGCTCCCGCGGCAGACACAGAAGTATGAGTTCAGACCCTGCACGACACATTTTTCGGACAGGCCCCGGTGACGCCAGCTCCGGGGATTACAACAGGATGGATTGTGCGGCCCCAAGTGGCATTTTCCGTCCTCGGCCAGGGGCTTCCGCCGGCGGCGCCTGGGATCTGCGGCTCGGTGGCCGCCCACCGCCTACGCAGGGCTCGGCGCTCCCGCCCAGCGGGCACCCCTGGCACGCACCGAGCCAGCAGGGAAGACAGAAAGCCCCAGACACGCCAGCGGATGCCCAAATATTTGCCTCCCCCGGGCAAGTCCAGGGCCTGAGCAGTTCAAAGGTCTTGGAGCTTTTTTTTTTTTTTTTTTGGGCGGGTGGGGGAGGTGCAGTTCTGGAGGCCACAGGAGATGGTAGGGGGGTGACTTCTTGGTCCTGCAGCCTGGTCTGCTGCCCACTGCATTGGTTATTTTAGCCAGTGGACTAGAGAGGTGACTCAGGGCTGGCTGGACGATCAACCTGCCTCATGCCCCCTCTCTGGGCCCCTTCGTCTCTGTTTCATTCAACAAGCTGTTGCTTCTTTCTAATGATCCCTGGATCCTTCAAAAACTAAAAATGGTTCAGAGAGGTACTGGGGAGCCCTGCTAGGCGCCAGATGCTGTGCTGGGCACTTTAATGGCTATTACCTCATTAAATCCTGATACAACCCTATGGGGAGGTAGCATTGCCTCCATCTGAAAGGCAAAAAGGCTTGGGCTCAGAGAGGCTAAGTGGCCTGCCCAGGGTCACACAGCTAGTGAATGGGGGATTCTGGGACAGAACTCAGAACAATCCAGAATCCAATGCCTCAAATACAAATGGTCATGCTTTTGCCTTCAAACCAGGCTGCCTCCTGGAGAGAAATGAAGGAGCTCAAGAGACACTCTTGCTGACTTTCGATGATGACACCATGTATATGCTATGTAACAATAGGCGACTGTCTCTCCTCTCTGGTCTAGGGTGTTGCCATCTGTGCAGCAAGGGGCAAGGATCTGGCGTTCCCTTAGGTCCTCTGTCTCTTACATGTGACCGTGGTGGGCGCTAACCTTCAGAACATGCCTATCCTGCTGCGCAGGCCTTCTGTTCCTCCTCCTCCTCGTTCACCCTGAGGTTTCTGCAGTGGCCTGCAGCTGTCTCCCTGCCTCAGTGGGCACATGCACAGTGTGCCCACAACAGCCCGCAAGGACTGTATAACAGGCCACTGTACAATAGCCACACTCTTTGGCTTGGTGCCCAAGGCTCCCAAAGCCTGGCCCATACTTCCAGGTACAAAGCATGTGGGGCACCAGACCCAGAGGACAAGAGGAAGGGAAGAAGCTAGGTCCAGGTAGGTCAAAGAGATGGAAGCTGACCTAGTCCTGGGCCACGGCCCAGCTTGGTTGAGGGCAGAGGCATCAGGAGCTTTTGGCACCAGGGCGATGGGTGGCATGTTGGGCATTCAAGGCAAGACTCCGGCACAGTTGGAGAGACAGTGGGAGGATAACCAGAGCATGACTCAGTCTTGGGACTATGCCAGCTACTGCTGGTTCAGGCCAGGGTCTGACTCCTGAGAGAACCAAAGGGCTAATCAGGGAAACCAAGGTGGTCAAGACAGAGTGGGGTAGGGAAGCTCTCGTTAGTCCTCATCCGGACCTCACTCACTGCGAACTTAACCCCCACCTCCCAGATAGGCTGGAGGCTGAGGCCTCTGCTGCGCAGCCTGCCTTGACCAGGACTGACTTAGAAGACTGTGGGAAGACAGGTGAGGGTTAGGGTTAGGGTTAGTGTCTGCTGCCCTTCATGGTGGGGGTTCCTGCTGAGTTCTTGCTGCCACTGTAGTGGTCCTCATTGCTCAAGACTGTTCTCCCTCATCACCACCTTTCTGCTCCTCCTCTAGGAAGCCCCCCACCAAGCCTCTCCTGATCTCACAGGCCTAGTTGGAAGGTTACTCACATGGCCTTGCCTTCTTTTAGACAATTTTCACTCAAAGGAGAACTTAGAGTCGTCAAGAATTCACACAGAGCCTTCTTCTCCTCCTCTTAAATCCAGCCCACTTAGCCCAGGGTTGAGCAGTGGGAGGTGCTCACAGACTCATTCAACAATACCAAAGATTTCTCTGCCAAGTGGCAGAGAAAGCAGGACAAAGATGACCTTAGTCAAGAGGTCATCAGACCTGGAATCAGATTATAAGGATTGTTGAGATCAGGGCCCATTGAGGTGGTGGCAAAAATGAAGAGAATTCAGAGCGGGAACTCATGAAAAAGTTCTTAGAGGAGGCGACTTGGGGCTGGCACAAGTCTGGGATGCCAAGGAGTTTCAGCTTCCTCATTAGCAAAATCGCAAAAATAATGCCTACCCTTTATAGACTAGACTATAAGGCACTATTGCTTGGCAAAGGTTGCTGATAATAACAATAGTATTAAAGAGATATAGTAAAAGGCCTCCCTTCTTCCCCTTCAACCTCCCTGAGTCAGGCCAGAGAGGCCTGGAGGCCACAGCCCCTCAAAGACCAGCCAGGGCCCAGAGCCTCCTTGGTCTAGTGGAAACCTCAGCCTCAGGGTGGCCTGCCGGCCCTCTGCCTGCCCAGCCGCCAGGCCTGGGAATAGACAGGCCCAGCCCACCCTAATTACTCCCATCTTGGCATCTGCCTTTGGTTAAATGCACAACTCCGCTCACTGGCTCAGAACGTCAGCCATAAACAGAGCATCTGCATGGCGAATGCTGCCGTTTAAAAATAGCCCAGCCTTGGGAACCGCATTTCCCTGCCCTGGGAGTTCCTGGAATGGGAGAAGGACCATCCTTGGTGGATTTAGCCCTCCAGCCAGCCTTCCGGTGGGCAGGCCAGGGCACTGGAGGGGCTGCCATGCTGGTGCAGTTCCCCATGCAGCCACCAGGTGGCGGCAGGGCTGCTGCCTGGGGGGCCCGGGCGGCGGGGAGGGGCCCCAGCCCCAGTCCGCGCAGTCCCCTGCTCTCCCACCGCTTGGCCCGGGAGCTGCCTGTGGGCAGCGGCTTGGCAGCCTGCGGCTGGGGGCGGGTGGTGGGGTGGTGTGGGTTTCAGCCTCCCCGGAGGGCCCTCACGGCTGTGTGCTGAGCAAACGTTCGGGCTGATGTCCGCAACATGCGGAACCAATTTTCGGGGAACTCGGCAGCCAGACCATCCACCTTTGGGCGGGAAGCAGGATCACTGTGGGCCTTGGGGGCTCAGTGTCTCCTTTTTGGAAAGTCAGAGGTCTCCTCCCGGTGGGGGCAAGGCCAAGGCCAGCCTGGCTGTGTAGGGGCCTGAGAACTCATCTGCCCTGGGCCGAGGAATTAAGCTCAGGGCTCAGCTACCATTTTTTATAAAGCACCTACTATGTGCCCAGCATTTTCCATGCAGCTTCTCATGTGACTCTCACAACCACCAATCTCGGGGAGGCTTACCCAGGCCACTGCCCAGGGCCCCAGTATTTAAAAGGAACTAACATATTACTAGAATAAGCCAGAAATGTGACGCTAATTTAGGTCTCCAAGCAAAGGGTGAAGTATAAACTGATTCTTCTGCTACTGGAGAAGTAAGAGGCCTCCCCTGACCTCCCAAACCGCCCTGAGTCGTACCACTGGGGCGTGGGCGCCGCACCCTCTCAGAGCAGCAGCCAAGGCCCAGGGACAGTCCCCTTCCTAGTGGAAACCTTAGCGGCATCTCTTAGATCACCCCCATCCCTTACACTGCCCCCTACAAAATGAATGCAGAACAAATATTTAAAGCATGCACCTTTGAACACAGAAGTGTCATTTTTTTTTTAGGTTTTCTACTGCCTGGTCCTGGATGCTATTGTAATCACTCCCATTCTACAGATGAGGAAGCTGAGGCCAGGGGGCTAGGAAGTGATGGAGCCAGTCCCTAAGGAAGGTGCATAAGGGCTGTAACCGGAAGAAGGGTGAATGGGATGGCAGGCAGCCAAACTCAGCCGCTATTCTCTCTACTCTATCAGCTTGTGCAGGGCAGTTCACCCATTCGAGCCTCAGTTTCCTCACCCATGTGGTGGGAATCATAACAGGCCCTCCCTCTGCCAGAATCAAGTGAGGTCTGGGAACTCCCGCGTGCTGAGCATGCGGCTTCGTTGCAGCCTTGACTGTGACGCGGGCTGTGGTGTGGAAGAATCAGCGAAGAAGACAAAGGGACAGAAGAACACTTGGAAGGATGGAGTAGTCCCAGAAAGCCATCCCATGACAAAACAGGAGGAAGGAAAAATAACATGGTAGCTCCAACCAAACTATTTGGCAGACAGTCCCTGAGAAAGGAAAAGGACTCCTAAGAAACGAAGGCTCTCTCCTTACCAACCACCCTCCTCTCGCCCTTGTCCTTCCAGCTCCTCAGTCATGGCATTTGGCCACCTTGAGTGTGGGCGGCAAGGAGTGTGGGTGACATTGGGCGGCAAGGAGTGTGGGTGACATTGAGCAAGTGTGGCACGTTCACCGGGTGCCCACATGAACAAGCAGTCCAGCACCTGTGTGTGTGACATGCAGATGTGTGAAAGAACTATGTGAACAGGAGCAGGGCTTGAGTGAAGGCGCGGCCACACTCTGGTGGCTGTGCACAGCCAGTGGCAGTCGGCACGTTCACTGTAACTGCTCACCATGCCAGAGAGGATTGGCTTCAACTCCGGCTGGTGCATCTTGCTGCGTCTCCCTTTTGAAGAAACGTGTCCCACCCGCTGTCTCCCACCGCACTGTCCGGCTGCTCCTGCAGGTGTGGGCAGTAAGAATGGTGCCGTGGTGATGGAGCCCCTCGTGGTGGGGTTCAGGGGAGCCAGGGCTGGGGACAGTCACAATGCTGCAGAGGGCTGGGGAGAGTGCTTGGGGTCAAAAAAGGAAGAAAGAACAGGCACTTCTCAGCACTCTGCCATCATCTCCTCCCATTGCCACTTCTCAGGGATGTTACAATTGGCCCTCCCATCTGATACAAGCTTGCATGCAGAGGCCCCCTCGACATCAGGCAGGAGGACTGAATAATCATGGCGTGTGAGGGAATCGTACTATACAATTACACATAGGCACGGCCCTAACAGGTTCCAAATTTCACATGCAGCATGTCACGTAAGGTTATGAATTCCATCGTATGGTGTAGGAAGCCGAAGCTAACATGTTACACTCTGCAGAGGACAGTGAACATGTGCTCAGATGCCTCTGGCCAGGCCCTCACCTGCTGGACAAAAGCTCCAGGCTCGTAACTGTGTTTTCCAGCTGCAGCAGGATCAGACTTGGCCACTAAGCGCCTCGTCTCTCACCAGGCCCCTCCACCCATCCCGGTTCCAGCCATACAGAATGTCTTGCTGTTCTCCAAAGAATTTTTTCCGGAAGATCCTTCCCCCTTCTCTGCCTGAAAAAGTCCTACTCTTTTCAAAACCCAGCTCAAATGTCACCCTCCCTCAATGCCCAAGGCGGAGTTGGCACTCCTGCCTGGGAGCTGCCACTGCACCGCTGCCCTACCCTCCTGGAATCACAACAGTGACTTTAGGAGCAGCATGTCCCGTGGCCTGCCCGAGTCTCATACTGTGCAGGGAACTTCGTACATACTTCCTCTGTACACTCCCTGAGGACCTGGTCTAGGGTGAGGCAGATGAGGCACTCACTTTGGCTACAAAATTTCAGGGGTGCCAAAAAACTCAATAATCAAGATAATGTGCTAATGTAGTATTTTTAAAAATCAAAACCAGCTCCTATTTGAAACATGCAGTACATTCATGCGTATACACAAACCTGCTCACACACACGTGCACGTACACACACAGGCCAGCATGTGCCTTTCTGATGCACCTGGCTTTCTCCCTAATAAAGGTCTTTTGTGTCTAGGGAAATGGTTCTCAGTCAAAGAGATATTGGGATGGAATCTCAAAAAACAACCAAAAATAAAAACAAAGAAAAGCGTGTCTTATTTCCTTAGGCCAGAGTCTCTCAAAGTAGGGTCCGCTGGAATAACCTAAGAGACTTTGTAAACATGACGCATTAACACAACTCAGATTGACTAAACTTAGACTCTGCCCTGGGAATGTGCATTTCTAAATGCTTCCTAGGTGATTGCTGGGGATACTAGAGTTGGCTTAACCATTGCCCCTAAAATATTCTGCTCTGTGGGCTTCTAAAAAATTAACCCCTTATTTCCTTTCATGTTAGCCAAATGGCAGCCAATCTCAGACTTTCTCTGCCAAAGTGCTGCCAACGGCTAGCTACAGTCCCTCTCCCCTGCCTGCTGTTAGTGCTCAGGCTGACTGATGGGGGAGTGACGTTCAGTTCTGCAGAAGAAATACATCTGACACATTCTGGCTGTAGTTGGCGACACTGGGGACTATAAATTCATTCATTTGTCCTTTCCTGAGCTAAGTGTGAGTGAGGAAGACTATGGTGTGCAAAAAGGAGAAAGGAAGGACACTCTCTCTGGCCCCAGAGAGTCTATGTTGAGTAAAGGAGACAGATATTAATGGAAGAATCACAAAAACAAACGTAAAATTACAACATTGACGAGGGCTGCGGGGGAGAGATGCGTGGCGCTAGCAGAGTGGATAACAGGAGTCAAGAAGGGCAGGGAAGGCTCCTGTGAGGAAGTAACGATTACATCTATCCGAAGGACAGATACGAATGGACCAGATGGAGATTTGGGGAAGAGGGTCCATTAAGCGGGAACGGCATATGCAAGGCCGTGGAGATGCTGCGAGAAGGTTCCTGTTTCTGAACACAGAGGGCAATGGGAGAACTGAGCCTGGAAGTCTGCGACGGGGCTTTGGGTGTTGTCACGATCAGATTATTGATTAGGGAAGATCCAGTGGGGACATCGTGTCCCTCCACCCACAGAGGGACGGCACTGGGCTTCCCACTCTGGCAGTTCCCTGTGGCCTGATATTGAGGGGGAGCAGGGAGGGGCCCAGACAGCCTGGCGCTGACACCTTCTTTGCCCCTGGTGGTTAGACTGTCCCTGTCATAACATTTTTTCACAAAACAATCAGTAAATCTCCTGGGTTGACAACATATGGTTGTCATTGTTCTTTTTGCTTCTGAAAAATCCATAAAGAGGAGAAATCCGTTGTATTGTCAGAGAAGCAAGCCTAGGTGGGATATTGAGATGCTGTCCCCATAGATTATCCTGAGAGAAACTGTGTCCTTTGCAGCCTCAGGGATCCAGCAAGACAAGGTCCCAGCTGTACCTCCTTGAGCACCAGGAACCCATTCCTCCCATCCAGCATCACACCTGGCAGGGCACCTACTGTGTGCTGGGCAGGTCTGTGCTGGTGCTGAGGACCCATCAGGCCTTGGCCTTCAGGAGAGCCCTAGCCAGTGGAGCACGTCCCCTCCAGATGGTGGTCTGGTGCAGGTGGCAGGATCTTGCAGTTCTGAGCTAATAGGAAACATCACGTATTTTCATACAGTTCTTCATTTTAAAAAAAGTATGTCTCGTCCTAGCACTACATTAAATGAGCAGAACCAGACCTATTATTCCTGTTCTAGATAGAAGCATATTAAGGCTCTGAGAGCTGCTGGCTGTGCAAGTCGTGAATGTCAGTGGGACAAAAAGCTCCAGTCTCTGGGGAAACCATAGGATGCACCATGTCCGTTAGTCTGTCACTGATGAATGAGCAACAGCCTAAGCATATTCTCCTCCTTTCCGTGTTTCCAAGGGAAAGTGACAGAGTGATCTACGTGTTGCATTTTTTTCAATGACAGGAACTCATCATTTTCTAATCACCAAGAGGCAGCATGACTTTCAGAGTCACACAAAGCTAACCCAGTAGACTGGGTTCAAGTCTACTTATGAGCTATGTGTCCTTGAACAAGTCATGTCACCTCTTTTTCTTAGCTGTAAAGTAGGTATCAGCTACTGTAGCTGATACAGATTATGATCTGTCAGGTAAATCATGGAAGTGATATTATACAATATGTTTCAAAATGTAAGGTTTTATGGTTCTATCATAGGAACTCTGAACTCTTGACTAGGATGGGAATGCACAACCCCTCCTTGGAGCTTAGTCAGCATAATGCACCAGCCACCTCCTCTGTCCCAGCCAGGCTATCACTGTGCCTTGTAACTGGTCTTGCCCCTGTAACTGAGAACCCCTTTCATCTGTTTACCTCCTGCAACAAGGAAAGGGTTTGTACGAACAAGTTCGCCTTATTGCAGAATGCACTTTTCCCTCCACTCTGTCCCTAGATGACTCTGTCATGTCAACTCAACTGCCACTTTCTCAGAATGTTCTTCCCTTACCATCTTAGCCCTATAGTTTACCATCAACTAGAGGTTTTGCAAAAATGACTTTATCAGGTTGAGGAAGTTCTCTTCTATGCCTAGTTTGCCAAGAGTTTTTAACATGAATGGGGTTGAATTTTTTCAAATGTCTTTTCTGCACCTGTTGAGATAATCATATGGTTTTCCTCACTGGATTAATCAATATTGTTTGTCAATATATGGTGAA
This sequence comes from Eulemur rufifrons, assembly GCF_041146395.1. Classification (NCBI taxonomy): domain Eukaryota; kingdom Metazoa; phylum Chordata; class Mammalia; order Primates; family Lemuridae; genus Eulemur; species Eulemur rufifrons. The sequence continues at coordinate 65,838,738 of NC_090988.1, forward strand.
TTATATTGATTGCTTTTAAAATATTAAACCAACCCTGCATTCCTAGATTAAGCCTCACTTGGTCATGATGCATTTTTCTTTTTATGTAGTGTTGACTTTTATTTGTTAATATGATGTTAAGGATTTTTGTGTTTGTATTCATGAAGGATATTGGTCTGTAGTTTTTCTTTTTGTGTAATGTCTTTGTCTGCTTTGAGCATCAGGATAACACTGAACTCTTAAAATGAGCTTGGGTAAGTTTGGGATTAATTTTTTTCTTAAATATTTTAGAGAATTTACCAATGACACTTGTGGACCTGGAATTTACTTTGTGGGAAGGCTTTTAATTACAAAATCAACTTATTTAATAGATATAGAACCATTCATATTTTCTATTCTTTTTCTGTTAGTTTGATAATTTGTCTTTTAAAAATGTATCTTCTTCATCTAAGTTTTCAAATTCATTGACTAAAAAGTCAAAGAGATTTTTCATAGTTCTTTATTGTCCCTCCCCTCTTTCATTCTTGATATTTGTAACTTTTGTATTATCTTCTTTTTTCTTGTTCAGTCTCATTAGAGGTTTGTCAATGTTATTGATCTTTTCAAGGAACCAGCTTTTGGTTCCATTGATCTTTCTCTATTGCTTATACATTTCAATTTCATTGATTTCCAGTCTTATCTTTATTGTTTCCTCCTTTCTATCTACTTGGGCTAAAAGAGCTTTTCAATCACTTGGGTCTCCCTTCCTAGGATGGCAATTGTGTTTGTAAATGCTAATCCTTCCCCCACCTTTACAATAAGAAAGTGTCTATCATTGTTAAGTTCCTAGTGCTGTTTATAAAATCAAGTCAACCTGCCCTGTCACATATCCCATGCCAAGTCATAAATGTCTACTAAAAACAGCATTATTCCTAGTCAGAGATTGTAAACATACAACAGCCACATTGCAGTTGCCCCCTCCCACACTGTCGGCAGACAGTTCTAATCAATCAGGCACCCTTTCCTGCTGAACCCGGATATAAACTTTTTCAACCCAGCAATCTAAGCTGGACTACCCATCACTAGAGCATTCCTGGGCACAAAACTAGTAAAACTTTGGAAGGTGATCCTACCTGGGAAGCCCAGCCCAGACAGGTCTGTCCCTGCCTGTGGAGGGTAGGGGCATTCAGACACTGGCCTCTGCGTGTTCAGATGGCTGGGAGGCCTTGGTGGGAAAGGTTCTTCCCAAATTGCCCTCCTTGCTTTCTCTGGTTACCTATTTTAGAGAGTCCCAGCAAGGGACTCAGACTACGTAGCTTTCTGTCCACAACCCCCAGGAGCCTAGTGTCACCCTCATTCCTCACTGAGCACTCTCACACAGACTCTTCCTGAAATATTTGCCTCAGTGGATTCCCAAATTCCTGCAGAGCCTCTAAAAGAGGAAAACCATCCAGGAAAAACGTTTCAGAACCTTTGTGATTCATGGGCCCCACTGAATTTTCAGGGGCCAGGGGGAACAGATTCTTAAAGGAAAGATTAGAAATATGAACATATCCTGCCATAATTTGTCATATTCCAATTCAGCCTTCTAGAATGTCTTTGGAATTGATTAATGGAATCCAGCTTCCAAAAGAGCTGTTGACATCTGTTCTGTCTCACTTGATGCTGAAAATCTGGCAATCCCAGGGATATGAAGCTAGAACTGGGGGGGTGGGGGGGAGGCAGCATTGAGCTTGCTTTGAGGCTGTAGCAAGGATAGGTTGAAGTTTCTCTACATGCTTTTGTGTATGTTACTTCTCCCTGAATGACCTCTCCACTCTCCTTCCACCAGAGTACTCTCAGTCATCCTTGAGGTCTGCAATGTCCAATATGGTAGCCATGGACTCATATGACTATTAAATTTAAATTAAGTAAAATCAAATAGAATAAAAAATTTAGTTCCTCAGTCTTACTGGTCACATTTCAAGTGCTCAATAGCCACATGTGGCTAGAGGCTACTGGCACAAGTATTTTTTTTTTTTTTTTTTTTTTATCAATTTCATCATTTCAGAAAGTTCTATTAGACAGCATTGCCCTGGTCTAGACAATCACTGAGTCTCTTCAGACTGGCAGAGAATGAATTGGTCTTTTGGGAGCTCCATGGATGTTATAGGCCAGTATGAGGCCTAACAGCCCGTACCCTCCACTGTGTCCTGCATGGTGTTAAGCTTGGGTTGGCCTCCTACGTGTGCCCATGATTCTGAGAAGGGTCGGCTCAGTTCAATATGGTCTCTTGACCATTGGCTTTGTGCCAAGCCCCTTGCTAGGTGCTAGAGGTTTTCAACTGATGATGTGCCCTCCAGGAGCTCAGTGATGAGGGTGGAAGGCAGGTCATAAAAACCTATAATGACACAACAGAGCCCAGGCAGAGGAGAGGGTGCATGATGGAGGCCTCGGGAGCACAGATGAACTGAAATTATCACTGGCAGGGAAGCTAGGAAACCTTCAGAAAATAGCCCATGTCCAAGTAGTTTGAAGGATAAATGGGAGTTCCCCTGATGGCCCTGGAAAAGAAGGGCAGTTCAGAGAAAATAAACAGTATGTTCTAATACAAACAGGCAAGACGTAGCTCAATGAATGGGTTGGGGAACTCTAAGCAAGTTGATATCTGTGGCATACAGATTAACCTAACATTGTGTCTGTCGGTGGCATCTTCATAGTTCACTGTAACCTCAAATTCCTGGGTGCAATTAAGTGACCCTCCTGCCTCAGCCTCTCATGTAGCTGGGGCTACAGGTGTGTGCCACCACACCCAGCTAATTTTTGTATTTTTTTGTAAAGATGAGGTCTTGCTATGTTACCCAGGCTGGTCTCGAACTCTTAGGTTCAAGTATCCTCCTGCCTCGGCCTCCCAAAGTGCTAGGATTAGAGGCACGAGCCACCTTGCCTGGTCTGTAACTTTATTTTTCTAAACTTCCTTGAATTCGCTTTTGAGCCTTCATTATGCTCAGACGGTGGGAACTCAGAATAAAAGGGTCCTGGGTGACATCGTTTGAGGTGCTGGACAAGTTTCTCCAGAAGGTAGTTCTACCTCTGGATTTTGGTTATGCGAATCATTAAGTTCCTGTTCTTTTAAGCTACTTGGAGTTGGGGGTTTTGCCACAAAGGATCCCTTTAAAGGAAAGGGAAAATAAACTGTGCTAATTTAAGTGAGTGGTTCTCACTCTTTTGTGCACATCGGAACTGCCCAGAGGGCTTGTTAAACACAGGTTCCCAAGCCCCATCTTCAGAGACTCCAAGGCAGCAGGTCTCAGGTGGTGCCACTGAATTCGAATTCCTAACGGGCTCCCAGATGCTGCTGCCAGTTCAGGGGCCACACTTTGAGTGGCACTAGCTTCGCCACTTACCCTAGATCACTCTGCTCATGATAGCAATGTAAAGTTTGAACCCAGCTCTATCTGATTCCAAGCTCAGAACTTTTTCTATTCACTACCTCTAGTAAGCAGGGGAAGAGTATTTTAACAGAAGGATAGTCAATGTATTTGTCTTGCTTAAGGGGGAAAAATCCAAGTTTAAGTTTCTTAGTAAATAAATGCGATAATTTCCAGCCACCCTTGCTCGATTGCTTCCCTTTAAACCAGTCCTGTTCCTGCCCCAGCTATCTTTTACCTACAAAAGATATCTCCCTCTTCACACACACAGTACTTCATTATGTGGGCCACTTAATTACATGTATAAAATGGAATGAAATTTCATATGTCCATATGGAGTTGTGTAAGGCAATATTTTTATAACGTTGCTCCCAGCCATCGTGTGAAAGTTATAACGTCATTGCCACATAATTTCTTGGAAATTCCCACCTAATACTACATGGGTAATGCAAAAACCAAATAAACTTTTTTTTCTACCCTCCCCCCTCTCCCTCCCCCAACAGTCTAATCAACTGCTCCCATGGTGGAGGTTAAATGCATGGAGAACTCTGGAAGACTTAGAACGTAAAATGGAATGGGGCCTCCAAGGCCACCCCAAGATGGTCAGGGTTGAGGGTGTCCTGATTTCGCTAAGGGGAAGAGGATGTTGCTCCTTCCCGTCCCACCCTTCTGGTATTTGGATAAAATATATTAGGGTAGGTGCTTTGCTTTTTCTCTAGGGATGAAGGAGATGACCCAGGCTGTGTGCAGAGTCAGGCCAGGAGGAAAGTGAGAGGGACGTCACTGAAGGCACCCAAAGAGTGAGGAGAAGGAGGGAAGCCTACAAGGCAATGGCTGCTGCCAGTGGGCACCACAGGGAAGCCATCTGGAGGCCTGGACTCATTCACATCTGGGTTGGAATCCTGATGGATTGGAATCCATTTAAGTGGTGGAATGCAAGCTTGTGACGGCTTGGACTATTATGTTTAGTTCAGTTCAGTAAACACTGATGGATGCTAATTAGGATACAAGGTGCTGAGCTAAGAACTGAGGACTTGGAAAGGAATTCAGCACTTCCCTGTGTGCAAATGACTGCTGGGCAGCTGTATGGGACACTGGTGTGCAGTAGTAATGTCCACCACATTTAGATTTTAAGCAAAAGTGTGATGTGATCAGATTGATGGTTTAGAAAGACCACCTTGGCTAAAGATGGGGTGGTGGGCAGGAAGTTCGGGTCATATATTACTGCAAGTTGCAGAAAAAGATCTCAAAGCCTGGAACCAAGGCAGAGCTATACAGGAAGCAGAGGAGGGCAGAGTTGGGAAATACTGAGGAGATAAAAGCAGTAGAATATGCCAAGGACAATGGAAGAGCCTAGGATGACTCCCAAGTTTCAGGTTCAGATGGCCAAATGTTGACATTCACATATCCATCCTCTGCATCTAGCACAGTTTGAGGCACAGAGTAGTTATTTAATCAACTACTTCTAGGTTGAATTAAATCAATCATCATAAAATTAGTCTCTCTAAGCCTTTTTTTCCATGCCTAAGAAGCTCATTGTTGTGGGGATTAAGTTCAATAGTGTAGGTAAAAATGCTTAGTTCTGTATCTGGCCCACAGTAAGTATGAAGGAATTTTAAGTTCTTCACCCTCTAAAAAATCCACTAAGGATTCAAAGGATGGCTAAAAATGTCAGGTTGAGCATATATATTTTAGCTCTGCTTCCTCCTGAGACATCACTAAAATACTAGGAAAGGGATGTTTTTAAAGGCATAAACCCAGAGGAAAAAGGGAACAGTAGAGAAGACCTTAGCACTAAAATTTTAGGTGGTGGGAAGCAGGCTAAATGTAACTGACTTAGCAGGCCCAAGGAAGCTGCAGCCTAAGCCAGCAGTGGGGAGACCCAGAGCAAAATGACTTACATTGAAAAGTCTCTGACTTTAGAGTCTAAAGGCGGAAGAATTGTCACTAATACCCCCGGGAGTGAAAGTAAAGGTGAAGCTAAAGCAGAAGAATTGGTTGAAAGTCTGTTTAAAGAGTAGATGGAAAGATGTGAAAACAACCCAGTGCCCATCAATACAAGACCGCATTAACAAAATGTGGTAGGTATATGTATACCATGGAGTACTACTCAGCCATAAAAAATGGTGAACTAGCACCTCTTAGATTATCCTGGATGGAGCTCGAGCCCATTCTTCTAAGTGAAGTATCATAGGTATGGAAAAACAAACACCACAGGTCCTCACCATCAAATTGGTACTAATGGATCAACACTAATGTGCACATATGGAAGTAACATTCATCAGGTGTCAGGCAGGTGGTGTGGGGGGAGGAGGGGATGGGTAAATTCACACCTAAAGGGGGCAGTGCGCGCTGTCTGGGGGATGGCACACTTGTAGCTCTGACTCTGGCCATACAAAGGCAATTTATGTAACCAAAGTTTGTACCCCTGTAATACTCTGAAATAAAAAAAGAAAGGTGGGTTTTCTCCCCAACTCAGCACCACGGCTGTGACTGCCCTTCCCTATACGAGCAGAAGGCTGGAAACATAGTCTCTCAAAAGGGCAAAACAGAGAAACTCTAGACACCAGCCACTGAAAATAAAGGGGTTAAATGGAAGTTACTGTAGGGAATATTTCCCTACTCAACCCCCAGAGGGCTGGCAGCCAGGCTTAGACCTACCAGGCAGGAGACTGGAAGATCTTCCCTGGGTGAATCTTACAGAAGACCTAAAGATGCTAACATCACAAGTTCTCCACGGAAACAGCCCAGCCATGTCACTTACAATAGATTTTAAAGTAACAAGTATCTCCCTTATACATGAAACGTCCCATTGGATTTTGTGTACCCTATTCTTAAATATGAACAGAGAGCCAAGATTCACCAGACCCGTCAGGAAAGGTTCTGATATTAAAAAAGACAAGAATATAAGAAACCAAAATGTAAGCTGCACAAGGTTGGGGATCTTTATCTCCTAAATTATCCCACATTTCTGGTTGCCTGGCATATGACAAGCACTTAATAAATATTAGTTGAATGAGTGAATGAAAAAAATGAAGCAATTAAGAGGAATTCAGGATCATGTAAGGAAAAGAAAAAAAATTCTAACTGTAATCAATTTTTTCAAAGGGATAAGAAAAGTTATAGTCTCCATAAAACAAAACCAGTATGCTATAAAAAGGAAACTTTCGGAGAATAAAGAACATTTGGAACTTAAAAATATGATACAGAAACAAATAGCTCAGTTGACATTTGGAAGATAAAGTTGAGAATATTTTTTCCAAAACATAGAGCAAAAATACAAAAAAATAGAATAGAAAATTAAATTAGAAGACCAGACCCAGGAGGTTCAACATCTGAATATTATGAGTTTCTGAGAATAATACAGAGAAAATTGTGAGGAAAAAAATCATCAAAGAAATAATTCAAGATAACTTTTCAGAACTGAACAACATGAGTTTCCAGTTTGAAAGGACCTGCTGAGTACCTAGCACAGCCCAATGAGTAAATATATCCCCACAGCGAAGCACATCATGAGATTTCAAAACCCCCGAGGACAATCAGATTCTACAAGATATGACAGATACAGAGAGGCGGGTGGGGAGAGAGAGCGTGAGAGGGTGCATGCGCACAACCGCACGTGATGTTGCAAACCAAGGAACAAAAATCAGAATGGCATCAGATTTTTCAACAGCTACATTAAAAGACAAAATACAATGAAGCAATATCTTTGAAATTTTAATGCAATATAATTTCCAACCTAGAACTCTATCAAGCCAAATTATTAACACAGTGTGAAGGTAAAATAAAGAAATTTTAGGCAGACTAGGTCTCAAAACAAAGGTACCTCTCATGCACCCTTTCTCAAGAAGCATCCAGAGGATGTGCTCCAGCAAAACAAGGAAATAAACAATGAAAGAGAAAGCCATGGGATCTAGGAAATAAGGTACCCAACACAAGAGAAATCTGCAGTGTAGTGGGGAAGGAAGATCCCAGGACCAAAATTATACAGTATAGGTCTATCAAGCAAAAGATTCTGCAGCAGAAAGTAGTTTTTTGAGAGGATAAAATTGACAAATGACTAATGTGTTTGAATATATTGAGAGTATATTTCCACAAATGGGAGGGCTAAAATAATCACTGATTAGTACATAAACTAGACAAAATTCTGAACTACAGGAAAAATAACTCATGCAGGAAAGAGAAAACAATCTTAATAGTCTACATGCCTCAACTGTGAACTACGATTACAAAGTAGGTATGCAAAGTGAGGGCATACAGTAGGAGATTCATCATTAATTCTTAAAACCAAAAAATCAGGAAGCAGCTCTATAGGACAGTTATTTAAAGATATTTGGTGTGAGAGGGGCTGGTGGTAAATATCCCAAAAATCAGATAGAAGAAATGAAAGTGTTTCTGAAAAAATGGAAATGCTGGCTGAGATGGCTGAGAGACTGCTATTTTTTGCAACAGTCTCTGTACACCTATTTGACTTTTAAAATCATGTTCATGAATAGTTTTGATAAAAGTAAAAACCAAATATTATAATAAAAATACTATTATTAAATAATATTTGTATAGCATTATCTGTTTTCTTTTGTCTAGTGCCTGTTCTATTTTGGATGGTTAAAATGTGCTCTGAATGAATTAATAATAACAATAGCTACCGCACTTTTAATGTATACAGTCCATTGCCTTTCAGCACCAGACAGTCTTTTCTAAGTCCCTGTAAACAGATTCTATCACTCTTCTGCTTAAAATCATCTCACTGTTCCCCACTATAGCCAGGGGTGGTGGGGAGGGATTGGAGCTCCCTAGCCTGGTCTATAAGAATTCTCTAAATCTGGCTTCCCCAAATTTCTTCTCCCAACACCTTATGCTCCAGGGACTCTGGCCCTTCATCTGTTCCTGGAATAAGAATCCCTGTCCTCTTCTCCCATCGCTGGGTTTTTAAAACTGGCCTCTACTCAGGCCTGGAACTCTTTTTGTAGGGCTGGCTCTTTCTCATCATTCAGACTGTTGCCCAAATATCACCTCCTCAGAGAGAATTCCCTGCCGCCCTCTCAGAATAGCTCCATCCCAGTCACTCTCATGCCACCATTCTGCTTTGGCTTTTTTCATGATGTTACTTACTTTCTGAAATCATGTTATGCATTTAGGTAGTGCCTAGATTTTCTTCCACAGTGTCAACTCCATGAGAGCAGTCACCTTGGTCTGTCTTCTTCAGAGATGTATTATCTAGGGCTTTAAACACTGCCAGACATATAGTAGGCATCTCAAATCAATTTTCTAAAATAAACAAATAAATGAAAAATCTCACGCAATCCTCATAATAACACCGTGAGGTAAGCATTCTTATTCGTACTTAACAGATATTGTGGATAAGAGAGGTCAAATGACTAGCTGACCAACACACAGCAGCTTAGGCACGGTGTCAGAATGCCTGATTTGCCAAACTCTGACACCTGTGCTGTTTCCATTCTCTCATGCTTTCCCCAGATTGGCACCACCCTCTTCTCTCCCAGATCTGCTAACCACTAACCCTGTGATTCTCTCAACTTTACCTGCCATGTGAATCACTGGACGAGTAGGGTACTTTAAAAACATCCCAAACCAATTAAATCAGGACCTTTAGAGATTTCAAGTATTTAAAGCTCCACAGTATTTAAAGGATTTTAAGCAGCCTGGTAATTTCCAAATGCAGCCCTGTTTGAGAAACACTGCTTTAATCCAAGGCTTCTCAGTAGGTGGAGTCTGACTTAAAGTGGGCTGTGAAATTTTTCTAATGTACCTTAGGATTTGCTCTCCTTGTCCCATGTATTGTGGAGTCTTGTCGGTTTCTTTCCATACCTGGCCTGGCCCAGAATCCTCTTGCCCACTGGGTAATCTCCATCTTCATGAGCATCAGCAAGTGTTTGAAGATCAAGAGCAATCCAGCGTCTCCCAGGAACACACTGTGGTGCTCCGTGACCCATATGCAAGGAGAGATGTGCCGTGCCCGCCCCTCTAGGACAGGGGTTACCAGACGCTTCTCATAAAGGGCCTGCTGGGAGTTATCCTGGCTCTGTGGATTCTATGGCTCCATCACAGCCACTGCATTCTGCCATTGCAATGCAGAAGCAGCTGTAGACAATACATTTAAAAATGGGCGTGGCTGTGTTCTAGTAAAACTTTAAAGAAATAGGTGTTGGGGTGGAAGTTTGCTGACCCCTGCCCTAGATGTTGTAGCTCTAGGCTTCCCTCGTGGCGAACTCATGTTCTCTGAAAGACTGATGGGTGAGACAGAGAGATGGGGCCACTCTGGGATTCACAGCTGCGTAGATTGTAAGCAAGAGAAATGAAAGGGGAGGCGGAGGAGGAGGAGGAAGAGAAGGCCTAAATTACTGATGCCGCTAAAGCAGGTCAAGCCTCTAGAAGGGTATTAGTTTTATGCAAGAAAGATCAAGGTCTACTCTGTGAACTTTATTCTCAGTCGTGGCAGTCGTGGTCCTGGAACCATCCCTCGGTGAAACACAGATTCAGTGAGCATCTGCTCGGTGCCGGCCCTCTGCCGGTGCCAAGGAAATGAGGACAAGACCCTGACCACTCTGTAACGGGAACATAAGACACACTGAAGAACGACAATTCTGTGTGGTAATTGCCATGAACCGATAGTTGAAGATTAGATATAGTTCACCAAAGATTGAACACACAGAGCTAGAATCTGGCTGGGAATAATACAGGAGTCCTCACACGGCCACATGGTCCCCTGGGCTATGGTCAGTATCCCTTCTGGAATGGGAGTCTGCCTTTCCAACTTGTTTTTCATATAAAGCCCATCCTGTGCAGGATTTCAGATACACGCTGGCTTATACCCATTTCCCCTCCTTCTGGGTGACTGATTTTCCTTTGAAGAACTACCCTTTACTCAGTCTGTGGGATTTGGGGGATTGATCTTGTTCCATTTCCTGGGCCACAGTGATTGGGTCAGCAATGGTCATGTGATCCAAGCCAGGCCAAGGAGACTTGATTCGGGTATGCTTATGGGACACGTTTTTAAGAGAAGTCCTGTTTCTATTGAACTTAAAGCTGAGAGAATATAAAAGTCTGGAGCTGCAGAGGAATATCTCATGGAAAGAGACTACCTGGGAACAAAACCAATCAGAGCAGAGCTGAGAGACAAAGTCTCAATTCTGCTGTTTGAACACCTGTGCTCAGCCAGGCCTGAAGCCATGCTCTCCTTGCACTTTTTCAGTTACGGTAAGCCCCTACATCCCTTTTTGCTGCATAAGTCATTTAAATTGGGTTTCAGTCATTTATAACGAATAAAATCTAAATAATGCAGTGTTTGAACTCACCAGAGTTTTGTGGGTTTTGGTTTGGTTTGGTTTGGTTTGATTTGGAAGAAGGGTTTCCCAGGTGTCTTCAACTTTGTGAATTACCCTTGCCCCAGATGGCCAATCAGAAAACTGGATGCAATTCACATATCTGAGTAGTCTGAACCCCAGGACTGCAGTAGAGAAATTAATCAACATTTAGCCTTCCTTAGCAAGTTCTATATTTCTTTAGTCTATTGCTATTGTGGCATTGAATGAAATTTACGGTTAAACTTAATTTCCTCTGAATATCATATTAAAATTTGTGAAACTAATTTCAAGTTTCAATTGAACAATTTAACCCTTCTGGTCCTCACTTTCTAAATTTTCTTGTTTCAATTAATTGGACTTTCGCCACCCCTTGCAGGAGAGTTGCAAAAAGAGAGAGTCTCAGATATTACACTCTGTTTGGCAGGCATTTGAAATTCAACAACCTGGAAAATGATCCAGTTTCTCGGGCTGTATTTATAGCCACAGTATTTATCCCTTGGTATGTCTTATCTGACACAGTTTAGAGTCCAGAACCACTAGTGTTGTCCATAGCTCTGTCCAGGGCAGGCGTGTTTGGCCGACATGCCCCAACACATTGGCTATCTGTCTTCCTGGTATTCGTGTAGGGTCCAGTTACCTCTGTAGGTGGAGAAACAAAGGTGTCCGGCTGTGGACCTAAGGAGAGATGGCCGCTTGGGAATTTAATTCTCATTTCTCCAGTGGCTCAAACCCGTATGTATATTTAGCAGGTGTTGTTATTTTCAATATTCACAAACAAGTACCTTTTCTAAGTGAATTAATTTCTTTAAAATGGGCAATAAATGCATTTCAGTGATTTCATAAGGGTTTTTATTGAAATATAGAATATGAGTACTTTTTGCAATTAATATGTTCTAACTCAAGTGTGAATCAGGGCAGTGTACCGCTATGTCATGGGAGAACAACTGGCTCATCCATGGGTCAGAGTCTTGATTGTTCTTCCGTGGTCATAATTCTTCGTTTTTTGTTTTTTTTTTTTTTTTTTGGGGGGGGGAGAGCTAACTTTTCTACCTACCTGTATTATTCATTAATAATATTAGTGCTTCTATTATTTCCAAAAATATGTCTAAATTCTATACCTGGAATTTCACAGTAAGAATGCAGTTCATTTATCCTTTTCATATAATTACACTTATAATAGAAATACTGAGTTTTTATTGAAATTAACATGTAATGATACTTTAAAATAGAATTATAAGATTCAAGGAGAGGAAAGTACTGATGATTGTCCTTGTTTCTGTAGACCTAGTTTGGGTCTGTATCGTAGTATCCACTAGCCGATTAATGTTAATCCAAAGTCAGAAACTTTATAGATTGTTTTAAGGCAGACACTGTTTTTCTCAAACTTTTTGAGTTTAATTGATGATATAAGTCATATTGGGGATGATTAGAACATCAAACTATTATTTCCTGAGCCTTAAAATGCTAAATTCTTTTTCTATATACTTTATGGCTCCTAATACAGATTATTGCCATTTTAAAACATCTTTTGTTGTATTGATGGTAGTAGTGTTGACAGAAATATCAATACAAGTAGCATATTGCCAAAGGGGGGTAGACCGGTATTTTGCTGATTAGTGAGAACATTAGTTTCTTTGACAGGCTTCTTTAGAAATGAATATAAGTCAAATTCTATTGCAAATAGTCTAGCAATCTCTCTATCCATATACACACTGGAATTTAACTGAACATTTCCACAAATATCTGGACTGCTTCTAAGAGGAGAAAAAACACCCAAAACTTTACAGCAGGATCTGTCTTGTAATATTTGCTACTCTCTCACCATTTGTCCCAGGGCATCAGTGAGCTTCTTGCCCACCGTTGGCTTCTCTAGGGATCTTTAAACCATGGTAACCACATGCTCGTATTGGCAGAAATGGACCAAGGCTTGGGGCTTCATCCTCTCAACTTAGAGCATCCAAATAAATTTCACACGTATATATTAACACTGTGTCTTGTGCCAGGCCCTGTGAAGACGGGTGGTAGCTGGGGGTGGGGCACAAGGGTCACAGAGGAGCAGGTATCAGAGTGTGGCAGATTTTACTTTCCAAAAATAGACACAGTGGCATATCTAGTCCCATATACTATTCAGAACTTTATTGATCCCACATGAAGAGGTGGAGCTGGTTTCCTCTTCCCTTGGATGGGGCAAGAATTTATAACTGCAGTGACGAATGCAGTGGAAGTGATGCTCCATGACTTGCAGGCCAAGTCATAAAAGAGGACACAACTTGGCCTCTTCTCTTGCTTTCTTGGGTTGCTCACCCTGCTGCTCAGCCACCATGTTGTGAGGCAGCCCAGGCCACATGGAGAGGCCACGTGTCGGTGTCCCAGCCAACAGCCCCAGCTAGGGTTCCAACCAACAGCCAATGCCAACTGTGAAACATGAGAGCAAATGAGCCTTCCGTGTGTTCCAGACTCAGTCTTTGCATTTCCCAGCTGAAGTTCTAGACATTGTGGAGCAGAAGGAATAAAAGCTTCCCACTGTGCTCTGTTCAAATTTATGAACCCACAGAATCTGTGAAGATAATAAATGATTGTTTTATATCACTAAGTTCTGGAGAAATGGCTACTAAGCTGCAGGACCTGGAACACAGAACTCACAATGGAGTGGGGACCAGTCACAAACTCTACGATAAGGGCCAGGCTTCAAAGAGGACTTGATACAGAGCATGCCTTCTCAACGGGGCCTGTTGCCTTCCACAGAGGGCAAAAATTAGTTCATGGGTATAAAAAAATCATATTTTTAAAATAAATAAAGCACAGATATACATAGAGTACATAAGCAGATAGTAAATCTGTGGCATTAAAATTTCATGGCGGGTGGAGGGCTGCTAGGTGGAAAAATATCTTAAGATTCCTTAGGTGGTGACAATGAATAAAGGTTGAGGAACTCTTAACTCAGAGGGAGAGATTCATTCTGAGCTGCAGAAATCTGAGAGGCAGCTTGTCCACGCAGAAAGAGACATTCTGACCAGCTGGGAGACCCTGAACCAGGTGTTTGGCTTTTCTGCGTTTCAGTTTCATCTTCTGTAAAGAGGGATGACAATACCTAATATTTGGAGATGTTGTTAAGGGGCAAATGAAATGTTCATAAAATGTTTTTGCTGCATAGTAGACTCTTAGGATTCTGTAGGGGTTGTTGAAGGAGATGGACTTTGAGTTGGACCTGAAAGAAAAGATGGTGATTGACAGTTGTAAGGGAAGGGTGATTTAGACAGGCGGCATGAATTGACTAAAAGCCCAAAGAAGTGGGAGAACACGTTCCAGATTAATAGTCTGGTGTGTCTAGAGAGTCAGAACCATGGTGTTAGAGATCAGACTGAAAAATTAGCCAGGGGCAGAGTGGGGAGTACTTTGAATTCAAGGAGAGAGAGTTCATTCCTTCCTTTTTTTATTTTTCATAATACACACATTCATTAAACACCTACTATGTGCCAGGACTATTGGATAAAAAAGTGAATGTGACACAGGGATCAATCAGATTCAACGTGACGTATGTGACAAATGCAATTGGATCATAGCAGTGCAATTCACATTCCCTGGGAGGAAGAAGAATATTGAGGGAAGGCTTCCCACAGGAGGTGACATTTAGGCTGGGCTTTTATGCATGAGGACATGATGGTGGTGGAAGTGAGAGAGGGTCTTGAAGGCACAGGCGACATTTCCAGGGTGTGGTTTGTGCAGTGCACTGTGTCTGGTCCAGGCGCGAGGGCATCAGGAAGGCCCCCTGTGAATGCAAACAGTGTAGGCTTTGTCTTGTGTCTTCCACGCCATGCCCGGGTCTGTGAGCAGCAGATCCTTCTGGGGAGCAGTGAGGAGAGGACAGGGCTGGGAGTGGGAAGGGAGCCGATAGTAGATAAACTAACCAGAGCAGGTGGCAGGTGGCAGGGACAGATCCCACAGTCCTTAGGGGCTGAGGAGATGCGGGCGCAGGAGCAGTCAGCACTGCCTGGCAGGGGGTGAGTTTGTGAAGCTGGGTGGATGAACAATCCACGTGGGTCCTAGGAGCCCTGGTGCCAGGGTGACATTAGCTCAGACACCTCTTCTTACTGGGTGTCCCACTCTGTCTCCCACTCCCACATTCAGGAATGGAGCCCCAGAACCCACATGTCTCCTCATTGATCTGCTCAATGGCCACTCAGTCTGGTGCCAAATGGAAAAGTCACTAGGTGGCCAACTGATGGTGGGGTCCCTGAACAGATTCTGAAGAGAGTCACCCTAGGGGCCCGGAGTATCTCCTGGCCCCTCAGTCAGGGCCAGGCACCAAGCACAGCCAGAGTAGAGGATGACAGTGTCAGAGCTGTCAGAAGCCACTGTCCCTAGACGCCTCAGTGCTCCCACAGTGACAAAGCCCAGGACACCTGGTCATAACTAGATGTAGATCCAAGGCTGCCCTAGTGAGGAACAATTTGCACAGACTACTGTGAGGCCATATGCAATACAGTCAACTCTGTTTTTAGAATGAGAAAACACAAGTGTATGCTCTGGCATTGCCATTTAATCTCTGTGTGAATTGGGGTGGGTCATGTCCTGTCTCTGGGCCTTCACGATTCAAATGAGGACAGTGATGCTTACCCTACCCATCCCATGACATGTTGTTGACAAAGAGGAGGCAGAGGATGGTTATTGGAGTCTCACATACTGGGGACTTGCCACTCAGGATGGCCCATGTTGTGTTCCACGTGGCTTAGGCAATGCCGACGCTGAGTGAGCCAGGCTCTGAGCACTGTTAAGGGAAAGAGTCATTACCTGAAGCCTGTGTTTCTTTTGCCAAAGAGGAAGGAGAGGATACTAGGTGAACAGCTGCTCGTGATGCAGCCTCATGGGATCACGGTCCCTCCTCTCCCCAGCAGGCAGAGGCGGCTGGTTTCCCTCCCTTTCCGTGATGAAGGCCCAGGCTTGGGCCTCCCAGAACTCCTTGTCTCTGAGCAGACGAAGGGCAATCTTGGGTACCTGGCATGTCACGGAAAGGAGAAGATGAAACTATAAAAGCTTCCCATTTCTGGTCTGTCCTTCTCATGCGCCAGAATGTCAAGGAACAGCAGCTCTAGGCTCAGAGACTCTGGCATCCAGCAGCGCGAGTCATTCTAAAAGCACAGACACTTTCAGTGTCCTTATCCCTGTCACACCCACTTGAAATGGCTCTCCCAATATGAATACAGATGTCTTTACTAAAAATGTCCTCCCAATGCAGTAACAAATACCAAGGTAGCCATAAGGCTTCCTCATCTCCACCGTCGAAGACCCTGATACTCACAGGCATCTACACCACACATGGAGGCCAAGTTGCCCCCACGCGGACGTTTGTTCCACAAACAAGGGTTGAGCACTTACTATCGGCCAAGCACTGTGCTGGGGGCTGGGCGGGCAAGGCACAGCCTTGGTTTCAGTGGTGCATCATCTAGCAGAAAAGACAGACATAGAAACAAATCATGACAATATGGTAAACATTATCACAAGGTCCTTTCAAAGTGCCACGGAGCCCCGCTCGAGGGAGAGCTTGAAACTGGGGGTCAGGGAAGACCTCAGGAGGTGGTGACATTTGAGTGGCATTCGAAAGGTAAGTGGGAGTTTCCCAAACAGAGAAGGGGACAGATTTATTCTGGGCTAAAGAAAAAGTAAAAGCCCAGGGTGGTAGACAGGCCAGGGGTGTGAGAAAAGCAGTGAGGAGTTGAGGGTGTTTGAGGACATGGTGGAAATGGAGGCTGGCAGGCCTGCTGAGGCTTGGCTGTCAGGGGAGGAGGTTGGGACTTGTCAGCAATGGAAAGCCAGAAGATTTTAGGAGAGGATGAGAGAGGATGGACAGATCAGATCTGTGGTTTAGAAAAGGCCATTGGCAGTTGCAAGGATGGGCTGGAAGTGCGAAAATATGAGGCCTGGAGACCAGCTCAGAGGGAGGGAAGCTGAGGTCATCCCATGTGTGACCAGGTCCTGAGTGAAGGCCTCAGGCACATCCTTCACTTCGCTCAGTGGTGACACCAACCTATGCTGTCTGCTGGCTCAGACATTCTCTGGGCAGAGGGGCAGGCTGCCTTTGTACACACTGGGTGCAGCCCGCTGCTGGGGGTTCTACACCTGCCATTCCACTCCAGTCCCCCAGTGTGCTGCGAGGTAGGGATTATCATCCCATTTTACGGAGGAGTTATTCAGAGAAGGTCACACACCTGGCAAGTGGCAGAGCCAGGCTGGTGTTACTCCAAAGTCCATATTCTTTTCAATGCCCTGTGCTTACCTGGGCTTTTAAAAATCCACAAGCCTGGCCAGGCGTGGTGGCTTATGCCTATGATCCTAGCACTTTGGGAGGCCAAGATGGGAGGATAGCTCGAGGTCAGGAGTTCAAGACCAGCCTGAGCAAGAGCGAGACCCCCATGTCTACTAAAATTAGAAAACTTAGCCAGTCATTGTGGTGTGCGCCTGTACTCCCAGCTACTCTGGAGGCTGAGGCAGGAGAATCCCTTGAGCCCAGGAGTTTTGAGGTTGCTGTGAGCTATGATGGGGCCACTGCACTCTAGCCCAGGGTGACAGAGTGAGAAAAAAAAAAAACATAAGGCGGGAGGGAGGGTGCTGGAGTACTAGGTTTTCAGAACTTACAGCATTTTGTGTCAAACTTACAGTCTGAATAGGATAAAGCAATTTCCACAGATCCTTGGCTTTTCTTTAATGAGGTATTTTTTCATAGGAAATATCAAAAGAAGAAGTTGCTGGGCTTCCCCACTCTCCCTTGAACACTTTCGGTTCACTCTGGGCTGTTGGTTACTAATTTCCAGAATCCACAGCACTGGCTTGGCTGGCTCAGCAGGTCTCCTGCAAGGGCCCTGCTCACTTCAGCCCACTACCCCACCTCCATCCCTCAGACTCAGAGCACAATGGAATGGCTTTGGAAATATTTTAGAAGCCGATATCACTGGCAGCAGAGTTTTTCTCTGGGTGCCACTCATTGCCGGACAAAGAGATGGGAGCGTTCTTCTCTGAGGCAGACGCTACTGAGGAAGCAGCCAACCACTCCCAAACACAGCAGAGGGAAAGGTTCTGTAAGTGCAGCATTTTCCACTCTGGGCTGCTAGGTTTGCAGAAGTTGGTGTCAGATGAGAGGCTGGCTCTTAAGATCTGTTCATACCCAGCAATGCTCTGAGCTTTCACACGCTGTTTCACTCTCATGAAGAAGTCAGGCATAACAGGCAGTGCCGTTCTCTCTCATCTTCTCTTGACAAAAATCCACGCTGGGTCTTGTTCCTCCCTTCTAAATCCACAAGCATTTCCTGCTACAGCCATGTATGCTCCCAAATGAAAGAAGGAGGCAAGTCTCTCCAGGCTAAGAGGGTCGAAGGCTTTTGCAGACCTACCTCTGGGCCAGGCAGAAGCGATGGCAGAAAGCGGGTGGCAGGCCTAGGGCTCGCTGGGCTCCATGGTGGGAACAGTTTGCAGGGCACAGACAAGGCCATACACAGAGGTCATAAAACAAAATTTATCTTTAATTTGTAAGTGTCAACAGCAGTACAAAAGATGGAGTGATGACAACTAGATTAGGGTAGAGAGGACAGTCTTGAGGTAAATGAGCATAAATAGGCAGTTCTTATAGACACTCCCCTGAGGGGCCGAAGCCCCATCATGGCATTTACATTATCACCCAAGGATGGCATGTTTAACATATCAGGAAAGCACCTTGTGCAAAAAGGAAAAAAAAAAAAAGTAGCTAAGGTGCCAACATACACCAGGATAGATAAAGACAGTGTGTCTTTCAATTTTGTCTTTTCCCTTTATTATGAGGCAGAGGAGGGGAAGACTTTGAAAAGTACCACTGAAAGATTATTCAATGTTGAGTTTTATCTCACATCAATACTGCACAACAAAATCCAAGAAGTTTGTGTATGCAACAAAGCTAAGAACAATGATTCATTCCTTTAAATTTGAAGAGATTTTTTTTTTTATTTTTCCCATTTCTTTAATCCTTAGCAAACTTTTTTTTAAATTATTATCAAGAGGAGAGTGTGAGAAAGATGTGATGGCAACCCTTAAGGTCATTTAAAAACTTTACACTGGACTGTACAAGATTTTTTTTTTGATAAACTATTTACATTTTCAGACTTTCAAACATATTCAAAGCAGCAATAGACACTAGTTTTTATGGTTTTTTGTTTTTTCTAATTGCCCAAATAGTTACCAGCCATGGGCCAAGTAGGTACCTGCATTATACATAGAATTTCTACAAAGAAAATCTGTACTTAAAAGTTGCTGGAGGGTGTATGAAGTGCCCTTAGAGTCTTAAGGGCCACACCCACAGTGTTGCTATAGGAACCAAAGCACAGTACCTTGACAACAGAGTTGCAGTTGTCCCAACAGCCCGACACAAACTTTACACTTTGAAACAGCAGCCAGCATGTCAGTCCAGCATGTCAGTGAATTGTGCTGATTAAATTAACATAGAATACAATCTCACAATATACATCACAAACAAATTACAACGTTGGGAAATAAAAGAGTTACAGTAAGATAAGTTATGTAGTAACAGCTTATAAGCTTGTCTAAGGTAATAAAAATTTTACATGGCAAATACAATAATGAATGAACATAAATGCTAAGCATTCTAATTTGCTACAAGCTGGAGAATGGTACAATAAAGACTGTACTTTCCAAAAAAGCAAAAACACATATGACAAAGGAAGACAAACGGAGAATGCACATGAGCAGATCTGCAATGTGCAGCATACAACACAGTTAAATATTTGCACATTCCCCTTACTCCAAGAGCACCAGCACTGAGGCCTTACTTTATGCTTGTGGTTCTTCAGGAATAAGAAACTACTGAGCAAGATACGCCACTGAGTTGCCTTCAAGCTTTCATATTGCCACTGACACCCATTAGAAGAGTATCTGCACTAAGCATTACCTTTCTGCCCCTCCCTCCCACCCCCGCCTCTGCCCCAGAGGTACCAGCATTCAGAATACTTGTTCGTGAACTTGTGGAAAGCAATCTGTTCCCAAAGCGAAAGACGGCATGGGGATGAAAAGGAAATGTGTTTGCATATCAATATTTTCAATGACATTAGCACAGGAGCACGCTCAATAGTATATGGCATCAGAAACAGAACATCGTCGGCAGGAATAACAGATAGAAGTTGTTTATTCAGGAAGAAAACATGTCAGGGAGCAGATGACTTAAGGAAATGATGCAAGTGCTTTTGTAAAGGGACAAATGAGGTCATACAATATTCTTATACTTTGAGAAGTGAGCTTAAGTGCCAACTCAATCCTTAGACAAGCGTGCACAAAATCAGGCAAGGCTACAGAAACCATTTTTTGTCATTTTCTCATTAAAAAGGAAGACCCAGTAATAATTTCAATACATTCCTTTAGCTGCATTTCATTGCAGTTGTTGGCACTTGGTACAGGACTTCTCATATGATTTAAAACTACTAAGTGATTCTTTTTCCTTTCCCAAATGAGTTGGTAGAGGTCAACTCTTTGCAAAATAAGTAAATTGAGAGAAGCAGCCTCAGCTGTGGTATTCAAGTGACCAGGCTGCCTGCCTTCTGAAGGTAGATGGGCTTCCCCAAAACAATCCCTGCTTTCAGCTAGCGCCTGTGCTCCTGGCTCAGGAGGGTGTGCTCTGAAGAAGGAGCCTAGCTTCATAAGGAAAAGAAAGCAGCCTTTAATTTCAGCTCTAGAGTGATCACACCCTTTTCAAACACCCCTAGGCTTCTGTGGGGCTAATGTTCCGGGGAGGCCAGAATGTGACAAGCTCAGTAGCACTGTGAACCCACATCTGAATTTAGAACTTGGCCTGGGAGTTGGTGTCTGGACCCTGGCAAATCAAATCAGGCCTGAGGACAAGGCTAGAGAGTATCAAATACCAAATGAAGCAAACTGATGTGCTCCTAAAAGGTTGAGCTGGATACGTGTGAAAACAACAAAGCTTCCGTACCTTCCTGAAAAAAGACACTGCCTCACATCAGCCAATGAAATAGAGAAAATGACAGCCTAGCTGCTCATGTCCGCAGATCAACCTTGTCTTTCTCTCTTCCGCCTTCCCTCTCTTCCTTCCTTCTTTCCTTTCTTTCCTTCCTCCCTATTCCATATGGCCCATTATTTTAGGAGAGGATTGTCTGCCAGTGTCCCTATTCTAAGTGACAAGGAAAACCCTGATACTTTCTTTAACAAAGTGGAGATAATGTTGATATTCGATTTGAAGATACTATGAAATAGGGAGCACTGAAAAAAAGTTGCTCAACATTCTTTAATCTAACTGGCATGGTGGGACTTTCATCAATGGCCAATCTCAGAGGCAGATTTTTGCCTTTATAATGGTATTCATGCTTTGTGCTATTAAATGGTCACAGAACTAGCTTAGAAGATTTATGTGGATTCACAAAGCAAATTGACTCTCTTAACTGTACTGGAAAAGTAGTATGTTCAATTCATCAGCTTTCTATAAGAAAAAAAGGGAAAAGTCTGAGTCTGTGGACAGTGGGTCCTGAACTCATGAGAACCCCAGTGAAGCATTTTGCTGTCCCCGTGACAGGCCAAACACTGCTCTCTCACTGTCGCTGAAAATTCACTGTCCCCACGAGGTACCGGGGCTTATCAACTTCTAGTTTGGACCAACAAATATGGATAGAGAACAAAAAGGAAATACATAACTTATATCTCACTAAGTATTCATGAACCAAAAATAAATTCTATTTCTATGTTATATTTACACAATTAAAAAATCTAAATGAGATGGTAAAGTGATAAAAACTTTGTTTAAGCCCCACTTAAAATGAAGTGATCCCTATGATTGTCATTCTTAATTTCCATGGATATTTAGAGCCAAACTTGGCTAATAAATAGAATAAACTGCTTAGATGCAAAATTTAGATTCAAATACAGCATCACTGCTTGATCCAATGAAAGAGACGTTTACAATCAGATCGTTCCTGAATAGCTTTTCATTTTTAAGAACATGGCTGGAAGTAACTGAGCCCCAGTACTGAGGCAGAGCTGGAGCTAAAACAAAGTGTTCATACACACATGTATTTTGCATAAATAAATGAAATAACAAGACATAAAAATGACTCAAATCCGGCAACTGTGAGGCAAGCCCACACGAGTCGAAACAGATGACTTTTGTTCATGTAGTTTTCGTACAACAGTTTCACATTAGTCAGAAGTGATAAAAAATACCATTTATATCCAGTGCTTATAACACTTACGAAACAACATCTGTGAGTGTGTGTGTTTTTTGTTTTTTTTTTTTCTTACTACGAGCAAAATCAAGTTTCAGTCCTAAAGAACAGTCCTTTGTTCTCCACCAGCCCAGAATATCATTTTGGCATGGTCATAAAAACAAACAAAATTAACCTACTATGCTAAATGTTTGCCTTTGTGCAAAATTAATTACATACAATACAAAGCTAGCCATACAACACTCTACCTATGCAACAAAATAAAAAAGGCGAGAGAGCAAAAGCAAAAGCCAAAGAGAAAGAGAAAAAGTATGAGAATGAACTGAGGAGGAGAGGTATATAATCAAAGAAATCAGTAAGACAATAATAAATACTTTTTTTTTTTAGAAAAATGACCTCCTCCTCATCTGAAATAAATGTACAAAAACAAAGTTCTAATCCCCAACCAATATTAAGAACACAACATTCCTATCAGTACCTTAATCAGCTTATAGAGAGCACTCCAGCTAACAGCATAGGTGGTAATATCTTGGCTAGACCTATTTATTGCTATTAGGTATGGCCTTGAGCACTCTTTAAATAAATATGAAGGTACACTATTTTCTTCCAAGTGACAAAATGGCTCAAGAAATCTGATGGGGCCGTTCCTATGTCGTAGTGATGAGATTCTGGGTTGTCCCGTGAGGTGAACTGTCCCGTTCACTGACATTCTCCCCTTGAGCCACTCGGTGAGACCCCCCGTAGGCAACCAGTCCTGGTTTCAGGAAGGTCCAAGTGGCATGGCAGAGCTCCCTGCAGTGAGGAGATGGGAATGAAAGCTCACTGCCTCCCAGCCCAGCAGCACATCTCCAGAGAAACCCTTGTGTGACAAGTGCAGTTCATCTTGTTCACACGTAGGCATGTCCCCACACAGCCACAGATACAGGAAGTCGGCCAGAGGAACCTGTCTGCCGCCCCAGGAGCTATCTGTTCCCCAGAGTTAACAGTAGGAGCATCCTATACAGGGAATGTATTTCCCTCCCCCTTCTCCTTCCCTATGGTTTTCTTCCACTCTCTGGATTTATTATGACTACTTGCCTCTATGCTTTGAGGCTGTCATGCGGCCTCTTGCATCCTGGGGATTTTGCAAAGAACTCCCTGGATATGCCAGCTGGGACAAGGCAACTCAGTGTAAAGGTGCCAGCCCATGACAGCTTCACTGTAGACTCATACATGGCCCACAAACCTTGGGGTTCAGGTTTGGCTGCAGGACTCTCCTGCCTGGCAGTCATCACTGCTGATCCTCATGATGAATGGAATTCAGGGGGAGAAGCCACTGATGCAGACCCTACCACTTGTGCTGAACTGAATGAGGGGGACATTCTGGCAAAATACTTGAGGTCACAATGAACCTCAGGGGCATACTTGTTTACGTGTGAGACTACACACCTATATCCAAATACACAGCCCTGCAGCCAGATATACACTCATGTTGAAAAACCACAATATAGGTATTTAATAGTATCATGGTTTCAAAAATGCTTCCAGATGCTCCGGGGCCATAAAATCACTATGTACATCTTTTGTATCTAGCAGGAGAAGGAGGTGAAAAGGGCTAAAAAGTTCTTTGGGGAAGGAGGGTGAAAAACAAGAATTATTAAATTAATGCCACCAACAATTTTTTAAAAAATAAATAGTAAGTGGACCCTTGACATTCTGGAATGAATAAATTATTTAAGAGAAAATGTGTTAAGACTGAATGTCAGGGTTAAAGGCAAAGGGATAATGGATGTAGTGAGAGGTGGTCTCCTGCAGAGAAGACCACCGTGTCGGTATCTGGTGTAGCGATCGCTCTGGTGTGTGTATGTCATACCACGTCATACACTGATGGCACGTCAAGAGGCAAACACAATTGGGTACATGCACTGTGGCAACCTTGTTCGTTCCTTACAATATCTTGTCTCCAGATTCCTGAGTACTTTACCATTTTCTGAAAAAAAAAAGTTGGTTTGCTATTTTATTTTCAGATGCCAAAGATTGTCTAAGACTTTGCAGTGTCTCCTTTAAGACTTTCAAAATATTAAGATTCAAAAGTTATGAAAAAGTTTGGCACATTCAAAGTTTAACTCTACACATGGAAAAATGGAATTCCGAGGCCTTTTGAATATGCTCTACATGAAGCTGCACACGCCGTGGACTTGTTCTGTTTCACAATATGAAATCCTCAGTTGTTTTCTAAAATAATTCAGAATAAAAACACATTCACAACCTGTAGGCCGGCACAGCATACCTGAGTGAGAATGTTTAACCCCATCTAAAACAGTAACTTAAACCTTTATCAACATCCAAAAGAAAAAAAAGTAAGACAAAAATATAAGACTTGTAAGACAGCTATGGGTTGAGATAAGTTTTCAAGTCCTGGTGTCTCATATTTAATATGTCTTCACCTAAATTAAAAAACAACAACAACAACAACAACGACAAAAAACTCAAGTTCATGAAAAAATCAGGGAAAACTTAATCTGTCTCACACTTTATGAAACAATTAAGACCATTCTGCTGATGTAATTGTGGAGCCACAAATGCATGCGGGCTCTTTAAGAACTTTTTGTTGGGGGTGGGTGAAATGTCAGAGTATTTTAATTCAGCAAACAAAAACTCCTCAGTTGGCACTGACAGCCTCTGGGGCCTCATTTTCACTGCTATAGTCTGATTTGGGGTCATCTTCATAGTCGTCATACATTTCCATTTCATCCTCTCCATTAATCATTTCATTTCCAGCTAGGCTTCCGCCGTCTGTCTTCATACCATAAGTGCTCTGGATGACGGGGAGGCTGGGCTCTGGGCTGGCTGAGGTGCTAGAGCAGTCAGATGTCATCTGAGGCGATGGTGTGGTAGTTGCCATAGTGATAGCACCAGGATACACAACACCTGTTCCTGTGGTGATTGGAATCTGAGGCTGTTGCCTGTATAGATTCAAAAATAAATAAATAAATAAAAATAAAACAGAGGGGAATATCTATATATAGGTTCTTGTGTGGCATTGGAATTCATCTCCTACACCTTCCAAAGGGGGGCCCTAT
Source organism: Eulemur rufifrons (assembly GCF_041146395.1). Taxonomy (NCBI): domain Eukaryota; kingdom Metazoa; phylum Chordata; class Mammalia; order Primates; family Lemuridae; genus Eulemur; species Eulemur rufifrons. The sequence continues at coordinate 65,863,700 of NC_090988.1, forward strand.
TTAACATTCTAAACAAGTACAAACATGTGACAAAGGTGTTCCCTGGATGAATCCTGCAAATCTCCCTGATGTTGTGGTTGGGGGTTAAACAATATAGTAGAGCAATTTACTGATGGTTTTACCACATAAAGACAGGTTCTTTTAACATGGCAAATACGGCAAAGCCTGGATAACACTTGGCATTAGGAACAAATGCTTTAGTTACACAAAGTTTACACACAAATTTTTAAGATCTTTCAGAGCATTTTTAAAAAAGACTAGTTGCATAAGACATTATAATGACACTATTAAGCAGGTTTCTATCATCTTCATCTTGATTTGAGAACTGCTCAGAGGAAAAGATCAAAGGTGAGAAAGGACCTACTATATCCCAAAGAATCAGATTTGGCAAAGCATTTATTTGTTGTCTTTGTAAATGTCTACTTATTTCTGTGGCTGAACTTATAGGGAAGGATCCTCATGAAAGGTTTATCTTGGATGTCATTATTCCTGAGGCCCTGGGCTGAAACTGGGGCTTGGACTGGACCAGTCACAAGTAAAGTGCAATGAAAACTCTGCAACTTAACCAGACACCAGCCATGATGCCTCACACTATATCCCAGTGTGTGCCAAGGCCTGGCCACACCAGATCATTCTTTCACAATACTACCCTGGTCAAATAAACTTAACAGATCTTTTGTGAAGATCTGTCTCTCTCTCTGCAGGGACACATGGCTACTCTGTCTCTCTACTTCACTTGTGGCATTAAAACTAGTATATAAGAATTGAAAATTTACTTAACTCAGAGACTATGACTGAAATAATATTTTCTTATATGCGGTATTCACCAAGTATTTCTTAATGTTTTATGGACAGTAAATTACAGTTAAAATTTGCTTCAAAATGTCATTGTAATTGTCCTTTCTAAGCCTCAGTTTCCATATATTTATAAAAGCTGAAGTCAGGGAAGTTCTGGAAGGTCCTTCCACCTTTTTATACTCATGGCTCAGGTCAATCATCACTTCGACAGTTCTTATTGACCCTACACATTATCACTGAAACTTTCTATCTACCTCACTCTGACAGGAAAATGTACTAAATCAAAGAAGAAGTAGCTAGTTACCAGCTATTCTTTGACATGTCCATAAAGAGCATAATTTTCTCACAAAGATCTGCATGGCCTCCAGTCTAGTGGAAGGAATAATTATGATAGAGATTGCCTAGAAACATGGTGTATAATATCTGATCATGCTGTCTTTACCAACACCTTTCAATCACTATGAGGCAAAATGATTATTCTGTAACCTTTCACTAATATAATGTATAAAATATTTTCATAAATATTACCTCCTTCAATTAACATGGAAACCCCATTAGTTATTATTATTCCCAAATAAGTTCTTGCTCCAGATCCTGCATTCAATAACCAGAAGAGCCAAAATTTGAACCTAAGTTGTCACCTGACTTGAATTACATCACTCTTTCCTTTATAGATATTCAATATACAGATACACTAAGTTCTCTGTATCTCATAAAAATTCCTGACTTCTATAGAGCCTGTCAGCACCCAGTTGACACTAAGCACCTGATATTGATCCAATTTTTATGACACTCATGGTGAGTTTTTTTGATTGCCTGAAGGAAGTAGATAACAGAGGAATCTAAATATATGTATAGAAACAGCTTATAAAATATTACTTTCCTTCTCAGGGAACCAAATTCTAAGACAGTATCTTCCTTGCTTCCTAAGTTTTGAGCAAATTAATACGTATTAAATTTCATGCTAACCTTCCCAAGGCAGTGAATGCTTCATTAATTTTTTTTACTGTATTTGGATAATTACAATAAAAATATTTTGGCTTTAATCACATTATGAGTGTAGAGTGAAAACTTTTACTGCAATATTAACCCATTTTACGGATTCCCTAATTTGGCAAGCTGATCTATAATATTTAACATAAACTATGCATACCAATACAAATTATGAAATAGTAGATTTTCTTTCCACAAAGAACAGATGGTCATATTTGCAGTATTTTATCAGAAAATATATATATATATATCTCCATAGTTCTATTAAATAAATATAGATTGAGCCCCTATTATGGCTGGAGACTAGAAGTAGATGCTTTCACATGATCTTATTTAATCTTCATAATAAGCTTGAGAGGTAAGTCATACTTCCCCTCTTTTATAAATGAAGTAATCAATTAAGGTTCAGAGAGTTCCAGTGGTTTGTCCAAGGCCACCCATGTACCACAGTCAGGAATTGAACCCTTTCTTATGTCACAAATTCTCTACTAGATATAAATATTGGGGTGAGAGAGGCAAGCCTACACTATCAGAAATATAGTTAGCAATTTGGTCTCCACATATTTAACAGTATTTGGACATTAAGATGGTAATGGGATGATAAAAATAAACAAGCAAATAAAACATCTGTACCATTTATTTTCTGGAATGAGACACATATGATGTTCAAAAGCCTACTCCTGGGAGGTAGAGAGACAGATATCACTGCTTTAAGCCCCCAGCCAGTTCTAAAAGCACTGGTAAAAACCTGGGCATCACTCCCCACCTTGAGGAAATGAAGGTAGTCCAGCCTTGGTAAAGGTCCCACACTCACATACAACTGTTTCGAGTTGTACCTAAATTTAGAGTGAGAATTTATTCCTGCAGAGATGATCTTTGCCTCACCAGAAGATCACCAACGTCTTCTGGGAAGAAGGTTATATATATGCAAAGAGCTCAGGTTCTGGAGTCAGACAGACTGGGGTTTAAATCCCAGCTCCACCAGTTGCTGGCTGGGTAATCTTGGGCAGGCTAATTATCATCACTAACACTCCCTCTCCTCATCTAAAAATTAGAATAATCACACTTACTTGACAGGATTTTCAAGAAGATTGAGAACATATATGTAAACATTACATATATAAAGTAGAAACTCAAATGTCAATTCTTTTTCTTTCCCCCTTTGGGAAGTTGGTATAAACCTCACAGAGAGCAAGCATGTTCTGGGTCTGGGAGGGCACCAAGGAAATGACAAGGTAATGGGCTGGACCCCCCATGAGTGCTAGCCCACAGGAGCCATTAGGAATCAACAGCAACAACAGACTGTAAAACATTACTCTGGTTTACAGCCTGACCAAGAGAGGACTTCCTCTCTACCATAGTGAATGAAGAGAAGGACATCTGAGATGAGAAAGTGTTAATGTCTTCTGAGAAATGTTTGAAAAGAAAAAAATCCTGAAAGAATGACATTTGGTTCTGTATAACCCTTTTTCTAACCCTAACTCCCTCCTTTTCCCCAATTCCTGAAATCTTTCCATTGTACCCTCTGGAATTCAATTGATAGTCCTTACTGTACCTTCTAGCTCTAACTGAAACTTGGCTTTCTCCATGGGCTACGGCTCTCCCTACAGCCCTCTTAAGAATTGGCCATTTGCTTTCCACACCCCTTACACTGATGGGCCCAGAGGTGGGGTAGCTCCCTCGTAGCCCCTCATTGCCTCTTCCCAGCTATTTTTTTTTATCTCTTAATCTTAAAAATCTCATCTTTGAATCTAATGTCCCCAAACTATGTCACCCACTCACACCCTTATGTATTTCCTGCCTGTTCATTCCCCCTCATTCCTTAAAAATGTTAGCTTCTGGCTTACTGTTGCTGTCCTTCCAACATTACCCCTGCCATGATTCTTGATAACTTTACTATCTATGTAGATGATCGCTCCAATACTTGGCTATCTCAGTTTGACCTCCCTCCACTGAGATAATCTGGACCTTTCCTAACTTAGCTGTTCATTCTTTTGTCACACAGCAGACTCTGTCATTTCCAACTGTCCCCCTCCATAATCTCAATTTTAAACATTCTACTCTTAACTATCACATCTTATCTTTCTAGTTTTCTCTCTCTAGTACCCTAGTTCATGATTCTACCCCCAACCCCCACCCAATGAGGAGCTACAATTTCTTGATCCTTCAATCTACTTTCACTGTCTTCACTTGTGCCTTTACCCTTGTACTCTCGCTTCTCTCTTCACTCAGTTTAAATTTTGTGGTTACTCACTCCTTTGCAGATACTCTCCACTCTCTAACACAGCAAAACTCTAACTTAAGTTAAATCTAACTCTCTGCTTATTCTGTTTAGCCACACAGATGAACATGGCTAGAGAAAACACATTACCATGCTTCCTGGTCTCTAAATTTATAGGCATGATGTCAGATTGACCTCTGGTGCTGTTCAGCCAACATACTGCACGTCCTAGCCCACTCCTTCTGGTTTCCTAGACAACTATTTCCTACCTTCTCAATTCTCCTCAAATGTCCAACTTCTTCTCTCCCATTCTCACCCTAACCTAATGACCTGGCTTTCCATTTCATGGAAGAATTATAAACAATCAGAAGAAACTTTCATAAGCTCCTACTATCACATTGACCAGCCTCTCTGGATCTGGGCCCTGTTCTTTGCCTGTCCTCCTGTATTTTGAATCAATTCATAATCCAGTATAAGCCTAACCCCTCTGCTTGTGCACTGAAACTATCTGTTCTTTTTTACTATCTCTCCAGCAATTGTCTCTCCCACCTGCATCATCAGCTGTTCCTCTCTTCTGGATCATTCCACTAAATATACTATGATCACTCCTACTTTAAAAACAAATAACAACAAAAACTCTCTCCTGGCTCATATCCCTCTTCAGCTCATGCCTATTTCTCTAATCTCTAAAGGAAAAAACTCTTTGAAAGGTTGTCTTTCTCCATTTCTTCTACTCAATTCTTTCTTAAATCCACTTCAATCACTCCCAGTGCTCCACTGAAACACAGCTTATGAAGGTCACACCACCAATGATCTCCACGTTGTTAAATCAAAAAGGCAGTTCTTGGTCCTCATCTTCCTTGACCTGTGCCATGAGCAGCATTTGATACAATTGATCGCTTTTCTCCTTACTGGAACATTTTATTCACTTGTCTTCCAAGATACCACACTCTCCTGGTCTTCTCATTAGCTGCTCCTTCCAAGTCCCTGCTCTGCTTCCCTCACATCTCCCTGACGCCTAAGCACTTAAGTACCCATGGACTCAGTCCTTGCACCTCTTCTCTTCTCTATGTAAATGTATTCCTTTAATGACTTTGTCCAATTCCATGGCTTTGAATGTTATCTGTGTGCTCACAACTTCCAAATGTGAGGAGTGAAAAAGCACCTGATTCCTAAATTCTAGATCCATATCTGTAACTGCTTATTTGATTTGGATGTCTAAACATCATCTCAACCTTATAGGTTTAAAACTTGAACTCCTGATCGTTTTCCCATATACTTGCTCCTCTCACAGGCATCCTGTTTTTGATTTATGATTATTTCTTATTTCCAGGTCCTCAGGCCAATGCTTTGTAGCTGTATTTCTTTCAAATCCTATATCCAATGTATCAGCGAATCCTATTGGTTCTTCCTCAGAAATTTATCCAGACTCTATCTACTTCTTATCACCTCCACCCCTACAAACCTGGTCCATGCCGCCATCAACCCTAGTCTGGTTTATTGTAAGAGCCTGGCCTTCTTGCTATAGGCCATTTCCGCTTCAGACAATTCTCAATACAGTAGATACAGTGATACTTTCAAATCCTAAGTCAGATCACAACACTCCTCTGCTTATCACTCTTCAATGCCTTTCCATACCATTCAAGGTCAAATTCAAAGTCTTCACAATGGCCTACAAGTCCTTTCATGATTTGGCTCCCTGTTACCTCTCAGACATCTATTATTCTTCCTACCTACTCATTTTGCAGCTATCGTTCTGGCCTCTTTATTTCTTGAACAAGCTAGGCACAATCTTCCCTTAGAACCTGTGCAGTTACTATTCTCTCTGCCTGCTTCTCCCAGATATCTACACAGCTTGCTCCCTCACCCACTCAGATTTTTGCACAAATGTTACCTTCTCAATGAGGTTTTATATGGCTGTCCTATTTAAAATTGCACTCCATCATCTGAAACTCCCTACCCCTTCACTATTTTACTTTGTTCTAAGGTACTTAACACTATTTTATATTTATTCATTTATTGATTGTCTGATTTCTATCATTTGAATGTCAGCTTCATAAGGACAGGAATTTTCACTGACATAGCTTCCAGAGCCTAGACAATGCTTGTAACAGAGGAGGCACTCAATAAATATCTGCTTAATATACAGATTGAATTAATGAATGAATGAACTAGTGAATGAGAAGAAAAACACGTGAAAATTCTAGGTGACCTATTCTAGAGAATAAAAGCTTTAATGAGACTAGATGTATGGGAGGGAAAGTGGTGGAGAAAGTATATGAATATATATATCTTCAGATGCTTGAATGATTATCCTCATACAAAAGGGAGGGATTTATTGTAGGAGAGACCAAAGAATAGGATTAGAACCAACCTTCAAAGTAGCAGAAAGGCAGATATGGCTCAGTTAAGAGAAAAGAACTTTCTTGCATTAGGAGATGTTCCACATAGGATCTAGCTACCTTGGGAAGTGGTGAGCTTTCTAGCCCTGGGAAAGTCTGAGCAAAGCTTAGAGAGGACTCCTACGATGGCTGCTTGAAGTATATAATGTCTGAGACCTCTTCTATGTTACAACTGATTCTGTGCATGCAAAATCGTAAGCTAATTGTCACACTGATCTTGTTATCATATTGTCATTATCAGCATAAAAATAGACTAAAATATTAACTGTGTATAGCTAATTATACTTGAAGAAGCCTGACTTTCAAGGGCTTCCAAAATATTGTTCTTCCCTGCTTATCTTACATTTTCTTTACTGCCAGGGGAAATTCCTAGGCTAGCCTCCTTCTTTATTGTTGAACATTCCCACATTTTCTCTCATGTGTTCATCTTCTCCTTCATGCTAAAGCATGAACAGACTTTCCACCAGTCTGACCTGCCCAAACCTCAAGTCGCTTCCTCAAGGATGCCCTATATTTGGCCCTAATGCATAGTAATCTCTCTTCTTTTGAGCTTTAGTTGCTCTTGTCTATATAATCAAGATGAGTAGTTCATTACATATTATATACAGTATTATTGTATATATTCTGATGTGCATGCATGCATATATATATAGAGAGAGAGAGAACAAACTATTATTTGCTACTCTATTCATCTGTGTGTCTAGCTTCTCCAATTAGAGCATTCTCTGAATGCTCATGTGTACAGAAATAATGCCTCATGTACTGTATTAATTTAGTACAGTGCTGAACACATAGCTGGTTTCAAATAGGCCCTTACCAATTGATTGACGAATCAATGAACAAAATGAAAAATACAGCCAGTAGGCTCAAGCTTTGTCTATCAGAAATTACTTTCCTAAAAAGCATTTTTCCTTCCTTTATAGATCAATTTCAAAGTCAAAATTCAAACACTGCAAATTTCGCAAACAGGAATAGCTGGCAGGTATCGAGCTTTACGAATAATAAATGCATATATTAAAAAAGCTGTAGGTTTTTGTAAAAGTGTATACATGCAGCTGATATGAACAGAGATGGCTAAGAACCCTCCCTCCCAGCCTAAATAAAGGATTTAAGCTGGCCCTGATAGAGCACAGAATTGCTGTATGGTTTTCAAATTACAAAACTATTTCTGGAGTATAATCTAGCTTTGCCATTTGCAAAGTAACTACATATTTATGCTGGCAAAACCTCATTGTTTGCTGACCCTTCAGACCTTTACAAAGTCTATAAATAAAGGCAACATAATTTGTTTCGTCAGGAGATCAGCCTATACATTACACATCTTGATAGTCAATATTGCAAGAAGGAATGAAAATAATAGAAAGCCTTTTACTTTACTTTCTACTTTATTGGAGGTTCTGATCCAGTTTCTTTATAGGAGGACAATACTGAAAACATTATGCCTAATGTATGCTAATTTAATTATAAGTTATTTTATTTATTATTTTTAATTATAAGTTATTTATCTTGTAGGCTTGATTCAACCTCTTTACAATTAAGATCAAAATGGCAAATGTTCAAAATCACTTATTGCACAAGGCATTAGACAATAATTCTTTTAATATAATATAAAACATATACTTGGCACATGGTATTATTTTTCTAGAATACTAAGATTTACTCTAATTTAGAGCTTACCATGTACCAGACACTGTTCTAAGAACTTTACATATGTTATGTTATTCAATCTTCAGAAGGGTCCTATGTTGTCAGTATTATTGTCATTCTCATTCTATATATGAGGAAACTGAGGTACAGAGAGTTTAAATAAATTTCCCAAGGGCAAGTGGAGAGTTCAGAGGAATAAAGATTGCTATACATTCGTTCCTACAACTAGGAAGAAGAAGATCTAGTAACTGAGCCAGAACAGCCTGGCTCCAGAATTGATGCTCTTAGCCACTACACTATACAGCCTCTAAACAATTTGTAGGCTCTAATTGAGAGATATGTGTTATGGTAAAAAGGACATATGTTTCACATTCACATAAACCTGGTTTAAATCTCAGCTCTGCCATTTACTAGCTGTGTAGCCTTGGACAAATCATTTAACATCTCTGAACACTGTGTTTTTCAACCCTATAGTGGGGATGATATTGCCTACCTTGTAAATTTGTTGTATTTTCAAAAATCTATATAATTCACTCAGCACAGTACATAGATACAGTAAGTATTCAATAATTTGCCATTATCATTGCTTAACAAGTAGTCCCAAATTTAATATTTTATAGTAGTTGTCCCTCGGTATCCATAGGGAATTGGTTCCAGGACTCCTCACTGATACCGAAATCCATGGATGCTCAAGTCCCTTATATAAAATGGTGCAGTATTTGCATATAACCTACATATACACATTCTCCTGTATACTTTAAATCATCTCTAGATTACTGGTAATATCTAACACGGTATAAATGCTATATAAATGTTATTATACAGTATTGTTTAGGAAATAAAAAAAACTGTACATATTCAGTACAGATGCAATCTATTACATATCAGCAACAATGCAACATCCTCTGGAATTTTTAAAATAATATGTTCAATTCACAGTTGGTTGAATCTGCAGATGTGGAACCCACAGATATGGAGGCCTAAATGTACCTGCATAATTCTCTATTAGTTCACAGATAAATTATCAAGTAAGTTTCAAATAAATGGAAGTACATTTGGTCGTAGTTCTTTGGGTAACACATCATTGTAACTATGTGTACCCTAATGAATATCATTCTACATTAATAGTTCTCATCAGGATTATTACAAAACTCTGATACTTATTCTGTGAATTGAAGAGGTTAAATCCAAGGTAAGAGCTAACCTTACTCCATTCCATATTATTGATAAATTCATTTCATAATAGCTAAGTAAAAAAATCTAACTCATCAGCAGCAATTGTGTAGTCAGTAAAATGCATGAAAATGTTGGATATTATATGCAGTTTTATTGGTTTGAAAGTTAAGCATGTCTTTTCAAAATCAGCTATAAAAATTGATCTCATCCCCATTCCATCAAGAAGTCAATAGCAATCTTTGAATTTTTTGTTTGTTTTCCTGCCTACTCCTCTTGTAACAACCTCACATCTAATAAAGATCAATTTCCAAAGATGAACCTCAGGGAGTTAATAATCTATCAAATACAACTATTTAAAAAATAATACATAACTATTTAAAAAAGAATTTCTTAAGCAGAAATAATACTTGGATTTATGTAGCAAAGCTGGGAAGAGGAAAATGCTCAGCATTGAAGATTAAAGAATCAGACATTTTGGTCATTGCTGGCACTTCAGCAGCCCTATTCCATAGTCTAAAATGATCCTTCCATGAAGGACTCTCCTACACTATCAGGAACAGGATCCTCAGTCTCTAAATTTCAAAGCTCCTTTTATAAACCATATGCCACAACCAAAGACTCCATTTTGTCCAAGTTCTAAGAGTTCTTGCTCAAATGGCCCAACCATACTGATGACTCTGTCAGGATAGCGCTATGAGGCATATTTTAAGGCAAGGTGGTAAAGACACTTCCTCAGTCATTTGGCATGGCAGAGGCCAAGACTTGGATTTGAATCTTTGCTCTTAGTTTTTCATTTTATATGCAACACATATCAATGTGCTGAGGTATTTTGAGCGCATTTTAATATTCCCTTTAGTAAAGGGAAGTAAATTAAATATTATTATTGCAACTCATATTTTCAATTAGATATCAGGGGAAGTAAAACAATACCTTTGACAGCCTTCCAGACTATGGTGAAAGAGACCCACTATGTATCACTAAATACACAGAGGACATGACTGCGGAGAAGGGTAGGAATCACAAAATCACAAAAGCTCTCAAACTTAAAATTTTGATTTTTCTGTTCAAAAGAAATTATAGATATCTTAGAGATACACTAACAGGATTAAAAGAGGATGTTTATCACACAGTCTTAAATTTGCATTTTGTTGCCTAAGACTATACTACCTAAAGTGTACTATGAATTAGTATTTTTCATAAATCCTCTAATTATCATGTGAATAGCCCAATTATATGTATTGTACTTTTTGGTACTACAAGCATTAATGTTAAAAATGCAAATATTTATAATACAGAGGAATTTGATAATCCTATTTTGACAGATCTTCATTTATTAATATATTGGGATCTTCAAATAATAAAGTGGCTTAAGCCTCTCTTTACCTTTAAAAGGTTCTGCCACCGTACAAAGAAATTCACTGATTATCTAGTGTGATACCAAATATGGTTTTACCACGAGAGTAAATACATGTTAAACAGTAATGATGAAGCTAGAGTTCACCTTTATTGATATTGTGCCAAGAACTATATAAAGTACTTTTAAAAGTATTGCCTCATTGAATCTTCTCAACAATAGTACAAGCTAGGTTCTATTATTTGTTTCATTTCACACATGAGAAAACAGAAGGTTAGGAAAGTTAAATAACTTGTCCAAGTAGGTGGCACAGTCTGTCTTTGAACCCCAGCAGTCAAACCCCAAAGCTCACGCTCTTCCCCAGAACGCTTTAGTGATTGCACAGATTCATGACCCAGATGACTTTCATTGGCTTTTCGTATTCTATTTACGATTCCAAATTAATTTTATCCTTTTAAACACATGCTTCTGAAGCCAACTTTTTGTTCCATGGGGTTAACTTATGAGTGTCCTTAAAAATAAATAGCTCTTGACATCTCCTTTATGATACCTCTTTTTCAACTTTCAGTGAAGCTCTCTTAGTTTCCTCAATTCTCCTTCAAGTTAACAGTGAATGCAGCTTAGTCCATTTCTCTCTCTCTGGAGCCCTTTTCCAAGTGTTTCCCTACTCTGATTCCAGCTGTTTCAGATCGGGGCCTCCAGAATGGCCCTCTGGTTTGCCACCCCCCTGTGCTTCTAGGTCTGGGTGTGCTGGAATCTCCAGGCATCTGCATCCCCACTTATCCTGACTACTGTGGTTATGAGGGGCCTCTTTTGAACGCAGACAGCCAGTCAGCCAAGTCGAAATTTATACCAGAAATCTATTACCTAATTTTTAAACAAAATGACATGAAATCAGACTTGAAGATATCAAAAACATGTCTAGTTTCTGATTTAATCAAGAAAATCCACATTGTTACTGCTTCTACCACAGAATAATTTACTGCAACAGGAGTTCTGGATCTTATGCCAAAAATGAGGTCCTCTAACCAATGTCAAGGCCAATTATCTTGTGGTAGATCCCACAACAAAAGCAGACTATTGTGATTAGAGTCAGAAGCACCACCCAGAGGAGCTGGAAAGCTTCTGGGGATTTCTTAAGGTTAGTTTTTATTTTTTTCTCCCTGTGTGTCTGCTTAAATAAACTACCAGAAACTCTGTGTGTGGGCACTGAGCATCTTAAATTGGCAAGGGAGACAATGACAGAGGTGATCAGCTGGGAGTGAGCTGTTGCAGGCTTGCCTTGATTCGAGCAGGAGCCAAGTTGCAAGGCGGTGCCCTTGTGACACAGCGAAGACTCCCACAGCCAAGTCTCTTCAATATGCCACAACCCCGCTTTCCTAATCTCCTTCCCAAATATACTGCCAGGAGCTACCCTGCAGTTTCTCACTGGGAAAGAGAAGCTCAGGTGGCTAAATTCAGGAATACTTACCCCACGGTAAAGAACTGCCTCATCTCCTGTCTCCGAGACCTCATCAGTTGCTTATACTCCCCAATCCGGAGCTTTTTGCCATCGACAATGCAGGTGCGTTTCGGTCGGGGTTTGTATTTATAGTTTGGGTACTTCTCTAAGTGGATCTTGCTTAGCCGGGCCTGCTCTTCATAATAAGGTTGCTTCTCCTGGTTGGACATGGATTTCCAGCGAGATCCTAGACATAAAAATATCCTTAAGTAGGCAAAGGGTCAAGGCAACATATTCCAGGCAAATACAACCAGAGATACCGTCCCACCACTTCCCTCATCTATGCTCTGAGTAGCTCCTATGACAACATACCATTGACCCTCCCAACTAGTCTTTTAGATTATAGTGCAAAGAACAGTTTTGTATATAATACATTTATTATATTATTTCAATAATTTAGGGCTTATGCTACTGTATCATTTTAAAATGTATCTTTGCTGCTTCAAGGTCATATCCTACACCCAGATCTTTCTCCATCCACCTGCCTATCTCTCTCGGGAGGGTTACAACCCTAAACTCCCTAAGCATACTTTTGAGTATGACAGGATCCTCAGAAAAAGCTTCCTTGGTTCCAGAAATTCAAACATCTCCCACACTGCAAGTATCTTTAGCAAAGCTATCCTTTGATAAGATATCAGCAGATGTTGACATCCTTTCATATATAAAAATCTACTATGCACACTGTCTCCCCTTGCCTAGTGTAATTAAAAAACTTAAACTCTACTTAAGAAGTTATAGCTTTAGAACCGGAAAATACAGGCTAGAATTATATATGCCATTCTCAGGTACTATAAACGCTCATTCAAAGCTATACCAATAAAAGTAAAAAAAAATTTTAATATGGTTTATACAGGAAGAAGGAAAAGTATTCACTTCTCTAATATTGTTTATAAAGAATTATCTAAACACTTGACGAAGAAGGGATGTGCTTTTTTACATGTATCAAATTGCATTTTTGTGTCTTGCTGGTGAATAAAGCGGTAACAGCTGTGCAGACTGGATGTTAGTTATTCTTCAGTAGAGATTTTTCATACATAAACAAATGGAAAAGTTGTACAAATATTCTCTGTAGCCAGCAATATCCTGGTCTGCTTTAATAGCACATCCATCCCTGTTCTTTCCTGATTGTTGTGCAAAAGTTGTGCAAAGTCTATGCAGATAGGCTTCTCTGTCTGTGTTCTGCTGGCTCCCGGCAGCTTAAAGCCCCAGTCAACAGAGAATTCTTGGTACTCTTGAAATGCTTGTGTTGAAAAGTTTACATTTTAATGAATATACCTACTATACCCCTAATAATTTTTTTCATAGAACACACACCAATAATATAGATTCCCTACGGCTGCCAAAATGGAAACAGAGAGGTTCTGTGTCCATCTGAACGCTTACTCATATTGCTAATAAAATGGCAGGAAAAAAAAATGAAAATCTCCAAGTTAGATATCAAACTGTAAAGCCAGATTTATTTTTTAGAATGTCTTTCATTAGAAAAAAGTATATGTCCATTAGAACATCTTGGTTTGAAAGGTATTTAAATTTAAAAGAGTAACTAACATCCCTATGCATCTCTCTGAAGCTCTAAAAATAAAACCACATTTAATTGTGATGACATCTTGAAATTTGAAAGTCAAAAGGAAAAAAAGAAAAGAAAAACTTGTATTTTAACATTTCACCATTATTTGATCTCATGTATGTTTTAAATTTTCTTAGAGGTCATTGCCTCAAAATGTCTCAGAATCAAGTTAAATTATTTATACAGTGACAAAACATGTGTATTTGTGTATGTCCAGATCACTGATATTTACTCAGGTTAAATATTTATTGCTTTTGAACAAAACATTTAAAAAATTAAAACCACAGTTTAAGTCTCTAATGTTTTTCAGCTTCTTAAACGGCTTCCTTTGAGATTTTGTCACATCATGACAGCTTAAATAGAACAGTGCCTTCTGTGTTTTTTCTTTTTAAAGAGGAAACATGTTGACTGTAATGCTGCATGTTGAATAAAATATGTTCAATATGTTGAGCACAATAATTCCAAACTGTATAATCTGCACTAGTCAAGCTTTACAGTAATAGAACAAGGCTTGAGTTTAATCCTGAGAAACGGGAGAGTCACTGGCAATTTACCACAAAATGGGCCTCTGCCCTGTGGTCTATGTGTTTAACTCACTGCTATGAAATTTGAACTAGTTATGTCTTATTAAAGTAAATGTAGATTTATTTTACAAGTTTTAAAGTTATCATTAGAGGCACTGTTCTATACTCCACGAATTTCACACCATTTTGGGGTTCATTTCTAGTCCTTGATGAATTCTTCCAGTGGGACATATGAACCCAAGAATACTAAAGCAGAAAACTGTAGGGCCTATGACTGTTTCCAAGGCTTCATAGCAACTTGTGAATTTAAGAAGACTGAATAATATGAGGAGATAAAGTTTGTCTCCCTGATTGCTGTTTAGCAGTGACCTCTAAAGAACTGCTAAATTCATGGTATTAACATACTATAAATAGTTTTGTCTCTAAAATAAGTTTTTAGCCAGTCCTGTCCTGGCACCTGGTGGATATAACTCCTAAATCTACATGCCACGTTGTGGAGTGGGGTTGGTAGAGATGATGACAAAGGCTCCCTAAGAAGCTGGCTGACTTTCATCTAACTTCTGCCAACCACAATCTCCCTTAGGAGCCTTGTTACGCCCTTGCTCCCCACTCTTGGGGCAGAAGATCAGCTCCAGTTGCGCTGCTGCACTCACCTAAGATTTTGCTAATGTTGGAGTTATGCATGTCTGGGAAGGCCTGAAGGATTTTCCTCCTCTCATCCTTCGCCCAAACCATGAATGCGTTCATTGGTCGCTTGATGTGTGGCTCGCTGCTGGCACGGCCGCGGGCATCCCTGTAGACTCGTGCTTCAGCCACAGTGGCACCTCCTGTTGGCCAACAATAATACTGCTGTAGTTTAGCTGCAGAGCCATTCATTGCTTTATTTCCTGTAATGTCAGGGCAGGAGGAACAAGATGAGTGCAAAGCATTATTATGTGGGATGATGTAACACAGCTTCCCACCTGGTTCAGCTGTTTTCCCTGGGCCCTTCTCTTCCAAATGACCTCTTGGAAGCAGATGGCAGTTTCAAATGACAATTCTATGGGCACTTCTAATGTAATGTAGCCCTCAAAGATATACTTGGCAGAATTAATTTTGTATGTTTTTATACATCTACTACATTTACTATAATCAATGGTAGGTGATGATAAAGCAATGACTGGTATTACTATATGTCAAACCTTCCTGCTGTGATTACTTCCTTCAAAAGCAAGCTGTTACCTGTCATTTTTAGACTTAGTTGCCAAAAATCACAGTTATGTCAAACTATATGTTTCCCCCAAATAGAATTCTCTGTCACAATATTATGCCTTGACCTGTTATCTTCTCACTGCCTAGAAGACTCTTCTCCTACACCTTCATGCTAAATCCCACTCATCCTCCAAGACCCACTCAAATGTTGGCATGTTTCATAAATGAATTAATTTAATGAAAAATATTAATTGAGCAATTGCTATGAGCTAGGCTTTATCCCAGGTGCCAGGGATATAAAGGTGAATAAACCAACTTTTGTTGTTTAGGAGCTCACAGTTGAGGGGGGGAGGCGGGTGGAGACAGACAATTATTAATATAACAAAGAGTGCAGTATGTGCTACAATATTGAAGTTAACAGGGCACTAAGAGAGCATCAGACGGGATGGTTAGCTAATGCTTCCTAGGAGATGTTATGTCTAAGTTGAGTCTTGAAGGATGAATAGGAATGAGCAGGTAAGTGGGAAAGGTGGGTAAGGACAGATGGGAAGGGTAATTCAGAATAAAGGAACGTCATTCACAATGATGCTCCCCAGGCTGCACTCATTCCTCTTGCTTTCAGGCTACATGCCCTGAAGTGATGCTTGTTTATCTCCCTCTGATCTTTCCACTCCATCCCTAGGAATACGAGATCCCTTAAGTTAATGATTATGTTGTACTCATTCTTGTCTCTTTAGGATTTCCCACGTAATAAATAATAAATACTCATTAAGTAAAAATAATTTGGTCTTCAACTCATATGAAAAAGTAGTAGACTAAGAGGTATTCATTTCAAGGGCCTGATCTATTTTTTGGTTGTTGAACAGTAGTTTTTTAACACCTATGAAACTATATCTAAATTCTTGATGTTTTATAGTTTCTGAAGAGCTGACTCTAATAACATATTAGATTGAAAGCTCCTTGAAGAGAGGGCAGGGGCTGGATCTTGTTCACTGCTGTATTCCTAGGATCCAGTGAAGGACTTGGCACTTAGAATGTCAGTTAGTAAAATATGTTAAATTAATGACTGATTCAATGAATGAATGAAGAACATAGCTCTTGCTTGTTTTCACACATACTACCAGGGTGACACACCAATGTATACTTTGCAATGTGGCAACTACTGAACATCTCCCTAAAGACTGAGAACTTCTGTAATTAAATGTAAAGTAGTTGGACTGATGGCCTCAGACAAGCCTTCTACTGCATAAACAGGAAAACCTACCCCCAAAAGTTTGAAAGCAAAATATACATTAAAACCAACATTTCTATTTTCTGGAAAAAGTAAATCCTTTCAGCTGAGTTAAATTATTATACAGGAACAACATACGACCCAATCAATCTCTTGCCCTTCCACTCCATTTCTAGATACCTTGGTTAAGGAGAAATTTGTTCGTGTCAAAGCCAGTAATAAATTAGAACATTAAAATTCACTATTATTTGGTAAATATCGTCATTATTTACTGCAAACAAAATATAGGACAAAAGGGTGAAACTGGCTAATATTGTGAATTTTTTTCTAAGCATGAAGGAGGGCAGAGAAGGCACTTTCTGAAGATCATGCAAAAATAACATATTTTATAAACAGCTCTTCTTTTAGCCCTGCTAGACAGAATGATCCCTTACATGCAAAGTCTCAGATCCCAAGATGCATAACTAATATGCTACCTTTTTGCCACCATACCCACAGTACATTAATTTCATTTAAAATGCACTGACCATACAGGATAAATTGATTTCACTTTATATGGGTTTGACAGCCATGTTTATTGTGCAGTGAAATGTAGTGTAGCTTCCAGCTGACAATATCCATCAACACAGGGCAATATGCTGACTGCTGGGCCAGATGAAGGCATACATTACTCTGGAAGTGAAACACTCATTCAGATACGACAGTGTCTTCTCCTGAGGATCACCACAGTAATTTATGATGCCCTCAGTGCCATTACTTTACAACTGACATGGATTCAGCAATTTATATACTGACATGCATACACATAAAAGGAGACAGGTTTGTGGAGAATGTCAGATGCAAAAACATTTCAATATTATTCTAAGTTAACTACTATGCCACAGGTGATTAACATTCGAGGTCTGCTTTTACTGTTGTAGTTTTCTCTCCACCTCTAGCAAAACCAGTCAGCTTCATTTATTTTTTCACTTAAAATATGTGTTTCATTGTAAATGAGAAGTTTTAATCTCCTACAGACTGATAGAGATTCATAGTGAATTTTTAGATTCTGGTTTTAGTATACAGAAACATTCTAGATCCTCTACTCCATACTTAATGATTCTCCCAGACATGTCATACATATGCGCAGTGTCTCCCTGCTCATGCTATACCATACCACAGTCTTAGCATATCCTTCCTACTCTCTTCTGCTTTACTAAATTATACCTTTTTCCAAGGAACAGAGCTGAGGTCCCACCTCCATCAACTGCTCTGCACTGACCTTTTCCCTTCCTGCCACAGCATGTATTATCTATACGACACTGACTGACACTGAATTAATTACACAGTAGATCTTTAGTACTCACAACTAATGTTCCAAGAAATCGAGAAATTCAAACCTGGTGCATAGAATTACGAAGAGGGAAAATAGAAAATGCCTTAGAGCATGTGTACATCTCTTTTTTGTTGTCATCTCTTCTCTCTTCCAGGAGGAGTGAACTGAAAAGTGAATGGGGACATCTTAAGCTAAACTAGGAATGCTGTGTTGGATGAACCAAGGATTGAAAAGAAGAGACTTATCTAGGGGAAATCAAAGTTTGAAAACCACTTTTAAATTGGACCTGATATCTGATCAGACATCAACTACATTAGTGACTTTTATTACTATACAAATTTGTAGTGCAGTGCCTAGATCCCTTTGCAAAACCATAACTTGGATAAATGTTCTCCTCTTTTTCCTTCTCGCCCTCTTCCTATTTTTACCTTCTTTCTCTCCTATCTTCCCAATATGTGGTACTCTAAGGCTATCTTATGGCAATGCAAACTATGCCCAGGAGGTCACCCTCCTTCTTAATTAGGCAGTCAAAGAAAAACAACAAACCAACTTTACATACAAAAATTGTCTCTTACTCTTGCCTTCACCACCACCACTAACATCCTGAAAAGGGGCTCTGTCCTTCCCTAGACTTAAAATACCTGCATGAACATTGGGGTTGGTGTAGGAAATACAACACTGTAAACCACAAATGCACTACAAAGAAATGTTGAGGGGCTCTTCTATTATATATTTTTGCAGCTAACTTCCATGGAATTAATAGAAGAATACAGATGAGTACTATACAGAACAATGTTTTTCAACACATATTTCTTGAACTGAATCTCTTGATAGAAAACATCTCTCAAAATTACTCTGTTTTTTCATTTAGAGCTGACAACTCATCTATTACTTGAACTCACAATCTAAGTTTGAGTTAAGCTTAGAGCCAGAATTTTAAGAAAGTACTAGAAGCCACAAAGTCAAAAGAACATTTAGAAAATATCTCTAAACTTCCCTAAATTTTACTTTATGAAACAAAATAGTTATGAAATTGTTGCAGCAGTAAAAATACATACATGACTGTATATGTATATAAATTCAGAAATTTAAAAATGGAAATTATACATTTTGAAAGCCTTTTTAATCAGATAAGGAAAATTCTATAGCATACTATAAATTATTTTCAAAAGGTATGTTATTAACCTCTGTATTTGAAGTCTTAAATATACTTTCTGTTATAATTAACTTTAAATATATATATATCAAGTATGATTTCATACTGTTCCATCCATTTTTGAAAATAATATTAAGTATAAAAAAGTATTTCTTTTTAAATAGCCAATATTCTGTGTCAGAATCCAGAATTGTATTGTCCTAGGAATTGGCTCATAATTCTATAAGACAGCTTTTTTTTTTTTTTTTTTTTTTGAGACAGAGTCTCACTCTGTTGCCTGGGCTAGAGTGCCATGGCGTTAGCCCAGCTCACAGCAACCTCAAACTCCTGAGCTCAAGCAATCCTCCTGCCTCAGCCTCCCGAGTATCTGGGATTACAGGCATGCACCACCATGCCCGGCTAATTTTTTCTATATATATTTTTAGCTGTCCATATAATTTCTTAGTATTTTTTTTTTAGTAGAGATGGGGGTCTCACTCTTGCTCAGGCTGGTCTCGAACTCCTGAGCTCAAACAATCCACCCGGCTCGGCCTCCCAGAGTGCTAGGATTACAGGCGTGAGCCACCACGCCTGGCCAAGACAGCTTCTTTTTCTTTTAATATCAGAGGATTCATTTGTGAATTCAAGATACGACTTTTGATGGAAAGCTATTAGAAGAAGCCTAGACCCACAGCTATGTACGTAGACACTACTGCTTTCCAGCTGACCTAAGAGTATTTAATTGCCAGCAAGCAGTCCCAAATAACAGTTACTCAAAGGCCAGGAGATCACACCACACTAGGATCCAAGGGAAAGTAAGATGCCTGTATTCTAGGAGCTTCTGCTCTGCACAGCTTCCCCTAGGAGGCAAAGATTGGTTAATTCATCCTTCATTTCTCAAGTCACAGTTTTTGTAAAGGCAAACTTTCAGTTAGATAAAGAATGATAGCTAATCTACTGGGAGAAAATAGAAATTGCCAAGGCAAATACCTCCTTAGGAAGCTGTGATTTGAATGATTTAAAGAGAAGACAGAAAATTGAGTTTTTCCAGGTGGATTGGAAAGAAGGCCAGTTTCACCATCATAGCCTCTGGCAATGGTCCTGAACTAATCCTAGAGAGGCCCCTTCCTGGGTAAATTCCAAGGGTTATCTGAGTGAATAAGTTGAGTGTCTGGTGAATATATAAAGTTCTCCCTAAGGAAGAACTCTAGTTAATTTTGCAATGTGCCTAGTAATCATTTATTTATGCATTAATTCAATAAATACTCCCAACAAATTTCAGATGTACCCAGCATTGTGATGGGGTATACAAAGGTAAATACCACACGTACTTTGTTTTTAAGAAATTTGTTCCAGTCAGAGGGAAGACATATAAATAAAAAATTACAAAATACTGCTAACAAAAGTAATTTAAAATGCTATGAAGGTAAAGGAGAGAAAATACTAACATTATTGGGGTGGACAGAGATGAATATTAAAGAGAATTCAGAGATAAAGTGGTGCTTAAGTAGCATCTTAAAGGAAGAGTAAGAATTTACCTGAATGTGAAAGTACTCCAGGCTGAGAAACGAGTATGAATAAAGGCACAGAGTTATATATAACAAAAGCACAGTAGCTTTTAGGGAATCAAAAGAAGCTGGCTATGGCCTGGCTTTATGTAAAAAAAAGAGGAGAGTACTAAAAGATGAAATTAGAAAAGTAAATAGGGACCAGATTGCTAAGCACCTTGAATGCCAAGCTAAAAAGTCTTTAAGGTTTTTAAGCAGGAGAGTAACATGGACAATTACATTCTAGAAGAAATCAAAATGGAAAACTAAATGAGAAATTACCACTGAACAGTCTCAACGATTACTAGTGAATTGATAAGAATAGAGAAAAATAAAGTGACTACCTCCTCAAAGGCCAAGTAAAATTTACATTTTGTCAGACAGAATGAAGGTGATACATGTGAAATGCTGCCACAAAAGATTCCATTCTAAGATTCAGTTCTGGTAATGGCAGAATAGTTCATATTGGACCAATCCAACAGGCAATAATTATAAACTCTGGACAAAACATGAAAAAAAAAATCTAAAGACACCTGAGCTACAATAATTAAGCAGAATTTGGAGAGGATTCAGTCTTCAAAAGAAAGGCGTTTCATTAGCTGAAATTCTGTTTTCATAGTTTTTCCCATAAAGACACTTCCCAGTCTGCATAGCATTAAATGGCTGGAATGCAAACAGAAAGTCAGTCTAATTGGATGAATGCATCAGAAGACAGATTTTGAGCTCCCAGGTGGCCAACCCTTGAACTTCATGTGTACAGGGAAGTTTCAAGGAAGCCCAATGAAAAATAGGGGTATATAGTTGAAAAATCTAAAAAGAGATTTCAGCTTATGCTCATTTCCAGGGAAACAGAATTTGAATTTGAATCCTATCAAGTTAGAAGAGATTCATAAACACCTTGGGCTTTCCATGGAAATCTCAGAAAGGAAACTCCTTAGGGATAAATTTTATATGCCAGAACTAAGATTCACACTAAGACTAAAAACAAAATTGAAACAGTGTAAAAACTAAGCTTTCACGAGTTCAATGTGATCAGCAAGTAATTTAACTGCTTCCTACCAAAAAAATTAAAAATTTTCAGAGGAAGAGAATAGAATCCAGAGTCTCCACAATTTATAATCCACAACATGCAATATATAATTTAAAAAATTACTAATTATGCAAACAACCAGGAAAATGTGACAGAGACAAAAAGTAATACTGGTTGAAAATTACCTAAATTTGGTGAGAAACATCAACTAACAGGTTCAAGACATTCAGAGAAATGCAGACAAAATAAATACAATTAGAATAATATCTAGACACTAGTTAAACTGCTGAAAACCAAAGACAAAGAGAAAATTCAGGAAAAAAAAGACACATTAAATACAGGGGAACAATAATGCAAATGATGGCTGATAATTCACTAGAAACAATGAAGGCTAGTGGACTATGGAACAAGTTTAGAGAGCTAGAAGAAGAAAAAAACCTCAATCCAGAGTTTTGTACAGTGAACATATGCTTCAAAAATGAATATGAAATACACTTTCAGTTAAATAAAGCTGAGAGAACGAGTCACCAGCAGACAAATACCAAAAGGAAAATAACACCCAGTGGAAACTAGATATACAGAAAGAAAGGAAGAACATCAAAAATAATGTGACTCTTTTTTCTTCAGATTTCATTAATAAAAAACTGATTGTTTAATGTTTTTAAAAGATAAGAAACTAATATAAAATATAACACTGTATTATGGGATTTATAACATATTGTAAACTAAAAATAAAATCCTAAGCCAAGCTGTCAACTGAAAGAAAGGACTCTTCTTGGCCAACGGGACTCCCCCCAAAACCTTAAAAGTAAGTTCCTGGCTATGAAGGGAAGGGAGATCCATTATACTCGCTCCCTTTTGGACTATAGATACAACTGACTAACATTAATGTTAAAACAGAGATCATAAGACTGACAAAAACAGACTCTTTGTGAGAATAAGATACTAAACTTTTAACAGGACCTAAGGCCATGCAAAGCAAAGATTAAATCACACCTGTAGGCCATCAATTTTCTTAACAGATCATTTGAATCTGTATATTGTGGCTTGTCTCTTATTAACAGACTTCCTTATCTTAACATAAAACATTCCAAGCCTTTAGATGAAGCTTTATTTCTTTAACCAATTACAAATCAAGGACCTGTAAGGCCCTGCTTCGAGATGTCCCACCTTTTCAGGCCAAACCAATGTGCACATTCCATGTATTGATATATGATTTTACCTGCAATTCCTGTCTCCCTGAAATGTATAAAACCAAACTATAGGCCAGGTGCGGTGGCTCACGCCTGTAATCCTAGTACTCTGGGAGGCCGAGGCAGGTAGATCATTTGAGCTCAGGAGTTTGAGACCAGCCTGAGCAAGAGAGAGACCCCATCTTTACTAAAAATAGAAAGAAATTAGCTGAACAACTAAAGTATATAGAAAAACTTAGCCGGGCATGGTGGCACATGCCTGTAATCCCAGCTACTCGGGAGGCTGAGGCAGAAGGATTGCTTGAGCCCAGAAGTTTGAGGTTGCTGTGAGCTAGGCTGACGCCACAGCACTCTAGCCCAGGCAACAGAGTGAGACTCTGTCTCAAAAAAACAGAAAAAAAAAACCAAACTATAATCCAGTTGCTACACGACCACTTACTCAAGGCTTCTTAGGTGTGGCTCTCTGGGCTAAGGGTCATTCATGTTTCACTGAGATTAAACCTCTTTAAATTATTTTACAGAGTTTGAATTTTTTTCCATTAACAATATGGAGAGGTAAAATATGGGATAACAATAGCATATTAGCACAAAGGATGAGGGTAGTAAATGGAATTAAATTGTTAAAACTTGCTTTATTTTACATGAAGTGGTAAAATTTTAACTGAAAGGATACTCAATTAAGGATTTATAGTGAATCCTTAGAAAACCAATTAAAAAAATACAGAGATATAGCTAAAAAGCCAAGAGAGTAATTCAAATGGAAGACTTAAAGAGGATTCAGATAACACAAAGGAAGACAGTGAAGGAGAAAAAGAAGTTAAAAAAAGTGGGGGAACAAATAGAAAACAAATAGCAAATTGTAAGACCTAAGCCCATCAAATTTAATAATTACATTAAATAGAAATAAATTAAATGATCCAATTAAAAGTCAGAGATTTTCAGGGTAGATAAAGAATGAAAATCAATGAAATAGAAAGCAGACACAATAATGACAATTTAAAAAGTCAAGTGTTAGTAATTTGAAAAAAACAATAAAAGTGATAAACCTCAAGTAAGAGTAATCAATAGACAAAGACAGAAAACAAAAATACTAGTATTTGTACATAAAGAGGGAATTTCACTACAGATACTATAAACATTAAAAGGATAATAAGGGAATATCAGGAATAACTTAATTTCAATAAATTTGACAGCTCAGATGAAATGAACAAATTCCTTGAAAGACACAAACTACCAAAAGTCACTCAAGAATAAGTAGAAAACCTGAATATTCTGATAGCTAATGATGCAATTGAATTTATAACCAAGAACACTCCCATGTAGAAAACTCTAGTCCCAAATGGTTTCACTAGTAAATTCTTTCAAACATTTAAGGAACATAATAATAATCATCTTGCATAAATACAGAAAGTAGAGGAAGAAGAAACACTTCCCAATTAATTTCATGAAGCAGCATATCCTGACAGAGGTTTAAACATAAATGCAAAAATTTTTAACAAAATGTTAACAAATTGAATCCAACAAAATGTAAAAGGAACGTAAAATTAATTTAACATTTAAAATCAGGCAATGTATTCACGATATTAACAGAACAAAGAGAAAAAAAACACATGATCATCACAATACATTCAGAAAATGGTTTTAACAATATTCAATATTCATTCATGATAGAAATGCTCAGGAAACTACTATTAGAAAGGAACTTCCTCAGTCTGATAAAGGACACTTAAGAAAAACCTACAGGTAACATTATACTTAATAGTGAACTACTGAATGCTTTCCCCTAAAATGAAGAACAAGGCAAAGATGTCTACTCTCACCATTGTTAATCAACAATTAAAGAAATAAAAAGCATACAAATTAGAAAGGAATAAATGTTATCTAATAAACATTATATGAATATGTAAATGATATAATTGTTTACATAAAAATCCTAAGGAATCTGCAAAATAATATGAGAACGAATAAGTGAATTTAGCAGTATTACACTATAATAAAAATACAGAAATCAAACATTTCTATATACTAGCAGCAAACAATTAAAAACAATTTTTAAATTTACATTTATAATAGCATCAGAAAATAAAATACTTAGGAATGCATTTAACCAAAAAAAGTATTCAAGACATCTACATTGAAAACAATACAATATTTGTGACTTAGAGAAGACCCAAATAAACGGAAGGATATACCATGTTTGCATATGAAAAGACTTAATATGGTTAGAATGTCAATTCTTACCAAATTTATCTATAGATTCAAGCTAATACCAATAAAGTTCCCAAAAGACTTTTTTGTAGAACTTGACAAGTTGATTTTGAAACCTATATGAAAAATAAAGCAGTAAGAACAGCCAAAACAAACTTGAAAAAAAATTGGAGGATTCAAAGTACCTTAATAAAGACTCAGGCTGTTAAAGTGTGAAATGATAGTCTTTTCAACAAATAGTGCTACAGCAAATGAATAAGCATATTTAAAAAAAACAAACCTTGACCTCTTATCACACACCACACCTAACAATTAATTGGAGGTGAATCATGACTTAAAACTAAAAGCAAAAATTATAAGATGCCTCAAAAAATACATAGGACAATATTTTAGTGAACTTGGAGTAAAAAGATTCTTAGATACAGTATGTAAATATACCGTAAATTATAAATTAAACTTTTTCCCAATCAAGCAGGTGGGAGGGCTGAGGAGGGGATGGGTAAATTCACACCTAATGGGTACAATACACACTATCTGGGGGATGGGCACACTTATAACTTCAACTCAAATGGTATAAAAGCAATTTATGTAACCAAAACATAATATTCTGAAATAAAAATATTAAAAATTCTCAAAATTAAAACTCTGCTCATCAAAAGTCACTGTTAAGAAAATGAAATGTCAGAGCATACATTGGAAAAAAAAATATTCACAATACACATATCTGACCAGAACTTGCATCCAGGATATATACAGAAGTACAAAAAAGTCTGACTTTAAAATGGGCAAAAAGACTTCAATGTACTCTTTATAGAAGAAGAAACGGTTATGGTCAACGAGTACATGAAAAGGTATTCCACATCATTAATCATCAGGAAAATGCAAATGAAAGCCAAAATGAAATGCCATTTCACATCCACTAGAATGGTATACACACTAAATGTCCACAAGGATATGGAGCTCTAATACATAGGTGATGGGAGTATAAAATGGCATAACCATTTTCTGGCAGTTTCTTTTAAGTAAAATATACTCTTGCCTATGACCCAGCAAACAGAAACTTCTGTCCAAAAATAGACATATATAAGAATATCATAGCAGTTTTGTTAATAATAGAAAAAATGGAAATAATTAGAGAATGGATAAATTGTGGTATATCCATACAATATAAAATAAAACTGTTTTGAATATTAGTTAAAAAAAGGCAAAAAGAAAAAACCAAAATAAAACAGAAACCAACCAACCAATAAACAAGTGTTCTTTTTTTGAAAGGTTCTTTTCTCTGTGGACCTGAGAAGTACATGGCATATTAAGGCCATTATGAACTCAAAGATGGTCTTGTTTACCAAAAAAACCAAAAAATATTAATAATGGCAGAAAATCCTATAATTAATTGCTTATGAATAAAAAGTGACATAAATATTACTATTGGGTTGCTTGACAGAACAGTTGACAATCACAGTATTTCAAACTACATCAGTCTATCAATAGAATAGTTGATTTTCTCCTGTGGGATTTTAGAAAGAGTTACATGATACATTTGTGTTCCCTTATTTAGGTTAATAGAGAAAATGTTGGTGAGTGCATTAGAAACAACAATGTAGACGATGAAGGAAATTTAGAAGGGGACATGAGTAACTAGCAAAGAAGGAGAATATTAATATTACACAGGCTAGATATTTTTCACCATGTTTACCCCACCAAATCTATCTTAATATGGTAGAGGTCCAATTCACTGACAGCTGTCTGTCTATGATTATGGAAGCCTTCTGCTAAGTTCTTATTCCTGCCAGAATGTGAACTTACTTTCATCATAGGAAGGCTGCTTGGAATTTAAATTTGATTTCTTCTAGCACAAAAAAAAAAAAAAAAAAGATTTGGCTATCCTTGTGGTTTACTTGGCAGGAAAAATACATTCCGTGGCTGAGCAAGAGCTTTAATATTAGGGAAGTGATGTGTTCATCTTCTGAGAAGAAGAGATGCCAGGGTAGAGAGTGTGGTTTGCTCTCTATGTCTTTTATAAAAAATTAGCTAGATAGATAGGTTACAAAGAGTGACCTACTGATAGGTTGACTTGAAAAAGGCAAATACAAAATATGGATGCATAATTCTTCTGAGCTAGAGATTGGTGAAAAAATAAGAACCAATGATATAGGAACAAAAATTGAATTACCTGTGGTACTTCAAGGTGTTAATTCTTCATTTGCCCAACGTGGAGAAAGACCATAGGTAAATTTTCATTTCCCTGTTATCATCCTAAGGTTCTTTAACCCCACTAAAAAAAAAATACCCTATTTACTTCAACTGTTGAACTTATCTACACCAAGAAATTCACTGAGTAAAAGAGAGAGAGAGATATCAACCTATAGATAGATAGAAAAAAAAAGAGGGAGGTAGATATAGTCATACATGGTATATACACATAAAGAAAGGAATTCCACTGGGCACGTAGGAAACAGACATTTCATTAACCAGAGTCCCAAAGCATTTCTTTAAAGAGCAATTTATCTTTTTGATAGACTAGGCCAGAGGTCAGTTTCCAGGAGAGGAACACAAGGTATGCTAAGTAATTTTGCACAAAATAATATTTACAAAGTTCTTTTGCTAAATACATTATCTTGATCCTCTTTACTATGCTTTCAGATGGGTAGGAGGGCAGATATCATTTCACTCACTTTATGGATGAGGAAACCAAAGCCCAGAGAGGTTATATCACCTTCTCCTGAAGTAACCAGTTGCCAGTATACTGCAAATAAGGAGCAGAGCCAGACCTAGAAACCAGATCTTCTGACTTTTAGTCTAGTGCATTCCCCCTACTCCAAAACTACCGCAGTCACGATTCAGTGATCTGAAATAACTCTGAATTTCAAAGCCCACCATTTTTTGGCTGGAACACTACTTTCCCCCTTTAAGGATGCCACTTCCCTGAATAGCTAAGCACATTAGAAGAGCTCATTACCAGTTATGAAGTTCATGCCACTGTCTAATTTGTCTCTGAAATACTACCCCACCAAAGATGCAAGGGCATGCAAAGAAAGCACTAAGGACTGAAATTATAGCAGGGATTAAAACAACACTAAATTAATGCATTCCTTGGTTGCTGGATTATGAGCAAGTGTTATTGTTGATAAGGCTTCTATTTTTTTTCTATTAGAAACTTCATTCTCTTTAAAAGATCAACAAGAAGAACCAAAAGGGAATTCCCTAAGGTCAGCTCTGAGGAAACATAAACCTCTAATTCAATAACTCGGCTACTGCTCTGAAAAAAGGCTTTATTATTGCAACATCCATATGGAGCCAATTGGACATTAATGACTAATCAATCCCTCCCCTTTCTATTCTACTTAAAGTGTCACAAACCATGTTTAGATTAGCCCATTTCCTGCTTAGGATTGCTCAAGATGTCTTTTGTTCTTTCAGGACCAGCCTGATGGAGGCAGCTTAAACAAACACACGACCGGAGTGGCGCAGGAGTTATAAAGTGCCATATGTGAATGAACAAAGGGGCTATACTAAAGCCTTTTGTGGTATTTGTTAATGTTTTTCATCTGAGCTTAAAAAGGCTTAATGACTTTGTGGTGAGCTGATGCATGTGGCTCGTGGCTTTGCAAAATGAAGGAAATTCTAACTAGTGATATACCAGTCTATATTTTCAAGTCTCTCGCTTTCAGTTTTGATGCCTGTGTTTCCTTTTTTAAAAAAAGTTTTCAAGTTATATTTATTTTACACAAATAGATAAACAGAGTGCTTTACCTTGTTACAACCATAGAATCCCAGGGCAGCTGAGATAACTTATGTGCCTCTTTATTTTAATGACCTGAAAAGTAGCACAGAGCATCAAATATTCCACTTATCACCTATACGCTGTATGTATACACAGGAGGAGAACTTGCAAGCTGTTGAGCCCAGGCCAAAAGGAATCATTTAAGTTTAAACCAGAGACTACTGAGGATGAAAGAAGACAATAACAAGTTTTGGCTTCCTAAGTTGTTGGGAGAACCAGGCTCAGGTTCAAGAAGATGCTCTTGGAGAATAAAGAGGCTGGGAAAAAGCTGGTAGACTAAATAATTTCTGTTGCTCAACAGCTTCTGGCTTCATTCGACCTAGCTCCTGTCATAGACTCTACATAAAACTAAGAAGCACAAACCAAGATGAAGCAAATCTCAGAATTAATTACAAAGATACTACTAAATCCATCCTCTCATTTCAATCCTTATTGATTGTTTTAGCCCTCACTGTCTCGCTAAACTATTATAAAAACTAGCCTTTTGGCTGATATTCTTACCCCCAGTTTTGAGTCCTTCAACATCCATTTAAATATCTCTTTCTAATTTCAGCCAGACTGATCCATCACAAATGCAATTCTGACTAAGTCACTCCTATATTTAAAACTCTTCAATGACTCCCTATTGCCCACAAGATAAAGTCCAAATGCCTTAATTATAGTATACACAGCTTTCCATGACCTGGTGCTGTACCTATGGTGCCAGTACCATCTCTGGCTATTCTGCTTGAAACAGTTTTGTTTTATAATATTGAACTACTTCTAGTTCTCTACTCACTGTGTTGTTTCATGCTAGGAATCTGAGTTTTACTTTTCCTGGCATTACCTGCCCATCTTGTAATAACTTATTATTGAAGACTCATCTCAGGGATTATCTATTCCATGGAAGTCTTACCTGGTTGCCAGGTTAGACTATGTATCCCAGGCTCCCACAGGTGGTACCCTATGCTTACCTCCATCTTAACATTTACCCTAATTTATACAAATTGCCAGTTTTTTGTGCCTATCTTCTTCTCTAGACTTTTCACCCCAAAAGGGCAGTGAATGTATTATATCTTATCCATAGCTGCATCCACAGGGCCTAGTACACAGGCTGGCATAAGCTAAAGACTCAAATGCTTATTGAGACAGCAGAGAACAGTGGACGTCTTCAGCAGTGAGAATTTTAGAGTGAGACTCATATGTCCACATGCTCCATTAGCATCTTGGAATTTTTGAAATCAGATCTTGTATAAATCCCATTTTCTTTCTTATATTCTGCTAAGTGTCTTGCCTTGCTTGAGCCCTCTATAAAATAACAATGACTTTGATGGGAAAAATGTACCCATAGTTGTTATTTGAGACAGAGTCTATTGGTTCTAATTTTACTTCTTTTATTGACTTCCCATACTGCATAATTCTGAGACCCCAGTCTCCTCACTTCCAGGAAAACCTTGGAAGGATGGTAGGGCAAGTATTTTTTTTTTTTTTTCCTTTTGTCCTACAATTAAATTCTGAAGGTCTGAGCTTTTTGAGAAAATTAAATCTGAAAACTATTCTAATGCCATTTGGGGGGGGTACGTATATAAATATATATATATATATATATGGAGTGTGTAAATACATGGTATGTGTAAATATATATGTATGTGTGTGTGTGTGTTCAAACATACATTGGACCCTTCCTTAAATGGCAGAATCATTATAAAATGGGTAAAACATGCCTATAGAATCAGAGAGCTCTAACATGAGAGGGATATTAAAGATCACCTTATACACACTCCTCATTTCGCACGAGGAAACTTTGAGGTTTAGAGATTAATTGCCCAAGTCTTGCAGTTAGTAAATGGCAAAATCACAATGGGACTTCAAATGTAACTATCCCCAAAGTTTCACACTTGCCATCAAAATGAATTTCTAAAATGATCTGCTGAGTTGTTTCAATGGCATCCAGACTGAGCTTTAAAAACTCCTAATGCAATTGATTTAACTGGCCTCTCTTGTTGATTTCATTTGTTCTAGATAATCTGTCTTCTACTAGATTGGGAGATTTAGATCATGGGTGCAGTAGACACTAAATTTTCTAAGGTTAGGGGTATGCACTAGATGTTATTAGAAGGACATGGCTCAAGGATTTTTGGCAATCAATCTAATCTTATGAGCCACCAATACTTCTTCACCCTGAAAACTGATGAAAGTATTTGAAAAGTGCCTAATATTTCTGTGGTTTGAAAAATTAAAAAAAAAAGACTTTCAGAAGTCTCTGTATTTAACTAAAGTTTTCTGCTTTTTAATGAAAATCATAAAAAAATTTCCTCCAACAAAGGCAACCAATTTGGTCAGCTCATCTTGGAGAAAAATGGGAGGCAGTATGGCTCAGATGCTATGTAGTTAGACAGATCTGGGTTTGAATTGTGGATTTGATCTTTCCCAGATAAGTAACTTTGGATAAATTATTTTCCTTTTGTAAACTGTAGTTGCATCTACTTATAAAAGAGAGTTAATAATTTTTTCTTTGTAGCATTTTTACAAGGAATAAATGGGAATACATGTAAATTTCCTAGCACAGTGACTAGAACCCAGTACCCACTCACTAAACAGTAGTTCCCTTTAGAAATAGTGGCAGTAGTAATGGCAACAAAAGTGGTACATTAGAATGTTTATTCCAGCACCAAGAACGTAACAGGTACTTAACTCCTATTTGCTCCCTCTGTAGACTGCCCTCATATCTGGGAGATGTTTCCCATACTGTATGTCCTATTCTTCAGGTAGTTATAAAGTAAACCCACAAGTTAGCTGGGGAGTGCAATGTACTCCTTAATGCAGCCCAAAAGCTAAAAATATATTTCAAGTTAAAAATATATTTCAAAGCTAAAAACATATTTCAAAATGTTCTCTATGGTACAGACTAAAATGCAACAAATAGGCATAAGGTGCAACCAAGAAAGACTCTCATATCTCCCCAGTTCACGGATGTGGGAACAGTAACCAAACCATACTGCGCAGCCAGAGCCAGGAAGAAGGAAGAGCCCATTATCCTGTAAATTTACAGCTCAGCTTTTTATAAAGGACACACTGGAATGACAATGGATTAGAATTATTGACCATGAAGCTGTAATAAACGGAGGGCAAGGAAGTTTTAGGGACATTTGACAGTTGTTTTTCTTTCTTCCCTACTACGAGGTCTGTAACTCTGCAGCACGGAGCAGCTATTATCCTGTTTCATTTTGTCCTCATGTAGGATAGACTTTCCCACAGAACAGTGAGCTTATATTGAATCACCATGAAGTGATTTCTCCACCGTGAAAGTAAAAGAATATACATATATTAAAACCAGCAAGCTTCAATTTGTATTTTTAATATAAATTTTAAATGGTTGAATATATTGCTTATGAAATGCTTCTCTCTGGGGCTGAGACTTGGGATATTAAGTTTTAGTTCAGAGTTACTTTTTAGAGCCTATTCCTAAACATAACAGTTTATAGTATAATGCAAATGGTGACGCATTCTTACATAATCTCTCTGCCCCCCTCCATACCATGACCTGACACAGTGGGGCATCATGTGTAAGGTGTAAATATCCATTGAATAAAAATTTTTAAAAATCACTCTCCTAAGTGAGACACAAAGAGTGATCTGTAAAGGCATCAATCAGTCACAGCAGGCAGAGTGAAAATCGTACTTACGTGTGTAATATATCCAGGAGGAGAGGAGGAGTTATTTTTCATATGATTTGAATGAAAACCCACCTAACTTGCTCATCTTTCTCATGTTGTAACATGGAAAGACACCCACATGAACAACCCTCTGAAAGGATATTAAAGAGAGCAGAAGAATTGAGACTAATAGATCTCCAAGGCCAACCTAACTGTTGCATTTCCATTATTCTTAACCGCTATAATCTAAGTCGATCTTGAGCAATTAAAGGTTAATTCCTGTTTATTTGGTGACAAAGTCTAAATTCCTCAGCCTGGCATTCAAGGCCCTCCACTAAATGGAATCCAGCTATTTCTAGAACATACTCAACTCAATAAATATTTATTGAGTACAAGTACGTGTAAGGCTTTGTGTTGGGCTTGAGGGAGAACACAAAGATGAAAAAGATGATTCTTCCCTCCTGGAGCTTCCTTATGAATGTCCACATGCTTAATGTCTCTGTCTGCTTGGATTATTCCCTCAAGTGAAAGCTCTTCATCTTCTCTTTGCTTATCCAAACCTAAGCTTATCTCCAGCCATACTTCTATCAGGCCTTCTATTGTTGTCCACAAAGCACTGTAGCTTCCTCCTCTAAATAGTATTTCTTTTCTGTTTCTTTAATGATGTACTTGAACATGTAGTACTTTAAGTTGCTTTGCTTTCTATGTGTGCTAACTTTGTAATCCAAACTATATTACTAGCTCTTGAAGAATATAATGCAGTCTATGGTTAAAAAAATCTTTCCCTCCATGCCCGTAACAGTACTGTGTATATAACAGATAATCAGTAAATTATACCTTGGTTGAACATGCGGGTAAAACTGACGATTGGGAGGCCCTGAGTAGGGATAGATCCTGGTTGGAAAGACCTGGTTCCTGGCACTGGAGATTCAGTCTACAGATAACCATCTCTAGGGAGTATGAAAATAGCAGATAGTGGGTGTAAGCAAATAGTGATAGACAAGCAGAGTAAAATGAGACAAGGATCTAGAAAAAAAGATGTCAAATACAGTCTTGTGTCACTTAATGATGGGGTTATGTTCTGAGAAATTCATCAGATGATTTTGTCATTGTGCAAACATCACATGTTCTTACACAAACCTAGATAGTACAGAATACCACACATCTAGGCTATATGGTATAGCCTGTTGATCTTAGGCTACAAACATGTACAGCACAATACTATACTGAATACTATAGGCAACTGTAACACGATGGTTAAGTATTTGTGTATCTAAACAGATCTAAACATAGAAAAGGCACCAAGGGAGGATTCTGGGACAGGGACCTAGGCAATGTCCACATCTCAAAAGCTAAAGAGTCAGTCCAAACATGGCAGATAAGGACTGACTTTGCAGTCCCATTGGGAACATATGCTAGCTGTTCTCATTTTGGGTCTAATTTTCATGGCAGATGGTATTAATCTATTGTTGCTCAGTTGCTGTAGCAAGCTGGGGAAGCACAGTTGTCCCTCACTATCTGAGGGGAACTGGTTCCAGGACCCCCTGTGGATACCAAGATCTGCAGATGATTAAGTCCTTGATATAAAATGGCATAATACTTGCACATATCCTGTGCATATCTTCCCATATACTTTAAATAATTTCTAGACTACTTGTAATACCTAATAAAATGTAAATGTTATGCAAATAGTTATTACATTATATTGTTTAGGAAATAGGGACAAGGAAAAAAAAGTCTGTATATATTTCAATACAGAAGCAACCATCCATTTTTGTGTGTAAATATTTTTGATCTGCGGTTGGGTGAATCCACAGATGTAGTACTTGTGGATATGGAGGGCGGAGGGTATGTCTGTGTGATTCATTAATGGCACAGACAGGCATTTCTTTCCAAGGATAGAGAATATTCAGCCAGAAAAGTAGATCATTTTTCATTATGATTATACACACTGCCATTGTCACCCAGTGAGAAACCGGCTATTGGGAAGAATAGGCTCCTCAGTAAAGGGAGGCTGGGTTTTTAATTGGGCTTTCTAGCTTAAGCAACAATAAGAAGCAGGTTGAGTTCCTTTTATGGAGTATTAGGGGATGGAGTTATACAAGAATCTTGACATTTTCCTCTCTTGCCCCATCAGGACTATCCATCACTTGGAGGGTTCAATGGAAATTGTTTTCCACCAACATTAAAAGTTATTTGGGAGCTTTTAAGACACAGCAAATATATTTCTTTAAGAGAAGTTTATTTGCTTGTTTAAGAGAGCTGCACTTTATATATAGTGCTGATATAAACTGGTGCACAGGATCCTCTAAAACTGTTTATATCCACAGTAAAATACATTTTTGTGATACTCATACAACAGAGTTAGTCCAGAGCCAAGGGCTTCATGAACTCTGCTTATCTCCCAGCCTGTGTGGCTGTTACTCATCTTCACCATGTCTTGGGCCTCCCTCACTCTCCATCCTGGCCTCAGGCACCAGCCTGTTGGTTCCACAGAGACATCTTTGCCAATTCATTTCCCTGAGATGCTTGGGCACACTATTTCAGGCAGCTGTGGAAGGCCAGACCCATATGCCCACAGCACAGCTCTGGTTAATGCTCCTTCTGATTTACCTGGGTCTTTTCTTTTCATCTATATAATTCCTCACCTTTTATTCCTGGTATGTGCCCTAGTAGTTAGATACCTTCTTGGGCAAAGGCATATCGTCTCAGGCATATTTCTACAATAATTGCATTTATTTAGGAGATCGTATTGGTACTTATTACATTCTAGTTGCCTTAAAGGTGAATGATTTAAATTACACGGCAGTGAAATTAGAGAGTTAAAAAGAAAACACTGTCAACTACAAACCTTCTAGACCAAATTCCTCACTTACAGACGAGAAAATTTAGGGGAAGGAAATGACTTATATGAAATGGAACAACTAAAATTTAAGTCTTCTAGTCCTTGAACAAATGTCTGAAGGGGGTATCAGATGGAAAAATGATTTTTATTCTGTTGGAGTCCAGAAGTCAGACTAGAACCAATGGGTGGAAGTTACAAGGAAATAGAGATAAATGTTGGCTATAAATTGTTACATAAAGAACTAAGTGAATTAGAATGAGCTTGTCGAAAAGTAGTCAGTTTTCTGTCATTAGACCATTAGAGGCATTTAAACAGAAGTGAAATGACCACTTGTCAGGGATATGAGAGGAGATTTCTTGGCTGGAATTATAGATTTGATGACCTCTCTTCTTTTTATTTCAAATCTGAGAATCTTAGTGTTGTAATGTGAAGGACTGTATTCTGGTAGGTTTCAACTAATGACCTTTACATTCCAAAGTATAAGCAGTTATAGCATTTAAATCCCACCTCAGATTAGGCTACAATACAGTTTGCCTCTGCTTCCTTTAACATCGTGTATCACAGATTCAATCTTCCTTTTCTATCAGGAATAAGGATCCAGGGAGGACAAGGGAAATGAGAAAAGCTTCAAAGATTTCCAGGAGTATGGATCGAAAAGTAAGCAGGAATTTTAAGAGAGGACATTCTTATTAAGTGGTGCATTTTAAAGGAAAAAGAAAAACCATTGCAGTCTCTGCTATTTGTCCACAAACAAACTCAGAAGCAATTGAAGGTTCACACACACACACGGACACAAAGAAGCTTTCAGAAGGGTAAGGCCATCTAGCTGGGATCCAATTCACAAATTCAGTATAAAACTATAAAATGCTTCTAAAAAATCTGAGAGCAACTGTCCTAAAAGCGGATATTCTTAGTATACATATCTATTTCTATTCAAATCAATGCAAGTTTTTAATAGATGAAGGACAGCACATCATTCTAGTTCTAATCCAGGGTCCAACAGTCCAGAGATAATCACTTTCAGAGCTCATCCCTAAATGGTAGGTTCATATTTCACTATTCCCAAAATTAAAATGAGGTACAGCCTCCCTCTGAGGCTGGGACACATTAATTGAACATGAACATTTAAAACGGTGTTAGAAGAATGTTTTCTTACCCAAACCGTACTTCAGAACAGAAAAAAAGGTATCCATTTAGAAACACCAAGTATAAGAGAAAAAAGAAACAAGATGGAAAGAATATATTTATAAAAGCCAAGACATGACTATTGTTGCTTGAGGAAAAGAAGAAAAGCAGAGAGAAAG
The DNA here is from genome assembly GCF_041146395.1 of Eulemur rufifrons. Classification (NCBI taxonomy): domain Eukaryota; kingdom Metazoa; phylum Chordata; class Mammalia; order Primates; family Lemuridae; genus Eulemur; species Eulemur rufifrons. The sequence continues at coordinate 65,900,301 of NC_090988.1, forward strand.
AGGAGGGAGCCCATCTGTAAAAGCGACTGGGAAATATTACTGGAAAGATCTTCTCATTAATAAAAAGAAAAGCTCAAGGAACATAAAAACTCGATTCAGCAAGTGGCACAAATATATTTTCTATGGAATTGCTCTCCTCTTTTATTTCTCTGCAAATATTAAGTGGAACCTATTGTGGATAGACCATCTTTCTTATAAGAAATACACTCAGTATTTTATGAAGATCCTAATAATAATCATGGATTTGGAAGGAACCTTAGAGAGAATCAAATCCAGCACGCCTCTTTTAAAAGATAAAGAAATTTAAGCACAGAAGCACTTGTTTTCAGTCATTTAGCAGAGGAACTTTAATCCAAATCTCCCAATAACCAGGCCAGAGCCTTTTCTACTCTACTACATAACCTTGAAATTAAGAGAGTCGGTATAAGAATTGCACTCTTGCCTAAGCAGAACAAGAAGAGGGGAAATGCCAGATGAAAAGTCCATAAAAAGTTCAACAGCTGTTCACCATTCTAAATTACATGGTGACAGACTCAACTAATCAAGTCCTCTCTCCCATACATGTCCTACATAGGATCTAACAAATTTTGTATACTCAATACGTGTTAAGACTCCAACTGCTTCAAAGTATAACAAAACCTTAAACATGTTTCCTAACTCCCCAGCACCAATGAATTTGTAGTTTTATAAATATCATGGTGAACAAGAAATGCTGTCTTGTCACATTCAAGCCAAATAACAGCTGGACTTTAAAAATAAAATTTTGAAGGCATTTGCCTTTTATATTTTTAATTTCTGTTTTCCTTGCCTATGGTTTTGTCATTTGATTTTGATGAGTGGTTAATACACATGCACAGCTGCCTCTTTTGGTGACCTTTTCCTCGCTGCCTCCAGGCTCGGGGCTATGAAGCAGGTCTACAAGTGCTTACTAAGTGATATTGTCATTTTTACCACTGACAGACGTTTTTCTGGGATGCCTGGCTAGAACAGGGCCTTGTCCTCTGGGGTGACTTACTTTAGTCATTTCAGAAGCCCCATAGGAGGATGGAGTAGAAGTGGAGAAAGGGCATAGCCCCTTAAAATTGCTGATCCAAAGCCAGAGGAAACCTACAGGTGATTATATATGTACTGAGGGAGGGGACATCCTGGGCTAGAGGCACAGAATTCACCTATCAACTCAGCTTCCCCAAGTAGCTCTCACTCTGAATTCTCTGTAGAGCACAAAGAAGTACTAATCTTCTAAGCATTTTTCTCCATGATAATTATGTATGTATGTATACATTTCCTTTTTAATCTCTGTCTTCCTCAATAGACCCTAAGCTCAAAGAGATCAGGGACAACTCTGTTTTTTCCCTCCACAGTTTGGCATAGTGTAGGCACTCAAGAAATGTTGGTTGCTTTTTGGAACCAGAGACTGAGTGAAGGAGCAAATAAATTTTTTTAGTTATTCTGATACTTCGTTTCTTTTTAATGTTCCTGTTAAGGGAAATATGAAGGAGCAAAGTAGAGGAAGCATTATGTATACCTGTTATCTACTTTGACTTTAGTATGAACTGTAACTCCAGCAGGCTTTGCAATCAGCTCACACTTGAACAGAAGCCAGGAAATACACTGAAGTCAGCAGAAGGCTGCTACCCAGCCTAGCAGTCCTCACAAAGACATTGCGCTTCTGTCAGTATTAGAACAGGTAACTTGACTCCATTCATGAACTCACAGTCCCCTAAAAGCACATGAGGTCTCAATGGCAACTCCGGGCAAACTTCTGAAGGGAGATTTTCACACACCCCTTAAGCTCCTGGGCCACTACAGCCCTCCTACTGTTACACTCACCAGGCATTGCTGCTATGTGTGACACAGTAACATGAGAGCCGGTGCATGGCGTGACTTGCTATATTTAGGGGAAAGGAAATGGGCCATTTTGAAGAAGGTCTCAAGGAGTTTGTTCAGAAAAACAAAGGGACCACATGTTTATCTGCATATACAGGGGGTGCAGTATGGCAGGCTGCTTGGGATCAAGTCTTAGCTCTCTCTCCTTCCTAACTCTGTGGCTCATAGCAAGTTACTTAATTACTCTCAGTCTCAATTTTATCACCTGTAAAATGGAAAAAAAAAATCAGCATCTTCTTTACAATGTGCATAAGGATTACATGAGAAAATGTGCATAAAAAGCTTAACACAGTCTCTGGCATATAAGTGCTTAAAAAATGCTTGCTAAAAAAACAAAGTAACCAGGAAAATTGATTTGAATCTATACAATCTGGGTACTAAATGGAATTTCTAAAGATATTTCTATATAATATGTTACTCTACAGCTACGTTTTTAAATTTTTCCTTTTATAGTAGTTACTAACTCTGACCATGATTTTTAACTTATCAAGCAGATAATATCATTAACTAGATCATAGCATTACTGAGAGGCAACTGACTGTATTTACACCCAATATGCAGTTAAGAAAATATATGAAAGCAAATGAAAAAGAGTCCATGGCAAATTAAGAAAAGTCTATGAGAGCAAGGGTAAGGTGATAGAGCTCTGTTAACTCCTAGTCTGTGGCCAAACGAACAGACTAAATACTCCAGAGTAATGAAAAACAAATTATTCATTAAATACGGTCAAAGAATTGAAACCATGATGGGCCAGAGCACACAGATTTTCAAGTCAGCCACACTTTTCCTGTGTTGCAGTCAAACGGTTAACTGTTTAAGTTGCATCATGTGTACTCTCTGGCTCCCTAGGCAGAGGAAACTCAACCCTTACCAGGGGAAAGCCTGCATTTCTGAGTGCCTATGAAAATGTGAATGTGCTCTTGGTACACGTTCTCCAAGGAAGACGGCAAGTATATTTCTGGTTTTGAATCCTCTTTATTCCTCCCTTCCTACTCTTCCCCCTTTCTCTTCCTCATCCTCCTGCCTTCCCTTCCTTTCCCTTCCCTTCCCTTCCCCTCCTCCCTGCCTCTCCACCTCCCCCCACACACGTACACACCAATCAGAATTTGCTTTAACACCTTGTCCCCAGTACTATCATCAAACATTAGCCTTTCTTAATGGCATGAAAACTCTGCCTTCTGAAAACTTTCTCAAGTACTTCCTAATGTCTGACACTACCCATCTCTTAGTGCTCATTCCAGGGGTTTCTGAACAGCCTGGGATACCCAAAGCTATCACCAGGAGCCATGCCCAGTTCAGAGGCTGCTATGAAGTCTCTTCATGTGTTTTCAAGGGATTAGGGTCCTGGAAGAAATCCTGCCAGTAAAAGGGATACTAGTAAGAATCTTCCCCTTAAGCCAGAGAAAGACTTTAGCTGGGACGAAAGATGGGTGAAATATCATGTTACTCTGAAGAGAACAAATTAATCTTCCCTGACTGGTAAGACAGACTCTGCCAAAGGAACAGCTAACGGGAAAACCAGTCCCTACTCTGTGATGACACAGTAAATAACCAGGCAACATTACTACCGAAGTGCTGACCTAACTCATAAATTGTACCCAGACTCTGGGGAGCAATTTCTGCTGATGTGCTGCTTGTGCATTTAAAACAAACAAACAAAAAGGGAAGAGACGTGAACAGACATTGATAGTGCTGTGGGTAAACATTCTGAGAGTAAGGCTGATCTTGCCACCCGGACTTCCAAAAGACTTTAGTAATGGGTAGTGTGTAGACACAGGTTGGGCTTTCCCCAAGCCATTATTAAGTTTATGCTAAATCTGCTGCAAACCATCATTCAGTCCCCAAAATGGTTTGATTACACCTGGGACTTACTTGGTTTGGATATGCTAATTGCTCTGATTTGATCATTCCACATGTATACATGTATCAAGTCAAATCACTTTGTACCCCAAAACATATACAATTATTACTTGTCAATTAAAAAATAAAATTAATTTAAAAAAACATGCTCCTTTGTATGTTTTCCTTTTTTTAACAAGAATGTAGTGAGGCACATGAAACACAGAATTCTGTTGTTCATTGGAATGTAGAGGATTCTTTTATTTTAAAACTTTAAAATGGAATCTTAAAGTTCTTGGATTGCTATGTGTTTGGTAATATAGGATCTAGCTGCTTCTCAAAGTCCTCTACTATTAAGCATATGTATATGTATATGTATATGTATATATAAAATATATTTCCTACGTTGCCTAGGAAATCTGACTGGTGACTCCTAAGAAAGACCATAAAGATCCTAAATCTAAATCAGACATACCTTTGGAAACAACACAAAGCAGCAGAAAAGAGCTAGGGAAAAGCCACTCACCCTCTGCGTCTTCTGGCCGCGTAAGATCGATGACACCTGGGCCCAGCTTTCCATCTTCACTTGACTTTCCTGTTAACTGGGACCCCAAATTCTCAAAGCGCGTTCTTTCCTAGAGGAAGGAATAATCAGAGGCTTATTGTAGCTTCCAAGCAGCCACTTTTCCCTTCCAGTTTCTATCTTGCTTAATGGGTAAAACTTTGCTTTACAAACATCATTTCTGACCAACGTGGGCTCTGAAAAGCTTTCAGGAAGATTCCACTAAAGCCTGTGTGTGGCACTGACAGAATTGACAGCATCTAGGCCACAGAACCTGTAAGGAAAGAAAACCTGTGGGAGGGAACCTGCCAGAGCTGCACATCTTCTCTCTGTTGGATCTGCTCCAGCAATCTAAAAGGAATGCAGTAGAGGGTTGAGCCAAGAACACAAACCCTTGAAAGAGCAGTTCTTATTAAAGTATACTGCTAAATTTAATGGGAGAGGAATTTTGCCATTTAGAGATCATAGTTTACATTGGTATTCCTGGGGAAATACACATCAGAATTTTATGCACAAAGATTTTAAAAACAAACATTTCAAAGTAGGCTGACCAGATGATGGCATTGATGCTATTATTCTGCCTCAGAGTTTCAACTGTGACTTCCTGGGACATGAAAAGGAGGACTAGCCATTGATCCGGGAAAGTTAAATACCCCTGCTATTTTAGGAGGGAAAGCCATAGATATTTTGCTTATTCACTAGTTCTTCTAGGAGCAGGAGTCTGAAGCATCACAGTGAAGGTTTCCTCTGCTGCTCTCTGGATCAGTAGCAGAGGGCTCACTGGCCATCATTAATATGGTGTTCTTGTCTACAGAAACATAGCGCATGTCCCCCTCTTGCCTCCTTGCTACTCTCCAGACTCAAACTTGGCTTTGTGTTATGCTTATGAATGAATGAAACCTTGTTGTTCATTACTATGAAACAATATTAAATGTCATGTCAGCTTGAATTTACAGACATGAAATAGCAGCTTCCAGCTCCGGGAATGGTTTCTGCATGTTATACTTAATGCATTATGCAGCAGTAGAGTGCTGATTGCTGTTCAGTCTATTGTTCAATGACCTAGTTCTGTACTGAGCATGTTCGGCATTAGATGGAAACACTCTGAGTGTTCTCTTCTGTAAGATGTTTAGAAACTTGGAAATATTCTTAAAGAGCAAACATACAATTACTTGATAGAGGCTGTGCCTCATTTGTACAGTCTCACTACATTTGTGCTTTCTAATATGATTATTTTTGAATATCATTATATTTCTATAATTAATTCCCATCAGTCAAATTGTGCAGGAAGTCTTCCAGTTCCCCCTTCATCACGGAATATGTTGAAATCTACGTCGCAAGAAAACACAGCAGAAACCTAGCTTTAATCTACAACATTCGTATGAAAGATTTGAAATAAAAATTATAATCATGAATTTCCCTAACAGGGTAATACTAAACTAGTTTCAGTAGCAGTATGTGGGGAAACCTCTGAAGTACGACACTTATAAAAAACAGAATGAAAATAAAAACCAAATTAAGTATGGTTCCCTAATATCTTCTTACATGAAAACACTGCTTCACAAGAGCAAATTAACCCAGATGCAGGACACAACGAAAAGCAACCACAAGCTGTGTGGGAGTTTCACACATTGTCGGGGAAAGGACAGCTGCTTTTAATCAGCCAATTTCTATTTTTGAGTAGCACTTTTGGTTGTCATGATGTAAAGAAAAAGAATTAAAGTGAAGATGAGTAGTACCCGGGAAAGCAAAATATTCAACCTTTGTTTTATCACATTGTTTCACATTTCAAATATTTGCATGTGAATGCTTTCCCCGTGTTAAATGCAAAAGGAGTTTTGATGTGACACCTGCAATCTTCTTGGAAGAACAACCTTTAACTGTATTTTCATAGGGGGAAAAACAACTTTCTCTGAAAATCAACAGACCGTGCTACCTATCAATATGCATATTTCAAGTATCTTTCTAGTCATTCATTCTCTTTGATTTTACTGGAAAATATTCTCAGTAAAAAAAAAAAAAGTTCCTGAAAGAATATCAATATTTTGACAAGGAAGGAGAAGAGGGAAAATTACATGCCATGGTTTGTAAAATCCTAAGACAACAAAGCTTACATGATGATAATATCTTTTCTTTTATAAAAAATGAAGTGCACTCACAATTCAGTAGTATCAGCTTGTTTTTAATAATAACAAAAAACATTCAGAACATTCAACAACACATTCACAGTGTCTTTGAAGTCATACATTTTTCTGACTTCATTGAAAAAAAGAAACTCCTCTGCAGAGATATTTTTCCTATAAAATATCAATATTTTGACAGAGCAGAAGTCAAGGAAGAATATTCCATGAAACACTTGTCAGATAGGAAGAAAATAAATCAATGATAGAAATTGTTTGGGGCAGTGAGTTGCATTTCAAATTTGGTAATATTAAGCACTTGTGTTTGAGATTAAAGAAGGACCCTGCAAAGCCATGCCCTTTCATATAAATTTCCACCTAGTCTCCCAGAAGATTTCCTTTTTTTCTTCAAAGAATAGCTCAGAATATTTATTTGCCAGCCACATAACCATAAGATAAGAGGGCCTGATGTCTACAAGTTACGTCTGGGCAGCTGAGCTAAGCAAAGATTTTAGCAGTGAGGTTGAACATGAGCCTAGTAAATACAGGATGTGGACGTGGGCACAGAGAGAAGTACAAAGATATTTTAGTTCCAAGAAGCTTAAACTTCTGGCCATTAAGTGCCAATGGGTATGCCCCTATATGGAACAAATAGAGACTGTGGGTGGGTGGCAATTTCTCTCTGCTTCTTTTTCCTTATTTTTTTAAATATATATATATATATATATATATACATACATACATACATATTTTTTTTTCTTCCACAACAGTTATCTCAGAAGTGGCAGTTCTTAAGTCCAAATTTCCCCACACACTTAAACTAGCTCTCACAATGTACATAGCTCCCAAGTAAGATATGTTGGAGATATAAGCAAAATACCTCAATGCTAATTTAATCCCAACCCCCCAGGAAAATTCTCCAGTGTTCATGTTGACAGTGAAATGTGCATTTTACATGCAGCAATGTGATCAGACACTTACTTATGCATTGTCAGTCACAAACATGCAGGCAACATAAAAGTTATTGAAAAAAATTAAAGTCAGCTCTGCTGTGTTGTAGGACTGTTGGCTCTCTAAGTGCTTTGAAATTATGATGTATGAGGTAGATGTTGCATATTAAATAAAGATATTTAAATGATAAAGCCCCCTTTAGTGAGAGCTGATGAATGTTAAATGTTACAAGCCACAAGACGGTAGCATCCATCATCTTCACATATTATCAGAGTCAATGACAGGGCAGCCTCACTGATGACAGATAGACTGCTGCATTATTATCCCTTATTTCCAGAGTCACTGAACAAACCATTCAACTCCTCAGACATTATTTTTAACTTTGCATTAAATTAGCAACTTTTCCCTCCCTACCATGGCAAGATTGATCAATTTTGTCTTTGCATGGGTGGAGAGAGAAAGAATGGATGTGGGGTAACTAAAAGAACAGAGGTTTGTTTTCATCTAGGAAGAAAAATCAACTCCCTCTTACTGGCAACAAATGTAAAATTGTGATCTGGGGAAAGAACAGCAATGAAACAGTAAGCACACAATAATGGCTTTTCTTTGCACTTAGATAAAAGCTGAATTTTTGATGTGCACAGTATATTTTAATAAAATTTTATATACTATGTTTTATACACTTATTGGCTATTCCATAATAATGTGTGTGCTAACAGTAAAATTGCTCTTAAATTTATGTGCGTTATTTATACGTTCCCACGTAACAATGCTTTTTGTTGTAAAAAATATTCTGTTTATTAATGTAACTTTACAACCACTGCATCCAAGATCCGTGGTAAATTAATGACATTTTTATTATTTTATAGTGTCATTAAATTTTTACTGATCACTCCATCAAACAGAGGCAGTAAAGGCCATAATGTAAACTGGGACACTTAGATCAGGCAGCAGGAAGACATTCCATATAGTCTGAAGAAAACTGCTAGCAATAAATGATATTTATACCATCTTTAAGCATGTGAGAATACTTGGATAAGTTTGGCAAAACTGTTTCAGTAGTAGAGTGGATTGTGTACTTAAATAACAGTTTGCTTGCCAGCGAGACAAGCCTTTTTCAAACCATACGCGAGATGACTGATTGCAGCCATCTTCCGAAAACCAACACGTGAAATGTAGTGATGCTCTGGGCACCCTCCCTTCTGGGTTACCAAGACTGGCCAGGCTATGCCATGCCTCCAATTATTTCAACATGGTCCCCTTTTCTACAAACTGAAGTGGAAAATGCTACAGGCTGAGAGAGGCTTTTTGTTTGCTGCTTTTCAAACAAATACATTTCATTTAAGTATATGAATACATCTGGACAATGATGTGATATATTTTATTTCAGTGGTACAAATGAGAGGTACTTTACCAGCCTTTATTCAAAAGCTCATTTCTAAAGGATGTCTGAACATACAACTAAGGGGTCATTACCTATACTGTTGTTAAAATGGGTAAAAAATCGTTATCTCATGTTATTTTCATATGTAAAATACATTATAATGAGGATACATTCTACACTGGCTCTCTTAGATTAACCTAAATGTGTGTTATCAACTAATTGCCAAATATTCTATTTATATGTACAGAAGACAGTAAATAGAAAATTCTATGTTCATATAATCATGGATTTAGAAGTGCCTAACTCCTACATGGCAATTCTGGTATGATTCTTTTTTAAGTAAATAAGAATTTTGCTGTTACATCCTAAAATACATATTTAAACATTAAAGACTTTTTAAAATCTTTCAAATTTGTAACGATAAGGACTTTTGCCAGGAAGGCTAATGCTGCAGCCCCACCAGTCATACATTTTGTGTATTCCTAAAGCAGAGTGTTCTAAAAGAAATAACAAATATATGTATTATGAATAGAAATTCTCTAAGGCCACAATATTCTGAGATATGATCTATCCTTAAAGTTTCAGCTACGCCTAAGTTATTGAGTGCAAGCCAAATGAAGTCTTGGCGTTTTCACCCCACCTTTTAGCTTCAATTTTTCTGAACATTTGATTTCCACCTGTATATTTTAGCGTATCTCCAACTCAGGAAAACTCTTTCCTAAACTAAAAGTGAAGACTTCTCTGCAAAAGCAGCTTCCCCCTTACTCAGCCTCCCTTTCTTTCCTGTGTTTACGTCAGTGCTAACAGGTCAGTATTAATATTATTTGTCCCAAGGCTTTTCTTGCCCCTCTCTGTTCAGTCAATCATTCAGGCTTGCTCAGTTTTCTTCCACAGCGCCTCTTGCCCCGGTCCCTCCCTCAGTGCCCTCCTGCCATGGCCAACTGCCCCAGCACACACCTTCATGCCTGCACACCTAACTCGCTGCTCCAGCCTCCGTTCTGGCCTGCCTGGTCCTTGGCACTGCCCTCCTCAGTCTATGTACTCACACTCCTCACAGAGTTCCACTTCATGTCTCTGATTCAAACCCTTTCACGGCTTCCTATTTTCTTTTGCATTTCATCCAAACTCCTCCACATGGCTTTCAAGGTCTTTCAAGCATTGCTCCCCACATGCCTTTTAAAAGTCGATTTCCTACAATTCTCCCATCATATATATTCTCTGCTTCAGGTGGACAGTGACTCATCTTCCAATAATAAATATCGTGATCATGCCTTCCCCATGGCTGCTCGGATATGCTTCCTTTCCCTTCTTAGCCAAGTCCTATTCATATTGAAAAACCTAAGTTTTCCATGAACTCTATAATCTCTGTGATCTATCTACTCTCTGATACACAAAAATTCTTAGTTTCCCTACATAATTAGCCCCTAGTTACATACCAAGTCACAGCATTGGGCATTTGATTCACGTGCACTCCCGAGTCTCCTCCAACAACATCAAAAGATTTTTCAAGCCAAGGATTGCATCTTAGACCTTTTCTATATATTTTGGTATTAGTGTCCATAAATACTTGCAGGTTTATACAAAGCCACATAATTGATTTACCCATATAAATAAAAAACATCCTGCACAAATGAGTGTCCACAAAGGCAATAATCCAAATAAGGAAATTCAGTAAAACACCTTAAATATTTTGTAAAAGAGGGAAATAGAATTTTAGAAGGAGACAATTTTAGAAGGAGACAATAGAAAAATGCAAGTTGATTAAATAACTTAATATGAAAAAGAGGTTTTGAATTCAGCTTGGAATTTCTGCAGGTTAATACATCCATCTTTGCAAAGTTTTTGCAAAACACTGGCAAAAGAAGACACTACCTACTGTAAATGCTTGTCTTAAAAAGTAGTACACATTTCAAAATAAAAAGTTTTGTTTTGTTTTGTTTCAAAAATATTAATAAGACAATGCTAAGTATAATATTGAGAGATATTCTATCTCTTATTCTGGATAACTTACTCTAATTCCTTGCTCTGGATGTATCTTGTTGCCATGATATGATTCTCAAGAAATATTACTTAACCACACATTTGGTTTCCTTTTTATGACTTAAAAACTCTATCACTTTATTTTCCTTTATTTTATATCCTTTATTATACATATAGTAATTTAATGGATGATCAAAAAGCGTAGGCTTTACATTGGAAAGTAGCCACATACACTTTTTAGAAGGTGATTCTTTTTGGAGGGAATTATTTTAGAGACATTGAGATTTACTTCCATAGCAATATTTTGATGGTTCTAGACTAAGTAATCATGACAATAAAGACTTTGGCTGGGAGAAATGAGGTTCATTATGGAATCTCATTGTTAAATAATATTTTGTCAGCTAAAACTATTAATTTGTCTAGCTTCTAATACACCTTTAACATCAAAATTGTGCTAGGACTCATGAATTAGTTAAGTTCTAACTAATGTTTTCCAACTATGTTTTCCCCCATAGCACAAATACACCTATTGAAGTAAACTGGGGAATATTACCACTTACTAATTATCTACTATGTGCAAAGCTCCTTCCAGTGAGCATTTCTTTTAACCTCACACCAATGTACAAGGAAAATACTATTGCTATCAATTGTATAAGAGAAGGTAAGGCTCAAAAGGAGTTTTTAATATTTTATTTAAGTCATTTTACCAAAACTTATATAGGCATTTATGCTGAGGTGAATTTAGAATCATGACTCTACAACTTAATTACCATGTGATCTCTGAGCTTATTCCCACATTTGTAAAATTGAACAGAAAATAGTCATGCCGCAGGGCTGTGATGATTAAATGAGAGATCACATATGTGCTTTGCAAAAAATAAAGCAACTCATAAAATATCTACTTCTGTTAAAGATATTCAGCATTTGCTAAATGTTTCAAAGCTAAACATTAACGAAGACAGTGTCCTGATCCAAAGGCCAATGTCCCTTCTCCAGTATCAACAATGGAACTATATAACCAAAGGTGCTTTCCTTTTGTCTTGGTAGTTAAGCATCTCAGAACTACAATTATACCTCAACCCTAGTAACCATGTAGGAGCTGGATATTGTTACTCTCTACTTTTAAGCCTTCAAATCTCCCCATCACCTGTATGATAAGAGCCAAATGTCTCTGTAGAGCTTGTATGACCTTTTATGATCTTGCTCCTGTTCCCTCACCAGCTTCATGTCTTACTCATTCCAGATTATACTCTCTATTCCAATAAAATGGAATTTCTTGGAGCTTCCTGAACAAGCTTTTATATTCCAAAACCCTGTGTATTTCCATATACCATTCTTTCTTTCTAGAATGTCATCACTTTCTGATGACATCATAATTCATCCTTTCTAAGCCTAATTAAAGCATTTCTTCTGGACAAAATCTTTGTTGACTTTCTTCCACCAGCCCCAGGCAGAATCCATTAATATCTCCCCTTCTTTTGTTCCATCACCATACCATGTGTTTATAGAAAAGTGTGTTACAATTATTGGTTTATATGTCTGTTTATATCTCTCCTCAACTTGTTCCTTGAGGTACAGTATCCATGTCTTATTACCCCTATATCATAAGTGCCTCTTAAGATGTTACACACACTAGGCTCTGTAGTTACTAAATCCTGATAATCCTGGTAAAATTATTTCCCTTTCTTTTTTCATTTTACTTTTAAATAAAATAAAATTAATTTTCAGATCCTTTTAGAAAGCAGTGAGACATAAATGATCAAAAGACAGATAAATACAAAGGAAGGTCTATAAATCAGTTAAACACTAGACTGAAATTGGCCTAGTGCTGTGATACAGAAAATCTGCCTTATTATTATTATTATTATTTGAAAGGGCTCTGCAAGAGAAGTTTCCCTGAAATCTCCACCTCCCCCCAAATACCTTTCTTTTACAACTTCTGACATTGCTTAACAATCCACCTTTAGCAATTAATTCTTTGAATTAATTAAAAATGCCAATCTCTTATGAAAGAGTAATAGAATAAACTGCCATAACTGAATCATATTAATTTCAGTTTAATTCCTCTTGAGAAACAAGAAAATTCCTAGGGAGGATAATCCCAGTAAAAGCACATGAACAGAGACATAAGTCATTTGGTGAAGGGGGATCCTTAGGTACTGTAATCCCAATGAAATAATTTCACAAGAGTTTGGAAACATCGAAGCTGAGCCAAGATGGTTGTTATGGGCTGAACTGGGTCTCCCCAAGATTCAAATGTTGATGCCCTTTCCCCTACTACCACAGACTGTGACTGTCTTTGGAGACAGGGCCTTTAAAACAGTGATTAAGTTAAAATCTGACTGGTATCCTTATAAAACGAGCAAATCTGGACACAGAAAGAGACGCCAGGGATGTATGCACCCGGAGGAAAGACCAGCTGAGGACAGAGCAAGAAGGCGTCCATCTACAAGCCAAGGTGAGAAGCTTCAGAAGAACCTAAACCTGCTGACCTCTTGATCTTGAACTACCAGCCACCAGCACTGCTAGAAAATTAATTTCTGTTGTTTAGGCCATGCAGTCCATGGTATTTTGTTATGGTAGCCCTAGAAAACTAATACAATGGCAGCTTCTGTCTCTTATGCCATGAAAGTTTCTTGTTGCTGGCCAAAAATTATCAAATGATAAAGAAGCAAATTTTAGCTGAAGTCCTATTGGCTTCAAAAACAATTCTCTGGAAGCTTTTGCCACTAGGACCTAGTAGTGGTTCTATCTGTTGACAGCCTATGTATCTATCTATCTATCTATTTATGATTCTTCAAAAGAGAAAGTTCTCCTTTAAAGGGAAGCAAGGGCTTGGCAAAAGTTTTCAAAACCAGAAGATTCATACTTGAGGCAAGAAATAAAATCAATAGACTGACAAGAGCTGTTTAGATCAACTCTCAGAATGCTGATATATGCCACTGGACTATAAGCTTTTTGGGGAAGAGAAAGTGTCTCCTGATCCTCTCTATCCCCAGCTAAGACTGAGCCCTGCAAGCAGAGAAGAAGCATGCAGCACATGCTTGCTTAAATGAACCAATGTCTGCAGAGCTTCTCGTGGATATGTTTTATGGAGCTTTCAAAAACATTCTCAAATGATGTATGACAAGTTTCCCTCAAGATGTGAAGAGTACACTAAACTAAGCAAGTTCTGTCTCCATACTCCTGGCAAGGGCAGCATCCTGTACATCTCTTACAACACACACTTAGACTCTTGTCACTGACCATCAGATGATAAATGATACAGTAGCATTAACTCTGAAGATATGAGACCCTTCTAAGCTTGGGAGCCACTGAATTAAATTACTTTCATCAGGATTATAGTGCTCACTGAACCCCTTTAACCAAATGCTTTCTGTCTCATTCATATGGTTTTAATATGGTTTTAACCAATTGCAAGGTTATTTATAAGTTTGCAGCTCCCAAGTAGAGTTATAAAGCATTCAGATTTAAGCAAATCCAGTTGTGTGGCAGCCCAACTCCTACTTATATGTGGTTTCAACTTTTTTATTCGAGTACAGAGGCATGATGCAGATTTGTTCCTGAATATTCTCTGATTAACCATTTGTTTCAGTAAAAAGTTTACCAAAAGTTCCATTGTAAAATTACACAAACTCCTATTAAATCTGAACACATGATTTAAAATCTGGAGTATTCTCTCCCCACTTAAACCACCGATAAGACATTGTTATTCTAACATTTACCATACGAACAAAGAATGTCACAATAAATTAATGATCAGCTAAGTAAATGTCTTTGCCCAAAAAGGTATCTTGGGAATTCTATTATTTCAAAATCTAGGGACTTGATTTTCAGATACCTATTTAATTTACAATGTGTACTTTTTAATAGTGTCTGTAGAAACACAAGTGCAGTTTATTCAAGTTGAAAACATCAAAGCTATATAAATCAAGAATAAATATTTTCTTCAAAATATATCTTCTATTGCAATTTTAGCTGGCAAACTGATAAATTCAAAGATTTCTTTCTCTCAGAAACATAAACACAAAAAGTGGGAAAATATAAGGTATTGTCACCATGTATTTGTTTTAATTTATGAGATATATAAATATATCATGTCTCCTAAGAGCTTTTCCTATAATTTAAAGAAATATGTATGCTACAAAAATAGCATATATCTAAAAAGGAAAATATGGGGCATGAGAAAGCTTTAGTGCCAGAAGGAAATGAAAGGTCTCTTCGTGCAGAGAGCGCTGGGACCAAGGGGGTCAAGACACTTACCTGAAGTCACGTAGCTGACTGGTAACAGATCCAGTGCATGTCTCCCAGCCTCCAGGTTTTCAGCTTCCTGCTCCTTCCACTGAGCTGCTCTGTACTCCTTACAAACTCTGCTAGTCCCTGTCTACTTCATCTGTAAAATGTGGGAGTTGAATTAACTTATCTCTATGGTTTCTTCCAGCTCTGAAATCTTAGGATTCCATGATACTTGACTTTGCTTTCTGAGATGTACACTGTAGCATACACCAGTAAAATCACTTTGCTATGTCATAAAAAATTCTGAGTAATTATTCATATTCTCAAGGAAAGCACTCAAAAATAACTCATTTGTCAATCGAGCCTGCCAAAGCATGGTCACACTTAGGCAAAAAACATTTGTTTGCTACTGCTGAAATTCCATAGGCAAAAGCAATAGAAGAGACAGGGGAAGGAAAAGGAAGGAGGCAGGGAAAATCAGAGGGAAAACATTTTAATCTGAATTTGGCTTAAATATGCCTCTGTGTCCCTAGTTTGGTATTCATTATGTTGGCACTAGCATAGAATACAACTTTTGCCTTCAAGAAAAGTAAAACAAATGTAAAGATTGCTGCTAGAAGAGGACCTCTCTTCAGAAAAAAACTGATTAACTTCTTGATGTCAAGATTTTGTATATTCTACTGTTGTCCTCCTTCTAGGAAGAAGGAAGTATTAATAAGGTCAAATGAAATCATAAATGAGTATTCAAATACAAAATAAAAATAACCCAGAACTGTGTTCAATTGTTTGTGGAAGAAGCTTTCTTTAAGATCAAGTAAAATTAAAATTTAGCAACTCTGTTTTCATTTCATAAAAATTGAAAATCATTCTGAAATTGAAATTTTAAACATGAGTTTAAAAGAAGAAGAAAATATTTAGGAATGCTTTATAAAATAATACCCCAATATGGCAGCATTACAAAGGACAAAAGATAGTGTCCAACTGTGGTGATATGTGTTAATTGTATGGTTTTCCAAAGATGTGGGAGAACTGATATCAATTACAGTATAATTACCATTACTTCCAACAGAGTTAACATGTAGTTACCACAAAATAACATACAATTAACTGGTGTCACATTGCACACCAGACTAAATAAGATACAAATTAAGAATTCCCAAATGTAGCCATAATACTATTCTCTTTTAAAAATAAAATAAAAATAAAACAACTTTTCTCTGATAATGTCACAGCATTTTCAGGAATTAGTGCAATTAATAAAAGAGGAAAAAACCAAGACATATAAGTCAGAAAGCATCATTTTTAGTTATAAGATGAAAAACCAGATAGGTAGGGAAAAGTATGTATTAACAAAAATTTAAATTTAATAAGCTAAAGCTGTTGTAAATAAAATTAGAATTTTCCTTACATCTCTTTCAGTTCCTGAAAATTAGGCAGCTATATTTTAAAACCAAATTCAAAAATGTTTTTGGTTACTGATAGCTAATATTTTTTACTTTATCAAACATTAAACAAGAACTTGTTTTAGTGGTTCTATAGACAGACACGAAAATGAGTAAGGCTCAGTCTAAGAAGAAAACTTAAACAGATTTTCAGTTATTTGCTATGTGAAGTGGTAAATCATGTCTCAATATAAGCAATTTCCTTATCAGGAGGTGAAATTAAGGAACAAAAGAATGCTATGGTTTAGTTTCAAGAAGCAAAATTCCTGCTTGGAATGTCTCAAGTCAGCAACAATAACACCGGACACCTCCACATGCTGCACATGAGAGAGGGGCATGTGTGGGAACACGTACATGCCAAACGCGCATCTAGGTTTAATTAGAATAGAACTGAAAATGGCAGAGTGCAATGCTGTGAAGTTGATGAGAGGACAAAAGGAAAGAAGCTGTATTTAAAATACAGCTACAGTGTATCTGCTATATCCGTTTCAAACATCTGGGCTTCCAATTATTTATTGAACTCATGTATAAGAGTTATTTGTGAATACTGCAAACAGTTATAGAACAGGAACATGCTAACTACTTTGTAAAATACTTGCAGGATTGAACGCTTGATAAAATCTTGAACAATATGAGTGAAAACTGCTATGATGTTATTATCTTTTAGTAAATGTGTGAAAGTTATGAAGAGGTTAGCATGCTAAGAATAAATTTTATAAACAGAATGCTAATTAATGTAGTGGACATATTTTATTAGGAACTTGTATTTTGCATATGTTTGAAGATTTAGTTTATCCTACATCTGACTTTTTTTCTTTTTTCCCCCCTTTTTTGGAATCCAAAGGGATACTTGATATTAAAGGAGACTAGACACATTAGTAAAAGGCTGCACATCTTATTTGAAGATTACAGAAGCAAAAATACATAAAGCTTTCAGGGAAGTTCCCTATGTAGTCAATATTTTCCCTTTTTCTCTGAATATGGAGCTTGGGAATATATGTGTTATTCTTGCACCCATTTCCATGTTTTACTCTATCAAATTCATGACCCTTTTGTTAGGCTGCATGCGAAACCATGCTGGTTAGGAGGGATGACAACAGAGCAACGATAGGTACGTCATTATGTCATGTTATTTCCTCTTGTTCCCACATCACTGTTACATTCCTCTGATTATTGCAGTCTCAAAAAATGTGCTGATCACTGTGTGTGTTAGGCGACACTGCAACCCTGAGAAGCAGATATCCCAGATAGAGTACATTATGCATGTGATGTAAATGAGGTATGCGCTCTCCACATATCGGCCCTTTGTCATCAAAGCGCTGGCAAACAGAGAGGATGGGTGCAAGTGCTTTTGTGCCCTTCCACTGTTTCCATAATGACAAAAGTAAGTAAATAAAAATAAAAAATCATCTGTTCTTCACACTGACCTTAAATGGTCAGTTGAAATATTTTCAATTTGAAGTATATTTTGGGTAGAGGTTTTTGGTTTTTGTTATTATATAGTAGGGAGAAAAAAGGGTTTGCCATCCCCAAATTCAGAGATTAGAAACTGAGATGTGGTGTATCATATGCCATACCAGTGAGGGAAGAGACTGCACCAACTTTATTTCTCAAAACCAAATAGTAAGATATTTTAAAAATGTGGAATCTGAATTCCTGGTCTAAAAGCAAGTGCTTCAATATAATCAAACCATCTTTCCTGCAGAATTAGAAATGGTGCTTAGATCCCAAGTTAAAATTTCTAAATGAAATAAAAACAACACCTCCAAGGGATCTAGTACTGAACCATCAGTAAATAAGCACAGGTTTATTCCTAAAGCTTAGATAGCAGCTCTCCTTGTCCCTCTCCATCCTGCCTAGACAGGGAGAAATCAGAAAAACGAGCCAAAGCAGGATATGAGGCAGAAAGATAGTTCACACAATCTCAAAGATTATCTAATGAGAATTAACTAAAATGGATTTGCACAGTCTCAAGGAAAAAAATAGTCATTGTAGAACAATAACTTCCCATGTGAATGTTATAATTAGCAGAGTTTTTAAATCTCTGTAGATTTTATAATGGCACTTTCAGACCAATTAATGACTTAAGAAAAAAAAATCATGAGTATAACAATTACACAAGCTACAGAAGTTTTTATAATATAGCTCTTATTTAATTCTACTGTATATATTTGACATAAGAGCAAAACCTAAAAAAAGACTAAATCTGCTTTTCACTGATTAAATAAAACTCATATTCAAATTATATCATGATTAAAATTTCAGTTTTCCATTGCTGAAGCAATGACTAAAAAGTAGCAAAAAAATTGCTTATAAAACTGGCCAACCTTCTTGCCTGCATCAGGACCAAGATATTAAAATGTCATTTATAAGCTGTGGATAGTGTTCTCTTATTGGCAATGTGACATGAAGGGCTGGATTATTATATTGCTCAGACCAAATAAACAAACAAGTCAATATAAATATGTTCAATTTAGGAACCGTTTGGTTTGAAATATTGGTCTTCCCTTGAAGACTAGCTAATATATTTGAGTGCTCACACTTGTACTTTCAGTTATTTTAAAATTCATTGACAATTGTTATGTCTGAATTAAAAATAATATAAATTTTTTAAAAGTTAACTGTCCATTGTTCATTTAGTCACATAATTTGCCTTCTGGGTGAGCTGATTTGACTACAAACTTTACTCTTTAGTATGGTTTCTACTTGAAGATAAATATTTCATATTCCCTCAGATATCATCTATAGATAAGGTTTTATCTCATTAAGTTACCTTTTAAAATTATGTAAGACTGAAGAAATGATTCTGGAAGACTAGTTTGTACAGAGTCACATGAAATTCACTTATGCACCATGATTTGATCGCATTGTACTGCACCTAATGAGTAAATCCATCTACATGTAAATAATCCTAAATCATCAGCTAATTATTTGAGAAAAAAATAAATGTTTCCTATAAACTCCAAACATCTTTGGTACAACAGACCTAATTTGCTTGACATAGACTTCACTTCCTTTCTATATTCTCTCCTTCCCACCATCACCCACAAAGAAGATAAACAAAAATTGTTTTATTTATGGAAAAAAAGTGATGACATGCTACTTATTTATGCTATCAGCCTAAGGGAGATTTGGGTCCACCTCATTCCAATGAAACAGGAAGCAGGAGGCACACAGCATAAAGCTTCCCTTCTAGGTGGAAATCACTGACTCAGTTTGCCTGTTCCTCACACAATAAATATGGCCCATGCTCAGCCTTGGTGACCATCATCATATTATAAATTATAAATCCCTTTTCCTCATATTATCTCATTTGTAAGGCATAGTCATCCTAATTTAATAGAACATACTCAGGCTCAGGAAGATTAGAGACTTCTCCAAGATGACACAGATAGTTGAGTTAGATGCAGGCCTAGAAGACAGATCTCTAGCTTTTAAAGTCCATGCTAACTGCCTTCTACTGTTTCACACAGCTTAATTTATGCAACTTGACTCAGTTTTAGGTACATGAAATCAGGAAGATCAGCATCCAAGCTGGCTTCCAAAGCTTTGCAAGTCAGTATTTATTTTATAAATTTAACTTTTTGAAGCTATTCAAATATAATACTTCACTGCATAGCTGTTTAAATAAATAAAATCAGCATTAGATTCTGAATAAATTTGTACTGGTTGTCTCTTAGGCCCCCTAGGCTGTGCTACCATTTCATATATGGGTAATTCTTACACAATTTTAGAGGCCTTATCTCTGGAGATGCACACCCAGGAGCTCCTCTTACTATGCTGCTATGAAGGACACAGTAGGGTAGATAGATATGCAGGTATCACATGCTAGAACCCTGCCATCGAAGAATCCAGAGACAGCAGCTGCCTCTTCTAACGATAAGAGCTTGGATAAAAATCAGTGGTCAGAGACTGCACCCTAACTGCAGTAGGCTGCAAGGATGCAGTGAGAAGTAAAGGAAGGAGGGAGGGAGGAAGTGAAGAAAGAGAGAGGAAGGAGAGAAAGGGGGAGAAGGGGTGGGGATGTGGAGAGAGGACAGGAAGGAGGTTAGAGAGGGAGAAAGGAAAGGAGAGAACTATATTCATACACAATATATATGTGCACAGAAGACAGAGACTGAGAAGTGCAGACTGTGGGCAATGGACTCACAACTTCCAGAATAGAAAACAGAGGAGAAAGTAGCAGTTGAGGCAGAGCAACTTGGGATAGCTAAAAGAGACTTCAACTTCAAGCTGCTAGTAAGTAGCAACTCTCCTATAGGGTGTGAATATAGTAAGAGGATAACTCTCCTATTAAAATGTGAATTTCCTCAGTATGAGAAAGGCCAAACACATTCAAAAGTGCAGACAGATTTAGATGAAAATGAATTTTATCCGTATAAGAATAAGTACTTCTTCCAAAATCTAGTCTATAGTCATGAGCAAACAATCAATGAATAATGACTAAGTTTTTTTGGCTCAGTGTTAGGGGAAAAGCAAAGAGTAAGACATGGGCTCTTCCTTCAAGTTACCAATTATGGCAACCTAACAGTGTGGTGCAGTAAAAAAGCACAGAATTTATGTAGAGAAGAGCTGGTGTTTGAACCCAGAATTACCCACATGAATTCTCAGTGTTTTCTATTTGTTTTTTACCTGTAATGGGGGGATTACAAAAGATAATAATCCCTATCTCACAAAATTTTTGTGCAAATCAAATGATATTTTATACACAAGTATTTATCAGTCATGAATGCCTATGAATTATGTTACTGATTTCAAATTTCCACTTAGATTTATAATCCTGTATCACCCTGAGGTTTCTGCCACTGACAAGAATGGGAGCAACTTATTAATAGTTGCTTCTGTAGATGCTTTTGTAACAAGTTGATTTCCTGCAAGTTTATCTATTTGAAGAAATACACTCAATTTACCTCAGCCACCACTACTATTGATATTATTCATTCTCTCTCTCTCTCTCTCTCTCTCACACACACACACACACACACACACACACAGAATCATACAAACAGCCTCTCGGTTAAATGTTTTAGCCAGGTATTCAGGCTTCCATAATCCGAACCCTGCCCCTCTCTGGCTCAGAGCCCACTCCTCTCCTGATTGAACTGTCCTCTCCAGCCATTATTCCCCATAGGAGGAGACACACATCCCATTCACACTTATGCTAGGACACTGCCTGGACACTCTTCTCTGCATTCTTTATCTTGCCTGTCCTTTCTCTGAGGTATTTTGAGTCTTTCCTGTTCCACAGAACCTCTCTTTCCACCCAGTCACTGATCAGCAGGGCCTCTTTTTACGGTTAGGACCTTAATTACCCTCACAACTTGTTTCACTTGTTTGGCCCTTGAATCCTATATTGCCTGGTTCCCTTTTATGCATCTGTCCTGCTTCCCAAATCAGACTATACTCTCCTGCAGGGCAGAAAGGGACAAGTCAATATTTCTCTAAATCATAAACATCTAACACGAGCCCTGTACATCAGATGTATCTAACATCCTGTGATGTCTAATGGTTGCAAACAACAATAAGGGACACAGAAGATTATTTACTTATATCTACCTTACTCCATATATTATCTTATTTAATCTTTTCTACAACCTTATATGGTATATTCATCATTTCTACCTTTTAAGTGAGTAAACAAAGGCACAGAAAAGTAAATAACGGGCCCCAGGTGAAACTGCTAGTAATGCATGTGTTGCTGAAGTGAAAAGATCACTATTAGGCTGTGACGCTGAGATCTGTACCTAGACATGACTGATTTCAAAGCACCAAGACTAAATAATTTAGTACCACCACCATAAACATTTTAGGGCCACATGAACATTTTTGTTTTTTTGTGGAGACGGTGTCTGACTCTTGCTTAGGCTAGTCTCGAACACCTGAGCTCAAGTGATACTCCCGCCTTGGCCTCAGAGTGCTAGGATTACAGGTGTGAGCCACCACACCCAGCCTGAACATTCTTTCATTCATGATGTTTGCCTAGACATGGGGAAATCATTCCATGGCAATCAAATTAGGGGTCTAGAATAAGAAAGACTAAACTTTCTACCAATCTCCTTTGTAGAAATGTTAAGATCAGAGAACTCATGTTCTTAAAAGAACAGAAAGGGCTTGATAAACCAATGTGATTTTTTAATTTTAAGAGTTCACTAAAATGTTTCTTTAAGTAGAGATGATGCTTGCCTTCTGGTCCCCATTTTACAGATGGAAAAACAGATTAATTTTAATATTGATATCTTAATATCAACATAGGCAAGAAGACCCCAAATTTATGGTTTCTCTCTTTATAAAAATTATACTGATTCTCAATATGGGAAGAGAATCACTTAAATTGATCTTCTTTATTGAGAGCTACAGGGGACTCTTGCAGCCTAAAAGATATGAGAACTATGGCCATTGCGCAATGAATTTTACAAGACACCCTTTGTGTTATTTCAGAACCCATGTTGTTGACGTTATTTATAAAAAGATATACAGGGCAAATCAGGGTTGAACCAAAAATAAAAGCAAGCATTTCCATCCATAGTGGGAAGACAGCATTTTGGGAAATTCTAATCTTAGTTGCAAATGTCAAAGATTGCAAACTGGATCTTAGCTAAAAGTGAACTTATTTCTGCTGGAGTGCTCCAATGATACATTTTTGACAACCAGATTTAAGACAATGCTGAGAAGAAAGCAGGGATGGAAAGAATCTATTATATAAAGTGTATCAGTGTGCAGAGCTGTCACATATACTCTCTATACATAGCCCTAGGCCTACCAGCTGAAAAATGAAAATAATCAAGTATATTAATACATGACACCATAAAGAGAAGATAGTAGAATACATACACAAAGAATTATATATATCAACACACACACACACACACACACACACACACACTATTATACAGTCTCATGTATACACCCAGGTCAATAGGCACTGACAGACTGACACAGATTCAGAGAGAGACACAGACACGGGCCTACAGACAAACCAATAGACACACAAACTTAGACAGACGCACACTCATACCGACACACAGACCCAGAGACACTGACAAATACACGGACACACTCACAGGTGCATACAGTCAGACAGACACACAGCAGACACCCAATCCCTCATATATAAATAGATGCATGGACAGAGAGCCACAACACACAAACATACACACACACACACACACACACACACACAGAGGAAGCAGATCCACTCAGACTCACATACAAATTTACATCACAATGAGAAAGACACACGTGAACACTCACAGAGATGCACGTACATATAGCACACTCCCGTGCACACACAAACTCACATATAGCCATATCTAATGTGTGTCTGTGACCTTCTTTTCAGGGATCACCAGGACACATGGGCAGGCATTGGTATGGGAGAAGGTGAAGTCGGTCTGCTATTGTGAAAAGATTACAGGATTTGAAAATAGGGACTTTGAAGAGCCTCAATTTTAACATTACCTGTGTGAATGTAAGCAAATGATTTGAGCTCTTTGAACCTCATTGTCATTTGTAAAAGAGAAATGATTAAACTTCTATTTCTAAGGATGGCTGTTAGGATTAATTATAATAAATGTGAAAAAATTGCTTTGCAAACAATTTAAGACACTGACATTTAATGATTGTTATTATCATATTCTTAAAACTGCAACTGGCAAAGAAAGCTACTTAGGAAAAGAAAGAGTGAAAGTAATATCCACTTCATCCACTACTATGAAGACCTAAGCAAATCTTTAAAAAAATTTGATCCGTATGGGATTAAAAAATCATATAAAATATAATTATAGAAAATTCTGTTACTAACATCAACTTAAATCAGCTATTTTTATAATATATTGAGTGCCTACTATGTGCCAGGCATGCCTAGAAGATGAAATGATCCATTTAACCATATATTCTGATTTGTCGGGTTATATATGTATATGTATAAGTTATATGTATATGGTATATATACAACATATACCATACTTGGCATCACTATTGGCAAAGACTATAATATATAACAATATAAGCAGCACTAAGACTGAATTTAGCACTTTGAGACCATATGATGCTTCAGAGTCATCACCATAAACATTTTAGGGCCACATGAATATTAGTGTAGAATCTAGAAAGTACACAGGACTGAGTGCCAGAAAGACAGGGATTTGGTCCCAGTCTCACTAATATCCTGTGATTGGATTTGGACAATCACTTCACTTCACTTGTCTCTGCTTCAGTTTCCTCATCTACGAGGGGCTGTACTAAATGATCTCTATGGGCTCTTTTAGCTCTGATTCAACTACTCTTGTAGTGTGATGAATTGAAGAAATGCTGGCTAATGGTGTTTTTGCTGAGAGAATGCTGAATGTATGAATTTTTACTATACTTCTATAAAAACAAAAAATTCATAACTTCATATCTCTAAGGGGAAAAGATCTATCATCACTGGACTGAGAAAATGCGGTTGACTTATGATTTGTAAGAACGGAAATGCATTAAGAGATATTTGCAAGGTCCTCCAAAAATCCATGGGCAGAGCAGACATTAGATTTCTAATTCTCAGGACAAAGATCCCTGAGGAAAATCTTTAGGACATACTTGAAGCCAATTTCCACGAAATGGGATGATAAAGTCTGAAGAAAGTTCACATAGCTGTTAACCAGAACACCTTCCTCCTAACTCAGGGAAATCCAGGTGGATTCAGTTCCCCAAAGGCATGCAGACAGTAAAACAACAAAGTGTGTTTTCAACTGGTCATTTATGCTTCTCTGAGAAGTCTAAAAATCAGAATTTAAGCGAGTCTTTGTTAGACTTAGGAGACAGTCTGTATAGTCTCAAGATTTGTGAAAAATTAGGAAAATGGTTTAGAATCTACTCAGCCTTTCTAAGGTTGTGTTTTAAACTAAACCGAATTAAAATGTTCAAGTTCAGACTTTTAAAAACATGGTTTGTCATTTAAATGGTTTCAGTCTTATCTTTAAAAATGTTCCCACAATCAAATGACTTCAAATCTAATATTTTGTTTTGATAATCATAACTATTAATATATATTTTTTCTTTAATGTGCACTTTTAAAAATAACTGAAAACTTCCTGACAATAAGTGTTTTGATTTTTTTTCTGCAACTAAGATATTTAAAAAGTGTTTAGTACACTGAGTGGATTCTAAAGGCCATCTAGGTGGAACTGATCTAATTTAGAGGTTGAGAATTCTTCAGGAATGTTTTATTATTCTCCTTTTGTGGGGTGATACAGTGTTAAATCAACTGACGCTAAACTTATGATATACCCTTCTTGTGTACACTGGTTGTCTTTCCATTGGAAAAGTCCTGCTTTCAGGACAATAGGACAGGTCTCAGCTCAAGAAGGGTAGGAATGCAAAAGAGTGTAAGGCAGATTTAAATAAATTTCAAATAGAGTTCCATCTATGGAAATGGTTTTGGGAATCATCCTATAACAGAAGAGAATGGATTCTTTTAGTGCATAATCCTAGGCACCTAAGGATAGGGAACCTGTGGCCTTGGGGCCACATGTGGCCTTCTGGATCCTTGAGTGCAGCCTTTTGACTGAATCCAAATTTTACAGAACACATCCTTTTATTAAAAGGGGTACATATATGGGAAGTAACATTCATATGGTGTTGGGCAAGTGGGAGGAGGAGGAGGGCATAGGCAAATTCACACCTAATGGATGTGGTGCATGCTGTCTGGGGGATGGGCACTCTTATAGCTCTGACTTGGGTGGTGCAAAGGCAATTTATGTAACCAAAGCGTTTGTACCCCCATAATATTCTGAAATTAAAAACTAAATAAATAAATAAAAGGGGTGAAGCAGAGAAAGATGAAGTTTTTCTTGCTTCCCTTCATGCTTAAAAAAAAAAAATCTTGAAATCAGAAGGTTGCAGGTTCCCTACACCTACGTACTGCATGTCACTCTGACTCCAAAACACATGTTATTTTCGTTCTTCCACACTTCTCTAAAGGAGTCTCCCATCCTGTTCTTTAAACTGCCACCATGCTGTTCTTAAAAAGTAGCTCAGATTAAATGTGTCCCATCCACAACCAACTTCAATAGCTCACAAATACATAAAAAGATAAACTAGCCATGGCAATGATATCTTTCAGCCTACCTTTCTATCAATTATGTGTCAGGTACTGAATGAGGCCCCTTTTGTGGATTATAGCTGGCCTTCCATATTCATGGGTTCTGTATCTGCAGATTCAGCCAACATTGGATCAAAAATATTTTAAATGCTACTAATTTCTGTACATTGATTTTGTAACCTGAGACTTTGCTGAATCTGTTTATTAATTCCAGTAGTCATCTGGCAGAATCTTTGGGGTTTTCTAGATATAAGATCATATCATCAGCAACGAACAATAGTTTGATCTCTTCTGCCCCCATTTGGATGCCCTTGATTTCCTTTTCTTGTCTGACTGCCCTGGCTAGGAATTCCAGCACTACATTAAATAGAATTGGTGATAGAGGGCAGCCTTTTCTGGTTCCAGTTGTAAGCAGAAATGCTTTCAATTTTTCCCCATTCAGTATGATGTTGGCTGTGGGTGTGTCATATATGGCTTTTATCATTTTTATGTAAGTCCCGTCTATGCCTATTTCATTAAGCGTTCTTATTATAAAAGGGTGCTGAATTTTGTCAAGAACCAAATCAAAGACTCAATACTCTTCACAATAACAACAACAAAAATAAAATACTTAGGAATATATTTAACTAGGAGGTGAAAGATCTCTACAGAAAGAACTATGAAACACTGAGGAAGGAAATAGCACAGGATGTAAACAGGTAGAAAACCACACCATGCTCATAGGTTGGCAAAATCAACATTGTTAAAATGTCTATATTACCCAAAGGAACCTACAGATTCAATGCAATCCCTAGTAAAATACCAACATCATTTTTCGCAGATCTAGAAAAAATAATTCTATGCTTTGTATGGAACCAGAGAAGACCCCGTATAGCAAAAGCAACCTTAAGCAAAAAGAACAAATTGGGAAGGACCAATTTACCAGACTTCAAGCTATACTATAAGGCTATAGTAACTAAAACAGCATGATACTGGCACAAGAACAGAGACATAGACCAATGGAACAGAACTGAACACCCAGATATAAAACCATCCTCATAGCCATCTAATCTTTGAAAAAGCAGACAAAAACATACACTTGGGAAAAGAATCCTTATTTGATAAATGGTGCTGGGAAAATTGGATAGCCACATGTAGAAGACTTAAACAGGATCTGCACCTTTCACCTGTCACAAAAATTAATTCATAGTGGACACAGACTTAAACCTAAGGCATGAAACTATAAGAATTCTAGAAGAAAATGTGCGAAAAACTCTTATAGACATTGGCCTAGGCAAAGAATTTATGAAGAAGACCCCAAAAGCACTCATAACAACAACAAAAATAAATGGGACCTGATCAAATTAAAAAATTTCTGCACAGCCAAGGAAACTGTCACGAGAGCAAACAGACAACCTACAGAATGGGAGAAAATATTCACATGCTACACATCCAATAAAGGGCTGATAACTAGAACCTATATAGAACTCAGGAAAATCAGTAAGAAAGAAAACAAACAACCCTATCAAAAAGTGGGCAAAGGACATGAACAGAAACTTTTCAAAGTAAGATAGACTAATGGCCAACCAACATATGCAAAAGTGCTCAACATCTCTAATCATCAGGGAAATGCAAATCAAAACCACAGTGAGATACCACTTCACTCCAGTGAGAATGGCCTTTATCAAAAAGTCCCAAAACAATACATGTTGGTGTGGATGCAGAGAGATAGGAACACTCATACACTGCTGGTGGGACTGCAAACTAGTACAACCTCTATGGAAAGTAATACAGAGGTACCTCAAAGAGCTACATGTAGAACTAATATTTGATCCAGCAATCCCATTACTGGGCATCTACCCAAAGGAAAAAAAGACACCTGCACTCAAAGATTTATAGCAGCACAATTCACAATTGCAAAGATATGGAAACAATGCAAGTGCCTATCAACACCTGAGTGGATTAATAAAATGTGGTATATGTATACTGTGGTGATCCACTCAGCCACAAAAAACAGTGGTGATCTAGCATCTCTTGTATCATCCTGGATAGAGCTGGAGCCCATTCTACTAAGGAAAGTATCACAAGATTGGAAAAACAAGCACCACATGTACTCACCATCAAAGTGGTATTAACTGTTCAACACTTATGTGCACATATACTGATAACATTCATCAGGTGTCAGGCAGGTAGAGGGGGAGAAGGGGATAGGCATATTCACACCTAATGGGTGTGGTGCACACTGTCTGGGGGACAGACACACTTGAAGCTCTGACTTGGGTGGGGCAAAGGCAATATATATAACCTAAACATAGGTACCCCTGTGATATGCTGAAATAAAAAAAATAAAGAAAGAAAAAACAATTTTTTTAAATTTAAAAAATAAAAATAACAATACAACAATAAAAAAATACAAATAAAATACAGTATAACAATGATGTACATACCATTTACATTGTATTAGATGTTATAAGTAATCTAGAGATGATTTAAAGTATATGGGAGGATGTACATAGGTTATATGCAAATACCATGCCATTTTTACAAGAAATATGAGCATTCAGGGATTTTGATATCTGCAGGGTTGCAAAGGGAGGTTCTGGAACCAATCCCCCAAGGATAATGAGAGATGACTGTATTTTATTGAACTGTCACAACAAACTCTTGAGTATAAAAACTATGAATATTACCATTTCTCAAATGGAGACATTTGGACAGTCTAAGTTCAAAGCCTTTGCTGTTATCCACAACCTTAATCAAGTGGATGGGAAGCTAGGAAAGCAAGGAGGGAAGGAGGAAAGGAAGGAGAGAGAGAGAAAAATAAGAGAGTAGGAAAGAGGGAGGAAGGGAAGAGCATTTATTAAGTACCTAATATGTATACAAGATATTTTATTAGAAGGTTAAACATTGCATTAATTCTCAAATATGGAAACTTTTACAGATGAGGAAACTGAGGCTCTGAGATATTAACTTAATAAGTGATAAAGCCAAGATTAAACCCTGGAAACCTATCTTTCCTCTACATACATCTAATACTATGTTTTATATATATTAAGTGCTTAAGAAAAATGAAACGGAATAGAAAGAAGTGTGTCCATGGGATAAAGTACTATATGGAAAATTAAGTGTCAGTCACATTGTCCAAACAAAGGCAAATAATTCTAGGAAAAAATGGATCTAAAAGATAAATGAAAGGTCTGTTATGAAATAGCCCTGCAAAATTACTGCAGTTCTCAACCTGAATGGAAATGTTGTAGAAACATTCTTAGGTATGTCTCAAGCTTTTATGAGTACCCATAGGAGAAAACTCATTGTTCTCCTGAGAATCTGTTTTATTTATATGGTAGAAATACTGTGGATGTTGTAACACATTTTCTTTTTTCCTGGTTACCAGGAAGGTCACAATCAAGTCTGTGCCCCGCTTTTAGCAATTAGGTAAATACATATGATAAGAATTTTTGTATACTTACCTAATCTCAGCTTTACCTTATCTTCCCACCCTTAATTTTTCTTTCTCACTAGCTCTTCTTTTTATTTTCTATGTTGTTTTACTGTATATATCACTGCAAACCACCCAAAATTCTTTTTGTATCAAGGCAAGTTAGAAATACAAGATTTTATTAACTGTTTTGCTCCTTAATTCAAACAGAATAAAGCCACCAGTCATTTTTAAACATTTACTATGTTAGATCAGTGAAAACTGTTATTAAAGTTAAGGTGAATGCAAGTGAAACATTCGTAGTGCACGTATAGGTTCTATAGCATATATTCTAATTATCCCCCCTGGCAATCTCAAAGACACTTTCAGAGGGTCCACTAGACTAAAACTATTTCCACAATAATACTGACATTATTTACCTTTTGCATTTCCTTTCTCTCTTGCACGTACAATGAGGTTTTCCAGAAGGTTCATGGCAATGATGCAATTTCAATAGAGAAGCAGATATGAGAATCAAGCTGTCCTCTCACAAGTTAGACATTAAAGAATTTTGTATAAATGTATAGCAAAGCCATTCTTCTATTTTCTTACTTTGGAAAATATGGTTAATTTTAAAATGTTATTTATATTAACATCTTATAGATTTATTTTAAATAAATAATATTTTTAATATTTCAGTTTTAGAACATAATATGATAAATATTGATTTATATATCCCACATAAATCAAAACACTTTGGGTCTTTAATAATTTTTAAGAGTGTAATAGGTCCTGAGACTAAAAAAGGTGAGAAGAGCTAGTGTAGAAGGATTAAGTGATTATATGTAGAAGATATTAGATCTAGAAGGATTAAGGATTAAAAAGTATCTGCCATAATGGAGGTTAGGTCTATAAAATCCTTATAATTAGTAAATTTGCTCCATACATAACAAAACCAACAACTCTTTCAGAAAATGTATGCAAAATTATTAACTGGATGGTATAGAATTTTAACCCTTTCACTGGGACATACATTAACTGGATGTGGACTTTTGACTACAACACTTGTAAACAAAACTAAAAGCTTTATAATTGCTCTCACCCCACACCTATCCCTAGGAAGTATTTTGAATTTCTAAAGCTATATAAATTCTCACCATTTTTTCCATTTAAAGTGGAGGGAAGAAAAGAGCCAAACAAGTTTGTTGTTGTTTTTTATGAATTAGGCCTTAAACTAGTAGCTAGGCAACCAATCAAGTAGCCCTGACAACAGAAATAAAAAGAACCTAATGATTACATTCAGCCAGGAGCCTACATACAGCACTTCATAGTTGCCTAGTGTTATTAGTTCAAATGCAAAATCCAACAGTAATAAAACTCACCTTGCTTTTTTCTAATTTTATAGCATTTTTGATCTGTGTATGTTCTTTTAGAAAAACACTAACACAAGTATAAATATAGCTATTCATTTCAAAGAAATGTGTATGAAGCACACATATCTAGGTAGATTTCTTTAGCTTAAAATTTTAGCATTCACTTCATTAAAATTGGTGTTTGAAACTCAGATGTGTATCTTTTTTTAGATTTTAAGTAAAATTGCCATATCAATCTCAGATGCAGGGAACAAATCAGATGGGAGAGAGAGAATGCTAGAGGAAAGTGATCCAGAGCCGGTCTTAGTTTCTTCATCTGTGAAACAGGGACAGTAATACCTACGTCCCTGAATTTGGAGAGGTTCAAGAGAAATAATACATGCATTAGTATTTTGGGAACATAGAAGCACTATAAAAATATTCCTTGTCATGACATGAGTACCACGCAAATGTTTTTTAAACATTGACTACTGCTCTGCTTTGCAAATGAGGAGGATTACAATTAGAATTTGTTCCTTTACTGCAAAATCTCTAATGTGCCCCACACTCCTCGTAGCACAGTTTGTTATTACTCTTAGGAATAGGTTGACATAGATAAGCACTGCAACTGAGCATTTAGTCAACTGCTCACAAGAATGACAATCCTGATTAATTAGTACTATATGTACCCCTGAAAACAACAAAACCTCACTAGTCTGTGATCTATAGAAGGAGCTCATTCATTCCAAACACACTTTGCTAAATAATTTGCTCACAACCCCCTTTCACTTATTGTTTACAGCTATATTGATCTTCTGTCTACAGTTATCCTGTCATGCAACAACGAATACCTGAATCAATTGTATGAATAACAAGGAACTATGGTAATTGACAATGTGAGGCAGATGTCCAGTATGTTTTTCTTTTCCAATAAAAGGGGGCAGTATTACATCAGTGTAATACTGATGTACTATTCTGATATTTTTGTAAAGACGGGTGAGAAGTGAGAATCTACAATTTCAAAAAATGAACAATGGCTTTTTGAGTAAATACGAACAAGTTTACATTACGCCTCAATGATGGGATTATTATTTTCCATATTTATTTCATTGAATCAATATCATCTGAGCATGAGAAATGTATATAGTTATCAAGCATTTTCAAAAGATTGAAATTCTGCTTTTGTGGAAATATATTAAAGAATACATTAAATTAGTAGGGACAAAAGCTCACTATCACACAAACATAATCAAATTTGAATATTATTGTCATGTGTGCTATGACCAGATTCTAGTAGGTAGCTAGTTTATACAAGTTACTCTAAAAATGAAAAAGAAAAAGGCATATCTTGACTTTGCAAGAAGCTCACCAACCTTCCATTCTATCTTAAGACATTTTGGTCCTAAGGAACAATAGGTTGACCCATTTACCACTGTGGAATATCAAAGAGAAAAATTAACAAAATTAACAACAGATTTGACAAGCTGTCTGACATCTCAAAATGAGAAAAAAAACGGAGGTTAATTGAGCATCTCCTGTGCAAG
This sequence comes from Eulemur rufifrons, assembly GCF_041146395.1. NCBI lineage: Eukaryota > Metazoa > Chordata > Mammalia > Primates > Lemuridae > Eulemur > Eulemur rufifrons. The sequence continues at coordinate 65,933,076 of NC_090988.1, forward strand.
GTATGTGCTCTACATATGCTTTTCCCCAAAACAACTCTTCAAGAAAAGGATAATTATCTCCGTTTTATAGGTATGAAGGTATGATCATAGAGACTCAGAGAGGGTAAGTAATTTACTTAAGTAACACAGTTATAAAATAGCACAGGGAGACAGAGACCCAAGATTAATCAACTCCAAAATCCATGCTCTTTCTAATCTACTATGTGGTCTCTAATTCGATTATTGCTCCTGACTTAGCCATCTCCTTTGTTTCTTCGTGTATACCAACATCATTCAATCTTCTGTTTCCTGCCTGATATCTTTCCAAGAGCCAGAACCAACAGACACCATGGCAGGGAAGAACGTCCTATACAGACAGAAGGTGACAAGTATATAGAAAGCAAGGAGCTCAATGCTTTTCTACTTCATAGTTTTATTTATTCCCTGCCTTAATTCAGCAAAAGTTGAGATTGCCAATGTTAAATGTCCTTTTGTATGACATAGGTTTAAAGATATAATAGGAAATTAATAAATGAATCTGGTACTAGTTTGTAAATTGAAATACCAGTAACTGGGAATTAGGAAAGCTGAGATTTAATTCCTGCCTTACCACAAATACACTAGGCCTGTGGGTAAGTTCTTTTCTTTCTGTAGGTTCAGTTTTCCCATCTGTGAACTGAAGTCATTGCACCTGATCAAATAATATTCCTTCCAATTTTTTCACTCCACAGTTTTAATCCCACCAATGTACTTTAGAAGCAGGTAAAGTGTGATAATAGCATCCAGTGTAGTTCATTTTGACACCTGATGAGGTCAAGCATTTTTCTGAAGTGATTCCCAAAAGAAGAGGGGACTAGCAGTTCACAGCCACATCCACAGTTGTGATCAGCAGGTAATCAGTACTGGTTTAAACAATACCTATGCAGGAAAGCATCCGAACCAATAACTAAGTCTGTGTTCAAGCATCAAGAAGGTGGGAAAAGTTACAGAACACGCGTTAGCATAGATGCCTTCATTACGAAGGCCCATCCTGCCTTGCCTCTCTTCTAGCCAGATGCCCTGAGCCTAGCTCTAAGGACATTTAGAAGCAGCCTAATTAAAATTGTGCTGCGTTTTGTCATGACTAAAATACTCTCTATCTTAAAGACGTCAAAACAACAAAATTTGGTAAGCAATTAGCCTGTAATATGATCTAATTGCACTGGTACTTACATAGGGATGGAGATGTCTGGTGTTCTTGGTGTGGAAAGCTAAAATCCAGGGCAGTAACTTAGATTTTTGCTGGCAGGACACTCACAATCCATGCATAGAATCTATGTTGAAATGATGGAGCATAACAGCTCCTAAGGTGCCGTTACAGTCTATTGTCCCTACAATCTATATATTTCACAGATCTAAATACCTCCCAACTCAATCAACCAGAACAACTCCATTGGTGTCGTTCTGGCCGATCAAGTCAACAACGTTTCATTTTAAAGTGCCAAAATAGGGATTTCTCCAATTAAATGAAACACACCATGGGTAAACATGTATTCATATGGACATATATGTGATATAAAGACACAGGCATCCCTATGCCTGTGTAGTAAATGTCCACCCACATTTATGATAAATACAAAGACTGTCTTATATATACCTAATGTTACTAAATGTAACATACCACAGTGGACACTATGATGTTCTGCCCAGATCCCCCTTCAGGACTGGAAGATTCATTCTCTCAGCTGCTCGAAATACAATTAGTAGCTAGTCCTTAGCTGTCAGCCCTGTATGGCATTGCCTTAGCTGTTGAGAGTTACCTCACCCAAGGTCATGTCCTCTTCCCAAGGTAGCCCTCATTAAATGACTGGTTGACACAAGAGTATAAAAGCTTGCCTGGCCAGGCATGGTGGATCATGTCTATAATCCCAGCACTGTGAGAGGCCAAGGCAGGAGTGTCCCTTGATGCCAGGAGTTCGAGACCAGCCAGGGCAACATAGTGAGACTGTGTTTCTACAAAAAAATTTAAAAAAATAGCTGGACATGGTGGTGTGCACCTGTAGTCCCAGCTACTCAGAAGGCTGAGGCAGGAGGATCTCATGAGCCCAGGAATTCAAGGATGCAGTGAGCTGTGATCATACCACTGCACCCCAACCCTGCACGACAGAGCAAGATCCTATCTCTAAAAACATAAAACAAAACAAAAAGCTCACTCTTTCACCCCAACTTGGGACAATTCTGAATTCTGAACAGCTATGGGCAGCCATTAGAAGCTTCCTATGGGGTTGCCTTAAGCCTTAACTGAGAATGCACACCTCTCCCTCTGCCCAGTCCTGCTTTTGTCCTCTCCCTTCCACAGGTGGCAATCCCAAGAGCACTCCCTAATAAATCTGCATGCTAATTTCCATCTCACAGTCTACTTCCCAGACCTCTGTAAAGGTGCCACAATCCTATATAAAGAATGTCCAACTAAAAGAGAGATGAGATATGCTTAATAAATTATAAGGTTTTATGACAATAACACTATGAAAAATTATCTAAAACTGTATATGAACTACAAAAAACAAATTCATAAACCTATTTATGGATCTTTATAGTTAAAGAAACTGAGATAATTCCAAGATAGTAAAACTGAATTTGCCAGAATCCATTTTCCAGTCTAATTGCACATTATAGGTTTATTCTCTTTGACTCAGAAGAAAATATGATCCATGGAAGAAAAAGTAGTGCCCCATGGAACCTCATACAACTAAGATGGATATTTTGATTATAAGAGAGCCAAAGCTACCAGCATAAGAATCTGTTTGTACTGTTCTTAATTTATTCTTCTGACTGCAACTAACCTAACAAACTCTAGACTCTAGAAATTAACCAATGCCAAAAGAATCACAAAATAAATGTTCAAAACAGTGATGTTATGCAGGAGGGAGAACAGGTTAAGGAGAGCTCATGAAGACATTAGCCCTAATAATGAACTTTTCCAGTACCCCAAATTCAACTCCAGTAAAGTTACTTACTGAGACAACTCCCTTCAACTATAAAACCAAGGTTTCCTGGTTCTGTAGAAACCACTTTGCAGCTTAGCTTCTGGGGTTGAGTTATATTCCGTGTGATATGTTTTAGGTCAAGTTTGGATTTATTTATGTATTCATTCCTTTTTTTTTTTTTCAATCTTAACCTTATCTCTCATCTTTCTCTCATGTCTTCTGAAGCAAAATAAAGTTTTATCCTTTTAAACCTCAGACTTCTTTCTAAATGAATTAAGAAAAGTCAATGAGAAATACTTAAAATTAATCTGTAGAATTTGAAGTTAACAGTGTCTAACTTTGAACTTCAACTTCAATTGATGATACAAATTCAACAGTATAGGTTGCCATGGACTGGATTTTTGTGTCCCCTTAAAATCCATATTTTGAATCCTTAATCCTCAATGTGATGGTAATTGGAGGTGGGCCTTTGGGAGGTTAATAGGTTTAGATGAGGGCAAAAGGGTAGATCCCCCATAATGGGATTAGTCCCTTTACAAGAAGGTGAGGAGACCAGACCTTTTTTTCTCATGTAAGGATATAGCCAGAAGGTGGCTATTTACAGGCTAAGAAGAAGGCCCTCAACAGAACCTGACTATGCTGGCACCCTGATCTTGGACTTCCAGCTATTAGAACTGTGAGAAATAAACTTTTTTGGTTTAAGCCACACAGTTTATGTTATTTTTTATAGAATCCCAAGCTGACTAAGACATAGGATCACGATGTCAAACAGAAAGACTCATTCCTGGAAGCAAAGTATGATTTAACCCACTAGTCCTCAACTAGGGGTAATTTTGCCTCCCTCCCCTACGTGACATTTGGCAAGACCAGGAGACATATCCAGCTGTCACAAAAGTGGGAGAGAGGATGCATCTAGTGAGTAGAGGCCAGATAGCCCCCAGTGACAAAGAATTATCTAGCCAAAAATGTCAATAATGCCAACGTTCAGAAACTCTGATTTAACCTAATAAAACAACTACACCCTGTAGGATACCTATATTGTAAGATCCTGAAGTTTCCATAGCTGTGTGTATTAACTCAATTGGAAAGAAGTTAAACTGTGTAAGTTGGCCAATATGTCAACATTTGAGAAATTTATTCTTTCTGCTGATCCTTTCATTACTGAGTGAGGATCTCATATCTGTGACAAAACAGTGTATTTGTCCTTGCCACCACAGCAACCACTGAAGAGCAGCAGCCATGGCTCTGTGTTAACCCATAGCTGGGAGCCCCAACCAAGGCTACAAGGTGAGAAAGAACATGGGCAACTCCAGGCACAGATGCCACAGCCACTGCTGTCACCATCTCAATACGTACATCAAGTTCATGTGGGTCATGATCCAAAGGTGTATGGCTTTGCCCCATACAAGTGATGCATAACAGAGCTGCTCAAGTTCTCCAAAGATAAGTGGGCCCTCAAGTTTATCGAGAAAAGGGTAGGGACACATATCCATCCCAAGGTAGTGAGAGAAGCTGAGCATGAGGAAAATGGCTGCCAAGAAGGACTGAACCAGCTCTTCCCTCCATGAAAAAACCTTTATAGAAAAATAATTGAGAACAAAAGAAACAAATATTTTTGTTTGAACCAGTATATTTGTTCTATGTACTCAAAGGTCATCCATGATTTAAAGGTATGGGAAACATAATGAAATATCTACTCTGTTCCAGGACCTGCGCTAGCTACATTCACATATATTTTATTTCATTACAACCTAAATCACTACCCTCATTTATAGATGAAGAAATTGAGGTTCAGGAGGTTAATCAACTTGCCAAATATTACACAGCTGGTAAATGACAACTTAGTGACTACTGTTTTAAGTGAGAATGTATATTTTTCAACTCATTAATACTTTCTTGTCTATGCAAAGAAAATTTCTGATTCCCTAATGATTGCTACTCCTCAAAGAAAATTTCTGAATACTTAATAGTTAATGGGGGGAGGGGGTTATTAGCTTTTTCACCACATATATTTCTGTATTATTAGAATTTTTAGTAAGCATATATTACTTTCAATTGAAATCTAATAATTAAAAATAATTTAAAAGACTGAGTTCAAAAAATCACTGACATGCTTCTCAAACTAATTTTAAAATTAATCCTTGGAAATATTGTGAAGTGGGACATGGTCCCTGGTACGTGTGCCCATTCTCTTTTGTTTTAACCGAATTTCCCCCTCGGTATCCCTATGCCTAAACTTGTTCACTTAACCATGTCACAAAACAGAATCTTATAAATTTATTCACATTAAGATTAAATTTGTTATTATTTAATGGTGTTTTCACTGAGCAGATGACTATCTCAGGTCAAAAAAATAACTCTGTGTTTGTCTCTAATATCAGAGTGGTAGAAGAGGTTTGGAGGTAAGGCTTTTCTTCTCTTGTAGCCCTGAAACCATACTCTATACCTAACTGTCCACTCAGGCAGCTGTTAAAGAGGGGCTCTGCCTTGTGGGCCCACTGCCAAGGTTCCAAAATGGGATGGGACATTTACTGGGAAATGGGGCACTTAGAGAGCAAGAAGAACCAGTGACTGGCATGTACATGATTAATCCAAAGTATGCAAAAGTTTATGGCTTAGCAGGCACCAAAAGACCTATCAACATTTTATTTATACACACACACATACATGTGTGTGTATTATTTTTTTATATATTTTTTTATTTGTGTATATACTTTATATATTTTTTATTTCATATATATAACATATGTGTGTATAATGTTAACATCAATAAATCAATGCATTGAGAAATGAGGGTAAAGTCAAATTCTTTACTAAAGTTTGGGAAGTCAACACTCTTTCAGAGCTAAGCTTCCTAATCTTCACAAGGGTTTTGTTCACATATATGCTTTGAGAGTTCCATCATTCTCCTATTCCCATAAACCCCCTCCCAGCCCTCTGTACTCAAGTTGTCTCCTAGTGTGAGGTTGATTCTGCATGAGCAATGGCTCTGTATGCCACTCTAATAGGTTAAATTGTACCTCTAGAAAGATATGTCCAAGTCTTAATCTCTGGTACCCGTAAATGTAACCTTACTTAGAGTCTTTGCAGATGTAATCATTAGGGTGAGTTCTAAATCCAATGACTGATGTCCTTATAAAGAGAGAGAGATTTGGAGACACATAGACACACAGAGAGAGAAGGCAACTATGGAAGAGGGAAGCAGAAATTAGAGTGATGCAGCTATAAGCTAAGAAATGGCAAGGATTGCCAGCAACCATCAGGAGCTAGAAAAAGGAAAAGGAGGATTCTTCTTTAGAGCCTTCGAGGGAGTATGGCCCTGCTGACACCTTGATTTGGGATTGGCCTCCAAAATTGTGAGAGAATAAATTTCTGTTGTTTTCAGCAACCCACTAGGAAACTAATACACCCACATTCTCAGACTGTTACCATCACCATACCTTTTGAAAATAAAACACAGGAAAACAAACACCCTAGTTATGGCTATACGCAAAGGCATGAATAAGAGCACACATGACCACATACTTACCTCATGACTTCTTCCACATGCTAATTTAAAAATCCATGAAAAAGACAGAAAGATCACAAATTAATAATCTAATGACACATCTCAAGGAACTAGAAAAGAAAGAGCAAACAAGTCACAAACCCAGCAGAAGAAAAGAAATAACTAAGGTCAGAGCAGAACTAAATGAAACTGAAAAAAAGAAAATAATATAGAAGATCAACAAAACAAAAAAATTGGTTCTTTGAAAAGATAAACATAATTGACAGACTGCTTTGGCAAGACCTCTTGCCAAAATTGATAAACCTCTTGTCAGGCACAAAAGAGAAAGGACCCAAATGTACACAAATCAGTAGCATTCCTATACACCAATAACAGTCAAGCTAAGAGTTAAACCAAAGACTCAATACCATTCACAATAGCTACAAAGAAAATAAAATACTTAGGAATATACTTAACTAAGGAGGTGAAAGATCTCTATAAAGAGAACTACAAAACACTGACAAAAGAAATCCCTGATGATACAAACAAATGGAAACACATATCATGCACGAATCAACATTGTTTAAATGTCTATACTTCCCAAAGTGATTTACAGATTCAGTGCAATCCCCATCAAAATACCAACATCGTATTTCACAGATCTAGAAAAAATAATTCTATACTTCATTTGGAACCAGAAAAGAAACTGAATAGCCAGGGCAATGTTACGCGAAAGGAACAAATCTGGAGGTATCACATTACAGACTTCAAACTATACTACAAGGCCTTAGTAACCAAAACAACATGGTACTGGCACAGAAATAGAGACATAGACCAATGAAACACAACAGAAAACTCAGACATAGAACCATCTACTTACGGCCAACTGATCTTTGACAAAGCAGACAACAATATATGGTGGGGAAGAGAATTCCTATTCTATAAATGGTGCTGAAAAAACTGGATAGCCACATGCAGAAGAATGATCCATACCCATATCCAGATCCATATCTCTCACCACGCACAAAAATTAATTCAAGATGGATAAAAGACTTAAATGTAAGGCATGAAACCATAAGAACTCTAGAAGAAAATGTTGGAAAAATTCTTCTAGATATTGGCCTAGGCAAAGAATTTGTGAAGAAGACCCCAATAGCCATCACAACAACAAAAATAAATAGAACTTGATTAAATTAAAAATCTTCTGCACAGCCAAGGAAATAATAAACAGAGCAAACAGACAAACTACAGAATGGGAGAAAATATTTTCAAGCTATATATTGCTATATATAGCTGATAAAGGGCTAATAACCAAAATCTACAGAGAACTCAAGCAATTTCAGGAAGAAAAAATCAAAAAACCCATTAAAAAGTGGGCAAAAGACATAACAGAAGTTTTTCAAAAGAAGATAGACAAATGGTTAATAAACATACGAAAAAATGCTCAACGTCACTATCAGGGAATTGCAAATTAAAACCACAATGAGATATCACCATACTCTAGTTAGACTGGCTTTTATTAAAAACTCCAAAACACTTTTTAATTTAATCAGGTCCCACTTATTTATTTTTGTTGTTGCTGTGATTGATTTAGGGGTCTTCTTCATAAATTCTTTGCCTAGGCCAATGTCTGTTAAAGTCTTTCCTACATTTTCTTCTAGAATTCTAATCATTTCACACCCAAGGTTTAAGTCTGTTATCCACTGTGATTTGATTTTTGTGAGAGGTGAAAGCTGTGGGTCCTGTTTCAGTCTTCTACATGTAGCTATCCAATTTTCCCAGCACCATTTATTGAATAGGGATTCTTGTTCCCAGAGTATGTTTTTGTCTGCTTTGTTAAAGATTAGATGGCTATATGAGGATGGTTTTATATTTGGATTTTCTGTTCTGTTCCACTGGTCTGTGTCCCTGCACTTGTGCCAATACCAGGCAGTTTTAAGAACCATAGCCTTGTAGTATAGTTTGAAGTCTGGCAAATTAATACCTCCCATTTTGTTTTTATTGCTTAAAATTTCTTTTGCCATACGGGGTCTTCTCTGATTCCATACAAAGTATATAATTATTTTTTCTATATCTGTGAAAAATGATGTTGGTAATTTAATAGGGATTGCATTAAATCTGTAGATCACTTTGGGTAGTACAGACATTTTAACAATGTTGATTCTTCCGATCCACGAGCATGGTATGGTTTTCCACCTATTTACATGTTCTGCAATTTCCTTCCTCAGTGTTTCATAGTTCTCCCTATAGAGGTCCTTTACCTCTTTAGTTAAATATATTCCTAGATATTTTATTTTCTTGGCTGCTATTTTGAAGGGTACTGAGTCTTTAATTTGGTTCTCCGATTGACTGTTATTGGCATATATGAATGCCTCTGATTAAAGCTTCTGTACAGCCAAAGAAACAGTCACGAGAGAAAACAGACAACCTACAGAATGGGAAAAAAATTTTGCATACTACACATCAGGTAAAGTACTGATAACAAGATCTATTTAGAACTCAGGAAAATCAGCAAGAAAAAATCAAACAACCTTATCAAAAAGTGGGCAAATGACATGAATAGAAATTTTTCAAAAGAAGATATAAGAATGGCTAACAAACATATGAAAAAATGCTCAACATCCCTAATCATCAGGGAAATGCAAATCAAAACCACAATGAGATATCACTGAACTCCAGTGAGGATGGCCTTTATCAAAAAGTCCCAAAACAACACGTTGGCGTGGATGCGGAGAGACAAGAACACTCATACACTGCTGGTGGGACTGCAAACTAGTGCAACCCCTGTGGAAAGCATTATGGAGATAACCTTAAACAGATTCAAGTAGACCTACCATTCGATCCAGCAATCCCATTATTGGGCATCTACCCAAAGGAACAAAAGTCATTCTATGACAAAGACACCTGTACCCGAATGTTTATAGCAGCACAATTCACAATTGCAAAGATGTGGAAACAACCCAAATGCTCATCAATTCATGAATGGATTAGTAAATTGTGGTATATGTATACCATGGAGTACTACTCAGCTGTAAGAAATAACAGTGATATGACATCTCTTTTGTTCTCCTAGAGAGAGTTGGAACCCATTATATTAAGTGAAGTATCCCAAGAATGGAAAAACAAGCATCCCATGTACTCACCAGAAAATTGGTTTCCCTGATCATCACCTAAATGCACATTTGGGAATGATACCAATTGGATATCAGACTGAGGTGGGGGGTGGGGGGAGGGGATGGGTGTATGCCTACATGATGAGTGCATTGGGCACCATCTGGGGAATGGTCACGCTTGAAGGTGCTGACCTGGGGAGATGTGGGATGGGGAGAGGGGATGGAGGTATAACTACATGATGAGTGCGATGTGCACTGTCTGGGGAATGGGTACGCTTGGAGCTCTGACTCAGGGGGATGGGCGGTACATGGGCAACGTATGTAACCTGAACTTTTGTACCCCCATAATAAGCTGAAATGAGAAAAAAAAAAAAAAAAAAAAAAAGCACTCCAAAACACTAGCTGCTGGTGAAGATACAGAGAGAAAAGAACACTTATACACTGCTGGTGGGACTGAAAATTAGAACAAACTCTATGGAAAACAGTATGGAGATTCCTCAAAGAACTAAAAGTTAACCTACCATTCAATCTAGCAATCCCACTACCTGGTATTTACCCAAAGAAAAAGAAGTCATTTTATCCAAAAGACACCTGCACTCAAATTTTTATTGTAGCACAATTCACAATTGCAAAGATGTGGAATCAACCCAAATGCCCATCAGTTCATGAGTAGATTAACAAAATGTGGTATATGTATACCATGGAATACTACTCAGCCATGAAGAAGGATGACTTAATGCCTTTTGCAACAGTATGGGTGAAACTGGAGACCATTACCCTAAGTGACTATCTAAAGAATGAAAAAACAAACATCATATGTGCTCACTATTAAATTGGAATGAACCCATGGGCACACAAGTGCATAGAGGGCTGTATGACTCAATGGAATTTCACCAGGGGGAAGGGGAAGGAGGGGATGGACAAAAACCTACCCGACGGGTACAATGAACACTATCTGGGTAACAGGCACACTTAAAACCCTGACTCAAGCATTACAAAAGCAATCCTTGTAACCAAAAACATTTGTAGCCCTGTAATAATTTGAAAAAAAAAAAAATCCTTCTAGGAATTGGGTAAACTATAAATTTTATTCTGATGGATGGAGTCTTTACAACGGCATCCATGCTAGAATTAGCAAGAACTGAGACAAAGAGAGGTCTCTTGGCCCTGACTTCAGTATATTATATTTGCAGCCTTTACAGAATAAACATACGAATGGAAATAATTTTTTAATTTGCTCTAAAACTGTTACCAAAGACATTGCCCATTATGCCACTCATTTGTTCCTATACAGTTCCCATGTTTTTTTAAAAAGAAAAACTTAAACAATTTAGCATTGGGAAAGTATTTTCACCTCTTTAAAAAAAAATGGCATATTTCATTCTGTCGGCTAATCAGAATTTTTCACCCAGTCCACTACAATAGCTTCTCTACTGATCTGCCTGTTTCCATTCTTAACCTCCTGTAGTTCATTCTTCCATTAGTAAACAGAATGATCCTTTTATATGTAAATCTGATCGCATCAATTCCCTGTATAAAACCGGTCTGGGGATTCCCATCACACTCAGAATAAAATGAAAAGCCTTTCCAGGGTCTACTAGGTCCATGCTCTGCCCCAGCCTATCACATTTTCTTCATGTCCCCCTGCTGTCCCTTCTCTCGTGCCACTCTTGCCACGCTGGCCTCCCTGGTGCTGGTTCTACCCCTCTAAGGGCCTCTACACTTATGGTTCCTGCTGCCTGGAACTCAACGTCACTTCCTCAGAGAGTCCTTACCACCCCATCTAACATAACAACCCCATAATTCATTGTTCCCTTACCTTGCTGCTATTTTTTTTCTCATGGTATTTATTCACCTCCTGAAATTATAATTGTTTATTTCTTCATCATCTGTGTTCCCCTATTAGAATGCAAGCTCTATGAAAGTAGATATTTTTATCAGATTTGCTCACTGCTGTAACTCTAGTGCCTAGAACAAAGTCCATCGCAGAATAGGCACTCAATAAATAATTTGCTGAATCACAAAATAAATAAATGAATTTTGTAAATTGCTTTGTTATGTTTTTTGGCCTGGTCAATAGGAAGCTTAGTATTAAATTCAATGGTGAGTCATTGTAACTTAGCCTTTATTGTGAGCATATGTGTGTCTTCCTTTTTTAATATTCTGATACTTTATTCTTATTCTAATACTATCATATAGCCCCTTTATTATAAGATACATCTAAATATTTCAGAATGTGACAGAAAGACACACCAATAGACAGGTAGGTTGGGTGTCTGGGAGGCAACTCATACAGAGTGGAAAAAGATGTTATTTGTTAATCATTTACCATTTTAAATGTGATACATGACAGATCTGAGTAAAATACAAGACAGTCTTCAAGCTGGAAGCCTGAATCTATGGCTTCAGATTGATGTTTGGAAGCCTGGAAAGAGCCAGAGAGTGAGCCAATGGGTCCCGCAGATCCAGTGAAGGAAGGAAGTTTTACCTTTTCATTCCTGCAGTTGTTCAGCCCCATATTATTCATGGAGGACAGTTTCCCATCAACACCATGTGGCTGTTGCTGCTGTTGCTCCCGTTGGATCTGTTCTCGCATCTTCCGAGCCTCCTGAATGGCTTTCATCACTGTATCCTGATCCCCAAACAGAGCAGGGGAGTTGAGACTGGACAGGATATCTGCATACACAGGATGCATTATTAGAGGCTTGTGAGGTTAGACTCTTAAAAGGCACTGCTACTATCCCTGTAGAAAACTGCATTCCCTGAACAAAGAAGGGAGACATTTGCTATTTAAAAAACTGTACAATACTACGCATAGAGCATACAAAGCCAGGGCACCCAAGCTGTGCTGGTTTTTTTCAGCCACTGGAAGAAACCCCAGCATTCTTGTCTATCTGGGTTCTGCCTACTCACCTCCTCACAGATGAAGGTTTCTAGATTTCTGTTGTGTACATATTGTGGGAAGATATCTGTTCTTCCTGTATCTACAATGAGCATGCAATCTTGCCTCTTCTGTGCAGGAGTTGTGGGAAGGAAGGGGGCAGAGGGTAGGGAGGAAGCAGAGAGGTTTGTCCAGGCTACTCCATTATATTTGGTGTGCTAATGCAGGAAAGCTGTTTCTGGCCTAGCAGAAAAAATCTGTGAGGCTACATGCGTACTTTAGTGACATCTGCATCTGTGTGTTCATATGTCCACTGTTGGAGAGAGTGGGCGGAAGGAATACACCATACTCTCCATTCCCCAATTGCTGGCTGGTTAATGAAGCATTCTCATCATGCTGCCTCAGTTATTTACCAAGAGAATGACAACCCATTCCCCACCCCCAACTTGAACACCCGCTGCTCTCATCTCCCTGCCTTCATGAAAGTGAGGCTATCTGTGTGAGAATGCTTTTCACATAAGTACAAAACTTCAAATAAAGTGAGAATAAATATTTGCTTCCATTGCATTCCATGCAGCACAGAGGGAAAAAATTCAAAATTAAACTGACTAATTTTCCAACATATCTTGCATTTCACTGTAGGTAAGAATGAATAAGTTTTTCCAATTTTAGGCAAAAAGAGGGCAATTATTTAATGATTGATAGGTTTAAGCTGCTGTGGTAAATTTTAATGTGATCCACTTGTTTGAGGCCTGGTATGAGCATTTCAGAGCGCGCGTGTGTGTGTATGTGTGTGGGTATGTATACACCTCACATAGACAGGACAGATGAAACCAGATAAAAATCAAGCTCACAACATACGTCTTGTGAGTGCAATGTATGAACATATGCATTTGAGTGTGGAAGAGATTCCTAAGGCTATCTGTGAAATTTCTGTTAAGTCAGTCAATTTTAGGATACAGAAAACCCACAGCTTTTGTTCTGTAGCTTTTCTGATTACAAAAAGACTATTTCTATCCAATATTGTCTGGACAAGAGTTTTGTTCAAGTTCGGGTGCTATTACTTCAGTCTGTTTCTAATTAATGATCTAGGAATATATTCTGCTGAAGTAGAAGTTTCCTAAGAGCAGGCTTTGTAACATTGTCATCTTTGCCCCTCATGATGCTCAGTACAGCAGACAAACGCTTTCTAAACAAAATTCAGAAGTGGATTATAGAAGGATCATTTCAAGATCAACTCTATAACTTATGTTGTTCTTTTTTCCTTATTTCATAACTTCCAAAAATCCAGCCAAGTGATATTCCTCATATTCACATGTTAGAAATGATTCACTTCTGTCTTCTACATGGATACCACTGACTTGGGGTGAAAACTTCTGGGTTCCTGGAAGAGGCATCCTGACTCAAATTGAGAATAGGCTGCTACAGAGATCCCAAAGCCCTAAAAATTTCAACGACGAAGATTTACATCTCACTATCAGATGTACTTAGACTCGGCACAATTCAGCAAAAATTCCAACTGTAAGTTTATAAAAAGAACATTGAATTATGTGTCAGAGCACCTGGTTTCTAGCCCTGGTTCTGCTCATTAATAGCTACAGGAGTGTGAGCAAGTCATTCCACCTCTAAGAACCACAGTTTAGTTGCACAATGAGGGTAATACTAATACATGATTTAACTCATAAGATTATTTTGAAAAATCCAATGAGATAAAATAGAAAAGAGTGTTTTAAAACTATAAATGGCTATACTTACACAGTTTTTTATCTGTTGTAATAAGCATTTCAGACTTTAGGACTCAATAATGCAAGAAATGTAATTTGATGAAGAAATGCTAGATCTTATCCCCTTTGAATCTCTATGTCTTTATTTGGAAATTAAGAGACTTATAGAGTATAAAAAACACTAATGTTAATACTTATTTGGCACTCTCTTGATGACAGGTGCTTTCACATTTATTGTTTCACTCCATATATATATAAATGTAATGATATTCATTCATTCCAGTCTTTTAAATTTGAATGCCTTCTAAGTGTGAGACCCTGTGCTAAGAACTTTGTATGTATTTTTCCCTTTTAATTATCATAACAACTTATGAGCTAGGCAATACTATAACCCTTTCAGAGATTAGGAAATTGAATTTAAAAAATATTAAATAACTTTCCCAGGGTAACATAGCTATTAAGTGAAGGCACTCAGTCCAAGCCTGTCTCATAACAAAGCCCTTATTTTTTCCTCCATATTTTTCACATGGGGGTGTGAATTTTCCTAGAGATATTTGGAAATATATGGGGGAATGCAAGAAGCCAGAGGATCATTATGAGATATCTTCCTAGATAGCAAAGTTATTTTATATGTTATTGAAGTGCGTCATTCATATTTGTTTTAATGTAAAAGTAATATGGAATAAGATGTAAAAATCACATAAAGAAGATATACAATTTCAAATAAATTTTAGCCCTTTGAAAAGCAGCTTTGAGGCCAGGTCCTTAGGTCCTTGGAAAATTACTTCAGCAGCAAAACACTGACCAAATACAGAAATTTCTAAGCCTATGATTGCTAGATCTAACTCATCATCATCTAAAGAACCTATCTCAGCAGGACTTATATTATGACCATTTCCAAAAGTTCTGATCACCCAAGATACTAAATGGGGTTATGTTTCAGTAGAAAAGATAAGAGTATCATCTTTTACTAAGGAACACTTTGGAAATAAGGATCAGTCATCACTAAACAGGTTTGCTTTCTTTTACCTAATTCATAAGTCTCTTCCTGGTGTTGACTTTTCCATTTACCTAAAGAGGATCCTCTTCCCAGGCTTCCTCCAATGGGGCTAGGGATGCTGCTTTTGTTTGGCAGAGTGACAGGGCTGGTTTTGCTGGCTGGGAAGAGGCTCTGGGTAGGAGATGTTGGGGACTTTACAGGCTCTGCTGTCTTGGGTCGGGATGAGAGATTCAGAGGCTGTGCTGCTGCTTCATCCTACAAGAGTTTAACATAAATAATTATTAAAAAAAAAAAAGACAAATGAAGCACATTATCACTTAGTAAGCCACAGTTATTTTACACCTCAGAGACAATGCCACATTCTCCTACAATAATAACAAAAGAAGCTAATTATCTACCTCCTTGAAGATTCATCGGAGGAAACCTCATTAATTTCCCTGTGTTATGCTTCTATTTACATTAACTGTGTAGTTGGATCATTCTTTTTGCCAAATTAAAATTTGAATTAGCTCACATTACAGCTTAATTTCCTAATGTGTTTTCAGGGATCTAAATTAACCTAGGGCATTTACAAAGAATTATTTAAAATTTCAGCAGCTCTGTAGTGCTTTTGTGTTATTTTCTCCAAAAAGTTCCTATAACTATAAATAGTCTCTGCAGCTAATTTTTTAATATATATTTTAAGTCTAACAATTGCAAGTGATTTAAAAATGGAAACATGGGAAGCCTTCTGATCTGCTAGGCCCCTGCCCAGGGAGCCGCATGCCACAGCATGGCTTCTATGTGGCTTTCTGGGTGTGGGCACTCTTTATGGTCTATATTCTGGTCTCTATCCATGTTTAAAATTAATTTTTACAAAGATCAAGTATACATTATAATTATGTTTTACATACCATGCTATATGCAATTTATTTTTCATGTTTAAAGTGATGTCTCTTTATATTCTTTGCTGCATATATTTAAAGAATGTCTATTTTAAGACACATGTCCTTCTAGACGGAGCACAGTATTCAAATACCTGGCTTGTAACTCTAGTTTATCCGGGAGCTTGAAAGCTAAGCTTCTTGCCTTCATTTTGTCTCATTTATCCTGCCATAAAATATCCGTAACAACACTTTCATCATTCTAGAAATTTAGTTGTAATATGAGCATATTTATTTAAATGTTCAGTTTTAAGATCTGCATTATTGTGTTCTAAAATAAAATTGTCAACAAATATTAACTTCCATTTTGCTTCTGAGAAGGCACAGAGAACTTGCTTTTAATGTTACTGTTTAAAACACATAATAGAGTTCAGTAACAGAATAGTCTCCCCCTCAAGAAACATGAGACCTCATCAGGGTTCAATTTCTTTACATGTAAAAAGAGGGCCCAATACTAGATGATTGCTAAGGTCTTTTCCAGTACTAGTATCATTGATTAAGGGGGAACAAAAAAAATGCCAGAAAATACTACTTGGAAAGAAGGATTAGAAAGAGACAACAAAAATAACATGAGCACCAAGTATTGTACTAATCATGTTCACATATATTAGCTCATTTAACCATTAGTAACTCTATGAAGCTAGGCAGTACTATTCTAAATTTACAAATGAGGAAATGGAAGTCAAAAATGACAAATGACAGAACAACAAAAATCACTTGTCCAAAGCCATGCACATAGGGACAAAATTCGAATTCTAATTTATTGGACTCCAAATCTAACGCCCCTTTTCTACTAAACTATAGAGAAAATAAGTCATTTGTTTGATAATGTAGTGATGCCCTAGGTTTTTAATTCTTTTTACTTGTCTTAGTAGGAAATGGGCAATCTGTCACATCTATGTTGCAATGTACTTTTATCTATATCTGGATATAGGACAGGTTTTTCAAGATACACAGTTATATCCATTATGATTGTCAAAATTATCTAACATACTTAATTGCAATTTACCTCCCTTTGCTCTTAATTCAAAAGATATTTAGACTAGTTAGTTCCTTTACTCATATCTAAATAATAGGAAATCATGTTACATATTTTGTTAGTTTTCCCCACGTTTCTTTTAATTGGGGTTCACTGACCTTCTAAATTATCTAAGTTTTGAACAGACATTGCTTCCTCAATTATAATTTTCTGTTCCTTATTCCTCCTTCTGGGGTTCTAATTGCATATATTAGGTCATTTGATATTGACCCACAGTACTGATCAGTCTTTTTTCTATATGTTTCATGTGGATAGTTTTATTGTTATGTCTTCAAATTCACTAATCTTTTCTTTCAATGTCTAAGCCATTGCTAAACCCATCCAGTGTGTTTTTCATCTCAAATACTGTATTTTTCACCTCCAGACATTTGATTTAGGTTTTCCTTATCTTGCCTTACCATGTTCATATTTTCCTCTATCTTCTTGGACATATGAAGTTTATAACCATCTTTTTAAATATGGTCTAATTTCTTACTTATTTTTATAATTCAGTGATTGCCACTTTCACCAACAATGCCACTGGGCATGAGCATCACCTATCAAATCCCAACGGAGTGAATTTGTTTTCTCCATGGCAGAGCTAATGCTGGTCCTCATAGCCTGCCCCCACCTTACATAAACTTTGTGCTAACGGAGCCTATGGATAGGAGATATAACAACAGCCCTAGGCAAGAATGTCACAGACTCACACTATCTTACATATAAGAAGCATAAATATTTTCTCAGATTATATATGCCATTAGTCAATTTCCAGAATGCATAGTCATTTTTGTCTATTTTGTCCTATCTTATAAGTGCTTTTTAGGGAGCAGATTTGTTTACCTCATTTGGCACTAGTTGGAATTCTCCTATAATAGTTGTTTTTACTGTCCTATCTACTAATTCCAACATCTGTGGCATTTTGGGGTCCTTTTCTATTGATTGATTTTTCTCCTCATTATTCACATTTTCTTGCTTCTTTGAAAGCCTGGTAATTATTGAGTGAATGATACACATTGTGAATTTTACATTGTTGGGTGCTAGCATTTATGTATTTCTTTAAATATTTGTGAACTTTGTTATGAGATGCAGAATAATTTGGTCCTTTCTGGGCTTACTTTTGAGATTTGCTAGGAAGTTCAGAACAGCCTTTAATCTATTAATAATTTGGCTCCACTACTGAGGTGATATCATTCTGGGGACTCTATTTGATGCCTCACATGTCAGGAGATCTTTCCTCTTTAATGGGAATGCAAACCATCCCAGGCCCTCTATGAACTTTGCAATTGCTTTGCCTGCTACATTCTGGTGTTATCCCTTGACATCCGGTAGTTTTGTCACATGCATGTGTTGATCAGTACTCAGCTAAATATTCAAGGGAACCTTCTGCAGATCTCCAGCACTCTCTCTGTGTGCACCTCTCTGATATATAGTACCCTACTTCATGAATTCCATCTGCATCAGCACTCCTGAACTCTAAAGTTTGTGTCTCTACTCAGGGAGACTGCCAAGCTTCCTGCATAGTTGCCTGGAAACTCCCTCTAGACAGTCAGCTGGAATAATTGTAGTGCTTGCCTTGCTTGCTCCTCTCCACACAGGAATTGCTATCCTGTACTCCTATTGTAAATATCTAAAAACTGTTGTTTCATATAGTTTTGCCCTGAGTTTTAGTTGTTTAAGCTGGGAGCGTAAATCTGATTCCTGTTTCTCCCTCATGGCTGACAACGGAAATCCTCTAGATGTTTAATTAGGATCTCTCTAATATACAACTAGATATTTCAATCACAATCACTAAAACCACTACACCACCTTCTTTATTACTGTAATTAGCAGCAGCAGCATCACTACCTCAATGGAATACTAACTATTTACTACAGGATGTATTATCTCATTTAAGAATTGTAGTAATAGGCCGGGTGCGGTGGCTCACGCCTGTAATCCTAGCACTCTGGGAGGCCGAGGTGGGCGGATCGTTTGAGCTCAGGAGTTCGAGACCAGCCTGAGCAAGAGCGAGACCCCATCTCTACTAAAAATAGAAAGAAATTATATGGACAGCTAAAAATATATATAAAAAAAAATTAGCCGGGCATGGTGGTGCATGCCTGTAGTCCCAGCTACTCGGGAGGCTGAGACAGGAGGATCGCTTGAGCTCAGGAGTTTGAGGTTGCTGTGAGCTAGGCTGACGCCACGGCACTCACTCTAGCCTGGGCAACAGAGTGAGACTCTGTCAAAAAAAAAAAAAAGAATTGTAGTAATATTAACTCCCATTTTACAGAGGAGAAAACTGAAGCTAAAAGAAATTAAGTAGCTTACTCAAGGTGACATAGCTAGTAAAAGTGGTAGAATTGATATTTGAACAGAAATATTCTGACTTCTGATGTTTACAGTTATAGTAGATAAAAAATTCTAGGGGGAAAAGGATACATAAGACCATCTATGTTTATTTTAGTTACTTCGACAAAGTTTTCCCTATGTCATGCCTGAATTTTTAAAAAGTGGTCATATTATATACAGAGATAAAGCAATGACAATAAAGACAAGCATGATAGATTTTGGTGACCACTCTTCGTTCAATTAGCAAACTATAAGATCATTTTTGGTACTTCTTTAATAATAGCTACATTTTTAATTTAAAACATTTTGCTTTATGTTTTGGTCTATTTTTATCAACATATACAATAAACAACCTAATAAATTAAAGGAATGTTTCTTATGTTATTAACATAAAATATGGTCAAGTCAAATTATACAGAAAACTCCCTAAGAATTTTCATGTGGTCAAGTGAGTAATAAAATTCAGTTGGCCCACAGAGATGGAATGGTAAAAGCAGATATAAACTCTAATTTAACCAAGGAACATTTTACTCATCCAGTAAAGACTTGGTTTGGTACAGTTCCAGTTGGCCAACTTAGTTATAAAATAACTTTTTATGTTAAAATATTTAATACTCAATAGCTCAAGTCACTGTTGTTTGATATACTCATATTCTAACATCTATGATTAAGCAAAGTGCCTTGGTTTGAGTTGTAGTGTTCTGACTCTTATTCACAACACAAACTCTGGGAACACAAAATAGTCTCTGTTTCCATAAGTAATTCTGTCTTACGAAATGTAAACTTCCTATTGTCATATCTCAATATTTCTAAAAACAAAACATAAATGTTCATCTATTTCTTTGGAGAATCTAAAATAATGGGTGATATTAAATTAATTCCTCTGGGTGGTGCATGGGCAGAACTATCTCTCTTAATGATATTCACTTTTTTAATCTTTGGCATTAGGGATCCATTTTTTAAAGGTCTTTCTGAAATCTCAAAATTCCTATATGCAAATTTTAGAAAACAAAACATTTTCAGTGATTGTATAGCATCCAATGTTGAGTTTTGTTGGTCTCAGCTGTTTCCCATGTGATGATTTAATAATTGCAAAATTTCTGCAAATGCAGTACTTTTGTCACATTACAATAAGGTGTTATACCTCTCCGAGTAGATAAGTCAATTATACAAAACAATTGTTTCTCCGAACTGTTTGAATTTGGTAATTCAATATAGAGAGCAAATGCAATCATAAAAACCAACCAGTACCACCTACAGGTACCAGCTGCAGCACAAATTGGAGTGGCTCATCAATTCCCCTCTGTTGCCAAATATCTCCTGGCTGCCCAGTTTCATGACACTGAAAATTAGGAGGAAAGGCATCTATTAACGTCCCAGCCATAACTTGGGAAAGCCTGTTTATCCTATCAGAACTATATAGCATCAAAACCATTATTAGGCAATGACAACTCAGAGCCCACATTTATAACTAGTTTTGAAGGAGAGACCTTCACCAACAAAGCATATAAAGTCCAGCATTAGATTCTTTTTCTGTCCCCTTTTTTAATCTAAGGTGTCAAGATCCTCCTTCTCTGGCACTATAAATTGGCTCTCTATCTGTTTAAGGAACATGGAGAGAAATGCCACAAGCCTATGACAAAGACTGGCAATAAAATCATGGCCATTCATGCCAAGAAACATTAAAAAATAAAAGCCAGAATCCAAAGGGGAAAAACTCTTGAGAAGTTAGTTTGCAGATTTAGGTAAAGATTTCACAATATGGCACATTGTTATCAAAAGGGAAACACCTGTTTCTCAGTGCTCAATCATGAAATTTACCATAAAGAGGGACATTTTGGGGTTCATTTATATTGCTATGTTTCCTGCTGTTTATTCCCAATACAGCCTGATTCACTACCTTTCTTGTGAAGCTACTTTCCAAACTGGTTCCACAATCCTGCAAAGCAAGTACCTTAACTTGAGTTACAGGGCTGGTCCCTCTCTTTTCATTTTTTATCCCAGTAGGTGAGACTGTCCCTGCTGTGTTTGGTGGCTGTGGAGTTGATGGCATCTTTGCTCCAGGTGACACCTGCATGCTGGCCAGCTGTGCGGCGTAGAGCTGCTGCAAAACAGGGAAGACAAACATTGATCTCTTTAAATGCAGCTGAAATGGAGTTTCAAAAAAACTTACCGTATTGTTAGATAACTATTTCTCTAACAGCCTTGCAGTTCTCTTTCACTATTTTTTAAAGAGGAAAATAAAAGAAAGCAAATACTATAACAGAAAGAAAGAGGCCTTATACGGGAGCCACGGTTCTTTACCTGGTCAATCTAGCAATAACTTTATGACCTGAAACCCTTAAGCTCTCTGGAACTCAGTTTCTTCAATTGTACAAAAAGAGATTTGACTAAGTAGTCTCTAAGATGCTTTTTAGTCTCTAAAATCTTTATGAAAAGTTCTTTAAATGTCTGCTATGTACATTAATGTAAATCAATGAGTAAATGTAAATTAATATTCATGAACTAAGAAACTAACCTGAATTCTTATTCTATGATTGCTTCTTTCTATAGCACCCTGTTCTCTTACTCTGTTTGATCATATCAATTATAAGTTTGGAAGTTGTTTTTAATGTTTTCTGTACTCTACATTGTTGACTTTCTTTTTTTCCAAACTCTTTGAGCTCTTTCATATTAGAAGCTTTTCTGAAGTGTCTGGTGTTCATTGACTGTTTATTCATATATAAGAGTGAGGTACTCAAAACCTGAGTGGAAGGTCTAAGTATGGGGTCAAACTTATTAACTGATTGGGCTTTAGCATAAAGTAATGACGCACAAAGTCAGCTTTTTCATTGGGGAATTCCAAATGTCAGTATCTATAGGTTGTTTCTCTTATACTTTAGACTATTTTCTTAGAGACAGATATTAAAATTCTTGCCTTGGGTGAGGTAAAGCCTTGTATGCCATCATTAGGTGAGCCAAGTAAGAGAAGGTAGCTGAGGGATCTCACTGTCTGGTCTATCATGTAGACTCCCTGTTTTCAAAATGGCACCATAAGTCATTCTCAGCTATGCCTGATGTTCCCAAGACAAAAAAAAAAAAAAAAAAAAAGCCTCTCAGGTTCAATTTCTCAAGCGAATAAACCTCCAGAGTCTTCTGCCAGGTTATGTGCTTGTGGAGGGGTGAGGGCGAGGCAGGGATGGTAGTTACCAAGTTGCATGAGGTTAGGGAGGTTATCATCTTATATCTATTTTCAATCACTCATCCTGTCTACAGTTCTACCTCTTACAACCCTGCCTTCAATGATACATGATGCCTTCAATTCCTAAGCATTTCAAAGGTTCAGCTTCCAATGGGGCTTGATTCATTTTGGCTTTAAACACTCTTAAAGATTATGTATCAGCTTTCTCTTTTCTGCTAAGACAGTTCTAACTCATCTATCCATTTCTCGTCTTCTAATTTTTTTTTGTCTTCTCTATTTCTACTTGAAGGCTTACACCTATAATCCTTAACTGTTGATTTATTAGGATTTGGATGAAACTGGCAATAAATGAATGTATTAATCTGCTGTAGTTAACCAGAAGTCAGATACCCCAATCTTAATACTATTTAATGCTTGAAAACTTCATTCAAATATTTTCTTTTCTTCTTATAATCAAGATTAAGCCATTACCTTGATGGTCACATTTCTATCATAATAAATAGAAAGCTTCCTAGTTCATCAACCACAGAGAAAATAGCTCAAACTTTGCCACATTAGTGAGGGAGAAAAAACAGGTGGTTTGTATGTAATTTACAGCATTACTATCATTCATATGGACAAATAAAAAAAATTACAGTAATCAAAAACAGACCTTTCAGCACATGTAATTAAATGAAAGCTTAATAAAGAATAATTTGCAAGAGCCAGATGTGCTTATGTCATGATTGTTGCTTTCTTTGGAACAATTTTTCTAATATAACAAGCCTCTAAAGAAATTAAAGTTTCATAATTCTGTATGCAATGACTCAGTGGCAAGAAAAATTTACAAGTAAGAGTCAGTCAAATTGCTAGAACTTAGGCAAAAAACAGGCCATCTTTTTTGTTTCCTTTTTACTCTGTTATATCCTTTCCCTTTGAAATTCATCCAGGTGTCTTCAAAAGGGGGGCAAGTCAAGCTTCTGAAAAAATTCTGCTTGGGTTAAAGCAGTGAAGAAAGTTTTATTCTGAATGGAATAAAGATGAGTAAGAGTTGAAAAAGTTTTAGATATATATTACTATAGCTGGTATCCTAACCAATATATCCTACTATTGAGTATTAAAGAGTCATGAAATCTCAGAGATGCATGAATACTTCGACATCATTTATGCCATCATTTTACCTCACTAATTCAAAAGATCAAAAGAAAGCCAATTTTCCTCAACCTTGAGTCCTTCAGGGAACTTCAACTACTGAGAAATGCAGAAAAAACAAATTTTTGGAAACAAATCTATTTTTAAAAAAGCTAACAAAATTGAGTGATTCTTCAGATTGATTGACTGATACAGTTGCTTTTTAGAATTAGTGTTAGTTGTTTCCTCTAAGGCTCTGATAATCATTTATTTTATGCCCCTTTCCAGTAGGTTGTACCTAAAAGAGGCAAGACCTAACAAACTCTGCGATTCCTCGGAGCTGGTTCTTGTGACTTGTAGTTACTGATACATTAGAGGCAGGAAGAAGTATAGCCACATCCCATAAAACTTACAGAGCTGGGTAAACTGGACAGTATGGTATCAGGTAAAATTTAGTAGAATGAGCCTGGAAATAAAAATCTAAACTGGAATCCGATGAAAAGATAGAAGGTACTCATGGAAATTAAAATATTCATATTCTGTCTAACAAAACATATTTTAGCTATAAATATCTTCTCTTCAGATTGAAGATTTTAAATTTGATTTGGATAATAAGAATGTCATTCATTGAATAGGTACAAGCTTACAAAACAATTTCACAGCTTACCTTGTAAGCTAACATCAATTGAATGTGTTCTATGTGCAAGGATCTGTATTAGGAGCTGAGGAGGATTCAAAGCATATAGCTCTAGAGAAGATGTAAAATATAGATCCTTAACACTTCACCTTTCTTGTGGTACTTATCACTTTTTTAACTTTGTGTTTAGTTATTCACATAAATCTTATCATGCTTGATAGACTGCAAGCTCATTGAAGACATGATGAATCTAATTATTTTTGAATGACTGCATCAAGAATGGTGCCTTCATGTACTCACCAGAAAATTGGTTTCCCTGATCATCACCTAAATACAAATCTGGGAACGACACCAATTGGATATCAGACTGAGGTGGGGGGTGGGGGAGGGGATGGGGGTATGCCTACACAATGAGTGCATTGCGCACCATTTGGGGAGTGGCAACACTTGAAGGTGCTGACTCGGGAAGGGGGGGTGGGGAAGGGAGGGATATATACCTCATGATGGGTGCAATGTGCACGACCTGGGGAACAGACACGCCTGGAGCTCTAACTTGGGGGGAAAGGCGGTACAGGAGCAACGTATGTAACCTGCAATTCTGTATCCCCCATAACAAGATGAAATACAAGAAAAAAAAAAAAAAAAGAATGGTGCCTTGCAAATAATGGATACTCAATCAATATTTTCTGAATTAACATACTATATAAAAACATTACATGTTAGGAAGGAAAGATAGTGTCTATAAATGAGGCAATATAAGTGGTACATGATTATATTCATTATATGTGCAATTTTATGGTGCAAAGTTTTAAAAAAGGAAAATAAATTCAGTCCAAGTTAAATTATATTGTTTCATATAAATGATTCATTTGAAGTAATTTGTTAAAATGTTGACTAGAAAGTTGCTCAGTAACTACTAGCTTCATTAACCTATCTTAAACTTTTCTAACACAAATTATACTGTTTGAGCAATAACTAAGGAGTATTAACCAATTTTTCTTCTCAATCTAGTTACTTATAAATTCAAAGTTTCTTGAAATGCTATTGCATCCTTTTTTGAAAGAATATAAACTACTAGTTATTCTAACCAAATAGCTTTAGTTAGAAAATTTCTTTGTAGACTAACAGTTTAGGAAGGAAAAAGGTTAAACTCTGATTAACTATTACATAAGGGTTTACAAAAATGTCATGCCACATAGGATTTGCAGATCATAGTTCACAGTCATAATGATGATAATAATGAATATTCATTCCTAAACACCAATGAGGTTTAAAAAAGTGAACAGTATAGTACAGCTTATAAAAGTCTCAGCCAAAATCCCATAAACATTTAAACTTTGGTAAAGACTGTTTTGTAAATACAGATTTTTCCATCTCAATTTTGAAAAAGTCTCAGTGGTTGTTTGGGATATTGAATTGTTTCTTTACCCAAGATATATAAAAGACATGCAGTCATACATTAAAAATGAGCCCAGCTAAATATTTTATCAAAATTATGAAATTACTCATATTTTAAAGGAGCACTTTAAGCATTTTAATCATTAAGAAATGATTTTACTTTATGGCTAAAAATGTTCCACATATATTATTAGCAGCTTTAATAAAGTAGTTAGCATTAAAATTTTGGTTAACTGAATAATGACATACTTACCACATATATAGGCTAGTCTGACCTCATTATGCTGATGAGTTGAAATCTAGTGAGCAGAAGTAGCTTGCCCAACATTGTATAATTCGTATTGAGCTAGAAGCAGAACTCTCTAGGTCTCTCTCCAACATTACCATAATATACATCATTTAAAATAGAAATGGATATATGATAAACCAATATTTGTAACTTTCAAGCACGTTTCCAGCATTGATGAATTTGTTCAATGATAAATCTTTATTAAATACTTATTAACTAAACATTGTGCTAAATACTGGAGGTACAATAACAAGCAACTCAAAAATGATCCCTGCCTTAGTGGATCTAACAAGAGAAACTGACATTAAATAAATGCTTTGACAGTAACTACGAAATTAATTATGGTTAGGATAAGTACTTAAGAAAGAAAAGTACAGAACGTCAAGACACCATCTAACAAAAATATTTAATGTAGTCTGGAGGACCAGAATAGCTTCTCTAAGGAAGTAATATTTCATGTGAGTAAGAATTATCCAGGTGAAAAGGTTGATTAAGAACATTCTAGAAAGAAGAAACAGCAAGTATTATGGCTCCAAGGTAGAAAAGAAGCTAAAGTTTTTGAGAAACTTAAAAAAGACCAATGTGGCAGGACTGTTGAGGGAGAGTAGAGTGGCATAAGTGTAGAGAGGGGTAGGGTTTCTAGGCTTGTCTCAGTTCATTTGGGCTGCTATACCACAATACTATAAACTGGGTGGCCAATGAACAACAGAAATGTATTTCTCAAGGTTCTGGAGGCTGGGATGTCCAAGATGAAGGCACTAGAAAATTCAGTGTCTGGTGAGGAGCCACTTCCTCATCTTTTCACTATAACCTCACATGGTGGAAAGGGTAAGGAATTTTCTCTCAGGCCTTTTTTATAAACTAATCCCATTTATGAGGGCTCCATACCAATGACCTAATCACTTCCCAAAGGCTGACCTCCTGACACCATTACCTTGGGAGTAGGGATTTCAACATATGACTTTTGGGGGAATACAAATATTCATCCCATAGAAAAGTCACATTAATAATTCCAAAACTTATCCCAAGAAGAAAAGCATTTAGGAAGAATGATAAACTAAAACCAGAAAACACAGAATCTTTTTCATGTTTTATCACTAACTCATTGACCAACATTTTAAATAAATTTGATTACGAAAGCCTTGACCTGATCACTATGCATTATATGTATTGAAACACTACTATGTACTCCATACATATGCACAATTATTAAATGTCAATTAAAAAATAAAAATAAATTTTTAAAAATTCCTATGAAGACATCACAAATTCACAAATAAATACATCTAATAGTATTTCCAGAGTCTGTGTATGGATACTGGCCTTAAAAATAAGTCTTTCTTGCATTTGGATCCTAGTGACACTTTAATAACCAAGCCTGCTTAAATCCAACACAAAGCAGTAGGTCCTACCAATCAAACTCAGCCTTATGGTAAAATTCTTAAGTATCTACCAGTATACATACTCTTCTATGTCAGGACCTAAGAAATATATTGTGTCAGAAAGTCATGTTATACCAGTATTGTATTTGGGAAGAGAAGCATGTTTTGCCCCAAGACAGCCAAATTAATGTCAAATTATAATGAATAATGTCACAGTGTATCTATACTTACCATAATATGAACTATATATTTTTATAATTGCTTTCTATGATACAATCATGTAAGATCTCTAATGGAGAGTGCCACAGAAAAAAAGTACAAGGCCTTTTCTCCTCATAATCACGTGACTTTCATGTAACCACATAACTAGTCATCCAATCATCAACCCTATTCATTCATTTGTTAATTCAACACATATTTAGTGAGCCCCAAACTCCCTCAGTCACTGTGCTATTTTATATTTATTATTTTGTTTAATATTCACAATAATTATATGAGGTAGGAATTATTATCCTTTATAAAGGTAGTCTCACTTTTAACCCCATGTTATTTCTGCTTTTAAAATTAAATTGTTTTAAAAAGCTATACAGTGAATCATAATGAAACATATTTCCTGTTCTTAGCCAGACAAGGATCATTCATCGGCCACGGAGAAGAAAGATTATGATGTGACTGCTATTCTGATCTCTCAAATAGCAAACTATATTTTCAGATGGCTTACAGCTACTCTTTCTAAAATGACATTTCACAATCTTCAGATGGATAAAGAAGAGTTCATGGTACTACTAGCCACTTTGAAGGAGTAAGGGACACAATTTTGATCTAGACAACTACCTTCTCCAACTAATCTTTGAGCCATAGTAGAAAACATCTAAAAATTCAACCCTAGTTTAATAGACTGATATGGTAAAAAGAACTATACAAAGTATAGGAAGAAATAGAAGAACTTGATAAAATAAAAACTGACAGGGGCTCTAAATTGGTACCAGTACACGCCTGTATATGGAAACCAACAGTGAAAAAGGAGGCTCAACATTGCACACTGAATTCTTTTCGGAGCAGATTCTCCTGTGATTTGCCATTTCAATTAGGAATGGCATTTTAAGGAACCTGTGAGAATCTGGCCCAGAGAAAGAAAAAAAAATGTTCTCCCTCTAATACAACCTTCCTATTGGTACATAATGAAGAAAGGAAGGAAAAGAAAAATACTATTTTATAAAAATAGATTCAATAGGTGCTACTGAAAGATGTCAACTCATCTTTATATTTATCCCCACCTGCTATGGTTCCACAAAACATCTGGGAACCCCAGGCATAGCTCAGTTACCCAGGTTAACAGATCCTATCTTTGTATACCAGACACCATTCAAGGGGGTAATGGGAGAAGTTGGAGAAAACAAGTAGGGTAGGGAGGCATTCTTAAGGAAATGTCATTATTTACTTGATTGATGCTGCCAAACACCAGGACCCAAGTTTAGTTTAATTCTCCAGGGATACCCTGGGTTTTGTTACCTTCTCAAAATAATGTTGATGACTATTCTTCTGCCTACCAAGCAAGGCATGCTATAAAGCTGGACAAGTTCAGCTGTGAGTAGGTGGAAATGGAGACAGAGGTAATTAAACCTCCTGATTTAATGCTTGTTCAGCACAGAGAAAAAAGTGTGTCAGCAACAAGTCATTACAGACTGAAGGAGGGGTGAGGAGAGAACTTGAAAATAATTATCTGAAAGAGATCACAAATACTTTTACTTCTTGTAAACCTCCAAAATCAACAAAATGACCCAGGAAATATAGCAGTGATTTTATGGAAAGAAAAAACTGAAGTCCCTGTTTTCAGCACAGAAGGTTCTTGTTTGTCTACACTCCTAATATTTGACACCAAAGGAAAGTGACTGTAGGGATAGGAGGTGAGAGAAAGAATAGCGGAAGAATTACCACTCCCACTCCTACATATTAGATGAATTTCCAAGTCCATCTCCTTGCCCCTCCTGCATATCTTTGTATTGCACTATATTCTCCTTTCTTACTAACTCTGTCATAATTCTACTCATCTTTTGAGTTTCAATTCAAAAATCACTTTCTCCTTGAAGCCTTATCTGACCACTGCCACCTTTGTGCTCCCACCATATCTCATCCTTTATCCCCATGCAATTTATGGAATTTCTTTTTTTTTTCCCCCTATGTCTTTCTCTCCCACCAAATTCTGAGCTCCTTAAGGGAAAGACTGAGCCTCATTTATCTTTATGTTCCTAGCACTTAACATAATGCCTGACATTTACCAGATAGGTTCTGTTAACACTGGCCATTAAAACTCCTTGATTTCCATTCTTGCCTCTATCTTCTTGGAATTGCTATCATTTCTACCCACACCCTTTATTAGTATACTTTTCCTCACACCCTCTCCAAAAGGAACTCCAGAGATGGAGGTCATCTTTCTCTGTTTCTGTCTTCTTGAAGTTATAAGCATGTGGGTTCACCATGTAAGGCACATATTTTCTTACAAAGAAACACCAGTAACCAGAAAAAAGAACTGTGAATGTCATCTAATCCAATCTCTTTGCTTTACAGATGAAGAAAGCTCACATCTCCAGAAGGAACACGATTTGCATAAAAATATCAATGGTGAGTAGCAGGTAGAATGAAATCTAGAACCCAAGTTCCTTACTTTCCCTCTCTACTGTTCATATGTACTCATTTCTCCTTGTGTTCTGTTCTCTTAGGGAACTTACTGTAAATGGAATTTGTATGTTCTATTGGAGCTTTTGATTTGGATTACATGAAAGAAATATTTTTCTACCATTCTCCTTGGATTTAAAAAAATTTTATCTTAAATGCACTTGAAAAGTAATTCTTGGGCTCCCAGGGATGATTTATGTTGTATAATTTTATTTTAATATTTGTTTTAAAATGTACATATTTTAAAATGCAACCACAGTAATTAGGTTAAGGTAATTATAATCATGTTAAGGTGTTTTCAGATTTTTAAAATTAAAGTTTATGCAAATACACATAAAGGGCAAAAATTTTGTCTGAGGTGAGAGCAGACCTATTTTCACCCCCTTTGATACTTCTGCCAATTGCCTTTCCACAACAACCAAAAGAAAAGTGGAACAAGCATTGACTATAAGCCACTGAGAACCAAGACCTATTTAATTCATTTCATTATCCCTTGTAGCTAGCTTAAGAATGTCAAGTAAAGAAAAATGAATTGAAAGAAGAGTTTCCCTGGCTAGAGGTCCTCTTGTCTATTTTCCCAAGCACTGGGTAGTTTGCTCCTCTGACATAACTCATTGTGCTAATGGGCAGGGGATGTATTGGGTATAGAAAGAAGGAGAGGAGAAGCTGTGAAAAGGAAAAGAGAATAGGAGAGAGGCTCAGATCAAAGGTCCTACCCTTACAATAAGGAACTTAAAAAAAAAATCAGAATGCATCAGGTAGCAGATCACCCAGTCTTCTGCTACAAAAAGTAAGTTGGAATTCATTCTCCAATTGTACCAGTTATACTGGAATGCATTTAGAAGAGCATTTCCTTATGGAATCTACTCGTACAATGCAAATAACTAAGAACGAACAACACAACTCTCAATAATTTTAACAAGAAACACTCTATATCTCTGTTTCTCCCAAGCATCTTCTCTTTCATGGTGCTAAATAAAATATGTAAATATATAGTGCCTTATTTATAGAAATAAAAGTTTGGTCATTGAAACAATTAGTAATTTAGTTCTTGAAGCAAGATATTCAAAGAGGTGATAATGAGGGCACTTGGAAATCAGCATTATGGGAATGAATCTATTTTCCTTTTGTTTTGAAGAGCTGGCCAGGCAATGCTGAAGAGCTCCAGTTCTCTGAATGTGCTCCAAGTGGTATAGCTTGCATTTGCAATGCCCCTTAACTCTCTAGTCACAACGCCTTAGTTCATCAGGTTAACCTTAAACAAGTGCATCTCGACTCTACCATAAGATATAAAAATTCATCCATGAGTCCAGAAGTTGGATTTGAAACCTAAGCATTATTTCCCTCAAACTAAGTGTCATAAGAACGTTTTTAATGTGCATATATTTTTGAGTACATGTGAGTATATGTGCTGAGTTCAATAATCTATTTTTAGTAAATGAATATATGTTAGTTTACCAATATTTGAAAACATAATTTCTTTGTAACCAAAGGTAAATTAATTCATTCATTTATCTATTCATTAAAAAATTATTTATTGAGTGGCTACTGTGGAACAGTTACCATTTAGGTTTTGGAAAAAGAGAAGTGAGCAGTGACTTTAGGGGAAGGGGTAGGAAGGAGAAGATGACAAATAAGCACATAGATACGTAACTCTGGTGGTGATATGTGCTGTGGAATATAAAGTGACCAGGTATGTGAGTATGGGGTGGGGCGAGGGGTTTAAATATAGAGAAGTCAAGAAAACTCAGAGAAGAGGACATTTGAATAGAGACCTGAATGAAGTGAGGGATAAGCCATACCCTTATCTGGGGATGGCATCCAGGTAGAGGCAAAGTATAGGTGAAAGTCCTGTGGCAAAGGTGTGCTTGTGTTTGAAATGTCTGAGAAACAACAAGGAAACCAGTGTAATTGGAGCAGAGTGAACTGGGCAAAAGGTAATATATCAGGTGTCAGAAAGATAGCAAGGGGGCCAGATCATGTAGGCCTCATATATTACAAAGTGAACTTTGAATTCCTCTGAGTGTCTTGGTTTCTAGGAAACACCATTAAAACAACATGGCAGACCTGGAAATCCCTCAGCAATACCCACATAAGAATCTGGAGTTATGCCAGGGCTGCCTTGCCTTGGCCCATGATGACTGCCAAGGAACCAGATGCTGTTGCTTGAAAAATATTCTACACTGCCCAGCTTCTATGCCCTTCGATTTTCATCCATAATGAACCTTCCAAAGCAACACAGAATGGAGAAAAATATGGGTAACTATGTAATGAATAAAAAAAGGATATTATATAAAATGTTAAAAATATATATTTGGGAAAACAAATTGCATGAAAAGAAAGTATAATATTATCTAAATGCTATTTTTTCACTTAATCATTGAACAGAACAAATGTTGCTAGTTGGAAATGAATGTGTTTATTATATAAAATGTTTTTACTGCTTTTAAACTGAACTTGGTGTTTAATTTCTCAGCAGATTGAGAAGATTAAACATAAGAATCATGCTAATGAACAAAATTCATATCTATGATTAAATATATAGACTTATGAAACATAAATTTCATATTAATACTAAAGTAAAATATGCATTTGTTATAAATATTGAAGGAGATAAGGAAGTATTTTGAATTCACTTTTAAGTGATCAGGTAGACCAGACAAGAAATATATAAAATACCCTCTTCTTACTTTCTTTTTATATTTTCTCCTGTAGTTTTTGACATTCAAATAATGTTTTAACCTGTTTCAAGGTAACTCTACTAACTGTCACTTTTTAAACTGCAAATTATTAGTATTGCCAATTGGAGAACTTCAGCATATTTTGCAGTATGTAAATTATGCCATCTGTATCCTACAGTAATACCCATGGCTTACTCTCTAATTAGGAGAAAGGACTGATACCTTATACATGGCAACCGTAGTAAAAATCATTCAAATAGAGTATAATAAACATACATGCTTTATATTATCACTAGATATGATACTGATACATATCACAATAATCCACCTTGAAAAATTCCTATAGCAGATGGAGCAGGTAGTGGTTAATATAAAGGACTGAATAAGAAATTTAGAAAAATAAGGGCTTATAAATTTCTATGAGAGGCAGAATAGCATAGCGATTAAGAGTGTACCCTCTTTAGTCAGAACCACTGTTTACTAACTGTGTGATCTTGGGTAAGTTATTTAATCTCTCTGGGCCTTAAGTTTCCACATCTGTAAAATGGGGATAATAATAACACCTACTCCAAAAGATTGTTGTAGGGAGTAAATAAGTTAACTCACATAACATACTTAGAACAGTGGCACACTATAAAGACTCAATACTCGTAGGCTCTTTTATTCTTACAGGTACATTCTCCTAAGAGAAGTCACTTCAAAAATCTTATTCAGAAAAACAATCACTTACTGTCATTTTTATTAAATTTAGCAAAATGTATTAGGGATACAAAGATGAAGAAGATATGATGTCTTTCAGGACAGCAAGGATATGCTATCTCACACCAATGATAGGAAGAAGAGAGGGAGAAAAACATAGTATGATAAACGGTATAATGGAAGCATTTATAATACAAATTACTACAGAAACACCATCACTGGGAACAATTAATTTTGACTGAGAACAGTTAGGTAGGCTTTGCTCACAGTGAAGCCCCAGAAAGAGGTCTTTTGTTAACTAAAGGTTAAAACAATCATGGGCAGAATGGACACCAATCTCTGCAACACGGGAAGTATTGGGGCTAATAGCATTTTTCTGTTCTGCATCTAGTAATGTCTCCCCTCCCAGCCCATTTCTTTGGTCTCATACGCAAAGACTGTGCTCCACAGAGTTTGCACTATGGCCCAATGTGGCTTTGAGAAACCCTTAAGATATATAAAATGTACCACTTCTCTGGTAAAAGAGAAACCACCATTGGATACTCATTTAGGGAACAGGAACTTTGTTTTGTTCTTGTTTTTATTGTTCATGGTTGGACAGAAAAATCTTTAAGCATTCAAAGTCCTAATTTAGGGGCTATTTTCCTGAATCTCCAAATCTCCTCTATGCCTACCGTAACACCCCTAGAAAACTCTCATTACATGATATAAAATCACAGCTTTAGTTTGTTAAGAGGGCATAATTCCAAGTGGCCCATGGAATATTTATGTCTCTATGCAGCTCTTTGAAGGAATAATCTTATGTTTTTGTGCCTGCCATGGGTCAGAGGTTCAAATCAGCACTTCTTTCTGTCATTCCTTATATGTTTTACTGTAATTTATAGCTCAGCAAGATGAATCATAAAACAAAAGTGTCAATTTTATTTCAGCAACTACTTCTAGTTAATCAAAGATTCCTAGCTGAAAAACCAGCATGAAACTCTGCATGGAAAATATGAGAACAAAGCATTTTGTCAAATAACACATCTCATGATGTAAACACATATGTCTCTTAAAGGAAATTTTATCATTTCCACACTATGGGCATACAAAAGGAGCATTCTTGTCACAGACCTGGTGCAACTGTGGAGTCATCGTCACTGGAAACAAGAGCCTGATTAGGTTCCCACACAGATATGAATAGACTTTCCTTTTTTAGTGGAATAGCTGCTTTTATTCCTTTTTAAAACAGACTGGCAATTGTCACCCTAAAAACACTGAATTGTACTAGGGCAACATTTGTTTCTGCTCTTTTTTCCCATCTTTTTAGAATCAGCCAATAACATTACTATCCCTTCTGGTTGGTCCTCTTCTGGAAAGTCTGAGTTAATCCACAGCTGTGTGAATGTGAAAAAGGGACACAGCAGGCTAAGTCTGTTGGGTCTCTTGTCTGCTAATAAAGTGAACAGTCTGCAGGACAGATGTTAAGAGGATCTGTTAAATAAGTCAGTGGCAGAGATCCTGACCTCCGCCAAAGAACATTTTATTATTCCAGAAAGGGGCATAATTGCAAGGCATTAACAATTAGAAGACCTATAGCTTTTCTTTATAGATTTTTTTACTCCTTGCTTCATCATTTGGTTGAAATATAGTATCAAGGCCCATTCACTGAGAAGCAATGTGCTAAATATGACTGGGTTTAGTATAAACTGCAGATTACGGGATTTCCCCAAATCCCCAGGAAATGGTTGGACCTTGGCTTTGCTTCAGTCTTAAACAGTTTTGTTTATTCAGCGTGTATCATTACATTATTTGTACAGTCTCACTTGCCACAGGGTACCATTGTACTAAAGGGACTATCAATCTTACCAAACATGGTTCCCTAACTATTAAATCTAGTGTAATGGGAAATGTAAACTAGAGATCAAATTAATAGAGGAATATCGCACCATAAAGTTGTTCACTGTACCTTATACCACTTTACCATTTATGGTGTGAATAAAATCATGTCTACCACATGCACTGCAAATTCCCAAGTGTGGTGTAAAAGGCACTCTGTGATCTGACCCCTTGCTTACATTTCCAATCTCACCTACAATTGTTCCTGTGCACTCAACCTGTGCCAACTGTTTGTTGTTTCTGAATGTGCCTTGCTGTCTATTGCTTCTACACCTGTGGGAAGGCTATTCTCTTTGTCTGGAGCGCTTTTACTTCTCTGCATCTCTGCCATTCTACATCCTTCTCCATAGACCTGGTGAACTTATATTCTCCTTTCAAGATTCAATTTTAGCATAACCTCATCCATGAAGGTCACCAGTACTTCTCCGGGCAGAGCTAGACATTTCTTCCTCCCATAACATTTTCACTCTGGAAACACATCTATTTTAACAATTATCACATTGCTTACTAGATTGTGGGCCCTCTGAGGGCAGGGGCCAAGTTCTATGGATCTTAGTATGCCCAAAATAGAAAAGAGTGCTTACCACATAGAAGGCACTTAATAAACATTTTGGGAATTAATGTATAGTAAATTAGTTAAATAATTAATCTTTTTATCATGTTAATGTAAATTTATATTCTGGCCTTATCACTACTACCAGCACTGTAACAGGGTCTTACACTTTTAATATGCCTTACTTTGGTTTTTTTAATGGATAATCTTCATTAGGTTGGTACATTCAATTGAAAAAATATATATCTCTACTAAAACTCACGGCCCATCCACCCCCACCTAGAACGGGTAGGAGCATGAGATATATTATTTTTTTGGCCCATTCAGTTTAATTCAGTCAAATTTATGTACAAAAAGCAATCAAAATTAGTTCTTCACACTGTTGCCTCACTATTCTATACACCCTAACCCAAACCACTTATTAGCTATGTGGCTTTGGTCAGGGTAATCCATCTCTCTGGGCCTCAGTCTCTTCAACTAAAAAATCAGAAGATTTACAAAGAACTTGACAGTGTGTGAAGCACTTTTCACAAGCATTTTCTTACGTACTCCTCACGACTTCCCTATGTGGGTGTGTATTATTTCTAATCCCATCTAATAAAATCTAGGTATCAGAAAGATTAATTTGTCCAAGATCATGGAACCAGTGGTAGAGTTATGACTTGGCCCTCAAGGCCTCTGAGGGCCTTTCTAGCTCCAGAGGTCTATAGAACTGTACAATCTTATTGTCTATTTGTGAAGGCTTTTCATTCAATATCATGGCATTTGTTTCTTGGTTAGTGGGAGGTCTAATTTAAAGTACGCTAATTTCTGACTGGCTGTAACTTCTCATGAAAGAGCACTGTACTGGGACTTCATGTGTTTTGAAATCAGGAGCAGTTATCAGGCATAGACATTAGGATAAAAGGATTTCAAAGTGCCTGTGCATAACAAGCTTGGTCAATCAATAATACACACACACACACACACACGCACACACAAATACACATACATTGTGCCAGTCAATTGGCTTATGTTATCTCATTTAATCTTCACCACAACCCTTTGGGGGGTGTCATTATCCCCATTTCACAGATGAGGAGATTGAGGTTCAGAGGAAATTAGCTCATGGTCATTTATCTCTTTTAACTGCAGTGGTCTTATGGAACCAAGGAGCACTGCTTTCTTGAAGCCTTCAAGCCATTCACTATTGTATAGACAGAGAACATATAAGAGAGCAAGCCAGCTTCTAAACCAAGGGCAGTATGTTGTTTCAATAAGTGGCCACAAATCATCACCTGAAGGTATACAGTCATCTTCCTGTTTCATAGTGAGATATGTCTATATTTGGTGATAGTGTTTCATAATCAGAAAATGAAGGCAGAGGTATATCTAAAATCAGGAAGGTATGGCTGGATAGAGATGATTTAAGATGACTATTTTGTTATGCAACTAATAAATGCATCTTTATTAAAACCACTGATGAACAGATGGAGAAGTGAAGTATTTCCATCCAAATTAGTCACATCCAGTCCTTCACTATTTCAACAAAGCTTCTCTCGTGCACTCTCATGATCTTACTGTCTTCCTTTCTTTATTGTGCTATGTCTGAGTCAACGACATAACTACACGTTAGGTAGGGACTGCCTATTGAGCCCTGGAGCAAACAGTCCTTTGGACATGAGGAAGATGTTCTAACCAGGTGAACAGCAGCACTGCAAAGAGAAGCATCTTTTCCCTATGTAGGCTAAAGAGCTCCTAACTCTGGAGCACAACCCCAGTGTAGTGAGCACTGGTGGGAGCACATGCTCCATTCCATTCAGTGACAGTGAGAGTCTCTCCTTTTTCAAAAAAAGTTTGTTTTATTTATTTGCTTTTTCTTTAAGCAGACTGACTGATAAACTATTGAGAATGTGATGCTAAACCACCTTTCCTATAGAGTTTTAAAACTGGGTCTCTGAGAAGGCGTTTGATACAATTCAATGACTGAAATAATAACTTTGTCCATTTGGGCTTTAAATGGTCCACTGAAATACAGCTTAGTTAGAGGGAATTTAAAAAAAAATAGTACTTTCTAATTTTTTTTTTTTTAATTTTTCTCCCAGCTGACTAGAGCAGAGCTTAGAAAATGCAGCTCAATCACTTTCTACAGCCTCTCAGGTCAGCCTCTCACCAGTGCTAATTAAATGTAACCCCCTTAGAATACCAAAGGTTAAGTGAGAGTAACATAGCGTTCTTCCCCAATATATTACTGTGAACACAAATGGCCATAATCTGTTTATAAG
Source organism: Eulemur rufifrons (assembly GCF_041146395.1). Lineage (NCBI taxonomy): Eukaryota > Metazoa > Chordata > Mammalia > Primates > Lemuridae > Eulemur > Eulemur rufifrons. The sequence goes on from NC_090988.1 coordinate 65,971,249, forward strand.
AAGGCTTCTTTTAGCACAGAGGTCTCACTAATGAAAAATTATAAGAGGCAAAGCAACATAATGTGACAACTGTTCATCGCAAAATACATTTTAAACTACCCATTTCCACATCCATTGTGCTTAAATAACACATATCATAAAGGAAATTCGTGTAACAGATGGTTTCAGTTCTGGGTAGCAAATGCAGACCGTTTTCAGTGTGATAAAGTGAAGCCGTAAAAGCCAGTGCATAATTCAGTCAGTCTCTTACCTAAAAGTCTTCCTTCCTCTCAAGCTTGAGACATTTTCCTCAGCAGCTTCAAGTATTAGTTTATTTTCTCTTTTTAACAGATGCTGTATCTTCTATAGCACAACTTGAGCAAACTCTAAAACTGGACAATAGCTGAAATAATATGTTTCTATACTAGCCATTTTTAATTAGAAAAGTCTTTTTAAGCTACTGGGTTTATGGTTCTAAAAAGTTTCATACACTGCCCAGAGCTATTTGTAAATTAAATCATTTAAAATAAAGCTCTTTAATACTCTATAATTAGTCTTGTCTCTCTGAACATGACTTTACTGTAAATGCTCCTTCCTGACTTTCCTATTGTCCCAAGATTCCTGAGAAGAAAGCAGCCAAGCAATAATTCAACATTATTGCTGCTTCAGTGCACTAATCGCTTAAAGAGCAGCAAAGACTCTGTGCTCTCTGCCCCACAGCTCCCGCAGCCTCCTGGCCTGAGGCAGGCATCCCGCCCCAGCAATGTCCAGATGTCAAGAGGAATATCCAGCTCCTGATGTAGCAGGCGCTCCATTCCAGTATGGTCAAACATCTGCTTCATCTGCTGGCATGCAACCTGCTGAACACGCTCGGAGGGCAGCCCAGGCCAGGGATGGGCAAGGATGCAACTCCCCAGCTATTCTAGGAGACTCATCAAAACTTTCAGATTATAAGACAGCCTCGGAAACTCTCAAAAGAATAGGGCTCTGGCATTTAGCAAAAACATTTTAAGCATTTTCCTCAAAGGAAAGCTACAGAATAAGATAAGACAGTTTTTTATCATAGTAGTTCTTATCCTCATTAAATTCTCTTAGGCTTGAAGTTTCTTCTGGACAGTTAGCTGGAAATTTGAAAAATATGTGAACTCTGTGGGATCTTGAGAATGTCACGTAAACTTTGAAATTTTTCCCTCTTAGAATTTGAGTTCCCTTTAATTCACTTGAATATTACAGTAAGAGAGGAATAAGTTGTGCAAAAAAGCTTCTAAATGACTGTGCTTCCTATATACTAGTCAGCAGAGTTTAATGCAAAGAATCCTGGCCAAGAGGTAAATTTTAAAATACATTTAAACCATCTACTGTTGTCCTGTTTTTTTATACTAGATGAGTAATCCTGTCCTAGTCACTTAACTCATCTGAGCTTCAATTTCTTCTTATAAAGTATGATATTGAACCATGTTTAATACAATGGCTAAATATAAATTGCTTTTTAAGATGTAAAAGGCTATAAAATAGGTATATATGCATGTACATGTATACATATATGCATTTATATACATATACATTTAATATTCATACTACTCTTATATTTACTTTTTTGTTTTGTTTTAGAAAGGAATTCAGGCTTGCTTTATAATATCCAATTTACACATCAAGGACAGGTTCTCTGCTAAGAATGATTCCATTCATTCTATGGGATCTCAATAAATAACATTCTATAAAAACTAGTGAACAACTCCCAGGTTCTCACCAAATTTCATATTTAATTCACTCTGAAGGATAGTCTTATATACTATTAAAGTCAGAAATGATAATGCCTTATTGAAATCCCAAGTACATAATGTGTTTAATACTATTGAGGAGAGTTGTGCCTGTTGTAGCCAGAAGTGACTGGCTAGAAGAAAAGTTTCAGTCTTAAAAATCAAAGTTAAGCAAAAAGCTGAGGATAAACAATCAACTAGGTCTTAATATTTAAAAATCTGCCCATCCAGATTCAGGAGGATAGATAAATAGGGAGGTGGGGATCTTTCTGTTAAGATAAGCAAGATTCACAATCCCAATTCTTTATTATGTATTCATTTCCCTATTTTTTTTTCTATCCCACTAGAATGTAAACTCTGTGAGGGCAGGAGCTTTGTTCTATTCACTGATATTTGCCCAGTATCTAAAACAGGTTTTCTCAACTTCAGCACTATTGACATTTTGGACCAGATAAGTCTTTCTTGCAGATGGCTGTCCTGTTCATTGCAGGGTGTTCAGCAGCATCCCTGGCCTCTACTCACTAGATGCCAGTAGTTATACCCCCCAACCCCTGCCAGTCATAACAATAAAAAAAAAGTCTCTAGACATTGTTGATGAAACCCTGGAGGGAGGATTGCCTCCAGTTGAGGACCCCTCTCTAGAATAGTACCTGGCATATAATAACCCCTAAATAAATATATGTTGAATGATTAAATTTATTATGTTTGGATTTACTTACAAACTTTTTTCAGGGACTTTTTTTTAGAGCAATTTTAGGTTCTGTTCCTATACATGGATAGTCTCCCTCATTATCAATAGTGCCCATCAGAGTGGTACATTTGTTACAACTGATGAGCCTACATTGACACATCATAATCACCTAAAGTTCAGTTTATATTAGGGTTCACTCTTGGTGTTTTACAGTCTATACATTTGGACAAATGTGTAATGACATGTATCTATCATTATACTCTCATACAGAGTATTTTCACTAACCTAAAAATCCTCTGTGCTTTGCCTTCTCATTCCTCTCCCCACCCCCAACCCCTGGAAACCACTGATATTTTTACTGTCTCCATAGTTTTTTCTTTTCCAGAATGTCATATCATTGGAATCATACAGTATGCAGTCTTCTTCACTTTCCTGAACATGATCATTTATAAACTCTCATTTAAATATGGATTTTGACAAAACTCTAATGATACAATAAGTAGTAAGTTATTTTAACAATCACATTCAAAGATAACAAGTTTGGTTTCAGGTAAGAAGAATTAAAAAAGATGTAATTGTTCATTCTTTCTTTAACTTAAATGAATGGCTGGATTAGAATGAAAACTTGATATTTATCCCAAAAATAGGATCTGTAGGTGAAAAGCAGTTCTATTTCAAACTGGCTTCCAATGATTACTGTATGCTTACACTTTGTAGAGTTTGAGACAGTCAAGCATATGGATATATTTTAAGCAATAATTTTTTCATACATATTTATCACTTATTTACTTTTGCTTTAGTTCATACTGTTCAAGGTCAACAGCTCTAGGAAAATTGTTGACAAGGTACCAAGGATCATGGTCTAGGTTAATTTAGATATTGTAACACCAACCTATAACCTGTTGGTTATGGGTATTGTAGTTGGTGTGATAAGAGAAACACACAATGAGAAATGAACTTTTAATGCAGTTTACTGGAAATTAAGAATTTAGTTTAAATCTTTGCTTCACCATGAAGGTAGAGCCTTGGGAAATCTATTTTGCTCTACTTTGCTTCCATTCTTTAGTCCATTTAGTTGACATTCAAATACTTAGCTAAATATGCATTAAATGATTATCAATATAAAAGAATTCATGTTTACAAAACTGAAAAAAATAATGTTAAATTAGTTTCTCTCAATTTGACTCAGGATGATTCCACCACTGTCACCAATTATAAGGAAAGAATAAAAGAAAGGAACATATAATCATTTTTTTACCCACATAGTATGAAGTATAGAGTACATAGGAAATGTTTATTGCTTATTTACATTTAATTGAGAAAAATCCTTTATTTGTGCCATTTAAGCTGGGAAAATATGTAAGAGCATCCTCTTATTATTCTAATCCTTATAGTCTAGAATAGCCAAAATAAAGCAAGATGGTTTCAAATCAGTACAGAGAGTTCGAATAATTACAAATTTTCCCTGAATTTACAGTTTAGAGGGATTTGTACAAACATACAGACCTGCAGCATATGAACTCTTCTACTAATAAAACAGAAATGGGGAACTGACAGAACAGTAATAACTGTGTGCTAGCCCTAGTGGTCAGAACTGAGGGGAAACCATCCAACTGTAGCTCCTTTAATCTCTTTTAACTAAAGTATCATTTAAAAATGTTTTTGTCCTGCTCTATCTGCTGTTACCTGACAGGTCAAAATGTTTTATCATATCTTTTTCTGATATATATTTCCTAAATGTTGAATATCCTGACTTATTCCATGGTTGAAAACTGGAGAAAGGCATTTTCTAAAATACTAAAATGTTTTGCTTTCAAACTTTCTAATATATCCTTAATCATATCATCTCTCTGAATTCCAAGGCAACTCATTATAATATGTACACATGCAGACATATGATACATAACATCAACCAAAAAATACTTTAAAACTCCCGTTTTATAAAACAGGAATAGAAATATCTGTCATTATTTTAGAAAACGTTACATCTTACAACAAGTCTATTTAAATACAAGTACAGATATTCACACACTGAGAGATGCCTGTTGAGTGGATTAATTACCAGGGCTAGAGCTAAATGACTATTGGTAGAAATCTTACATTATAAGAGAGAGAGGACTGCACTGGTTTGATAATCCCAGGGTCCTGGACCCCTACTGAAGCATCTCTTGGGGCATAGTTGAATATCCCACCAATCAAATAACTCAAATAGTGATTAACAGAGCTTATGTGAGAAGAGCCAACTCTCTCAACTTTCAGGTTACTTAAACACTAAATGAAAATCCAATTTTCAAAAGAAAATCCAGTTTACCAAAAGATTTTAATTTGTGAGTGGGAATAAACCTCTTCTGCTTCATTGAGTACATGGTAAGTTAGATTTCCAAGCATTAGCAATCATCTTCATATTTCTCACCCTCTCTAATCTGCCTATATTTCTTTAGTGTCTTTTAGGATTCACTTGGTACCTGCAATTTTTCTTAAGAAACCTACCTACAAATGAAAATTTATTTACACAAAAGAATGCCTCCTATAGACATATCACTTGCCCAAAGAAAAAGTTTCAAAGAAGCTTGAGTCCCAGGTAGCCACCAAAGATAAAATTCTTTAATTCATTTATTTTACCAAACACTGTGCCAGGCAATGCTGGGTATTGCACTGTAAACAAAAGAGACAAAATCCCTGAATTTAGTTACTTTCACTTTAATATACTATACCCACCATCAGAAGCATTTAAGGCAGCAAATCTAGAGTAGAATTGACTCTTCCTTATTGGGATATTGGAAAGTTTTTATCTAGTCTAATGATGGTTCAGCTGACATTTTCAGAAATTGAATGTATGCTTTTTTATCGCATTTACTATTCACAACAATCCCAAAAATACATATTATGCCCTTTATACAATGAAAAAACTGAAAGAAAGGAGGTACATAGAGAACAGAAGAACATAGCAAATAAGTAATAATGAAAATTCTAATCCAAGGTTCTATTCCATAAATGGAGCTCATTTCATTTGCCCACAGCTCATCTAAGGCTAGCTGTAATGATCCTCCCAAGCTTGAGAAAACAGTCAAAGGGGGTGAGTGAAGGCTGATTAAGAGAAAAGCAAGCATTCTCCTCAAAGCACAGCCCCGTGGTTGGCATCCTCCAAACAAGCTTTGAATCAGTGCATTCCTCTTTCTCCATTGGATAGCCAGTAATAGGTCACCCTAATCAAGTCTTTATTCAACCCTCTTCTCTACTAGAAATCACAACCTCCCAAGTCTGCCCAGCAAAGCTAACTTACCCTCCCATTCCCACACAGCTCTGAGTCATGTTTAAAATTGCAAATAAGAAAACAGGGTACAACAGGACAACACAGAGACTCTAAGTACAATATCATAAAGATTCAGGCTGGAACTGAAATAGAAATAGAGCATTCCCAATGTTGATGGACACTTCTTCACTTTGCATTTGTAGCATGAAAATTGACAATATCATTTAAATAAAATATGTGTTTGTACTCACTTTTGCAAAAACTTCAATTGTTCTCCTCCATCTTTGCAAACTTGGCAAGACTTTAATAGTTTCATTTAAGAATAATTTATGGTAGATAGGTTTTCCTAGTGCTTTAAGGCTCTAATTACATTCCTTTCCTCAAATCTCCCCTAAAATACACATAATGCTCATCAAATAAAAGTGAAAATGCATTTATACTGATATTTTTGAATTTTCATATACAATTCTTTCATTTACACTACTACCCAAAATATCATTATAAGAACCAGTCTGTTAAAATATGTTCCAACTAAAGCCTGGTGAGCTTTGAATGCTAGATAAAAATCATTCTCTGAAGCTAATGAAGACAGAAACTCTGCCTGTAACAATATTAAGTTTGTTTTCTCTGGTGATTCAGAGAAGTGAGCAATCTGTCAGTAATACAGTGAGTGAAATTACTTGTCTTGTAGGAATAACTGCTGACAGTCACTTTATTTCAGGGCTGACCCAAACATCTCCCTGCTGACAAACAAATTACTATGTCTAACTTTGAAAGGTAACTAGCTTGTTTTAATTTTGATTGGTCTTTCAGAATCTCTTATACATAAACTCAGTCCCATCCTTCATGGTATTTTTTAAAAAGGCAAAAGAAAAAAAGTGTTTTGGGGGGACAGGCTTGAATTAATAAGAAAAAAAAGTAATGAAAGAATAACCCTATTATTTGAAGCTAAGAAAAAGAACTGTTATGCTTCTTTCCAAGACTGTCATGTGGATGAAACTAGTAAGTGTGTCTACCCAACATTAAGACTGGCAGTGCCGCCAGTGACTGACTGGGTGAGTGAACACATTACCAAGACAGTATTGTAGGAATTAATTTTCTTCAATAAAGTGATTTTTAAGGCTCATATATTTCACAATCTAAACATATGTCACTGTTTCATAAACAAAATAAATGGATTAAAATAATACATTACCAATATGCTGACACATGGAGATATTTTAATTAGAAATTCTTAAGCTGTGTGATATTTAACTGCTGTATTTGCTAAAGAGAAACATGCATCATTTAATAAGAAGGCATGAGACAGGTGTATCACTTTGCATATGGTACCAGATTGTGTTTAATATAAGCTACAACTATGAGGCAACACTACTCCCAATTAAAACAAAACCAAACAAAATCACTTTAAGGATCCATCATATTGAAAGTAACAACGTAAAATGAATCAATACACTGAAACCACTATTAAAAGAAAGTCATTCAGAGCTTAGTTCCAGAGACAATATTTCTTCAGAAACAATGTAACATCATAGCTATTTAAAGGCCTTATTTACATGACTGCTTCATTATACTGGTCCCCTTTCCTTAACATTCTTTTTGACTGACTTAAGGATCAATGCTAACATAGCTGAAGAAGGCAAATGGCAACTGGTCCTGAAATTTATATGGGCCAGAGAATTGGAATAAGTAGCAATATAATATATTGTTTACTATAGCAAGTGCCCTCTGTTCTCTAAAGGTCAAAAGCATTGTAACCTTAGAGTTACAGTTTCTGATTGTTCCCAGGGTTAAATACATTATCAAAATTAATGGTTCAAGCCCCTCAACCTTCAGATATATGAGTATTCATGCCTCCATCTGCTGAACTGTTCAACTAAAAATAGCATTCTTTGGCCTTCTCTCTCCTAATATTATGCCCCTGAGGCAGAGAAAACCATGCCTTAGATCAGCACAGCAGTCTAAAAAAAATTTGTCTTTCTTATGTCTCCCTTATTTTAAAGAAAGAAATAACAGGGATATGTTAATGTAAGGAGGAGTTTTCCATTTTTAATACTTCTTCTCTACTTGATAACAAAATTTCAGAGTATAACTATAAATGCTGTTAAGGTTTACCCAGGCTCATTAAATTTATAAATGACAACCTTAGACGGGCAAATTAATTGTAACATTAAGTAGAGAGGACCAGTTCTGGGCAATGTATTGGGAGGGTTGGGGCTGGAGGGGGGGGGGTGGGGGGGGCGGACAGTAAAGGAATGTCTGTTGTGGGCTTTTCCTCCTAAGAATGTTTATAAATAAAAGCAGTTAACATAATTGTAATGCTTCCTCAGTAGCAACAGTTTATCATGATCATGATTATTGACAAAGCTGTGACATTTTAGCTTGTCAAGGGAAGGAAGAAAAGAAAGATTTTAATAGCAATAAAGCAAGATAATGTTAAAATTTCCCTCAACCTTTGCTAAAGATTTAAAATGTTACTATCTAGCAGCTTAAATGCAAGTGTCTACTGTGTTGTTCATGGATGTCCTGATAAACATGCCACATTTATGCTAGGAAAGTTTGGGAAACCTGTCTTTCAGAAGAGGTCAATCTTTACTAACTAGTATCCATACAAACAAACAGATCAAAGGTTTCCCAACATGCAGGAAAAAGGTGCAAAAAAATGGAAGCAAGAGAGCAGAGCAAGAATAAACAAAAACCAAGGAAACTATCAAGCCAGTCAAACTTAAACTGCAAAGCTATGAAGGCTCTTGCATTAATGGGTTCCCTATTAAGCCTAATTAAAGTGACAGACAAGTGGCATATGCTGTGCTTCTAGATCAGCATTGCTACAGCACTACGCAGCTCTGGCACTCACACGTATGACATCATGGTTTCCAGAAACCTGACAGAAGCCAAATTGACATCAGGGGTTAGTGATGGTGTAGGGGTAAAGGGGTGGGGGTTAGGAAAGAAGCCAACCTAAGTGAAAAATTAGGCAAATAAGAGATTGCGTAGAAACTTGGCTAAGGGAAGCTTGATAGGGTAGAACACAACACTTCAACAGAAAATAAAAGTCAGAGGAGAGGAAGTCTTGAGTTTGAGCCAAGGCCACCTGCTTTGACATTCTTCTATGCATTTAAAAGTTTCTCCAGCTGACTTTCCTGAGTGGGTAAGCTTGCTAACTCTCATTATACAGAAAAGCTTGTCCCTAATGTCCAGTTATCTCTCTTTTTAGCTCTCTTAGCCATGGTAGACTTTCAGAATGCCCAGAAATATGGCATATTCTCTGCAGCCAAAAGAAAGCCTTAGAAATATCTCCTAGCTATATAGAAGACAGCATATACACAGTATGTGTCTAATCATGTTTGAGTGGAAACCCCGTCTACCTCTTATATCAAAGTGAAAGGAAAGAAGGAGGCAGGCAACAAGCTCTGGAACTCTTCCTTAGGCTACTTCCAAGGTGGCCTTTGATCTTGTCCTTTTCCTTCTTCTTAGGATTGATCATTCCCTATCATTTTCCAAAAAGGCAGATTCAAAAGCAGCAGAAAAGATAATATCAAAGGGATCCTTTATTGATTACATAATGTTATATAAACTGGCAGAGCCAATGGGAGTTGAATATACAACTTTGCTAGATGTAATTATTTTCTCTTTTTGGAGTTGAATTTCCCATCCTAGGTCAGAATATAAAATTTGGTATTAGGCCGGGCGTGGTGGCTCATGCCTGTAATCCTAGCACTCTGGAAGGCCGAGGCGGGCGGATCGCTCAAGGTCAGGAGTTCGAGACCAGCCTGAGCAAGAACGAGACCCCGTCTCTACTAAAAATAGAAAGAAATTATCTGGCCAACTAAAATATATATAGAAAAAATTAGCCGGGCATGGTGGCGCATGCCTGTAGTCCCAGCTACTCGGGAGGCTGAGGCAGTAGGATCGCTTAAGCCCAGGAGTTTGAGGTTGCTGTGAGCTAGGCTGACGCCACGGCACTCACTCTAGCCCGGGCAACAAAGTGAGACTCTGTCTCAAAAAAAAAATAAAATAAAATAAAATAAAATTTGGTATTAGATCTAACTTAGAAAATTAAAGTGTGTTTCAGTCTGAGGTAACCTGTATCCTTTTTTGGGGGGATGGGGTGATTCAACAGATAGCTGGCAATCCTCCAATATGGTAGTACCAGCAAGGGACCCCAATGATACAGGAAGAGAATTAAGTATGAAATTGGAGAGAGGAGGAATGGTGCCTGTAGAAGAAAATAGCTTGGTTTTCAAATGAACCAAATAAGCCACCTTTTCTCAGGTAGTAAGACTATCCTACAAAGACAACAAAGAGCTTAACTGGAGAGTCAAATATGAAAAGGATACTCCCAAAGTTTATGGGGTAAAAAGCAAACAGCCAGGCCCAGGTATCTACCCTACCATAGCCTAAGTAAACTGTGTTAGGAAACCTTAATTAGGTAGAGTTAGAAATCCTTGGTAATAACCCCACCTCAGTGAATATTTTATAGCTTTGGTTAAATAACTTAACCTCTCTGAACCTCAGCTGTTTTATCTATATAAGCAAAATTATATTTTATCAAATTTACAAGGTTTTCTATGGCAAATAATTTTTTTTAAATGTTTAAGTATTTTAAAACACTATACATAAGAAAAGGTAAGAGACTGAGGGAAAGAAAGATCGTTTTGAAGACATTCATAACGTAAAGAATTTGCCTGAAAATATATAATAATGAGCAACATTAATTCAGGGGCATTGCTCTGTGATTTGTTTGTTTTTGTTTTGTTTTGTTTTGTTTTTTCCTGCACAAAAAGGAGGAAAAGAAGAGCTTCCTTAGGAATGAGAAAAAGGGAAAGATTAGGTTTAGCGTTTAGGCTGAATGTTTGCTACTTTTTAAAAAAGCCTAGAATATGACTGAACAATCGAGTTCCCCACCCAATGAAGCACCAATGGAAGCATTCATACCTCAATCTGTTTGTGGTTGTAAGAGTGGCCACCACCATGTTCAAAGGTGTCCAAATTCCTGCCAAAACGGTCACTTAGGCCCTTTAGCCTTGGGCTAATTTGTGGGTGGGAGACATGACCCTTCTGTTTAGTAGCATATTCAGAAAAAAAAAAAAAAAAAAAGACAAAACATACTGTCAGAACTCATGAAACAGAACACATATTTCTAAATCCAGGGTATTGACCACATCAAAGAATGGAAAGTAGACGATTTCAAGACCCAGTATCTCTCTTTTACAGAAACTTGGTTATAGGATCAAACAATGGTAATGTTTTCTTATTTCTGCCTCTGACTCAAGAAGATACTCTATAGCAGAGCTATAGGAAAAGAAGAAATAGATTAGGTTTATAATAATGAAGGTTCTTTATAGATTTTTATGAACTACAGTACATTCCAGTGTTAGTAGTACGAAGGTGAAAGTTTGCAAGAAAGGTAGGGTTGCTGCTCCTTTAGGCAAAATTTCTAGCTCTGCTAGGTAGCCCATAGTGGGCAACACCTTTATGATTTCCTGGATGAGGATTATGACAAAAATGTCTCAAAATATTGCAAAAATTCTTTATTTGCAGAACCAATTGTAAATATTCACAATGATGTTTTTCATGGTACAATAGTTGTACACTTTTTATTTTCAATTCAGAAATAAAAATACCTTCTCTAGATTATTTAAGAAAACTCAAAAATAATCACACTAAACTTTAAGAATAAAAACTATCTTCAATAAACTTCCCACTGTATTGAATTCAAATTGTTTACCACCATATACTAAGGGTTTGGTTGTTAATGATCTTACCTTTTTATTTTTATTAATTAAAATATATATTCTTACTTAAAGAATAAGTAAGAATATTCAACTTCCCTTTCAAATGGCAGTACTAGAAGGGCATAGAGATCATCTAGTACTATTCTACACTCCTCATTTTACTGTAAAGAGAAGGTGCAAATGATTTTTCATTTGGTTTCCCAAACACTTTCTTCTGAAGTTTAGCTCATAAGTAAAGAACAGTAATCCAGAACCTGGTCAGACACCATGGCCAGACTTTTGACCCTGGAAAGGATGAGGATCCACATATTCAGAAACAATATGTTTATATTTTGCCAAGCAATTATTAAGTAATTTGAGAATAACAACCCATATTCTATGAGATGTAAGAAGGAAAATACCAACGTCATTTTTTGTTTTGATGCTTATATATAAAAGCTAATCTGTACATAAATGGAGACATGGATGAAAAACTGATAAGGAAAAAGTTAACATATCCAGAAACAACTAGGCATAAAAATTGTAAAGCTATTAACTCATCTGATAGAGAATACATAGTACTAAGTCATAATGTGATTTTTTTCCTTTAAAAATATTGAAACTGGCAGTTTTTCTTCTATTTGCTGTATAGTAAGCACATAAGGTGTTAATCCTTCTGGGCTACGCTTAAAATATTATTTAACATTCAGGCCATTATTTAGCATACAGCTGGTTAGCAGTTTTCCACTAAAGTACTGGCTCATATCCCACATTTTTTTCTTCTGGCACTTACCTGGAGCTGTAAAGGGCTGAGTCCAGAAGCAGCAGCAGCTGCCATTGTTGATGGAATGAACTGTACGGGGTAGTTATCACCTGTCGGAAAGAACAATGCATACAGGTTTAGACAATGCTCAGGGAATCACAGCAGACAAGTACAAACATGGTCCTTGGATTGCCTAAGCTTTACAACATTGCTCTAAGCCCAAACATCTGCAGAAACAAAAGACTTAGTTGGGCACAGACTTGCAGTGCTGCCTTGGAACTTTTTGTTAACAGATAGCTGGTAGGCAAACTGGCAAAACATGAATGTGATGTTAAAAAAATTAAATGTGCAATTCAAGCATGTTCACTCCATTACAAATCTTGTAATACATCATTTTTTAAGAGTAAAAAAATATCTTAAAGCCAGGCTGACATTCAGTACACTGGGAAGGCATTGAGCCTTTTATATTAGAACAAAAAATAGTTTTGGCTTGGTAGGCAAGGCAGAGCATTAGACTCCAAAAAAGACTGTGAGCTATTTATTGACTGCCCATAACTCTAAACTTTGTTTTATAAAATAATACAGAAAAAATTTTAAAAATACAACCTCTGCAGCATGATAGGGCTGAGAGAGCAGCTAATCTCATCTGCCAACATTCTGTGAGATGCCTGGTATCTCAGTGAGTATGGAAACCATATTCTTCTGGATTAATCTCTGGTACTGTACTGCTGGTAGAACCTAGTACAGAATCATGCACACTGAGCACTTATCAAACATTCTTTGATGATGATTTGATTAAATAACCACACATTTTACGTGACATATCTGTACTAAAAGCCTGATAGAGATTGAGCATGGATCAGCAGAAATCAATGTTACATCTTAATGTGTTTCTGACTCCAGACCACTCCTAAATAGGAAGACTGAAGTACCTTCTGTGACCTAAGAACACGGGTTGTGTGCAGCAACCTAAACAACCAAGAGAAAATGATAAGGAACATCTCAGGATAGTGGTAACTGAAATAAAAATTAATATTTGTGGATAAATTACATAATATCAGTGATTTAATGGAGTATCACTTTGGCTTCAGCTACTTATTTAAAGTCAGTGTTATGTACTATCTTTAGGCTATATTTTAATAGGCTGTTCCTCCACACATTTTTGACATTTATAATAATCATGCTGTTTTACATGAACTTTTCCCCGCTGAAAGCCGAATGTAATAATGAATAGAGAGTGTAGAAAAAAATCACAATAATAAAGGTAGTCAACTGGAAAGCAATGAAGCTTTTTTTTTTTTTTTCTTTGCATGGACACTAGTACCTGGAGCCTTCCTGGTGCCCCTGGTTCCTTGGAACTCATCCTGCTTGCCACATGAAGTGCTACTCAGCTGGCCCAATGTAAATGTTAAGTTGCTTTCACTTTTAACAAATTGTTAGCTTCTAATCTACACAGTCTCTTTGCATCATATCCATAATACCTCATCAGACCATTGAGCACAGTGTGTGCTTGTACACAGTCCAGTAACAATTGGCTTCTGATTGCATATGGAGCGCTGCTACAATGCATTCACTAACACTATATTGTGATGGTCTCCTATGGAGTAATGTTCAAAATATCTGATCTTGTTTTTCCCCTTCCATGAGGTTGATTTTGGTTTGCAGTACCATATGAGCTTTTTAGAAAAGATAACTAGGCCAAATTATTTTTTATAGTAAATGACTGTCACTTTATGCTTAAATAATTCTACTGATCTTCTTGATATTTAAACTAAATTATCTGAAGAAAGAATATCCTAATCTAAGTCAAATAGTATTTCTTTGGTCGATATCTTATCAAGTTAAAAAAAAAATCACAAAATGATGCTGAATTAATGGTGCTTCAAAAATAGGGGAAAAAAATCATCATTCCAACCATCAACATGGACTGCCTCCCAGAACATTTTAGAGCTATTATTTCTTTAAATATCATGCATTATTCATATTAACTCTAAACCACAACCCCCCTCCCCGTAAGTTTAATACCAGTTGCTTTATTTGTACTAAAACATTTTTCATGTCAAACATATTTTAAAAAATCAAACTCTAAAAGAATTCCCTGGGGCACTCCTTTTTTCATAGCTGTCATGCTTCTATGCTATGAAATAGCTGATTTTTTTTTTTTTTTTTTACAGTTTTTGGCTTGCCACTTAATTTATTACAATCTCTACCACACCCTGTAGTACTCTCCAGCTCACCTGCTGGCTACAAACAGCTTTCTTTCCACTGCTGACAAGCATATTTTAAAAACGTTTTTAACCTTTCTGCTGGTTTGAATCTGTATATCTGAATATAATCTTTAGAAGACTATTTCTCCAGAACATATTATTGTATCAAAACTAAAAATGAATACATTAAAGCAACAGAGGATATCACAATAATGATTAGAAGATAGAGAAAAAGGAAAAGGCAGGAGTAGGAGAAAATGAGGGAAAAGTAGAGGGGGGTCAAAGTAGTACAGAAAAGTCCAAGAGGGACAGGCATTTAAGGGTATTGTGACATTTAGTTTTTTAATAACAAAGTTACATGCTTCTCTCTACCCCCTTCTAATTTTCTCTGTATCAGAGTCAATCAAGAAAAATTTCTCAGTGCCTGACTTGGCAAGGAATCAGTCAACATGTTGTAGCAATTTTTTCAAATTTGTCTCTGGATTTGAAATGCTTGCGTGAGGACCCATTCTTTTTAAATTTGTACAATGGAAGATGAAGCCTGTTGGAACAGGTTGGCTTTAGGCACTACTGTAATTTGGCCCTTGCTACCTCTAGTGTAAGAAGATAACCTCCAAAAACAAACTTGGGAAATAATTCCCATTCTGTAAATCTATTTTTCCAGCCTTCCAAATATTCCAAATGACTGTTTTTATCTGAAGATTAGAGAACAAATACAAAACAGGATTTAAAACTTATGGAAAATTTGCCTGACATTAGTTTCACTTGTCAGAATAGGCAACATTCCTTCAGAATCAAAGCAGCTTCACAGCAAGAGTCCCTAAATGAGAGAAAGTAAATTCTTAAACTTTCAGAGAAACTGAAATGAAGCCAAAACTTAGTAGGATTTAATCACAGAAGAGGAGCTTGTACTAAGAACCTCCTGCCCATTAGAATCAGGCTACCTCTTACAAGAATACTTTTAATTTGTGTAATTCAGATATAAATTCCATTTTTTTTAAGAGTCAAAAATCCCATGGGCAAAAGTCTATCCATTTACTTTCATTCTTCAGAAAGACAGGAACTAAGATAAGTTGTAGCATCTTAAGATATTAACTTCAGATATTAACACATCAGAGAAATCATTTGGAGAGGTTGTGAGGGAGGAGTAGAGAAAAAGAAAAAAAAAAAAACAAAAACATAGAACTAAGGTAGAGGACTCAAGGATTCTTCAGTAATTTCCCCAAAGTGGGAATTCAATCTCCTACCTCATTTTCCACCCTTCAAAACAGAAGAAAAATACATTACACATCCCTAACTCACGAATTACTATGTGATGGTATCATAGTATGATGATAATTTGCCAAATAACCTATAGATCCCACCTTCATAAGCAATAGCCATTCTTGCTACAATATGGAATTATTTGAATCACAACCACTGATGCAAACTTGGACATACCACTTTTCATGGGTATTGCTTACATGTATGTACACAGCATAACAAAATATTTACAAGGTTCCTATATTGTCAGGGAATGTCATAAATCTGAATTTATCTTCATGTGGCATCAGACTGCAGAAAACATTAGCAGGTAATAGGAAATACATTTATAACCCTAAAACAAAAGCTTCAATTTGTTCTGAGGACAAAAAGTTAGCAAGAATCACAATATATATTGCAGAGATCATCATGTTCTTATTTCTACTGCTAATTTCTCATTCTCTATTAATCAAATAATAGATCAATGATGAAAAGATTTTTCCCAGGACTTTTTCTGAGATTATCTATTTTGTTTTGCATGCCATTAAGGAATCTAAGAATCAAGGATCAATCTTAATTTCTTTACTTATTTCACAGCGACATCCAGACCCTTGACCAATTATTTGAAAATGTATGGAATTTGTCACAATGGCAGTTGAATAAGTGAGTGTGAATGAGCCAACATAAATCCATCTCCATTACAAGAAATAAACTCAAAAAACCATCAAAGTTCATCCTTTCATGATGGCTCATCACTGATATAGCCTCCATATATGAAGGAGAACACAGTTAAAATAATTCTGGACCTTTATAAAACTAATTTACACAGATGAACACATTTTCTTCCTAGACCTCAATACTCTCATTTAAAAATGGGGGTACTAGGCCGGGCGCAGTGGCTCACGCCTATAATCCTAGCACTCTGGGAGGCCGAGGCAGGAGGATTGCTCGAGGTCAGGAGTTCGAGACCCCATCTCTACTAAAAATGGAAAGAAATTAGCATGACAACTAAAAATATATAGAAAAAATTAGTTGAGCATGGTGGCACATGCCTGTAGTCCCATCTACTCAGGAGGCTGAGGCAAAAGGATCGCTTGAGCCCAGGAGTTTGAGGTTGCTGACAGCTAGGCTGACGCCATGGCACTCTACCCCGGGCAACAGAGTGAGACTCTGTCTCAAAATAAAATAAAAATGAGGGCACTAATTTGAAGAACTTCAGAATCCAAACAGATACATTTAGTTAATCAAGTATTCCAATACTGGTTACATACCTAGGCTTTGAAATATTTTAGAAGAGATGAAAATGGATGGCTTCACACGATGTCATTTAGATAATCCCATACATATAAATTACGTTTTATTCACAATAAAAAAGCCAGATTTTCTTAAGATCACACACACTTAGACCATGTCCCCAAGAGTATGAAATACCAAATAAGAGAACATCAGTCTGAATTCTATCTCCACTATTTTCTAGATGTGAAATTCTTGGAAAAGTTAATTCACTTTTTTGAGTATTAGATTTTTATTTCCTTTCAATGAACTAAGAGGTAATACCACTTATTATCACTTTTACATAAGAGTTGCTATGAAACTTAGATGAGATTACATACACACATGTGGGGGAAGTATCTTGGCAAATAAATGGTGCTCAATAAATGCTAACTATAACTAATTAAAAAGAAGCATTGTATAATTGTACAGTCGTAATAACTATACAACAACCAATTAGACGACCTAGAAGAAATGGACAAATTCCTCAAAAAATACAAATTATCTAACTGACTGAAGAAGAAATAAAAAAAAAATCTCAACAGACCTATAACAAGTAAAGATATTGAATCAATAATCAAAAACCTCCCAACAAAGAAAATCCCTGGAGTAATGGTTTCACCAACGAATTCAGCCAAACATTTTAAGAAGAATTAACACCAAACCTTTTCAAATTCCTATGAAAAATTGAAGAAGAGGAAAGACTTCTATTATAACTCATTCTAAGAGGGCACCATTACCTTGATACCAAACCAGATAAAAATACTACAGGAAAAGAAAATTACAGACCAACATCCTTCATGAATATAAATGCAAAAATCTTCAACACAATATTAGCAAATCCAAACCAATGGCATATTAAAAGAATAATTCACCATGGTAAAGTTGGATTTATCCCAGGAATGCAAGGGTGGCTCAACATAATCAAATCAATGTAATGCACTATGTTATTAGAACAAAGGGGAAAAAAATACAAATCATCTCAATTGACACAGGCATTTGAAAAGGCATTTGACAAAAATCCAATATCCTACCATGATAAAAAAAAAAACCTCTCAGAAAACTAGGAATAGAGAAAAAATTCCTCATCATAATGAAAGGTATTTATGAAAAACCCATAGCTAACATAATGCTCAATAGTGAAAGACTGGAAGCTTTCCCCCTAAGATCAGGAAAAAGACAATGATGCCCACTTTCACTGCTGCTATTCAACATTGTACTGGAAGTTCTAGCCAGTGCTATTAGGCAAGGAAAAGAAATAAAAGGTATCCAAGTTGGTAAAGGAGAGGTAAAATTATCTCTATTTGCAGATGACACAATCCTATATGTAGAAAATCTCAAATAATCCATGAGAAAATTGCCAGAGCTAATAAACAAATTCAGCAGAGTTGTAGGGTAATAAGATTAATCACACACACGCACGCACACACACACACACACACACACAGATCAGTTGTATTTATAAACATCAGCAATAAAAAATCCAAAAGAAAATTTTAAAAATAATTTTATTTATGAAGTATATAAAAGAATTAAACACTTAGGAATAAATCTCACCAAGGAGGTAAAAGACATATACACTAAAAACTACAAAACATTGCTGAAAAAAATTAAAGATGACATGAATAAATGGAAATGCTCATGGATAGAAAGACTTAACATGTTAAGTTGTCAATACTACCCAAAGCAATCTACAGATTAATTGCAATCTCTATCAAAATTACAACAACCTATTTTACAAAAATGGAAAAGCCAATTCTCAAATTGATATGAAATTACAAAGGGCCCGAATAGCTAAAACAATCTTGAAAAAGAAGAATAAAGTTGGAAGACTCACACTTCTCCACTTAAAAATTTACTACAAAACTATAGCAATTAAAACTGTGTGGTACTGGCATAAGGACAGATATACAGATTAACAAAATAGAATAGACAGCCCCCCAAATAAACCTTTATATATATGGTCAATTGATTTTCAACAAGGATGCAAAAACCATTCAATGGGAAAAGGACAGTCTTATCGAGAAATGGTGCTGGGAAAACTGGATATCCACATGCAAAAGATATGGATATTCATTTTTTTAAAATTTTGTATAAGGCTTTAGCTTATAACATATACAAAAGTTAACTCAAATATATCAAAGACATAAAACTTAGAAGCTAAAACTATAAAACTCTCAGAAGAAAATATAAGGGCAAATCATTACAACATTGGATTTGGCAACTATTTCTTTGATATGACAACAAAAGCACAGGCAAAAAAAGAAAAAAATTGATAAACTGACTTTATCAAAATTAACAACTTTTGTGAGTTAAAAGATACTATCAAGAAAGCTAAAACACAACTTACAGAATGGGAGAAAATATT
Organism: Eulemur rufifrons; assembly: GCF_041146395.1. Lineage (NCBI taxonomy): Eukaryota > Metazoa > Chordata > Mammalia > Primates > Lemuridae > Eulemur > Eulemur rufifrons. The sequence goes on from NC_090988.1 coordinate 65,990,501, forward strand.
TGCAAATCATATATCTGAAAAGGCATTAATGTCTATAATATATAAAAAAACTGAAATTCAACAACCAAGAAAACCAAACAACCCAATTAAAAAATCAGCAAATACTTAAATAGATATTTCTCCAAAGAAGATATACAATGACCAATAAGCACATGAAAAGATGCTCAACATCATAAATCATTAGGGAAATGCAAATCAAAACCACAATGAGATACCACATCACACCTACTACGGTGAATATAATAATTTTTTAATGGAAAATAACAAGTGCTTGGGAGGACATGGAGATAATGGAAACCTCTTATATTGCTGGTGGGGATATAAAATGGCATAGCTTCTGTGAAAAACAGTTTGGTAGTTTTTCAAAAGGTTAAATATACAACTACCATATGACCCATCAATTCAACTCCTAGGTATATATCCAAAAGAATTGAAAGCAGGGACTCAAACAGATATTTGTACTTCAATGTTCATAAAAGTATTATTCACAATAGCCCAAAAGTAGAAACAACATAAGTTTCCACCAACAGATGAACAAATAAAATATGGTGCATACACACACACACACACACGCGCGCGCGCACACACACACACACAAACAGATTATTCAGCCACAAAAAATAATTAAATTTTGATATATGCTACAATATCTATGGACCTTGAAAACATCTTACTAACTGAAGTAAGCCAGACACAGAAAGATAGATACTATATCATTCCATTTATATGGAGTACCTAGAATAGGCAAATTCATAGAGAAAGATAGTAGAATAGAGGTTACCAGCGGCTACACGATAGAAAGAGTAATCATTTAATGGTTACAGAGTTTTTGTTTAGGATGATGAAAAAACTTTTGGTATATATAACGGTGTTGTTTGTATGACACTAACAATATATTGATGCCACTGAATTGTATAATTACAAATGGTTAAAATAATAAATATTATGTTATATATATTTTACTGCAATAAAAAAAGAAGCATTAGATATACTTGTAAAATTGCTTTTGGTCATTGAGCAGAGGGATATTCAGTCTAATGCTCAACTTTTGGATCACATTTCTAAAGGATAAGAATATAGTTTAATGGGGTAGTTAAATTTACTCAGTTTCATGGTCATTCTTTACGCCTAATCCTAATGCTTTATAATTCTCAAAAAACTTTCATATGCTTTACCAAACTTAATTTTCATACCCACATCGAGTAGTGGATAAACCATGACACATTTTTTAGATAACAAAAAAGTGAGGTTCAACGAGGTTAAATGACATGTTCAAGTAGGAATTAAACAAAATAATCCATGTGAAATATTTAGCACAGTATTTGGCACAGTAATCATTCAGTAAGCTTTAACTATTATTGTATTATAACTAGTAAGTCAATGGAGGATCCAGGAGCAGGCAGACATCCTCCTCTGAGGATCTCCCAGGAAACCTTCAACGGTGCTGCACAGCAGCAAGCGTTTTAAAAATCCCAACTACACAAAGTAATGGGTCAGCTGCATCATCCCCAGAGCATAAAGGAGGATATTCATTGGTTTTATTTTTCAGGCAAGCTGATCTTGATCTGATACACACTTTGGCAACTGTGAAAGAGCCTTTATCTTTTAATTTTCTCAAACATCGGTACTCAAATGTATTTATCTTATTCGCAATTGCTCCAGTATCATGATGTGAAACAGCGAAGTAATCAAAAGTCCATGGTTTCTGTTTTAGGCTCTGATAATGAGTTCCTTTCTAGAAAGATGTCTCCAATTATAGAACTGGTAAAAGAATAAAAAAAAAATTGGGCTTAAGACTCAATAAAGCTATTTCTAGAAAGATCATTCTGAAGGATGCTGCCCTGGAGCTGTACAATCCCTGTGGGCAATATGCCTCTTCAGTAACCCACCAAGATGGTAGAGCTTTCTTGGTGTTTACTACATGCTGGGACCCTGAAATGCCCAAAGCTATGGGTCAAATCACCTGGTGTGGAGTGAAGGCCTATAAATGTATTTGTTTACCCTGTCCTAATATGGGTTCAGAAAAAAGCCAACTTTAACAGTGGATATCACCCCAAGGTGGTCCTTACTCTCTGGAAATCAAGACAATTATTCAATCAGCTGGAGGCACAAACACTATGGAATTATTTTAGGTTATGGAAAAGTAGAAAGAGAAAGAAGAGATAAATTTATTTTTTAATTTATTAAGATCAAGGTAGCTCTTGTTCATTCTCTTGCTTAAATGACCAGAATATAAATTATATCACCATTTCAAGGTTTTTACATGTGACAAAGTTACCCTCTTCTAAAAATTTAGTCATTGTCTCACGTATATTTCAAATGAAGTTACCATAGTTCAGTTTGGGGCAAAGAAGTTTTGCTTGTCCAGACTCCACTCCAGTAACAGTCTCCTTCCCTAATTCATGAGAATGACAAAAACGCTAGGTAGGTTAAGGCCCCTGGGCATGTAATTTCTCTATTAATAGCATAAGAACATATAATTTTAATCCATTTGAAACATAATTTTTATATAATAAAGCCTAGATTAGCCAAAATATTAAAGGATTTAGAATTCTGATTAATTAAATTCTCTGACATACTTAGGAGTCACTAGAAAATAAACACCTTTGTACCAGCCTTGCTTGTACATCTTCCTACATCTCCAAACCTATTGTCCTTCCTTACTCAAGAAGGTTTGGCCAACATAATCAAATACAGCTTTGCTATTCCAGGACACTACTCTAAGCTGCACTTTGTTTAATGGAAGTAACTAACTCCTGCACAATATTGTCTCAGTCTCTATATTCTTCTTAGGCACATGTCACAATCTCATGGATGCTCTTTGAGTCTTTTGAAAAATGGTCTAAATTCATTGTCTATATAACAATATTTTCCCCCATGAAAAACTACATTATTTTAAGAAAATTAGGTAAGTAACATAGTTTCAAGATATCTATGTCTAACAGAAAATAAGGCTCATATCTGATTTTGAAATGTGGAAAATTTTAACTATAATCAAATAGACAGTTTCCATATATAGTTCATTTAAAATGTTTCTAGGACTGGTACAGGAGTGGCAACTCGAATTCAGAAGAGAACAGTAAATTTAGTTTATATCAATGTTCCAAAGGAAGTCAAGATGAAGAAACAGTTCATAACAACTTACAGACTTATAAAGACCAGAAAAGGACTGAACCACAGCACTAACAAAAACATTCTCTGACAAAATATACTATTGCTCTTAAGATAGATGCCAATTTCATAGGAAGGATAATTTGCCATAAAAATTCTGCTCTAGAAAAATAAATTTTTAACAATTTGAATGGCACAATTATCTTTCAATCAGGTATCCAAAAACTTTTTGGTAATACTAGTTTGACTAATTTATATCTAAAGAATTGTCAGTCAGTCTTTAAGTTAGCCAATCCCTTAACATCTCTATTTCTTAAATAATTTGAATTTTGCTACAGACATCCTATCTTTTCTTATAAGAAAGGGAGTTCTCTACCAAATGCAAAAGAGTAATCAATGGCAACAAGCAATTAAAATAGATGTTAAAACTTACTAGGTTTGTTTTTATGCTATTTAGTAATCTTCTTTACTCCGAATTTTAGTAAAGTGATTTATATTTTATTATTGCTTTAAGCATATTAAAATGCCTTTGTTCACTTTATAAACCACGTACACAAAGAAACTGCTGCACTCAGATTTGTTGTACTCAGATTTGATGGTTAATATAATCAGGTTAATATGTTAAAAAGAACTTGACACAGAAATTATTAATGAGTAGAACAAGGTCACTACTTCTGAGCTGAGGTCACTTACAAAGAATGCAGAAATGAAATTAAGGTTGACTTTTATTTACTTGACTATCTTCTTACATTGGATTCCTTTGGCAACATATCTTTAAACATTTAAAGCCCTGTTTACAAGGAGGCTCTGAAAGAAGCTTCAAACCATTGTACCCCTAATTGAATTCCCCAGGAGTCCAGTAAACTCAGAGGAATAAAGAAAAATCATAACATTTGCAAAATCATCTCAAAACATATTTTACTGCAAGGTTACATGACCTGTTTTTTGAGGTTCAAAGATGAATGAAAAAATATTACTGAATGCTTCATTATTTGGACTAAAATTAAAAAGAATGTTACCTATTAGCAGTAAGCTAATTAAATCAGCCCGGTTTTAACTTTTTTCCAAGAGAAATCTGACAACACACAATAACAACATTTTATACTATACGTGATCACTTTCTCAGAGTATAAAAACTCTCAGGAAGAAGAAAGGATCTTTAACCAAAAACAATTATTCACAGTAAAGGTATGAGAGAGAGCTGACAAAAATGTTGTAGTCCCCAGGGAAAGCAGTATTTCATCTGTGAATTCAGAACAAACTCAAGTGGAAGAAGAGAATGCAAAAGTTTTAGCAATCAATTAGTTTATTACAATGCCTGTTCTTCACAATTCCAATTTTATTAATACTTTAAAATAAGCTTTTATGATCTTTTTATTCATAGTTCCCTTGTATGTTCCTGTGTTTGTTGTGAATACTAAGCAAAACATGTGGATATGAGCATTTCTAAAAGAATATCAAATCCCTCTCTACTTACCTGGTTTGTATGTTATTCCAGGGGGGAAGAGGAATCCCTGTTGGGCAGCAGCAGCTGCTGCCAGGGTCCGCTGGTCATGTGGAAAAATTGGGATCATGAGCGGAGGCATGTGACCCTGAACCTGCTAAACAGAAGAGAGCCTATGATCAGACAGAGAGCAAATGTATGCCAAGAAGTATTTGTTTTTCACTCCTGGTGGTGTGCTGGTACCCACACAGCCACTCACCTCTAACCTCATTCCAAATCTGCAATCTGAGAAAATTCAGACAAAATCCACCAATTCAATTTTATTAGCTGCCATTAGTATACCAAGGACATAACTTCATTATGAATTTGCTTCATCCCTACTTCCACCAAACTATAGTTAATTGGTTTCTTTTCTCTTGACTTTTTCCCTTTTCTTTCTTTCAAACAAAGAACTAGAAGAAATGAGTTTGCTTCTTTTCTTACACTGTACAATGTTGAGAGGTTTTGCCCTTTCACCTGCTTTGCATTCTGTGCTTTATTTTGAAAATAGTATTTAATATCCTTAGACAGAAAATAATGTCTAATTGTTACATATTCTAAAAGCTGTATCTCCCCAGTTTAGGTATCTTATTTCAAAGCCTCACTGCATTATGTTAAACATATAGCTCTTCAGATTTAAGGCTACTACATCTTGGCTCCCAATTAAACTAATATTCTCTGCCATACACACCTTGATGTAACATATAAATTGCTTGTCTGGCTAAGCAGTTTTACAGCTTTATGCACTACCATGTAGCTCAGTAATTACGGAGTTGTATTCAGAGAGCATTTCATAATAAATCCTACTATATCAAATTTCATTTGACCTCAATAAATGTATCAAAGAGCACAGAAATGCAAAATAGAAAAATCTTTACTCTATATCAGTATTTGTATTCCATATAGAGAAAATAAGAGCTATGACAGAATCATGCTTAGGAAAATTACATTTTAATTTCCTAGCTCCCTTCTTTATGCATGCTTTCCTGATTCCAGGATAACATGACAGGAAGGTTTTGTCCTGGCTTTCAGGGCACAGTTTTATGGGTTGAATATAGGACTTTTCTTACTTAAAGATCAAAATAAGATATACCAAAAGAAATGATCTTTAAGTTCAAACAGGGTCTTCAGCCTTTTTACCAGCATAAAAGAGTTGTACTATATCCTATTTAAGAAACAAACCTTTATCAGTAATTCTACCAAACCCAAACCCTTCCCCTGTTCAAATTCCTAAATATTCTCTTTAGGCAAAATTCCATGTACTGGCTAATGACCCTGTTTAAATAGCACCAACTTGCCTTGTCCTGTCCGTGTTCCCTCCATAGCCAGGGATACAGTGCAAAAAATGCTTCTGTGTGGGTCTAAGAGGTTTCATTTACCAACAGATTTTCTCTAGGGAAAGCCCTAAGATGTGGGTTAATAAAGGGCAAGCAAAAAATAAACACTTTACAGTATTTTTCTGAATTCATTTCTCAGGAAAATCAACTTATAATAAAAAGGTCTTTGTGCAATTACTACCTTGCCAGTGGGGCGTGAAAGAAACTAGCTTTGAGCAGCTATTTCTTCCATTTTAGCTGAGGTAAGCCCAAGTTTCGAACATCAGAGTACAAACTTAGCCTGCTTAAATTGGAGCTGATCCCCTAGTGTCCAGGTCTTGCCTTTAACCCTGAAGAAAAGCACTGGGTTTGCTGCTCAACTCCAGCTGTTGTGACCTGATGCAAACCTGAAATGTCAGAGACATGGTACTGTTCTATGCCAGAAAATAAAACACAGTATTTTTTTGTGGGTGACAATTGTTCACTACAGGAGTACATCAAAGAAAATCATTTCATTTCCCTCTAGAAATATGGCCCTAACACCTAGAACATAGCACAGATGGCTCACACTCTTAAGAAAGGGACCACAAAGTGAGGAAGGAAATCTGGGTGTCACATTTATTTATTCTTCTCTTTTTTCATTTAACAAACATTTATTATGTTGCTATTATCTGTGAGTGGTCTTGAGAAGAAACCAGAATAGCTTGGGAGAGAAAAGATATAAGGTTATCTTCAAATATTTGAAAGTGATATATGGAAGAAAGATTAATTAAGACTGAGTGGTTACAGAGGACAGAACTAAGCTCAAAAGGAAGAGATTTTAGGGAAGTTTAAGGCAAAGAAGAATTTTCTAATAACTTATTCCACAATCACTCTGATTAAAGAGGTACTGGGTATACCCTTTCCCTAGAGATAGTCAAGAAAAAGCTGTATACCTCCACATGTTAGAGGTGTTTTAAAGTAGATACATAACTAAAAACTTGATTAGATGATAATCTTTAGAGTCTTTCCAACTTTATAATTCTATGATTGTTTAAAAGTTAACATTAATAAGATAGTCTGATTATAACCATTCCTTTAATTCATTCATTCAACATGCATTTATTGAAAACTTACCAGGTGCCTACAAAGACTTTGTTGGCAAACAAATCTGAGCTCAGATCTATATACTGTTATTTTCTTGGCTGTGTGATCTTGCACAGTTACTTAACCTTTCTGAGCCTATTTCCTCATGTTAAAACTGAAACTAATTATACTACCTTACATGGTTATTTAATAACAGACAATAAAAGTAAAGCTTGTGGCACAATGCTTGACATAATAGTAGTGTAATGTCATAGTAAATGTTAGATCCTTGCTCTTTTCTTATATAGTTTACATATTAAGGACTAGAAAATTATCAAATTACTGATAAAACAAGAAATAATTAATCTTACCCATAACTCTACTTCAAGAAAGAAAACATAAGCCAACTAATTGGCCAGCAGAGGCTTGCCATGTTCTTAGCAGACAACATGCCTCACAGAGCATTATCCCATCCCAACTATCTAGAAGACCATGAAAAAGAAGAGGTGGGATTACAAGGATCATTTGAAAACGTAATCTGAGGTCTTTAGTGTTATTCATTAAACAGCATCTTAGAATGAAAACATAATTTTGTTTTTACATTGGCCACTCAAGCTCTTCAGATTATGGGAACATGAGGAGGTCAATCGCAATTAGGAACCAGACCTTCATTCTTGAATCATAGTGTCTGAAGTTATCTTTTCTGTAACTGTCTGTGTGCATGAGATAACTAACCAAACTGTTTAGAGTCATTTTTAATGCCAAAGAGCTGTAGGTGTCTTATGGTAACATAAATTGTAAGAATTTAGGGAAGTTTCTTTCTGTCCATCACACTCTACAAGGTAAGATATGTTAGAAACTTTACATGCTAACCATTAGCCGACAGGCTGTTTCAATAAGTTGAAAGACAAAGTAAATAAGGACAGAAGACATTGTGAAAGCAAGAGTAATGATAGAAACACAGAGTTGGAATAGAGCTTAGAGATAATCTAACCTAGTAGTTCTCAAAGTGTAGCACCTGAGCAGCAGCATTGCAACATCTGGGAACTTTTTAAAAAAGCAAATTCTTGGACTCCACCCCATACCTAACGAATCAGAAACTTTGGGATTGGGTTCAGCAATTTAAATTTTAGACTAAAGCTTAATCTAGAGCAATAATTCTGAAACTTTAGTATGCATCAGAATCATCCAAAGGACTTGTTAAAACACAAGATTGCTTGGCCCCACCCTCAGAGTCTTTGAAACAATAAATCTGAGGTGGGGGCCCAGGAGTGTACATTTCTAACAAGTTCCCAGGTGAAGCTGGTGCTGCTGGTCCAAGGACCATGCTTTGAGAATCACTAATCTAACCCAACGCTCAGAATTTACACATAGCGAAACAGGTGTCTAGCAAAGGTAAAAGATACAAGCCTAAGGTTACAAAGCCTATGACAGAGCTGGATCTAGAATCCAGAACTGCTAATCACCCTGTCCTTTTCCACTACGCCAGATGGACTTCAGTAATATAAAAGAGAGAAATCACTTTCATACACTGTTTTAGCAGAGAAAACCTGGAGGTCTTCAGCTGAAAATAACTTTGTGGTTCAGAGGTATATTGTTGCAGTTTGGTTACTATGAATGTTGTTCAATTTTATATGAAGTTCTTCCTTCCTTTCTCTTATCTTTACCGAGAATACACTTGATCTGAATATCTACTATCATTAATTCCAACATTTTATTATAATATATTCATTAACAATGATCATTTAGTTTCAAATGATAAAATTGTCCTTAACTTATTTTAAGTAAAACAATGATGTGAAAATTCAAAGTGCTCTTTATTAAAGAGAAGTCAGAATATCCAGTAGCTAGTTAAAATCTAGACTGAAAGAAGATGATGAAAAGTTCCTCTTTTAGCTCCAATTACGGAAATGATAATAGTGATGACAATGATGATGACAATAATAATAACAATAACAACCACGGCAGCTAATACTTTTTAGTGTTTTCCATATGTCAAGCACTGGAAAAGTGAATTAAATGTCCTATTTCATTTAATCCTCAAAATCCTAAAAGGTACTTATTGTTATTCATATTCATTTAATGAGAAAGACAAAGCCATGAGAGGTTAAGTAATTTTGTCAACTGAAAAGTGGTAGAGCCAGGATTCAAGTCCAGATATGTCAGGGTCAAAGTTTGTATTTTTAAGTACCATATCATATGAAGCATGAAATCATCTTTTGTAAAACAGATCTAAATGACATAGGGGATACAAGCCTTTGCAATAACAATGATTTCACTGACAGTTTTATAAATATAATTGAGATTTACATGCACTTATATTAATAATAAACAATACAGAGATTGCATGCACCCTTAACCCAGTTTCCTCCAATGGTAACATCTTGCAAGAGTACAATATCACAACCAGGGTACTGACATTGATACAATCAAACAATCTTATTCAGATTCCCCTAGTGTGTTAAAGGAATTAAGACTTTAAAATTAGCAAGGGTAATGAGGGTCAATGAATACTTCCAACTACCATCTTCTATAAAATGCTCACCAGTATACCCTATGCAAGTGATATAAGCAGAAAGTTTAAATTAAAGCAACAGGATAGCTTTCCATTTATTGTACTTACTGAAAGATTATTGGTTGAATATGGGACACAAATGGAAAGCAAGAGCAAGGTAAAGGGAAAAAAAAAAAAAAAAACATAAGGAAAGAGGGCTTCGTAGCCAAACAAGAATCACATAACCATCCAAAATATTTTCCCCTTATGGAAGTTGTGAATTAAGTAAGGTCACTGCAATGAGTGCCAGTGTTTAGGGCAGATAAAGAATTTTGAAAATACAGAGAAGACCCACCCTGCTTTGAAGAATGTAATCCTGCTTTTTCCTCTTCCTTCTCATCATCCTGTTTTCCTATTTGGTGGCATGCTAGGAAAGGCAGTCACACGGGAAACAGCAACCCCCAAAAATACTTAGTAAAGAATAAAAAATAATAGAATTCCCCTCACTGCATCAAATAGCGACCAGTCTCCACATGTCTTTTCTAAGAAGTTATCAAAATTTCAAATAGCATCTTTTTTCTTGAAAGTATAACTTTTCCTAAGCTCAAATTCAAAATTCTTTAATTATACTATAGATAAGGAAGTAAAATTGATTTTGTTAGTACAAAGAATAAAACTTGATGTGGCTAAAATGTATCTCTAAGCATAAAAACTGCATTATTTGTATTGCTTTGTAAACAAGCACTATCTGGCTGGGTATGTAACTTGAATGATTAACAAGAAACCAGAAACCCCATCATGGGTAAAGCTTAGTGCATCAGGAAAGGAATAAACTACGAACCCCAAAGGACAACTGTCCGTTAATTTCAAACTTCTACAATCCATGACCAAATTGTTTCCCATTTGGAGAGGGTAGGGAACACATTCTTGATCAAATAGGCTACATGCCCAGAAAATTTAATTGCCAGGGTGTTCCTCACGTCTTTCAGAGAATCAGGACAGCAGCAGATGTGTATGAAACACTTAGGTTCTGTCTCTTCCAATTCGTAAAACAGCACTGTTGCGTCAACACTTATCCCCTTTGTTTTCGCTGTGCTAAGTTGTTGATGATGCCATTTTTTGCCATCTGCCCCAGAGCTTCATTAAAGATACATGAATGGGCTAACTGGCCTAATATCTTGTGAGGAACAGGTGCTATTGTTTGTCCCTGAAGACCTGCAGTAAAGATATGACTCAGAATACTTGAGAAACAGCATCTGTAGCAGTCAGTCAGAAAGCAACTTGGCAGAGACCTGGCTACATGCTAATATGCAAACAGAGTGACACTCAGGGGGGCTCATTTTCTCTTTCATAAAGATTATTTAACTTTTTTGTAGCGATGGGCAGTAAGTAGTTGTATTGAAAATCTCGTGCATATTTATAACTATTACTGAGTTAAAGACAGTGAACAAGTGAGGGTATTTTAAATGCTTTATTTCTGGAAAATCATCCCTTATGTGGTTTAATTGAAGAAAGCTTCTTTAAACTGTCAAAAGGAATGTTTCCAATATGTTTATATCATGACAGAGGGAGGAGGGAAAGAGAGAGAAAATACAGAGATGAAGAAAGAGAGAGAGAGAGGGTGCAGACAGAAACAGAGGAAGGGGGTCAATTTTCTTAATGGCCATATTTTTTATTACAAAGAAAAAATGACTCATTTGCATAAAGCGTTACCACTGTAAAAGCTGTAGCATCCATAGCAAAGGAAATAAAGTCCCCAGAAATCGCACATGAAAAGCCTTTAAGGTCAGGGAGATGTCTTCTTACTACAAAAAGTGCATGTCAAATCACAGTATATGGACCTCAGTTAATTCTGGAGAATTAGGAGAGAAAAAGTCTCATTTGATAGTATAAATCATGTCTTAACAGAAACCCTTTTAGTTTTAAACTTTTTTGTTAAAATCTTTCTAGAATGTTAAGACTCCACTTTGCCCTTCCTTAGAAAGCATAATTCAGTAGTCAACATATTGAACTTCTCTTGGTTGGCCATAGTCTGAAGTACACAAAGGAGCCATAAATTATATAGCCTACCTGGCTATTTGCTAATTGCTTCAATTTACTAATCATCTCTTGGCAAGTAAATTGAGTGTCCTGAATGTGACATTTATATTTCTTTTTTTTTTTTTTTTTTTTTTGTTGAGACAGAGTCTCACTTTGTTGCCCAGGCTAGAGTGAGTGCCGTGGCGTTAGTTTAGCTCACAGCAACCTCAGACTCCTCGGCTTAAGCGATCCTACTGCCTCAGCCTCCCGAGTAGCTGGGACTACAGGCATGCGCCACTATGCCCGGCTAATTTTTTCTATATAGATTTTTAGTTGTCCATATAATGTCTTTCTATTTTTAGTAGAGACGGGGTCTCGCTCAGGCTGGTCTCGAACTCCTGACCTTGAGCGATCCACCCGCCTCGGCCTCCCAGAGTGCTAGGATTACAGGCGTGAGCCACCGCGCCCGGCCGACATTTATATTTCTGTATGTCCTGTTGCACTTATCACAGGACTAAGAACACAGTGAGTATTCTGAGTACCAACCATCTAGGACCTAAGAGCTGGTCTTCTGACCACCAATTTCCATAGGGTAGTATTGTTAATTCATCTGGGAAAGGTATTAAGCCTTAACAGTCTCATTATAGAAGAGAATTTAAGAATACCTTTTAAATACATCTGGATATAACTTTGTTTTCTTTTCCTTTATCTTATTTAGCAAATCCTCGGCTGCTACAGCTAATGGAGTATATCAAATTCTGCTTCTAGAGAACCTATCTAGCTCCAACAGGAAAATGCTCAAGCTCTAATTTCATCAGGAGCAAACTTAGGACACATATTTTCTAGAGAATTTGAGAGGAGTCCCATCTTCCCAGATGTTCTCCACCCTCATCCAATTGATACACATGTACAAGTAATGTAACTGCATCCAGAAGAGGATCCTGCATTGTTTCTGTTTGTTTGTCATTTGTTATTGGCAAGATATTCATTCTCTCTCTCTCTCTCTCTCTCCTCTTCTCTTTCCTCTCCCCTCTCCTATCTCCCCTCTCCCCTCTTTCCTTTCTTAGGTCTCATCAGGATAATTTATAAAATACATTGTTACCATTGTTAGCATTCATTATATAAAGCAACATCTTCCTAGAATATTGCTTACTACTGCTAGCACTCTTCAAAATTCACACTGGAAGGCTAAGAAAACCCCTGAAAAAGCAGAAAAACTCAAGATATTATGGTTTAAAAGCATCCTTTTAAAAACTCAGGCTTTGATTTTTCAAAGTCATACGCTTTAGTTAGAACATTAATAAAGAGCTAACTTTGTATTTATATTTATATACACACACACACCTTTCTGTGTATATATATTATACTTCAATAAAAAGTTAATTTAAAGGAATAAAGACAAAAAAACTCCAGTAGCTTATATCACTTTTCTAATTTAGACTATTAAATGTGCTTCACAAAATATCTAAACTATTCATTGAAGAAATGAGAAATGGAAAAAAAATACATCTTGTCATCAGCTTCACTGTGTCCCCACCCCCACTACCGAGAGTAAAACATACGAACAAAGCAATTTTATTTCCTGGGTTGGTTCTTTAAGATAGCTATTTAAAATCCACTTCACAGTCTAGCACTTTCCAGCTTCCTTCCTTGGTTACACAGGAGAAAAATGATCTTTGAGAGTAAGAGCACAATGACTCTATCAGGTCAATGGCACATATTTTAAAAATCTTATTTAGGTATATACTAACAGAGAAATGTTAATAGCCATGAAAGAGCCAATCCTGTCTTTTGTGTTAACACCTCTATTTATATTCTCAGTATACTGTATATATTTGCTCTATTTGCATTTTTTAAATGGGCAAATATCTCATTAATCTACCAGGATCATCAGTAATCAAATGTTATTACTTTATCTCTCATTCATCTGTACATGTTCTGTTTAATATTAAATTTTCAAAGAAAAGAACATGGGTTTAGCACTAACATAATCTTAATTAATAACATCTCTTACTTATTTGTCCCCTTATTCCATGAAATGAAGAGCTCAACACATATGCAATGAATTCTTAGGCTCCTGAGAAACATGTTACTCCATAAAAGAAGGCAGCAGTGCCTATCTTAATTCAACTCTTCAACAGCTATTTATTGAGTACCTATCGCTTTATGCCTATATATCACTGTATTCCTATATCACTAGGCACTAGGAATATAAAGATGCCTTAGAGACACCCATAGCCTTATTTTGTCAGGTAGTGGTGCTAGGTTTGTTTTCACTGACAAACTGTATAAGTCATTCAGTTTGTCAGCTTACTTTGGAATAAGGTCAACAGAAAAAGGAAAGTTTTGCTTAAAAAGAGAAGAAAATTAAAACAAAAATTCCATTAGTTATTACATCATTCTATCGTCTTTCTATGGTCTATATCCCAGAAAAATTTTGAGAGTATTTGAAAAGACATAAGTTAGATTACTTTATAAAATGGATGATAAATGTTAATTAAATGTGTTTAAATTATCTTACTATGTTTTAAGAAACTCTCACCAGGAGGGAAATAGAATATCCTGGCCATAAAGAAATTAATAAAACATGTTATGCAAAAGTAAAATTTATGATTCATTTGGAATTAGATATCTACCACCTTTTCAATCCATACAAATGCATAATCTTGTCAATTAAATATTATTGTTAAGGTCTAGTAGTATGTTAAAATCACTTTAAAGTGCAACTAAGGAAAATTCATGTGTGTTTATTACTCCTTAAGGATCTATTAGTGGGTATTTTATTCAGATTCGTGCTGTAAAATCTGCATAAACTCAGCATATTGTTATCCCCATGTGTGCATTTGTTTGGTTAAAGCAGAACAGCAAATCTCAATTTCTGCAACTTCTGGAAAAGTCAAGAGAACTAAAACAGTCTTAATTTTAATCAGATACAAACAGTTATCACTACAGAAGTGAAGAGTTGACTATTATGCAAATAGTCACAGTTAGTGGTCACCAGGCCATCACAGAAGACTGAGCTAGTCAATTACTTTAGATATTTCCAAAGACTAGTGAAGATGAATGTTTCTAGTTCCACCCTGTCTTATTTCCAGAGAAGTATGAAACATATTAGAGACTAATGATTGTTGTTCTTAAATGGAAACTCCATTAAATACAAAAAGATCAAAGTGTTTTGCCAAGATGAAATTTTTTTTCAAATTTTGTATAAATATATGGTAACATTTGTGAAGAATATGGCATTCCTTTCTTTGTAACAACCAAATTCAGATATAAACCTTTCATAAACTTTTGACCTGTAATGAAGGCAATCTGGCTTTTACCCCTGAAGTATTTTATACAACCTTATTCTGTTAGCAATGACCAGAGTTCAATTATTAAATTCCTCATCCAGAAATGCAGGTTTACATCTTAAACTACAGGTCTTGTTAAAATTATGCATAGGCAACTAAAAGGCAGGGACTTTGTATCTCCCCAGGGCTCAGTAAAAGACCTTGAACAGAGTAGGGTCTCAACAAATATTTGTTGCATAAATGCATTAAAGAACTTTTATTCTATGTTATTTAAAAACTAAACTACAACAATTCTGATGAGTTTTTAGTCCACTGAATCAATTCAAAGTCCCTTCACCCTTTATAATCCTCCAATCAAGGCAATAGGAATATAAATATGCTCCACACATATTTCATCTTTTCTTTTGGCCATGCCATGGTCTAACTTTGAAGTTCACTAGTTGGTAAGAGAATACAAAAATTGACTTTATTCATTTATTTCAAGATATTTTTTAATGATCGAGTACTCAAATTACATCTGTTGAAATTCCTCTACAGTAAAATTTAGAGATGCCTCTAAGCTTTTTTAATAATTTTATCATCATCAGTTATAATCCTTACTGACAGAAATAATAAGATGTTCTCACCAGAAGAGTCAGGAATACGATTTTCCAAAATAATAATAAAAAATTTTTGTTACATCACAGTGAACTTATTATGTAATATTAAATGAATAACAGAAAAACATTTGAGCATCCATGACCGTGGAAAGTAGAAACAGTTTCATCATAAGCAAAGAGGCCTGAAAAACATACTGTGGGAACTCTGAACAGAACACAAATGAGATGTCTAAGCTATTGACAGCTGGGCCTCAGCCATGGCAAGGTGAACTCCTTGAAAGTATCAGCGACTGATGGTGCATGCACATATGATTTGGAGGCAAGGAAGTAAAGTAAGGTGATCTTTATAAAAACCGGATACTGGGGAAAGGCATAAACAGTGACAATCACCAGTAAAGTAGCCTTCAGATTTTCAATCTTTATCTTACTCTAGTCTTTTTAGAGCAAAAAGCTAATGACATGCAATGTAATGTCATTTTGGAGCATAACTTGCAATACCTACCCCACCCCCAGCATGCACATTACACACACAAACACATGCACTCCTACACCTGCTACCCCAACTTAATGAAAGAAAAAGTTAACACTGACAATGATTACAAGGGTAAGCTAACGTGCTGATTTTTAAAAAGCAATTTTCTTTATTTTTCTTACTTTTACCTAATACTATCTTCACATTAAATAACTTAGATACCATAAAGAAATGTTCCTGTTAAAGAAGGGAAGGTCCAAACTCCCTAGCCTAGGCTGTCCCTCCACAAGATGTTTTTAATGTACCCCTCAAGCCTCTTTCCTTACTAGCCTTTACCATAATCTTTCTCCTTTTTCTTTCAATAGCTTCTAAGTCTTTGTTCATATCACTTTTCTCAATATATGGAATGATCTTTCCTCTCCTTTCTGCCTTCCCAAATCTGACCTATTCTTCAAGTTTCAGCTGAAATTCAACTCTTCTATGAAGAGTCCCCAAACAAAATTTCCTTCCCTTTGCCAAAATACGTATTGCACATACATATATTGTAGAATGGTTTTCCTATGTGTATAAATTCATTCATTCATTAAACCAATGTCTATTTTAATATTTAACACTATTGTAAGCACTGGAGATATAGCAACAGACAATATTCCCCTACCATTATCGTCTAGAGAAGACAGACAACATACAAATGAAAGTATACGTGTATATGTATATATACATATATGTTTGTATACAAATACACACATGAATGAATATATATAAATATAATAAATATAAGTTGATAATAGGTGTTACAAGGAAAAATAAAGTAACATAACTATATAGAGTGTGAGGGGTAGAGGACAGAAAGTGGAGGCAGTAGGTAGGAAATAGGAAGTAGAGAAGACTATCTTGGAAAAGGGATGGTCAAGGAAGGCTTCTCTATGGAGATAATATAGCACACGGTTGAATGACCTGAGGAAATGTTACATAGGACTAGCAAAGAGAAAAGCCACTCAGGCAGTGGGCATGTGAGTGCAAAGGCCCTGAGGCAGTAATGGATTGGGTGAGAGGGCTAGTAAGGCCAAAGCAGAACGAGCACAGAGAGTGGTAGGGGAAAGATTAGAGATCTAATGGCAGAGAGTGGTAGGGGAAACAGGTAAAGATCAGATCATTTAGGGTCTTGTTGAAAACAGTAAAAAATTTGGATTTTATTCTGATTGTGATAGTAAGATACTGGAAAATTTTAAGAGAATGTAGTAGCATGAGACCTAATTTAGGTTTATAAAGACCACTCCAGTTGCTGTGAGGAAAACTGATGATAATGGGGCAACAATGAAAGTAGAGAGATCAGTTTAAAAACTACCTCAATAGAGCCCAAATGAGGATAATGGCGACCTCTTTCCTTCTTATATATCCTCCGATCAAATAGAAGGAAAACATCCTGCAGATAGAAACTTAATATGCTTCTAGGACAGTGCCTCCAAATATGCCAAGCAAAGAGTAAATATATGATTGACTGATTGCCTAACTGACAAAAATGTAATCTGTCCAGTGATTGCATATGAGATAGAAGCACATCATTTTCAAACATTTGTACTCTTTAATGCCTATAGGGGAGAAGAGGATAAGAAATTAAAACATAATAGGATACTACTGCATTACTGTAATTCTTTCCCCCAAATATTATGTATTTTAATAAAATTTGGGGCAGCAGAAAAGCTTATTGACAGAAACTGAGAATGCAAATTCTTAATTCAGTCTCTGTGTAGGAAATATAGGAATATTTAAAAATAATTCAAGTTACCTATAAACTTTTCTATGGGAAAAATCAACTCTTAGTAAAGATCACAAAAGTAGAAAATTTAATATATACAAACTGGCTCAAAAACTGGTTAAATAAAACTTCTCCTGCTTTTTTTTTTTTTGTTTTTAGTAGTTGAGACTAATGTCATATTTGCCAAATGAAGTTGGAATTTACAATATATAGTCAAATACTACAGTAATTCACCTCTTGTGAAACTCCTGCTGGTACAAAGAATAATAGGCCAATAGCATTGTTTAGGACTAATTAGCAATAGCTCAATGCAATCAATGACTCAATGAAATTATAGCTGAAAAGGAATATAAGCCCAAAGAGAAGTGGAAAGATGCTGGTCCACTCAGATCAAGAGAAAAAAACAATCAGAATTCAAAATGGCAAATGAATACATTGAATCTTCCACAAGTTCTTTCAAATGAAGAAATCCTACTAAGAAATTCTAATATTCCTTTATCCTCTATTTTAATATATTAAATTTTTACTTCAGTCCATCAAAAACACAGTATTATATTGCCTTTCATGACAATTCTTAACAGTGAGCAAATAAAGAAGAAAGAGAAGTATTGTATGTCTTAGATTTAAAGGTAGGCACAATATAAAATCTTAATTAACCTTTTGTACCACCAAAAAAACAAAGATAATAAGAGACAGGTTTGTCCTAATCATATAATGTTAAGGAAAGAAAAATGAGGAGAAAAGAAAAACATGAAAGGAAAACTAAAGAAAAAAAAGACAGAGAGGGAGGGAGCAAGCAAGCAAGGATGTTGTGGTTTGTTTTGGGTTTTTTTTTAATTAGTGCTATCTATTATATCCACAATGTTGACCCAATTACTGTCCACTCTGTCCCTTACACTTCAGCAAATGTAACCTCCAAAACCCAGTATTATACTTCCTGTAAAAATACTTTGTAAGGATCAAAATGATATATATAAAAAGCTTCTTGCTTTATATATATATATATATATATATATAAAATGGAATTACTACAAAAACTTTAAAAACTTAATTATAAAAATTTTGCTTAAATTAAGATACATACATTTATTTTTAACCTTAAGAACTCATGGATTACTTAAAATTTAAATTTTATTTTATTTTCATTTTTATTTATTTGTTTTGAGACAGAGTCTTGCTTTGTCACCCTGGTTAGAGTGCAATGGCGTCATAACTCACTACAGCCTCAAACTCCTGGAGTCAAGTGATCCCATCCTCCTGCCTTAGCCTCCTGAGTAGCTGGGACTACAGGCACATGCTACCTCGCTCAGCTAATTTTTTCTGGTTTTGGTAGAAATGGGGTCTGGCTCTTGCTCAGGCCGGTCTCTGAACTCCTAACCTCAAGCAATCCTCCCGCTTCAGCCTCCCAGCATGCTAGGATTACAGGTGTGAGCCACTGCACCAGATTAAAATTAAAATTTAAATTGACAATTGAAAAGTTGTGGATTTAGACTGCTAAAAGTCAGTATAAACACAAGGACCAATCCATCAGCATGTCTTACCATTAGTTATTCCTGACTTAGGAGGTGGTACTCATAATAATATCATAACTTAAACAAAGGTAGAGATAGATATTTTCTCCAAACCAATTCTACAAATTTTGCGACAGTTCAACATAGCCTTATAAATTTCTATGGGTAAGAAGGTGAACCAAAAAGAAAAAGGGAACCCCAGTCCCTACTTCTGAAAGAGAGAGTGTGAAAGAGAGAGAGGAAGGAAGAAAGGAAAGGAGGGAGGGAGGGAGGGAGGAAGGAAGGATGGATCAAAGATGTTTATTTGAATGAAGTTATTTAACTTTTATTTCCATTATTCTCTACCCTCCAGTTCTCCAACAGCTACAATGAGGAACATATTTTTCTCCTTGATCAGGATACAAGGGAAAGAAGAAATGTAAAAGTGTACACATACTTATTACAGAACAGATATTTAACATTACATCTGTTCCAGAACATTCAGGACTCATAGTCATAGTACTCATGATATATGAGTCACAAGGTAAAACACCAATCCATAGATTTAATTTTTTGACTTTGGGTAGTTTGTGTTACTACTTAAATTTCTAAATATGCAGTTACAAATCTGTGAACAGGCATTCTCCATAGCCCTACTATCACAGCTACAATGATCTAAAATTGTGATAATCAAAGGTATAAGTATTTTTTTAATTAAGCATGACAATTCCCCAAAATAAATAACACAAAGCCTAGTTTTGATTCTCTTTAGCTCTTCTTGATTTAAAAATAAAAAAGGCCAAATTCGCTTCTTTAATACTGCACTATGACTGTAGTTTCCATGGTAGAATAAGGAGTTGAATCTACATAGAAATTATCAGCCAATAACAATAGGTCTTTGTCCAGCTGTGACTACTTCTCTGCTCTACAACCAGTCCTTATCTGGCTCAGGAAATGCCTGTTTTAACTGACAGGTAGGAGATTAAATCTACAGCTGCTGAAACACAATCTCAGCTCTGTTAGATAGGCTTTCATTGAAAAGCACTACAAACACATAATTTGTTTATGTTGTACCAGCAATCTCTGACAAAGCAGACTGTCTAGCTGAGACAAATGTGGTTAAACCCATTTATTGTATTATTTCTGCTACACAGAACAAGCTCTTAAAACACAGAAACTAGACAAGGCACAAAGCTCTAGCTGTCTAAAGAAATCAAGAATAGATGACTTCTTGTTACACTAGCCCTTTTTACACAGAAAGCATGTTCTCCCCTGGAAAACATCTATTCCAATTTCTCTTTTAAGTGGGTGGTTCAATTATGTTTATGCTTTCAGTTTTTAAAGTTTCTTTTATTCCTTCCAGCATAAACAGGCATAAAATCACCTAATCAATGAATATCTCTAGATTTAAGAACATGATGAATATTTATAGCAAGTTCTATATTACACCCTCAAAAAATACCCATAATGATAAATTCTGATGACAATCTACCCTCTTTCAATATTTATTGAAAGTTCTTATGTTATTTGATTTATTTATTTTACTTGAGGAAAAAATAGCTTTGTAACTCATAAAAATATGAATAGCAGTTTCTTTAAAATTAAGGAGTTATGCACAGAGATACCTAATTGTATACAATATAGTAAATGTTAAGGGGAGTGGTTTTAACAACAAAAACAACACCACCACAATGAAGGCAGCTAGTCAAGTGATCATGAATTACTTGCCCCAAATTTATAACAGTAACTAGAAATAAAAATGTTTTCGTTTTTATGTCTCAAATGTATTCAGGTATACTTATTCACCTCTATCTAGCATTCTGAATATACTGTGTACACATAAATTGTAAAATTAGTAATAACTGAAGGTTAAAGTCTTTACCTACATATATTAAATTCTAAAAGTTATAATCAATGATAATGAAACAACAGATGGTACACAATATGGTTTTAAAAATAAGAAAACAGATGCTATAACTATAACTCAAACTTGTCAAAAAATTTTAGGAAAAATGGCATAATAAACATAAAGATTACAAAACTATATTTGAAACATGGCCAAAAAGATTATGGTTAGCCACTTTCAAACATGTCATCATTCCCTAAAATCTTGTTCTATTTTTCCTTAATCATCATCAAAAAGCAGGAAAGTGAGAAAATAACCTTCCAAGTTGGAACATATGTGCCACTTGGAACTCCAAGTTAGTCTTAAAATATAGAAAGTATGTAATAAACTAGCTGAATCTATGGGGTCTCCCTTCAAACAGCATGGATAATGAGGGGAATCCATAACAGACATAAACAAACCCAGAAAGATGTCTAGACCCCACATCATTATATATGATATATGCCCAAGATATATGGGCATACATTTGAATGTTCAAGTTCAAACTTGGCTTCTATTAGACTGATTCAGTCACAGCATGGGGTTTCTTTAATAAACAAACCTTACTGTTAGAAAATATTGGGGACTCAAATCATGTATTATGTCCCAGCTAGTTAAAGATGTGGTGCTCTAATGCCCAATATCCTTTGAAGCTTTCTCACAACAGACTGTAAATAACAAAGGAAAACTACATCCTAGAAAAACATACAAAAGTCTTAGATTTTTGAATTACAGGTTGAGAGTAGATACTACACAAAGCCAGAATTTCAATATATGCTCAAGAGAGAATTCACATTTCCCATTAAAAGTTAGAAATGACTTTAACAATGTGGGTCTTGGTTTATATTTTCTGTGATTCCTAAGGATGCTGAATACATTCACATAAAAGGTGTAACCATAATTATTTATGTTACTACAATAAGTTCTTTGCTTGTTTGACATATAATCATACAGATTTAGCTCACTTCAGAATCATAGATTTTTAGAACTGGAATGGTTTTAGAAAGCCATTTTTCCAATATCTTCATTTTAAACATAATTATAATAAGACCCAGAAAGGAGTGACTTGCTAACGCCACAAAACTTAAGAATGACTAAGCCAAAGCTGAAAACAAGGTCTTTAGTCTCCAAGTTTACTAATTTCACAAAATCAGAAACCCAGATTTTCAGGCATAGAAAGGATTTAAAGACTATGTAATCTGGTGATTCTTAACTAGACAAGGCACTCTAGTGAGCTTTTTCAGAAATATATATACCCTCTCCTTCTTTGTCCAGAACTACTGGTCAGGCCTAACCACCGCATTTGACAGAGGAAAAACCTGAGGCACATACGAATAATATGATTTGCCCACAGTGACATAACTAGTCAAAATTAGCTAACTTGGAACTAGATCCGCTATTTCTAAGCTCAGGAATTTTCATTTTTATTTCCTGGTTTTCTTTTTGTCTCCTTTAAGGTAGAATTTAAATACAAACACACATTTTTTTGTCCCCAACTTTAGTCTAAATATATTTTCTTAAATATAAATCTAGAACATGTGAAGAAGATGAAAGCAAATCTCATTTCTCTTACAAAGACATTCTGGCAACACCGATACACAGTGATTCTGATAATTGCCTCTCTTCCCCCACCCAAGTTTGTATGCCTGTGACATATATTAAAATCAATTACGTATTATTCTTTTTTAAAAAAAAAGTATGAGACCATAAACTCTGAGAACAGAATCATAACTTCTCCCATTATATTCTTCATAATATACACAGCTTTACTAAGATAGCTTTTAGCAGAATATAAATTGAGTTATTTTCCTGAGGGCCAGGGTATAAGTTTTAAAAAGCAGAAAATTAGGCAGACTAAATAGAATACCATAATATATAAAAAGGATAATATATCATAACCAAGTGGGGTTTATTTGGGGAATGCAAGGTTGGTTTAACACATGAAATTCAATTAATATAATTCATCATAATAAGAGCATGAAGGAGCAAAAACATAAGATCATTTGAATAGATGTAGAAAAAACATTTGAAAATATTTAATAACAACTCATGATAAAAACTTTCAGCAAACTTGAATAGAAGGGAGAGTTCTCAGTCTGTTTAAAAGTATATCTAATACCCTACAGCTAACATCATAATCAGTGGTGAAAGGCTCCATGCTTTCTACCTAAGCACAAACCAAATAGGCAATAATGTCTACTCTTACCACTTCTGTTCAACATTTCCTAGTCAGTGAAATAAGGGAAAGAAATAAAATGAACACACTGTGGAAAGAAATGAAATTGCTTTTATCTGCAGAAATTATGATAATAACCATGGAAACTCTTTTATTTTATTTTATTTTGTTTAATTTACTTTAATTTTTTAAATATGGCAGCTTGCTATGTTTCCCAGGCTGGCCTCAAACTCCTGGGTTCAGAGATCCTTCTACCTCAGCCTCCTGAAGAGCTAGGACTACAGGCCCAGCTAAAAAAATCTTAAGAAATTTTTTTTTTAAAGTGACCAGAACTAATATGTAATTTAAACAAAGTCACAATATACAAAGTCAATAGCAAAAATCAGTTACCTTTCTATACACTAGTAATAAACACTTGGAAAACTCCATTTACATTAGCATAAAAATAAAATGTTTACAAAAATTTAACCAAAGTATACAAGACCTCTATACTCAAAGCTAGAAAACACTGCAAGGATAATGTAACAGCATGAGGACTATAGTAATAATGTATTGTATACTGAAAATTTTCCAAGAGAGTAGAGTTGTCCTCTTACTACCCAAAAAAAAGTAATTATAGAAGGTGATGGATAGGTCAGTTTGCTTAACTGTAATAGTAATTTCACTATGTATATGCATATCAAAACAGTATGTTGTGCACCCTAAACATAAGCAATTTTGTTTGAAAATTGCAAAGGAAAATTTTAAAACACCAAAATAAATGAGAAATGTATTCATGGAATGGAAGAAACTCAATATTGTTAAACTAGCAATTTTCCTCAAATTGATTAATAGATTAAACACAACCTAAATCAGAATCCCAACAGGACATTTTGAAGATAGTGTTAAACTGATTCTAAATTTTATATGGGAAAAATAGTCAAAACAATTTTGAAAATGGAAAACAAAGTTGGTGAACTATAGTAAGATTTTAAGACTTACTATAAAGCCATTTAATTTAGGGTGATATTGATATAATAATAGATGTATCAATTAATAGAACAGAGTCCAAAAATAGATCCACATTTATTTGGTCAATTGATTTTCATAGAGATTCCAAGGTGAAAATGATATTCTTTCAAACAGATTTTTCTAGAAATGTATATATGTATGAAAAAAATAAGCCCAGTTTTTTTGTTTGTTTGTTTATTTTTTAAGACAGTCTTGTTCTGTCGCCCAGGCTGTGATCATAGCTCCCTGCAACTTCAAACTCCTGGGCTCAAGTGATCCTTCTGTCTCAGCCTCTCAAGTAGCTAGGACTACACGAACATACCACCACACCTGGATTATTATTATTTATTTATTTTTTAGAGATGGGATCTCTATATGTTTCCCAGGCTGGTCTTGAACTCCTGGCCTCAAGTGATCCTCCTGCCTTAGCCTCCCAAATTGCTGGGATTATGGGTGTGAGCCTGGCCAAGCCTAGAGTTTTATATTATGCTATACACAAAATTTAACTTAAAATGGATTAAGATCTAAATGTAAGAATTAGAACTAGAAAGCAACTAGAAGAAAACATAGGTGAAAATCTTTACTATATTGTATTAGGCAAATATTTAAAAACAGAACATAAACATAAATCATAAAAGAAAAAAATGATAGAATGGGTGCCATAAAAATTATAAACTTTGCTCTTTAAAATATACAAGTTAAAAAGCTCAGTCACAAACTGGGAGAAAATATTTGCCAAAGAAAATAAAGGACTTCTATTTAGAATATTTTTTTAAAAAAACTATTACAACTCAATAATGAGCCAAATAAATTAATAGAAAGAGGGTTAAAGATTTGAATAGACAATTCACAAAAGAAAATATATGAATGGCCAATAAGTATATGAGATAATGCTCAACATCACCACTCACTCAAGAAATGAAAATCAAAACCACAATGAGATACCCTTAAAATCCATGAGAATGGTAAAGATTAAAAAGATTAACAATATCAAGTGTTGGCAAGGATGTAGAACAACCAGAACTTTCATATATTGCTGGTAGGAATTAAAAATGATACAGCCACTTTCCCATACAGCAATTTCTTATAAAGTTTAACACACAATTTTCATACAGCCCAGCAATCATTCCACTCTTAGAGATCCACACAAGAAAAATAAAAACATATGTCTACATAAAGACTTGTAACATCACTCCCAACAGCCAATAGCTGGAATCAAGTCAATGTCCACCAACTGGAAGATGGCTAAATGAATTATATTAAGTCCATTCTATGGAATACTACTTAATAGGCTAACAAAATATTGATATAAGATTATATAATCTACCCAACACTATAGCTAGGAAGTGGGAGAGCCAGAATTAAAACCTATATCTTCTGTAGCTTCTAGTCTTTCCAAATTTTACAGTTGCTTCTCAAAAAAAAAAAAAAAAAAAAAAAAGCTTACCTTTGTACCTAGGAAGAAGCTGATATGATGAAGGTCTTTCCTTTGTGGGTAAAGGGTGTTAACAATATCTTTAGAAAAAGGAAAATTCTACTTTAGCATTAAACAGAAAAACAGTTCCATTGGGAAGTCTGAGCTTGATCTATCGCCCTCCTGAAAGATCAGGTTGCCTGTTTTTTTGGTTCCATTTACACTTCCTTGTCACAATGACAGCCTTGTCCTATCTGCTCTTGGCTTGGAAAGAAAACCAATTTTATGCCACAAGGACACCCAAATTCACCAGGTACTGAAAACCTGAGCAGCCCATCCTTGTCCCACAAGCTGAACTCCCAAAACGGCATGATACTAGCATATGGATGAATGAAGCAAGAGTAGATAGATTTCAATTAGTCAGTTGCAGAGATAGAGCAGAGAAATAAGAGAAAAGAGCAAAGCCTACAAGAAATGTGGGATTATGTAAGGAGGCCTTACGTGAGAATTATAGGCATCCTTCAGTGTGAGGAAGGAAATACACAAGGGTTGGATAAACTATTTGAGGATATAATGGAGGAAAATTTTCCTGGCCTTGCTAAAAATCTAGATATCCAGGTACAAGAAGCTCAAAGGACTCCTGGGAGATTCATTACAAATAGGAAGACACTCCAACACATAGTCATCAGACTGGCCAAAATAACCACCAAAGAGGCCCTCCTACGAGCTGTAAGGTGAAAGAAGCAGGTAACCTACAAAGGAATACCCATTAGACTAACTGCAGACTTCTCAACTGAGACCTTACAAGCCAGAAGAGACTGGGGCCCCATTATCACTCTTCTCAAACACAATAATGCCCAGCCTAGAATCTTGTACCTTGCAAAAACTAAGTTTCTTATACAAAGGAGAAATAAAGACTTTCTCAGAAAAGCAAAGACTGGGGGAATGCATCAAGACAAGACCTGCCCTCCAAGAAGTATTCAGAACAGTGTTACACACAAATCAGCACAATAAACACTCATCAGTGTAAAATCATCCAAAAGTTAAAGATCAAAGGCCAGATACCACAATGATTCAAGAGAGAAAACAAAGCAACAAAGTTCCACTCAATAGGATGAACAGAAATCTGCCCTACTTATCAATTCTTTCAATAAATGTGAATGGCTTGAACTGCCCACTAAAGAGACATAGGCTGGCTGAATGGATAAATACACAAGCCAAGTATCTGCTGTCTTCAGGAAACACATCTAACCCACAAGGATGCGTTCAGACTCAAGGTGAAGGGATAGAAAACAATATTTCAAGCAAATGGAAGCCCAAAGGAAGCTGGCGTAGCAGTTCTGATTTCAGATAACTTAGTTTTCAAATCAACAAAAGTAAGGAAAGACAAAGATGGTCACTATATAATGGTGAAGGGTACTATTCAACAAGAAGACATAATAATTCTACATATTTATGTACCTAACTCAGGTACACCCAAATTCATAAGGCAAATCCTACTTGATCTAAACAAAATGATAAACAGCAACACCATAATGGCCAGGAACTTCAACACCCCTGTGACAGAACAGGACAGATCCTCCCAACAGAAAATAAACAAAGAAACAATGGACTTAAACAGAACTCTAGAACAAATGGGCCTGACTGACATTTACAGAACATTCTACCCAAAAAAACACTGAATATATGTTTTTCTCATCAGCTCATGGAACATTCTATAGGACTGACCATATCCTAGGCCACAAAGCATGTCTCAACAAATTTAAAAAAATAGAAATTATACCATGCATCTTCTCAGATCACAGTGGAATAAGATTAGAAATCAATTCCAACAGAAACTCCCATCTTTACACAAAATCATGGAAACTAAACAACCTTCTCCTGAACGATTATTGCGTTAAGGAGGAAATTAAGATGGAAATCAAAAGATTCTTTGAACTAAATGATAAGGGAGACACAAGTTATCAAAATCTATAGGACACAGCTAAAGCAGTCCTGAGAGGAAAATTTATATCCATAAATGCCTACATCCAAAAGACAGAAAGATCACAAATCAGCAATCTAATGAATTGTCTCAAAGAATTGGAAAAGGATGAGCAAATCAACCCCAAACATAGCATAAGAAAAGAAGTAACAAAGATCAGAGCAGAACTAAAAGATTTCGATCATTTTTTAAAGTTTTATTTCAACAAACAGTGAATAGTGCATTATTCATTAAGAGACATTTGTGGTATGTTAGCATAAGCCCTGAAATAAATGAACTGAAGTTATTATATAATAAAAGATCTAGGTCAGGCCCAGTAATGTAAAAAATTGATTAACTTCAGTTTCCTTATTAAAAGAGGCTGTTGTGAAGAGAAAATGATGTAAAGTGCTTAGTATACTCTAACCATAGAATTTAAATGTGACCATTTCAAAATATTAATAGTTCAGTGCTCTCTTAAACAAAAGGGGCATATCCCCTTTTGGAGAGCATTTCAGAATCATGGTGTGTGTGTGTATGTGCCTCTGTCTGTGTGTGTATGTGTGTGTTCGTGCGTGTTCTTTACTTTCTCTCTCCCTAGAGCTTCATTATGCCCTGAGTGATCCTACCCCACTGCTACTGTTATTTTCCAAGGGATAAGTTTTAGAGTGGTGGGTGTATGTGACCTAAGAATCACCAAAGCATGTTTGTAAGAGTAGGTAGGAGAAAAAGCTCTGAGGAACACATCTGGATCTATCCTATCCTATAAGGTTTTTCTATAAGACAAATGCTTAAAGGAGGATCTTGCAAAATAGAAAGATGAATATTTTCACTAAAATATCTAAGGAAAGTTAACAGTAGAGATTCTGAATTATCAGGCACAAAAATAAGTGGGACAGACTAAAGACCTAATGACATATGCTAATCTAATTTGAGACTTGTGACATTATAATATTATCATGTTATACTGCTTTAAGCCACAACAGTAATTACATGGGTGATGATAGTAGTAATAGAGAGGCTATACTAATATAGCATTTGCAATGTGCCAGGCACGTTTTTAAATACCTTATATGCATTAACACATTTAATTCTCAAAACATCTTCATGAGGTAGGTACTATTATTTTCCCGATTTTATAGACGAGGCACAGAAAAGCTTAGTAGCTTATCTCAGGGTCAGGCAGCTAATAAGAGGAGAGTCCAGGATTTGGATCCAGGTAGTCTGGCTCCAGAATTCTACTCTTGACCAATATACCGTATTGCCTAATGATGCAGAGATTTTCAGGGCTGGAGCCTTAGGCCACATCGTGGGAGTAAGGGTGGTGAAGAAAGGGGAAATCAGAGAGAAGTAAGGAATTCCTTGAAAACTTCATGGAGAGGGTGTGCATAGTTTGAATTAGTATATACAGGTATACCTCATTTGATTGTGCTTCGCTCTATCATGCTTCACGGATGATGCATTTTTTACAATTTAAGGTTTGTGGGAACCCTGCCTCCAGCAGGTCTGTCAGTGCCATTTTTCCAACACCATGTGTGCATTTTGTGTCTGTGTATCACATTTCAGTAATTCTCATAATATTTCAAATTTTCCTGTATTATTATATCTGTTATGGTCATCTCTGATCAGTGATCTTTGATGTTACTATTGTAATTATTTTGGGGCACCATGAACTGTGCCCATATAAGATGGTGACCTTAATTGATAAATGTCATGTGTGTTCTGAATGTTCTTGACAGGCTGTTTCCTAACTCTCTCCCTCTCCTCAGGCCTCCCTATTCCCTGATACAGAACAATATTGAAATCAGACCAGTTAATAACCCCATAATGACCTCTAAGTGTTCAAGTAAAGGAAGAGTATCTCACTTGAAATCAAAAGCTAGAAATGATTAAATTTAGTGAGGAAGGCATGCAGAAAGCTGAGACAGGCTGAAAACTAGGCTTCTTGTGCCAAACAGCCAAGTTGTGAATGCAAAGGGAAACTTCTTGAAGAAAACTAAAAGTGCTACTCCCGTGAACACATGAAGGATAAAAAAGCAGGAGAACCTTATTCACTGGAGTAAGTTTTAGTGGTCTGGATAGAATATAAAACCAGCCACAGCATTCCCTTAAACCAAAGCCTAATCCTGAGCAAGGCCCTAACTCTATTCAATTCTATGAAGGCTAAGAGAGATGAAGAAGCTGAAGAAGAAAAGTTGGAAGCTACCAGAGGTCAGTTCATAAGGTTTAAGGAAAAAAGCCATCTCCATAACATAAAAGTGCAAGGTGAAGCAGCAATCACTGATGGAAAAGCTACAGCAAGTTATCCAGAAGATCTGGCTAAGATTATTGATAAAGGTGTCTATACGAAACAACAGATTTTCAATGGAGACAAAAAAGTTTTAAATGGGAAGAAGATGCCATCTAGGACTGTCAAAGCCAGAGAGAAGAAGTCAATACCTTCCTTCAAAGCTTCAAAGGACAGACTGATTCTCATGTTAGGAGCTAATGCAACTGGTGACTTGAAGTTGAAGCCATTCTGAAAATCCTAGGGCCCTTAAGAATTATGCTAAATCCACTCTGCCTGTGCTCTAGAAATTGAATGACAAAGCCTAGATGACAACACATCTTTTTACAGCATGGTTTACTACGTATTTGAAGCTCACTGTTAAGACCTACTGCTCAGAAAAAAAAAATTCCTTTCAAAATGTTACTGCTCATTGACAATGCGCTTGGTCACCCAAGAGCTCTGATGGAGATTTATAAAGAGATTAACGTTGTTTTCATGCCTGCTAACACAACATCCATTCTGCAGCCCATGAATCAAGGAGTAATATCAACTTTCAAGTCTTATAATTTACGAAATACATTTCATAAAGCTGTAGCTGCCATAGACAGTGATCTCTCTGATGGATCTGGGCAAAGTAAATTGAAAACCTTCTGGAAAGGATTCATCATTCTAGATGCCGTTAAGAACATTTGTGATTCATGGAAAGAGGTCAAAATATCAACATTAACAGGAGTTTAGAAGAAGTGGATTCCAACTCTCATGAATAGCTTTGAGGGGTTCAAGCCTTCAGTGGAGGAAGTCACTGCAGATGTGGTGAAAATAGCAAGAGAACTAGAATTAGAAGTGGACCCTGAAGATATGACTGAATTTCTGCAATCTCATGATAAAACTTGAATGGATGAAGAGTCGTTTCTTGTGAATGGGCAAAGAAAGTGGTTTCTTGAGATGGAATCTATTCCTGGTGAAGATGCTGTGAACATTGCTGAAATGACAACAAAGGATTTAGGGTATTACATAAATTTAGTTGATGAAGCGGTGGTAGGGTTAGAGAGGATTCACTCCAATTTTAAAAGAAGTTAACTGTGGGTAAGATGCTATTAAACAGCATGGCATACTACAGAGAAATCTTTTGTGAAAGGAAGAGTCAATTGATGCGGCAAACTTCATAGTTCTTTTATTTTTAGAAATTGCCACAGCCACTACAATCTTCAGCAGCCACCACCATGATTGGTCAGCAGCTATCAATATCGAGGCAAGACCCTTCACCAGCAAAAACACCGCGACTCATCGAAGTCTCAGATGATCATTAGCATTTTTTAGCAATAAAGTATTTTTGAATTAAGGTATGTACACTGTAGACATAATGATATTGCACACTTAATAGACTACAGTATAGTGTAAACATAACTTTTATATGCACTGGGAAACAAAAAATTCATGTGATTCACTTTATTGTGAAATTTACTTTATTGTGATGGTCTGGAATCTAACCTACAATATCTCTGAGGTATAGCTGTGTAAATGTGCAGTCTGTCCATACCAAAAACTGATTTTTGTCAATATATATTTGTGATTCTGGTTTTACTATGTCTATAATGAGAAAAACAAAGCAAATCACTAGGCATCATGCTCTCACTTCCACACTGCCTAAGAAAAACTCACAAATATTTAAATAAATAATGTGCATCTTGGAAGATAAAAATAATTTTGTGTGTAACAACATCAATCTAATTTGAAATTTCTGTAACATTAGAGAATTGTACAAGGTTTTTTTGTTTCCTAGAGGGCATGTGAGTTTTAAAAGGTTAAGAAACACTGGATAATGAAAAGTCCATTGCTTTGATGTCAAAAGACTAGGCTGAAATACTTGTTCTTCTACTATCTCACTTCTCAACCAGTAATAATAAATTTTCTCATATATAAATGGGAGAATAATATTTCTATTGCTTACCTTAAGGAATCAAGGTGAAAACTACCTAAAGGATGTGGAAATTATCTTACAAAACAGAGTACTATGCATATGTACTTTATTTCTCTATATTCACTGTAGATAACTATTTGTAAACCAGGAATTTTTAAAATTTGGGCTTCACCATAGTTCTGCATATAAAGCTGATTCTAAGAATAAGAAAAGCTTAAGAAATGAGACTTATGACTTCCTGAAGATTTACTACATTCCAGAAAATATATGCTAGACACTTTCATACTTTATCTCAATTAATCCATACAATACAATGCAGTAAGATATCATGATGCCTTTTTATAGATTAAATTAACAGAGCCTCAGAAATGTTAAGGCCACAGAGTTACTATTAATAGCATGACAAAGCCAGGATTCAAACTCAAGTAATTCTGCCATCTTTTTTACCAAAACTGTCCCAATATGTCCTTTACAGCAGTAAGATCCAATCCAGGATCATGTATTACCATGTCTCTTTAGTCTCCTTCAATTTGG
This sequence comes from Eulemur rufifrons, assembly GCF_041146395.1. Classification (NCBI taxonomy): domain Eukaryota; kingdom Metazoa; phylum Chordata; class Mammalia; order Primates; family Lemuridae; genus Eulemur; species Eulemur rufifrons. The sequence continues at coordinate 66,022,754 of NC_090988.1, forward strand.
AATAGTTTACTCAGTCCCTCCTCGATCTTTATGACCTTAACAATTTTGAAGATTTCAAGCCAATTATTTTGTAGATTGTCTCTAAATATTTTTTCTGATGTTTCTTCATGACTAAATTCAGGTTATACATTTTTGACAGACATATCAGAGAAGTGATATGTGTTCTTCTCACTGTATCCCATCAGGTAGCATATGGTATCAATTTTTCCCATCACTGTTAATGTCACCTGAGTAATGTGGTATCTGCCAGATTTTTCCACTATATTATTACACTTTTTACCTTTGCATTTGCCTAACTATTGTGTGGGGATAAACTTTGAGACTATGCAAATAAATCATTCTTCATCTAACTCTCATCCAATAGTTTTAGCATGCCTTCATGTTTCTTATTTGAATTCATTATTACTATGATGGTTGGCAAGTAATTTTCTTTCCATAATTTCTTGTGTATTCCTTAGTTGGCACTCTGCTATAAGAAGAGTGTCAATTCATGGATCCTTATTCTATTAAATGAGACAAATCCACTAACATTTTTTGATGCTTAAATTGTGCCATATATGGATACAGATTGCCTCTTCAAGCTGGACTCTCCATTCTTTTGTTATGCTCCTATAATTCTTTAAGCACTTCCTCACTTTCTGGAATAACAAAATGTTCCAGATTTATCCTGTAGCTTCCCGTCCCCAGACCAGAGTCAGGAGAATGGTATTTAGAAGCTAAGATCTCAGTGCAAAGTATTTACATTACTACTGGGGTGTACTTTGCTTCTGGGCCCTCTCAGTGGACAGAGCTAAGAAATGTATTCATGTATATGTTATATACACCCACACACATTTATACCTATATTCACTTATATATAGAGAGAGAGATCTATATATTAATATAGTCATAGATATATATAAAACCATGAAGTCACATTGGTACATCCAATTCCAATCCAACACCACAGAGTTTATTCTTATCTTTTGCCATTTCATATTTTTAACTCTCTTTTCTAAAAGAGTTAAAACCTGGCTCCCATTATATACACACACATATGTGTGTATATATATATGTACATATATATGTATCTATATATACATATAAACACACATACACACACACACATAGATATATACTTATTTTCTCTATTTCCTATATGTTACCAACCAATTTCCTGATCCTACTGAGACACTTCCCCATTTGACAGCCTTCATATAGTAAGATCCAACTCTCATTGAGTCATCACCCTGATAAGCTATTTTCCTTGCGAGGCCATCAACCCCCACTGGGCTGCCACCAACTCAGTTACCTTCCTCAGTTGGGCCTGCCTAATAGCTTTTCAACTGGATTAGAAAGAGATGAAGGATAAGAAGGAAGAAGAGCCTTAATATCTTTTGATTTATGTTCCTACTTCCTACTAATTATGCACTGCTACTTCCTCCCTTTCATTTAACTGGAAGGCAGCGTGGTGTAGTAGAAAGATCACAGATTTTGAAGCCACAGAGACCTACATTTGATACCTGACTAACTAACTAGATTATAACCTTAGCTTTGTCACCTGTCAAATGTTGATAAAACTTATACTACTACATACTTATGAAGATCAAAGAAAATACACATAAAGAAACTGGTCCAGTGCCTGGCAGATAAGATCATAAATATTATCAAATTATTAAATTTAGATGGTAAGCACTAAAATGATTATTTATACCTCAGTATTGGGGGCCAGAAAGATGAAATACCAGCAAAGACAATAGACGAATTAATTTAGTAGATTTTAACACTCAGGAACCTGGCTATTGGGCCTTCAGTGGTATGTTTTGGCAAGAATGGAGAAGATAGATATTAAGTAAAGTGGAAGTAATATAACAAAAAATGTTTTTACAACAGAAACTTAAGGACGATCAGAATAGGTGGTCAATAACTAGAATAAAAATATCCCTTTATGCTCAGCATATAAGAGAGATGAAACAGTAAAGGTCAGCCTATGGTCCCGAGCAACATTTGGGTTTCTCAATTAGATTTCCATTTAAAAACATTTTCATGAGGACATAACATTTCCACATTAAGAATGGGAATGAAATGAGATTAAGGTAGTCAGGCATTGAATACCTACAAAAGTGATGAGACAAGTTGCCAGCTCTGACTACTTCATCTTTCCCAATAAAATATTAATAAAACCACTATGTCTGAGAGACCAAACACTTTCATGTCACCTGAATATCTATTAAGAGTCCACAAGAAGTTTTCACAAAACATCTCCTTGAAGGGAAAAGGGTAGTAGAGTTTGAAATAGTTAAGCACAGCACTGCCAATCCTGCTTTTTTAAGTCACTTCCTTCCTCAAGTCCAGCTTAATCCCTTCCCGCCAAAAGCAAGCTCAGAGGAACACTGAAAAGTTTCCTTCTTTTTATTCAACTTCTCATATTTCTTATCTCCTTCTATCCACATGGAATAAAAATAACTTGGTTCACTTCAGCACCCTGAAGAGCACAGCCAGTTTACCACTCTGATGTTCCAGGTTAGATTTAAATCTTTCAGAGTTACTCTCCTCATCCCTAAATTCTGTTATTCAGTGTGAAATTTAAAACTTGCTAATGACTGCACACCAGAAATTCAGCCTGACATGAAGATGTGAATTACCATGAATCTCTTAGTCTTTCACACACCTTTCAAAGGAGATTAACCATTGCTTCATAACTACTTGGTCATAGCATCTCTTTGTACGAACACCAACTGCTAATTAACAAATTATAAAAAGCAAGCAACCGGTTGTACTTTATATAACCACTGAAATGTAGTTGTGCACCACTGCCTGTGCCTGCCTTTTAGCTGACTAATAAATATGGTAAATGTAACCTGGTAGATTTTTCAACATTTCAAGAAAATATTCTAAAGAAATTTAAAGTATGTTCTGCCAATCAGTCATTGAGTTAGACCACCCATAGCCATTTTTTATTCTTCATTGTTTGAATAATATGGGAGGAAATTTAGTGTATACTCTCTTCTTCCTGTATTTTCCAGCTAGATTAAGCTGTTGTCTTCACAATTGCCTCCCAGCTGCTGTGACTTGTGAAAACAACAGACCCTGCTCTGTTGTCTGGAGAAAGCCGGGATTGTTATGAGTAACTTTATTGCAGGCACATGAGTGTGTTAAGACTTTAAAACACGCTCAAATGTCATGTGCACACCCAATGACGGGCAAGAATAATTATGAAAAAACAAGAAATCTATGTCTATGAAACTGTGTTGGACAAAATGGGCCATTCATTGTGTTCCCCTGGGAATGCCTGGACTCTGCAGTCAGAAAACAAAAAAGGCACTTTTTTCCTGCCGTAGGCTGAATGCTTAGCTTTGCCATCTGAGCCCTAAGAAAACACGGGCCCCTCTACTGCTGGCGCACCCACGCACACTAAAAAATATTAATGCCTTTCTCTCCTTACTTTTTTCCAGGCATCCCCTGTGTAGGCTGTTGCCAATTTAATGTCAACACAAAGACAAAATAGTTTATCTAACATCAGTCCCCTACAATTTCCCTCTTGTCCTCAGTTAATTGCACTGCCCCCAACATTAAGAAAAAGAAGAAGAAGAAAAGATAACCTTTACTCCACTGGAAAACTTGTCTTTGGCACAGATTTTATCCTTAGCAATAATCCCTTTCGTTCTCTGACATATTTGCTATTGTTATTGTTTTTACCAAATACTATGTAAGCAAGCTCATTTGTCTCCAAATTGTTTCTTCTTCCCTAGGAGGCTTCTGAAAGTCATTTTGTTGTGTGAAGTTTGTCAGCTCCTTCTCAAGAATGCCCCTTCTCAAAGTTAACTACTATGTGTTCTTCCTCTCAGTGTGTGCACATATATTACACAAATGGAATGACAAATGAAATTCCAAATCATTTCAGCCCAAACACATTTTAATATACATATTTCACTGGAAGTTCAAGGTTTCTATGATTTATTGCAATTTTCAACCCCAGTTATTTTATGTTAACAGACAAGTTATTCACTGATTTTCCTAGATGGATACACTGCACTTTGATGGCCTACTGTAGACTCTGCAGTGATTTCCTCCACAGCTGAACCAGCAGAAAGAAATATGCAATAAACAGATTTCCAAAACAGTAAGCTTTTGCCCAGGATCTTCAATCTTGACACTTTTTAGTATGTTCCAGGAAGAAAACACTGGGAGAATATATGTTTCATTATAAAATGGGGAAATAGGAGTCTGATAAATCATTAAAGACTATAAATTCCCATTATATCTTCCCTTCCGGAGCTCAGCTCTTTGCTCCTGTATTCCCACCCACCAAACACTGACTTCAGAACCCACTAGGGACAAAACTGGAAAAGAGAAAATATTTCTTTGTTTTTTTTTTTTTTTTTTTTAAATAGCTATGAACACTTCTGTCAATTCCTTTGACTAGAAAAAGTATTTTAAAACTCATCAAGTTTAAACATGTGCCTCATCTTTAGCTAATGAGCAAATGACTTGAAAAGGCAACAGCTGGAGAAGTGAGATATAAATTTCGTCTGACAATAAAATGTGGTTATCTTTTATTTAGCTAACTGGTGTTAATGACCCAGCAGCAGCCAAGACCAAGAGACAAGCAGTTGTGGGTATGTGTACACATACCAGCAGAAACCAGGGTGTATTTAGTCAACCAACTAGTTGTTTTGACTACACCACTCCCAAAACGATTGATTTGACTGAATTAACCAGTTGGGTTTAAATCTATGATTAAATTAGGGAGTTGGAAAGCATTTTAGAGATCACATAGTTACTCAATTCTAGGCCAATGCATTCACTTTTTAACATAATTATATTGAGGCTAGAGACACTGAGACAAAGACCACTCAAGTTAGTGTCAAAGCCAGTGTACAGTGGAGTCAGAGACATAACCTAACATTATTTATTATATGAATGACTTAAAAGAGTTGGCATTAATTAAGTAGGTGAATAAGGTTACATTTCTCTAAATTGGGAAAAACTGCTTTTACAGTAACCACTATTCAAAAGGAGGGAAATCTGCCAGGCCAAAATGCACAACCAGAGTTCATCTCAAATATTTTCACACAAGTAGGAATGGTCTTACACCAGCAATGCTCCTCCAGTGGTATTTTGTGGAGATGATAGGGGCCAGCCAGCAGAGCTCATGTGAGACTACCTCATGGAAGCCACTCAGTACAGCCCTGAGTACCACCTCTACATCCTTCTCTCAAATGTGAATTTGATTTTAAGAAGTTTTCTCGTCCACACAGCCTAAACAAGATTTTCTCCCTTTCCTAGATCCTAAAATCTATAAACACATGAAACTCACACTGAAGTAATATTGAGCAAGGAGTCCAGAGCTAGTTCTATGAGTCTGAAAGATAATGTACTTACAACCTAGCCAGCCATCAGACCAGCCATGAATTTGTTTTAACAATTCAACAACATCACCATTCCTCATTCATCCACTTAGCTTAATTTTCCTAGCATCACTTTCACTGCTGAGGTTGTCTCTATTAAGCCATTTTTTTTGCATCATTAACTTTTAACCAGGCATCGATAGCTTTATTGTTTAAATTGCGTATGACTTTATTTAACGTCAGCATTTCTTCTAGCTCGTGACAAGAAGTCACATTTTATAACTAATTAAATTGATCCCTGGGAAGCAAAAGCCACTAAACGGAATTATTCGTACCCAAGTGTCAATATATTAAATCAAAGGGCTAATGAGTTGGGTCACTGCTTCTTTTATCGGGAGGCTACAGCAGAATAGGACTCGTATTATCCTCTATTTTCTGCTTTAACAATCAATTTTATTTAAACCAAAGGCAGCTAATTAATACTTTTGGATCTTACAGTAAATAATACCTCTTTTGTAACATATAAATGGGGAACGTAAAATTTTCTTTGATGACATATGCGATATATTTTTCAAATCTTTTTAAGACATTGGGTCACAGAAACATTCAAGATGATCTAAAAGGTGTTTTGCAAGCAAATGATTTTGAGAACTTCTAGGTTTCAACTATTAGCATTATGGGTGTAAATCAAGATGAAAATTTGCCTCTTGGAGCTGACAATAGTGCCTAACGAAAGTGATTAAGAAATGACTAAATTTGTCATGTCAGCTTTTCCTATCGCTCTTGCAGCTGCTGAGTAATGCTTTGAATGATTTCACTATTTACATTTTGGACACTACTTTTAAAATTCATCACCTAATAATTCATACCACTCACCGTTTTCCACATTGCTTAGCTTCTTTTGACAAACTCTCCACAGACCCTGTTTTACTGTTGCCGTCAGTTAATTTCACCAACCCAACTTATTCAAAGATAAGAGTTCATGTCTAATCATTTGTATCTGTGAATTTTATACTTTATTTGGGAGGATTTCACCCAATAATCAATTATTTCACTATTTGATAAAGAAAAAACTCATAAAATCAGTTACAGAATATCTTACTTCTTCAAAAACATAAACAATATAGTCTATAAATCAAGACTGTCATACAATCACATAAAAAATATGGCAAGTTGAAAATTTGGTCCTATAAAATTAGGCCTGGTGGCAAATGTCTTATGACAGTGAGGTGACCACCTCTAGGAAACATAGTACTAAGGTAGAAATAAAAGTGAAGGTAAAAAGAACACATACACAAACCAACTGCAACTGCTAGATAAAAAACACAGGCAATGCCTTTAATTTTGGTATGAGAACTTCATTTCTGTATATCTGGCAATTAGCCAAAATAACACCAGTTTAAAGACAGCCCCAAGATCCTCTGGGTTGAATTAATATTATTTATCACATAATAAGTTGTCAAAAGTCAATTTTGTCTCTAATACTTAACTTTGTTGATTTACCACCAGGATCAAATACATCACAGGGAACACCACAGATGTTTTTGACAAAAACATGTTCTTTCACCCACACACGGTTTGCTTTTTCAAACACTGAATTAGGGTTTCTTTCTTTGTAGACACAGTGGTTCTTTTTTGAAGCAACCTCAAGTAGTCACTTTTATCCATTTATAGATGTGTATGCTTTGGAGGTCAAGCATGTGCTGTTGTTTCTTACCACAAATGTTTTCCTTCATTTTTAATGGTCTAAAGTCACAGGCGTGTTTGACCCCACCCACAGACAGCGCTGTTCAGTATCCTGGAGAACTCAAGGCTAGCTAGAGATTACTGAAATACAGATGCTAACTTCACAAACAAACAAAAAGGTATCCTAACACAGACCAGTGGAATTTGACACTGGACCATCAATAAGTTACAAAAACAAAACAAAACAAAATACTAATTACTGTTTTCTCTGGAATACATGTGTATTTAAAATCAGAGATTATTCTTTTTCATTAATATAGACTACTGATCTAAATGAACATACTAAGTTGTTCTTGATAAATACTTGATTCTGTTATTTAATACTGACTGAATTAACTAACAGTATATTTACCTCTACTTCCTAGCTTCTTATTTTAATTCAGACACACACATACACATGTACACACACACACACACACACACACACACACGCATCCCACAAAGATATCAGGGCCGATATATTAGAGTTACTTTTTTTAAGGGAAAAAAAGTCGTAGCCTTAGAAAGGGGGAAAATTTTGTGAACTGATAGTTGTCCCAAATTTTTTGGCAATAATTACCCTACAGAGTAGTATTGCACAGGGATATGTAAGAGTTTTTCTAACCCTACCGAAAACAGGGTCAACTACCTCTGATAGTATCAGTTAGACAAATAAACAAAATATCTCATCTATTTACCTCAAAGAAAATACAACAAGAACCTATAGCACTCCCTATTAAGCACAATATGAACAACTGAACACATATGAGACTGAAACCCACTAGTTCCCACAGAACACAACCTATCTCATTGGGTCTCAAGGGTACAATTGGCAGTAATGATCATTGATCTCCAGTCTCCCTTACCCAAACATACTTATATCTTCCAGTTACTACTTCTGCCAGAATGCCCACAGAACTGAAGAGGTTAGCAAGGCAGATAGGTGACCCAAAACTCAACTTTTCCAGCTAACATTGATAAGGTGCTGATGAAAATCTAAATATTTTTAAAAGCTAAAAATGTAAAATCCCAAACTGAGACATAATAAAGTTCAACTTCTTTTCTCTGCAGAGTGCTACACAATCTCATTAATTAACCCTAAACCAAACATCATTCTAAGTTCTACTTTAATGAAAACAGAGTATGGCAGAGTACCCATGGTTTTGGGTAGTACTGTCCAATAAGAAAAAGGAATATCAAAGTGAAGTAGGACTGCAATTTATTCCTACTAGCTCAAGTCATATCCCATCTTCATTATAGTGGCTCAACACTACCAAAAGCTTTGTTTCCTGTTTTCTATTTTGATACTGGACAAATACAAGTCACAGCCAAGACAGCCTGAGGCCAATATGAACATACATTACATATGTTAATATTAATATTATCAAAGAACCATGCTGTAATCAGGACTCTAAGTGGAGTTTGCAAATACATGAAAAAAATTAAAGAAAGAAGCACAATTGAACAGTGTAAAGGGAAAAATAAACGGAGGAAATATTGCTAAGAATCATCACCATAGAATAAGAACTCTCCAATTAACATGCTGCAATAAATTAGAAAAATGCCTCCAATCTTTTATGCAATTTATCCTTTAAGCCACATATCCCTGTGCAGTATTCTTTTTACCATCCTAGGAAGCCTTATTTTAAATTGTATGCAATCTACATAAATGAGCTATTGATACTTATCTCTGCTCTCTGATGCTCCCATTTTACCTTCTAAGTGACTCCTCTTCATCCTTTAACCAGACCTTTTCTAATCACCTAGCTCTGAATTAAATTAAGTACACTGGTCTTCTGAATCATTCAACCAGTCTAATTGCTTTTTTAAAGCCACTTAATATTTGCTCATGAAAAATATGCAAAGTAGCTTTACATAAAGACAAAGCAAGAGAATTATAGTGACATACACATCAAATTTTCCTGTCCCCAAATAAAACTTTTCATGGACAGCCACAGACGAGCACATAGGCATCTATCCACCTTAATAAATTTGCACCTTGAGTTTGTAACCAGGCATTTCCTGGGCAACCAGTCTTTCAGGGAGTGTTCAAATATTTGTAGTGGGGCAGTCTGGGCTGCACATATTTTAGTTCTTATTCATACATTCCTTATTTACAAGTTGTGAACCTAGTAAATTTCCGGTTTTGAGACTATTGCTCCTTCTTTTCTGTAGGTGGTCTTTGAATTACACTCTTTGCTTAACTGTGGAGTATGGGTTAGGCTGATCATCAGAAAAAAAAGATTTCATTTTTTTCCTTTTGAAATTATTTCCCAAGCCACTTGGTTTCTATGTTCAAATTCCCAATTTGACAAATGAATCTACAGGTCTCTCAATCAAAATTTCTGCTCTGAGAGATATTAGATAGTGGTTAGGATCCAGGACTCTAGATTCACACAAACGGACAGTAGAGTACAGTGGTTAAGAGCACAGATTCTAGAGCCAGATTAAGTTTGAATCCCAGCTCTGCCACTTATTAAATATACGACCTTGGACAAGTTACTTAACCTCCCTATTCCTCATTTTTCTTGTTTGTAAATGGGGATAATATTACATAGCGTATAGGATTATTTTAAGTATTCAGTGGGTTAAGGGATCTAGAGCCTTAGAATAGCATCTAACATACAATAAACACTATACAAGTGTTTGTGGTTATTAATTAGATTAAAATCCTGTCTAGGTCACATATTGGGATACGTTGGGTAAGTGGCTTGACCTCTCTTAAATTTCCATTTTCTCAATGGCAAACAGTGGATTACTGTATCAATTAAGTAATATAAAACACATAAAGCATTTATTACAGTACCTAATACCTAGTGACCAATTTAATAAACATTAGCTATTATGTTTACATGTACTTACTGTCAGTCCAGTTTACCTATCTTCCTCTTCCACAGTGTGCTTTTATGGAAAGTGAACTTCCACAATAATTCTCTATTGCTTTCCCACTTCAAGTGCACAGTCTTTATTCTGACCAAAGTTTCCAAATATATCTCCTTATTCCCTAATAAAAACTCTTCCACCACAGAACAGAAGGCTACCTTTTTATATTCTCTACACAAGCTCATTCTCACTTCTTTGCTTTAATCCACTCTCATATTGCCCTTCCCTTCTTCATTAATGTCCAATTCCTACCTAGTCTTTAAGACCAAAATTCCAGAAAGCTCTATCTAGTATGCTTTTTGTTTCTCTGAATTTAGGTATGTTGGAACAGAAAGGATAGGTCCAAAGATTTAGATTTCAGCCATATCCCTGTCACTATGGAACTGCATGGCCAAGAACATGTCATTTTGCCCTCTGGTCATAGTCCCCTCAAATACAAAATGAGTGGGTTTAAATAGATGATTTCTAAAAGACCTATTGCATTTATGTTTACAATGCTATGCTTAAAGTAGATGCTTCATAAATATCTCATGATCAAATCTTCCAGAGCTGAATGTATGTAAATCAGTCAGTTGATGCCTTCGCTACCATCTCTCCTTCTCATTCTCCATTGTGTGTTCTCATTCCTCTATCACTCCATACTGTTTATATGTTAGAGTTTCCAAAGATTCTGCTCTCTGCTCTCTTCTCATTCTTTATATTTCTAGGCAAACTCATGATTACCAAATCTATTCTACTTCAGACTTCATTCCCAAGTTTCAAACCTACATATCCAACATCTAGTGCGTATATCTCCCTGGATAATTCAGAATGTTGAAAATAGAACCCTTCATCTCTAACCCTCCAAACCTGATAAAAATCCTGTATTTATGTGATCCATCCCCAGATACCTCTCTGATCTCACCAGGTACCACTTTAAGCTTGCTTGTCTACTCCATCTTTACTAGTCTCCTGGCTGCTGCCAAAATATGCCATTCACACTCCTCCTCCACATACTTTATGATCCTGTTCCTTCTCCCTGTAATACTTTTTTACACTAATATCCATATTTAGGGTAATATTCATTTCAACTCATTCAATTTATTCAAATCATTTCCTTAAGAAGGCCTTTCTAACCTCTGTACATTTATATCTATCACTTTATACTCTTACTTAACCTTAACATTTTTTTCTCCATAAAACTGATCACAGCATGATATTATGTATTTATTTGTTTGTAGTTTCTATCTTTCCAATCGTTGCCAGTTGTGTTCACTACTGTATTATTAGTGCTTAAAAGAGTGCCTAGCACATAGTATGTGCCTGATAAATATTTGTGGAATTAAAGAAACACCTATCCTGTTGAACGGAGGTGTAAACTCTGTCAACCAATACAGAAATGTGAGAGTTAGTTTAAATTTCTTCTTCCTTCCTACATCCAATCACTAATTCTATAGATTTATTTCCTCAGCATCACTCAAATCCATCTCCTTATCTCTATTCCCACTGCTACTGCCTTAGCTCAGATCCTGTCATTTCTTTGCTTTTGGATAACTTCAATAGGACCATAAATGTTCTCTCTGACTTTACTTCTAGCTCCTCAAAACTATTCTCCACACTGTTGTTAGAGTGATCTTTATGAAAAGCAAATGTCATCTAATTCTCTTGCTTAAATTCTTTAAATGATTGCTCTTAATTTGTCATACAAGGTCCTTCAAGATCTGGCACATAGTTACAATCTAGCTTCATTTTGCCACACCTTCATTTGTGCACTTCATTCTAGCCTTACTGAGAAGCTAATTTATTTGCCATTCCCTAACATGCAATGTTCTTCATCCCTGTGAACTTTTTTTCGGACTGTCTCTGCATGGAAACCTTCCATCCTGGTTCACATTCCCACTCGTATTTCAAAATTCAGATTCAGCTCAAATGTCACTTCTTTGGGAAAACCACTCTTAACCTAACAGTTGGGATTAAATGCCTTTTCTTTGCACTCCCATGGTAGTCAGTGAGTACACCTATCAAAAAATAACACCTAGCACACTATATTATTGTCATTTACTAGATTGTGAGCTTCCAAAGGTAAGTAATTTGTCTTTCTTCTATAGCCTTGGTTCTAGGATAGTGCCCAAAGAGTTGTGGAAATTTAATAACTAAAATTTATTAAATTTTTTCAATTTGAAAATTGTTGAGTTAATCTCCATCCCGAAATTAAACACATCTCTTCTTACTTGGGTACTTTCAATGCATCTAGACACTCTATCACCAGATCTACCCAAATCCTCCCTTAGTTCTTTCCAATTTCTCTATCTTCTCAAAGCTAATATCTCCCCAAACCACCACACCAGAACATAAGAATATGTGTCTCATGTTCTGGTCCCTTTCATAGAGTATGACCTGCAGGTATTGACTGGTTCTCTCTGGTTCAAAATGAAACTCGTAAGACACTGCATCATTCTCTGGTGCCAAAATGCATCAGACAAAGACACAATAAGCAAATTAGTAAATCTCATCAGTAGTTATTTCTTTTCCCACATCTCCTGAGTCCCAATTTATCTTTATTTCAACTGTAATTTATGTATAAATCATAATGTGATAAATTTTCTATTTCTTCATCATTTTGGCAAGCCAAATGATAATAAAATGTGTATGTATAATATATGTATGCGCACGGAGAGGGGGCACTCAGGCAAAATGGAGAAATTGTAGGTAGGACTCCCAGCAGTGATGAAAGAGTTCTCCTTACTGTTTGCTTTCTCGGTGTTCTTTTATGAACTCAGAAAAAACATCATGATGAATGTGATGTAAGAGTTGACGTAAAATTATTTTACTCTATATAAACTTATTCATCATTATTAAGATTGTGCCCTTTAGCAATTTACAGTTGCCAAAGTATTTCTCTACACATTAACTCTAACAATTCTCACATTAGTCTTACAAGGCTGGAGTTATGGGTTTGTGTGTGTGTGTGTGTGTGTGTGTGTTTTATCATCTTTTTATAGAAAAAGCTAACAAAGGTTAAATAATTTGTCCAAGATCACATGCCAAATAGATGGCAGAGTCAGCCTTTGAAACTATTTTCTTGAATGTTTGTCACCAACTTTCTTTGAAGTCTTTTTTCCCTAAAGTTAAGCCTCAAATTAATATATTTTTCTTAAAAATAGTTTGAATAAGTAGTTAATTAAGGTTAGGTAAAACATATTTTAATTTATAACTTTTAAAAAATATATTTACAACTATTCCTTTGATAGGAACCTATACTTCCAAGTCCACTTAACTCAATGCATACCTAAACTACTCTTCCATTGTCCATTTTCTGCTCTCATTGTAAGAGAATAAGAAAATAGACTGGAAGGAGGTGGAAGGAAGGAAAAAGAAAAAAGAAGGAATTAAATATTCTAGAATAGGTTTCTATGGATTTTACTTAAGTCAGAGAAAGTTACTGGTATGATGGAATACATAGTAGGACACGATCCTCAGTCGGGGAAAATTACACCTAGCATCATCTTTTCATCTTTAAAAATGCACAAAACATGAAGTAAGCATATCATTTACAGGATAAAGATAATGTACATTGTCCCCAAAAGCTTACCTTAGGCCTAAATCACATCTACCCATGACATTACAGAAATGTACACCTTTAAGAGAATGCTTTCATCAAATTATTTATTAGTGCTACTGATGTTAGCCAAAAGTATCTAATACCAATTCGTTATCCCAAATTACTGATGGTTCCTAGCTGGGACTAAATCCTGTTTTCCAACCCCCTATTCTAATTTAGACAAGAATCATTTCTAGCATGAGAATGTTAAAGCTCAGTTCATTAAAGATTCAAGATGTTAGGATAAATATTAGTGTTTCTCATATTTCTTATCTTTTCTACCTATCTTACTTCTCAACATTTTCATACAACACTCCAAAACAGTTATGTGAAAAAATTGGTGTTCATTTAAAAAAAAAAATACTTTGCTTCCTCCCTTTAATTTTTTTATTTGGCCGTATAGTATCAGGAAGTAATTTGATAGAGAAATATTAGGTGATGTGAACTTCTGAACTAATAGAAAAAAATAAGGCAAACAGACCTTTATGCAATATTCTGGGTAACATAATATCTAAAATATATACCTATGGATTTTAGTAACCTAATAACTATACACACAACTTTGGAATCTTAAATTTTTGACCAAGTGGAATTTGGGGTTAAATTTAAAATGTAATAAAGCTTGTAAAATATAAATTTACTATTAAAATAGTCTACTTTCTATTGACTTTTATTGGCTTACAGAACAATCAGACTTTTGATAAGTCTGTTTCTACCTATAAAAATCTACTTAACACAAGAGAATATTGGATAGGTGGAACTTCATTACCAAATGTGTGTAAAGTGACAGAATTTGGGAGACAGGTACTGAAACATCGAGTAAAACCTCTAAAGTAGATTTTTTCATAAGAGTTCTGCCATCTGCCATAGACAAAGTCATGTTGGGGAGGGGGTACTCTGAAAGGGGGCTAACTAACAGACCAGGAATGCAGGGCTCAATGGTATTTGGCAACACCTGATAAAATTGCCCAGCATAATACTAATGTATTGTATTAAAGTAACATATAGGGCTGCTACAGATTGGGTTCTCCAAAGGCAGACTGTGAGACAAGGTTTAGGGTACAAGATATTCAATAGGAAACACCACCTGTAAATAGGAAAGAGAAAGAAACAAGATTGGGCAGAGGGAGAAGTTGAACTACCATATTGGCTCAACAAAACTTCCTCTGCCTCAGCATGAAGCTCTGGAGTGAGGGTCTAGTTTCAGGCCTAAAAGGCCCAACCTTCACATCTGTGTCCTTCACTCAAATGGGAGAGTCCTGGGAAGGGTATGACCTGGGACTAAGCAGCTCTTGGCATGGCATCTGAGGCAAACCCTGCAGGAGCTGACGGGTGGAGGCTATATGTTTATAGTACTCCTGTGGCTGGGCAGCAAGTACTTCCTTGAAGAAGGGTCTGGATGGTACACACCTATATCTAACATAATGACTTCTCTTACATACCAATTTGCAGTATTATGCTAAGTATGGTAAAATTACTTAACAGGGATGGTGGCTAATGTGGTTACTTTTTAACATGAAGGCAAAAATAAGCATAACCCTTTATATTAAAGTAGAGTAGCCTGCAAACCTGTCAAAGAACACGGAAAATACATGGTCAGAAAGAAATTATGAACTGATGATTAAAAATTAATTTTAGAGTGCTTCATTTTCTTAAGCTAGATTCCATTCAGACTTCTAAATTTTCCTTCTTTCCTGAAGTCTACATAAGTAGCACAGTGAGCCCAGGAGGCTAATTATTTCTGGCTGTGAATTACTTTAAAATATTTCTAAATTAGAAAAGAATTTTTGGAGTTAAGCTCCCTTTTTCAAATTCTTCAATTAACTCCAAATTCTTAGCAAAATTACAAGAAAGTTTTTAACTCTTTATCTACAACTAATAATACTGGTTAATTAAATAACATTCAGTACCTTTAGTTCAAGAATCAATTAGACAAAGCTTTGATTGCTATGCTTTATAGTATTTTTGCCCTTTATCACACCTAGTTATATGCTGGCAAATCAGTTTTTTTTAAAAAAAAAAAAGGTGATTTAGAGCATTGGCCCGTTTCCACAGCGTATCACACCATGGTTGATTTCAACCTACCAACATGATGTCACTGGACAAAAAGTTGGGAAAAGATATTCACAATTGGCTCTTGTGATCCAGTGTGAATCAGCTGCAGCACACCCCTAGCACACCTTCCTTTCTTTTCTCCTTGTTCTCAGATTTTGTGAGGACTTCACCATTATAATTTGACAATAAATGTTATTTTTAACATTATATTATATAAGTCTTAAACATAAGAATTATTTAGCAGCTAGTAGGTTCTAATTACTATTCCCTTAATCCAAATATTATATCAAATTTATTTACAGTATCTGCCATGAAAATTCCACAATTGAAAATTTAGTGTATCTTCCTAGAAATAAAAAAGAAAACAATGGGAACTACATTTTTTTTTTTAAATCGCATCCAACATAGATTCTGAGAAGGGGCACAAATAGAGTTTTCTATTTGACAAAACCAGGACAAAGAAACAATAAAGTGTTGAGCTCATTTATTGGCACCACAAAACTCTTCCCAAGATAAAAGCTATTCTATCAATAATAAAAGTGGTTCCGGCCGGGCGCAGTGGCTCATGCCTGTAATCCTAGCACTCTGGGAGGCAGAGTTGGGTGGATCGTTTGAGCTCAGGAGTTTGAGACCAGCCTGAGCAAGAGCGAGACCCTGTCTCTACTAAAAATAGAAAGAAGTTATATGGATAACTAAAAATATATATAGAAAAAATTAGCCGGGCATGGTGGTGCATGCCTGTAGTCCCAGCTACTCGAGAGGCTGAGGCAGGAGGATTGCTTGAGCTCAGGAGTTTGAGGTTGCTGTGAGCTAGGCTGATGCCACAGCACTCAACTCTGGGCAACAGAGTGAGACTCTGTCTCAAAAAAAAAAAAATAATGGGATTGCCCATTACTGGGCATATACCCAAAGGAAAAAAGGTCATTCTGTAACAAAGGCACGTGTACCCAAATGTTTATAGCAGCACAATTCACAATAGCAAAGATGTGGAAACAACCCAAATGCCCATCAATACATGATTGGATTAGTAAACTGTGGTATATGTATACCATGGAATATTACTCAGCTATAAGGAATGATGAAGATACGACATCTCTATGGTTCTCCTGGAGAGAGTTGGAACCCATTATATTAAGTGAAGTATCCCAAGAATGGAAAAACAAGCATCACATGTACTCACCAGAAAATTGGTTTCCCTGATCATCACCTAAATACAAATCTGGGAATGACACCAATTGGACATCAGACTGAGGTGGGGGGTGGGGAGGGGATGGGGGGTATGCCTACACAATGAGTGCATTGCGCACCGTTTTGGGAGTGGTTACACTTGAAGGTGCTGACTCGGGAAAGGGGGGGTGGGGAAAAAAAAATGAAACTATTGTTTTTAACTTGCACTGTTCACTTAATAATTTATCATGAATATTTCCCATATTATTTCATATCATTGTATAAGAAATAATGTATACATTATGAGGACATACTGTATCTAACAAGATATACTGTTAGACTCTTTGATTCTGTAAAATTAAATTGAAAAAAAAAAAATAAAAAAATAAAAAAAATAAAAAAAAAATAAAAAAAATAAAATAAAATAAAATAATAAATAAATAAATAAATAAAATAAAAGTGGTTCCTTCTGATCGTCAAGTCAGATTTTTACCACATGATACTCATGGTGTTAATGTTTTTCATTTTTCTTTTTTTCTGTCCCTTGACATACCTGGAACTTGATAGTAGTTACTGAAAAAATGAATTTCAGACATTTTGTTGTTCTTACTTCGCCTTGCTGTAGCATGTTTCTCTGGCATTCACTGTTCACACATACTAACTCCTGGCAAGGGGCTAAACTGAAGGATATTTTATCAGACTCTGGTTGCTCATGGTCTTCACCCTCATACCCCTTTCTGGAACTCTGAAAATAAATTAATGAATTCTCCTGTTTCTTCTTTGTCCTACAGCTAATGTAAGGATTCTGTGCAATAGTATTTAATGGAGCTTTCAAGTCCTTCGGTTTTTACACATGCCTTGCTTGGAAAGCATCATAACTTTAAGTTCATGATAATGGATAGCAACTTTGTCAAACTAGAAAGCTGAGGGAATTTCCAAATTTTTACCCACATATTCTTGCTTACAATTACAACTAGCTACATCTTGTATCCTTCAAAACATGGAGAATTATATTCAGAATTATAACAAGATATCAATATAGGCCAGGATATTTTGGTTTCTTTGAAGACCTTTAATGTCCTACCATCTAAACCTAATTCTGTCAATAACTAGATGTTCTCAGGACAAAACATGGGATTTTGGATAAGCCCCTTCCACAGATGATAGCCCATCTCTATTAGCCTTGGTTTCCTTAAGTATAAAATGAGTGGTCTGAATTGGGTCACTGATTTTCACATTTTGTGGTTATGACCAATTAAAAGGACAGTTTCTATTATATTTTTTAATATAGTAGAAAAGAAAGGAGAGAAAAGGGAAAGATAAAAAGAAAGAACATAAAGAAGGAGGAGAGAGGGAAGAGTGGAAAGGCAGAAAGAGAAGATGAAAGAAAGAAGAGGGAAAGAAAAGAGAGAATGAAGAAAGATGAGAGAGAAAAGATAATGACAGAAAGAATGAAGACAAGTGAGTCTTGTCTTCAAGGAATAGAAAGACAGTGTGAAAAGGGGACAGGAAAGAGAAAAGGACCAGAGAAGAAGAGGATGCCAACAGAGGAGAGGAAACAAAAAAGAAAGGAAGATCTCATACAGAGAGCATTCCATATTATAAGGCAAGTATCATTTAATGAAATTTCTTTTTCTGTCATATATACATGTGTATGTGTGAGCTGCATGCCACGTGTTGGGTAGTGATGTGAAATAAACTTCTTACTGTGTGTTGGTTTGAAAACAGTTGAAAGTCAGTGATCTAGGTTATCCTCAAGGTCCCTTCTAGCCAAAACAGTCTAAGAACCTACAGATTTTTGTTGTGTCTTTTATAAATGAAATGATTTAATTAAAAGGGTAAATAAATGACAGAAAACAAACCTGTTAAAAAGATCACAACTACTGATAGAATACAGAATCCTAACCTTTCAGAAGTGTAGGTAACATTCATCAAAGAATGGTCTAAACTGGGCTTTTTCAGCCAGTATCTCAGGAAAAACAAAATCTGGACAGAGGGAAAAAGAAAAAAACTCTTTCCACATATACTTTCCAGATCAAGCCTGAGAATGAAAAATATTTCTCCCTTAAGGTGAAAAGCAAATCTTGCCAATAAATCTTGAGTAAAGTCCTCCTAAGTTATAGGTTAAACCATTCTCTCAGGCCCTTTACACTACATGGTTTTGGCTTCTAAACCTAACCCAAAGAGAATGTTAATCCAAGCAAGATAATAACCTGCAGTATCTTCTTCTGTGGCTCCTGTGAACTGAAGTTCATCATGTGGTATGTATTTTGTCCTCTGTGAAAAGTTGGGGCATTGACAGGTGTATTTGTGACTCAATTATAAAACCAGGGCTAATTCTATTTAAGTCCCTTCACTTCTGAAAGAAATCGGTTGCAAGACAAAGAAGAGTTGAACCTTTTAGAAATTCTCAAATAAAACATTATACCTCGCTTAAAAGTACTGTATAATACTACGCCCAATTCAAAGCAAACAAAAAGTTTGTAGGGTAGTCTCTTGCTTGTCTGTAACTTTTTACTTCCATTCATTACAGTCAGTGGACCTTTAGCAATTAGCTGTTCGGTTTATAAACAGTGTTTTTGAACTTGCTGTGAAGATGCTCTGCAATTGCCCTCACATGTTAAAATGTATGGACATTTTGTCTCTCTGGTTCCTTTGAAAGTTCTTAGAGAGAAAACAGTATGTCTTTCATATCATATATTGCCTTCATATAGCTAGCTTTCAGTCTTATTGCACAGAGCAGATATTCAGTTAAGGCTGCGAAATTAACTGCTTTTCTTTTGTTCTTTATTGCTAAATGCAATTTTTCCTATAGTTGATTACTAAAATAACAAATAGTAAAATAGTTCTTTAAAAATCTACTTTTGGGGAAATAATTTTTAGTGTATTTTCTCAGGACTTCCAGCAAGTGTTACTGTTCTACTTGATGTGATAACTTGCAAGCCATCAGTATCACCATCACATATAAGGAATATATCCTTGATGTTGATAAAGCTAAAATACTTAATCTGTGATCAGTTATCAAAGCTCGTTAAAGAATCTGATAAAATTTAAAAAATCAATCAACGACATATTACTTACTATGATTATTGTTCAAATGTCTCTCTTACTAAACTAAGTTTCCTAAAAGCAGACACATGATCTTTTCCACCTTGGTATCCCTAGCTCAGTACTAAGGGACTCACCAAATGTTTAAAGAATTAGATTAAATGTATTACTCTCAAGATTTCTGGTTGTAATAGAATATAAGCAAGAATTACAGAAGTCAAAATGCTTTAAAAAGAGACCAGAAAGTAAATTAAGGCTGTAAAAACCATATCCATTACCATTACTTTTTGAAGTTTCCCCAAATAACTATAGCATGACTTACTTTCAAAAACTATGGTAAAGTTCAATAATGCTGAATGAAGACTCTTAAACGACTAAATACATACAATTTAAAGAGGTAATATTTGTAAAAGACTTATATAAAAGTTCCTAGTATATAATAAGTACTCAATATTAGCCATGTATTGAAGCATTTTTTAGAAATACAGATTATTTACTAATTTAGAGATAGAAATGAAGGACAATGAAACTTTTTAGCATAAATGTATTCACAGTCCTATTTGCTCTTTATAAACATTTTAATTAATATCAGAGTCAATCCAAACAGGTAATTAAAATGATTTTTTTAATGGACTAACTATATACTGTTTATTTCACCCAGATTTTCAACTTTAATCAAGTAAGAGTTGAATACCGATTCATCACCAAAAATATCTCCAAATTAGGTAGACTTAACCTCAGTCAGAAGATCAGTGCCTAGGAAATTCAACAAACTAACTCCTAAGTTTCCATCATTGTATTTAATTAATGGAGCTATCAGCTAAATGTTATAGTACAATTTGTTTCACATATGTGCTTTTGCAATATGGGGTTTCAATAAGTGATGAACACACAAAGGAAGAAAAAAAGAATAATTTTGACTATCTGCTCCTTTGTCCATTGAAATGATTTAAGATTTTGACTATTCAGTTCAACGATATTCACAGAAAATCCACCATATGCAAGACATCAGGAATGTTGGGATTATAAAATGAATATGATCTCTGTATTTAAAGAGGCTATGATCTTATAGGAGGGACAAGAAATGCACAAATAGCTAAAATATAGTGCATGTAGTAAGTGTTGTTGAAAAGGCACAAGGGACTGTTGGAAGCTCAGAAGAGAGAGAGATAACTTTGACTGGGTCAGAGGACAGAGGTGGTGGTAATCAGTGAAGATTTTGTGGAGGCCTTAATGGAATTCTAGGCTTTAAAAAGGCAAAAATGAATGTGAAGAAAAAGATGGGTATTCCAAGCAGAAAAAACAATACAACTGACTTGGAGATGGGAAAGCACAAACCATGTTCTGGAGATTACACATAGAAAAGCTTATTAACTAGTTATAACTTATTAACTAGTTAAAGCTAGAAATGAGAATATGAACTATGTTATGAAGTATCATAAAGTTTAAGCTAAAAATTCTGAACTTTGAAAACCATCCATACATTGGCATTCCCAAGTGTATACTTTCAGTCCTTATCTCTGTTTTGAATTCCAGACTTATATGTCTTACTGCTTACTCAACATTTCCACCTGGATCTCTAGTATTTCAACACTAAACTCTTGGTATTCTGCCCCAACACCCAGACCCTCACTTCCTGCTAATATCTGTTCTCACACTTTTCTTAGTGAATGGCAGAATCTCATTGAACGTCAACTCCATCCATTTTCCTAGTTGCTTGCAGATCAAAATCCTTGAAGTCATCCTTGACTTTCCTCTTTTCCTTTCATTTCAAATCTCTTTGGCTTTATTCTCATACTTTATCTACAATCCAACCACTTTTCACTACTTTTACTGCCCTGTCCAATTTACCAACCTTTTTTTTTTTTTTTTTTTTTTTTGTCTAAATAGCCTTCTCATGGTCTCCTTCCTTCAACTCTTGCTCCCTTCAGTCTGTTTGCAAAATAGTAGCCAGAATGAGCCTATTAAAAACCAAGTCAGGTCATGTCATTCTTTTCAATGGCCTCCCATCTCAACTTAAAGACCAAAGTCTTTATTTACAATGATGCAAAAAACCCTGTGTTATCATTTCCTACTCTTCTCCCTTTGGTTCACTCTGAAATTACCCCCACACCTTACAGCCATACTGGCCCTTTGATGTTACTTAAATAGAGCTGGCATGCTCTACCTTATGAGTCTTTGTATCTGCTGTTCCCTATGCTGGAAGAGTCTTTCTCCAGATAGCCATATGACTTGCTTCTTCAATTCCTTTGGGTCTTTGCTCAAATGCTACCTTCTCCCTTAAGTACTTACCCAAACACTCTATTTAAAATTGCATTAACGCTTTCCCACTTCCTCTAAACTTCCATGCTTTTTCTCTATAGCAGTTCTCCTAGCATGTTATAATTTTACTTATCTATTTATTGTCTGCCTCCCCCCCACTGGAATATAAATTTAGCAGGGCAGAGATTTTTGTAAATTGCCATATCCTCAAAAACCGAAGCGTATCAGAAGCATAACAAGTGCTTAATGAAAGTTCATTAAATAAGTCAAATTCATAGTCAATAGAACAGCACTGGAGATTAGGGCAGAAGAGAAATACAATGATAAGTATACTTTAGGAATAATACTCTGGAATAGATATGTAGAGTGAGGTCAAAAGGGGTAGACTAAAAGTGAGGAGACAATTTGAGACTCCATTTCAGCAGTTTGGGAATGAGGTGATGATAGACTGAATTACGTTAGTAATGGTGGGAATGAAAAACAGAGGACAGATAAGAGATATTTTGAGGTAAATTGGACTAGAATTGGCAATTCCATGACACACAAAGGAAAAGCAGGTATCAAATATGACTTGGAGTGATGATGTCATTTATAAGATCAGGAAATAGAAAAATAAAGACAGGTTGAAAAAGAAAAGATACTGATTGTTCATTTTGGATAATATCCTAAATAATAAATGAAAAGCAAGCTTAACCTAATTAATTCATATCAGAAATAAGCATCCTACATTCTTTTTTGAGTTTCATTTCTGAAGACCCTACTGTTTTTCATATTCAGATGTACTCCAAATCTGGAATAAAGATGGCTTAGTCATTAGTTTAAGAGGTTTGGCATGTGTTATTTCTACTAAAACATGCTTTCTTATGGAAACCACAGTACTTCTGGGTAAAAAGCAAGGATGCTAAGGAAAAGCACCTGGGAGGAAACAGCTTTTACTTTTTTCTTCTCCAAGTCACATAGTCCCATTTCACATGCTAACTAAAGATATCACCCCATTTCCTTCAGAGTTAGGTCCACATGGGTGTAAGCAGGACTCACTTTTAGGAGTTATCTATATGCTAGTAGAAATAGTCACCCAGGTGGAAATTATATATTTTTTTGCTACAACTGCTAATGGGATATGAAAAATCTGATTCATTCAAGAACACTACTTTGATAATCAGATGCAATCAAAATAGTTATCTGTCAGCTGTCCATCATTAGGAATAAAATCAGCAGTTTTCCCATCTTTTCTATTATGCCACATGGAGCCTGTCATGTACAGTAGAATGTTGTTCCTATGAAATGAAAATGTTGCATGTCTGGCTTTGTGCCAAAGTACCATATTTGAGGGTTTCCTAATTTTTCTATATTAAAATTTTTAAATGTAGACTTGTAATATTTTGGGGGCATTTTTAAACAGTGTGGATACTCTGCAAACATTTATTTTATTTCAGAGATCCATTTCTATTTTATTCTTAAAACACAGAAGTTTAGAGGTGGAAGAGACCTTCATTTACAGATAACACTTTTTTGTACACAACTCAAATAACTGGTGAGTCCTGTTTTAACAATATACAAAACAGATGAATCACAAGATGATTATTGTTCATATATAAGTAGTCCTACCTTTATAATATAATATAATAGTTGCAATACAAATACATTTAAATGTTTATTTATAGATCATTACCTGCTGAAAAAGATGCCAAGCTTAAAAGGAAAAGTACAGAAATTTAAACATCAGTAGTCAAAAAATTAAAATAAAGGGCAATGAGGATTACAATATAAGTCAAAAGGGAAAAATGATCCAATTTATAAATTAAAAAAATATGGATGGTGTAAGCGGAGACATAACCTCCTATATATACCCCTTTAACAACATGGATTTTTTTCCCCAGAAATTGAGACAAACTAAAAGATCACAGCTTGAAACACCCACAGAAAATGTTGAAGATTCCCTCCATAAACAATTGCTGTCTAAAGAAAGAGTTCACAGTGTTGCCAAGGATGCTGCTTAGTAAATAGTTTAAATTCCTTCCACTTGAGACAGAAAAGATCCAAAGTATATTAGCCTCTCCCTTCCCCCTCTAGTGAATTAATATTCCATGATATACACCACCGCTGCTGATGGGGGCACCTCTTTTCAATGAACAGAGATCAGCAAATGGCTATTTCACAAAGAATAAAAATATACCCTTGTAATTTTAAATGTGTGTTTATGTAAAAAAAAAAAAGTGGCAGATCGATGTTAATAAACCTTGCTTAAGGAAAAAATAAAATAGTTTCTAAGCCATGGTGAGTAATTAGCCTTTTAGCATCCCCTTTCTTCAAGAATGCTTCCTCCTGTGCTGGTTCTTTTAAATAGCTCCAGTCCTGGCTGTCTTTGTTGGGCTTGGAAATTGTTCACATATGAGAGAAATTAAGCTCTCATTTAACAGAGACACATGCCTGTCAAGACCAGAGGAACAAAGACTAGTCCCTGGGGCCTGTTCAGCTCCCAGAGGCTGCCACTCATTCTGTTAGCATTGCTTACCCTTTACAGAATGTGTATAAAACCCAATAAATCATTTCATCTGCTGCGTTTAATACATGAGAGCTCTGACCATTTTTCAAAGTGTTTCTTTCTTATACAACTTCACAGCTAGTTAGTTTAAAAAAAAAAAAAAAAAAGACTTCCTATTGTTCATTTTTTTCAGACTGCAATAAGACTTTTTTAGTCAAAAAGGTAATGAAAATGTCCCCAAACACTGTCAGCATAAATGAAGAGGCAGTATCTTTTTAGATTTCTTCCCAGATATCTTTCCCACATTTTATAGTTAATAATTAGAATACCCATTTTGTGAATTTCCAGTATATCTCCCACCTGCCTTTAAACCTAGCTTCAGGAGCTACCCCTAACAAAACTGAAATGGTTAAGGACCAGAATGGGACAGACTTCCTCTCCTTTTCAAATTCAATAGATTTTGCCCTACACAAGGGCAACATGTTTTTTCAGGGTAACAATTAGAACTACTGCTTACTAGCCAGCTCTTATTACCAGGAAAGCGAAATGGTCTTCTTCTAAACCCAACCAAAATACCCTTCATACATTCTTCTTTCCAAAAATAATATGATGCTCTTTTGAGAAAAGACCACATTACCATCTATGTAGAAATCTTCTCTGTATTGTCACCCAGCTCAGTCCCTACCTACTTCTCCCCCTGGGGAAAAACATGGATGCTATGGTAAAAGATTAATGGCCAGACTTTAAAAGCCTTCCAGTTTAGAACTACTCTTATCCAAAGTGGAGGAGAGAAGGGCTGTGGGGAAATGAATATTTGTCCATAATTATTAAAATAAATACCTCATTTAAAAAGCAAAATGCTTGTTTAACTTGATTGTGTTGCATGTAGAGCAAATTTACCAGGGGATTACTCTAGCAAGGTTAATCTTTCCACAGAACCACTGGGAGTTCCAGGGCTAACAACTTCAATCCTCAAGATGCTGTGAACCCCAAAATAATAAGCTCGTAGCACAAGGAATTTCACCCTGCTCTGCAGGGGGAGTAAAAGCAGATCTGGATTTGATAAGTAAAACCAGATCTACCCAATGGTTATCTGGTAAAGCCCTGAAATTAATGGGGACCATAAACAGTCCTAGAAGCCAGCATGACAGAAGTTTCAACAGAATTGGTTTCATTCATATCTAGTTAGATATTAATCAGATGCACAACTGGCACAAATGCTTTGTGCAAACACAGATAACTGTACATGTGCTTCAGTATAAAAAACACTGAAATAGAAGTGCATCAGACTCTTTTACATTCATATTTATGTATCATTCCCAAATGATTTATCATTTTTCAACTAATAAAGTATTTTCATTTTTAACCCACAAATTACATCCTGCAGGCCTTAGCAGAGGCAGATGTCAGAATGTAGTAGTACAACAAAATTAATTAAATAACCCTTGAAAAAATAAAATAAAGTTTATTTATAAAAAATGACATTAAGGTGAACTGCCTAATAAGAACATGGATTTGCTTAAAGAAAACATTATATGGTTCTGTTTTAGATTCATCCCTAAAGCCCTGAAAGATATTAGAATTTTAGTGAGTAATTACTCTATTTACTACAAACAAAATGGGAGGAAATCAGAAAACCGTATTAAGCTCTACCACACATCAGAAATGAAATTCTCTCATTTTTTATCTCCCAACCCAATAAATAAATCGTAGTTGGAAAATTTATTAGGACTAGAAGATGAAATTTAACAAGTTAGAAATAAGGAAATGGCCAAAAGAATATTCACATCAACATTAGCCTTCAAGCAGGAAACCCCCTTCTAGGAAGCATAACCAAGAAGTCTCCCCTTCACAGCTTAACTGTTTTCAGGAAGTCTGAGTAACCCCCACACTGAGCATCACTCTGTTAGAGAAAGTTCTAAACACTTAACACATCTCTTTTCAAATGAAAATGCAACACTTGGGGTGAAAACAAGAGAGACTAGGAAAAGGTGTTATATGCTATATATGCCACTGACATAATACTTCAATAGGATATGCTGTAATTTCCTGCAATTAATACCTTAGCAGAGCTATAAGGATTTTTTCCCAAAATTATAATATTTTACTTGAAACACTAAAATTAAGTTTGTGTCACCCTTTCCATTATATAGCCCTAATGCTAGGAGTTTGTCATTGGCTGCAGAAATATGTTTGCTATAGCCTGAAGCAGACATTTACAGGCCCTCTTCCTAAATATATTTTTCTAAAAATCACCCATAGCCATCATTTCACATAGCAAGCATTATAAGCCTTCACAACACCCCACAAACGAAAAATGAATTTGGCCTCATAATTTCAAACCCTTCAATGGGTTAAAATGGAAACATTACTCCTAAGTAGACATGGCTTATGCTATGGCCAAACTTGACATTTGCCTTTGAGCTTTGTAGGCAAAACTACCTACTGTTCTTTTTCTAAGAGCCAGAGTCAATTCCTGTCATCTAGACTCAGAGGTCAGAGTTGCAAAGAACTTCAGTGATAATCCTGAACGATAATTCTTGTTCAAAATATATGGAAAATGAGAAACAAGGCAGAAGAATCATTTGCCAGAGGACATATAGTTACTAGCAGAACAAAGACTAGGCATAGACACCCTGAGTCCAAGTATAGGCTACTTTCTGTCATTATCTAATCTACTTTCTGTCACTGCCTTAGTACTATTTTGTCTCCAAGTTGGGGCTGCATACTTTCCATAAAAGGAAAGAGAACAAGTTCTACTGAGAGTAGATCAGTAATCATCTCCATGCCTTTTCTTTTCCTGGACTTGAAATTGTGGTCTCCCTTGAGCCAAAAAGAGCATATAAGTCTATGGAATTAATTCAGTGTCCCAGGCAAAGCTGGTTGGGAGAATGAGTAAGAGTTAGAAACATGTATAGATATCAGCAAAACAGACTGAAAGCACTGGAAAGATCTAACCTTGTATATTTTTTCCAGCTGTCTGGAGACATGGTTGGTTTTGATTAACCAGAAGCTCTATTTAAGCATCCAGAAATCACGTATGGCAGTCAAGTCCTAAGATGTGGTGATTACAATCTATTCCAAGAGTGATCACAAGGTAAAAGGATAGATGCCCACTGCTTTTTAAAAGTAAAGTAATAATAGGAAGAAGAATGTTAAAAGCAATGCATTCTCTTCCAGTCCTTTTTTCAATGCCTATTTTTATGTACTGAGATCAGACTGCATTTACATTATTATGTTCTAGGGTTTCTTCAGCCTAATGTTATATTGTAAGCATTATTCCAATCATTAAGCATTATTTGTAAACATTTTTTAGCAATCCATGACAGCCCATCACATGAATACACTGTAGTAAATTTAATAATTTTCTTAATATCGAAAATCTAGGTTCTTTCAATGTACATTTAAAATTTTAAAGTAACTTTTTTCTTATACAAAAACAATATATGTTAGAAAATTTTAAAAAGCTAAACTAAAGCAAAAAACATGGATCTATAATTTTACTATTCAAAGACATTTGCCTTAAACATCATATACTTAACCACTTGATATATACAATATATCACAAATCAGGGTCTCAACAGTTAGGGACCAGTCTTACTGAGAAGGAAAGATATTGCATTGATATGTAGACCAAGGTCGTAAACATAGAGTTCTTTAGTGACTGCCTATGATGTGAACTCTCCCCTCCACAAGAGCTCAGTCAGCAGTTTAGGAGTTCCAAGGAGATACTCCTATCCTAAGATGGAGTCCATGGGAGGGCCCTCTAAGAGACCAGTGACTCTGGCAATCCACATTAGAACTAAATTAGAAAATCTTAATAGAAAAACAGCTGTTGTACGGATGCCAACTTCAAGAGCCCAACTTCATTTTTCTTTGCCCTGGTTTCTACCTTTGCATTAATAGATATACCAGCAATGAGCTGAAATCTTTCCTGTTGGCTCTATTGTTGTGTGTCTGATCTGGTCTACCTGATCTTCTAAGACTAACCTCTGGCTAGAACTTATTAATGAATACTACTAGCTCACTTTTGCCTACCCCAATGGGCTTTCCCATAGACAAAGAATATCAGGTCACCTAATGGTGTCTCCACTGCATCTTCCTTTCAAACATAAGATCTAGAAATCTGAGTCAGAACAAAGAATTAACACAGAGTAGACAGAAAAGCTCAGAACTAGTTTTTTCTTTTCTCAAACAGCTGTCATTCATCACAAACAAGATGATAGCTTTCTCTTTATGTGCACTTTCCTCCTCTTCATCTTTTGCTACCACGATCACTCTTCTACCAACATACCTATGTTGATTCTTTCAAACCCCAGCCTCCAGCTATTCAACTGATTATCTGGGATCTATCATGACATTCATGGTTCTCAAAGAAGTACAAGTTAAGAGGAAGGAGGGGCTGAAGTCACAGAGTGAAAATAAAGTCCTTTAGGACAAACAAATACCTGAACCAACAGCTGGAGCGCCTTCCTCTCCTTGAAGTTTCAGGTCCCTGATTGTCTCCTTGATCTCCATTCAATTACACTAATTCTTCAGTGCCCTGTATTTAACTAAGTCTCCACACATTAACAAATGACTTCTGTCACATTCAGCTTGAGAAACAGCAACCTAGAACTGACTTACATCTTTTATTGAATAACAGTATATAAGGAATGTTTTTCCATTTGGGTAACTGGTTCCTGGCTTCATCACAACTTTTGAAAAGGGGCAAAAGTTATTAGGCTAAGAACTAAAACTGAAATCATCAGCTTTTAATTTTTTTTCCTTTTCCTATGTATAATACAACTAAAGAATATATAAGGAGGAGCCAGTGGATGATGCTATTACAGTGCAAAATAGGCCTGGCCTGTTAGAGTTCCTTAGAATAGTTTGTCCATCTTGTCAATATGTTTGAGCAGCAGCCAAGGCAGCCCAGCTGAGGGCCCTTTCCATCTGCACTAATCTCAGCCACTCCAGAAAACTCATCTGCACACATATTAAGAGAAAAATCTTCCACTGAAGTGTATATATAACAAAGGTTAAGACTACAACCTGATTGAGGATGGACTATACACTTCACCCTGATTTGTGAATTCCTTAACTCTCATTGTTTAATGTTACAATTTTAACATTTTCTTACTGGATTGAGTGGTGGATAAAATTAAGTCAATGTCTCACAGGAGACATTACACTTTTTGCATCATTTATTTTCTTTTATTTTGAACAAGTAAAAATATCTGACTCTAACATTAATAACTTTGAGTGGGAGTTACTATATGTGAATTAAAAATGGTTATGTCAGTACATCCTTTCAGCATTTAAAAGATATTTCCCTGTGCTGTATCAAGTGTCACACAGTATATCAATTTTTATTTCCCATCTCTCAAGTCTGGTATGCATACTGTTTAACTTCTTAAATTCTAAGTATAGACATAATTCACAAAAGCTAGGCAAATGCTTGACTTACAGGAGATGGCATACATAAGATTTATATGAACAACTTTATTTTAAACAAGAAAGACTTTTGCATTTTGTGCTGCTATATCACATAACTTCATCTGTGTTTAAAAAGCTGTAAAATAAATTGGAAAGCTTCATTTACTATCCTTCTAACTTCACAAACACTATGGGTCTAATAGCAAAGCCCATTTTAGTGTGAGAGGTGAGAGTTTGACCCTGTTTTTCCAGAATAAAATGTCATGCTCCCTTCTGTACAATCTCCAAGCTGCTCTAATTCTTGGTCAACCATTTATGAGTGCCTGATAAACCTTACTCTCCACTCACTGACAATTGAAAAGCTCTCATTTGGCAGCCAGAGAAAATAGTTGCTCTTTCTTTTCCTCTAGATTATCATGATGATAATAATTGATTATAGTGCATACACATTGATTATCCTATATTCACATCACTAATTTGTGGGTTCTAAATATGCATGTGTATGTAGATACAAACGTGCATATGCATGCCATACAAAATATGTACATGTATGTTTCTCTATTAGGGACTGAAAAATTATACCTATACCTAGTCATATAAAACCAGCAAGAACAATAATAGTGATAGTGATAGATATTATGCATTAAGCACTTACTAAGGGCTTTATTTAATTATCTCTAATTCTAAAACTACTGCAAGGTACTATAATTATCTATCTTTAGGAATTAGGAAATGTAAGCTCAGAGATACTAAATAACTTTTCTCACAGCTAGTAAATAACTAAATGGACCATGGACCTAATAAGTAGTAGAACTAGAATTTGAGCTTTGATTTATTTGTTTCCAATATCTGTGCTGGTTCCATAAAATTTTTAAATTATATATACCCTGAAACAACACATCTTATTCTCGACACCTTCTATTTATATGTACAAATCTAGCTTAAAAGTACATTAAGAGTCACACATTCCTCATATATGCCAAGATGTAGTACAATTCCATAGGAAACTTTTAGAAAACACTTAAAAAATAACAGGTTGATATTCTGGGCCAAAATTCATTCTATTTACATAGTTAAACGTCAAATGGCATCTGAGAATTTATTTTCTAAATGTTTTTATCTAATTTTGTAAGGCCATGCTTCATTTTTTTTCCATACATCTTCTAAAGACACAGATCTGATATTAACACATTGTTGTCTAGCCAGTATGCTCATATACAAATAAAAATCAAGTTATTAGAAAAACTAAATTTATTTAAATTGTTTAAACCATGGCCTATTATAAGCTTTCTAGCTATTAAGTAAAAGCTGTGACCAAAGCCAAAAAAGTATTTTTTAACTGCTCAAGAATTATTTGTTTGAGCTATGTTCCAAACTTCAGGATGGATGGGTAGATAATCCTCAGGATGGATGGATAGATAGAAAGAAAGATAGAAAGACATAGTTGATCTAAACAACTTAGGGTTCACATTTAATCATTTCATTGACATTATTTCTCAATCCTGATTATCTATCTATTAGAGTCATCTAGAAAGCTTTTAACAGTCCCTATGCTGGGATTGTACCCCAGACCAATTAAATCAGAATCTTTGGGATGGGACCCAGGCATTAACATTTTTATAAGCTTCCAAGTGATTCCAAGGTACAGTTAAGGTTGAGGAACACTGGCATGGAATGCTCTTACTCACTGCTCAATTTTCTCAGATGAAGAAGGTAGTTGCTAAAAAAAAAATTTATTAAACATTAAAGGTGACTGACTCTCAGTACAGAGACATGTTACTTTAAAGCTCCCAGAAAAGTAATATAATTATCTAAGAGGTTTATTTATTTATTTTAGAAACAGGGTATCACTCTGTCACCCACCCTGGAGTGCAGAGGTCCGATCATAGCTCATTATAACCTCGAACTCCCAGGCTCAAGTAATCCTCCTGCCTTAGCATCCAAAGTAATTGGGACTACAGGTGTGTATCACCATGCCTGGCTGATTTTTCTTTTTCTTTTTTGTAGAGATAGGGTCTCACTATGTTGCCCAGGCTGGTCTCAAACTCCTGGCACAAGGGATCCTCCTGCCTCAGCCTCCTAAAGTGCTGGGATTACAGCTGTGAACCACCACATCTGGCTCTAAGAGGTTTATATGTAAATACCAAAAGACTCACTCAGCCATAAATACATCTCACACTGGACTACAAAAAGATTCTAGTTAAGCTGTTTTTATCTCTTGCCTTGTAGGTATTACTACAGCTGTAGTAGTTCTGGGACAGAAACTGTCTAGTGGCAAATCTTCCATTTTTTCCATTTAAGGATAAAAGAACGTAATGAGATTTTAGATGTTAGGTATTATTATCTGTATTTTATAAACTAGGAAACTGAAATGCATTAATACTTATCCAAGTCACAAAAAGGGCAAACTGAACACAACCTAGAATATTGGAAACAGTACAAGACCAGGCGTCAAGAAACTTGGGTTCCACTCATGGCTCTGACAATATTTGCTTTGTAAGTCTAGGCCAGTCTGTGGTCTATGCCTCAGTTTCCTCAGGTAAAGTAAAGGATTTGGACTATATTAAGAATCCCTAAGGTGTGTCTCTCAAAGATCAGTAAAATTTCAAAGACAACCAAAAGTGGATATATAGGGATATTTGGGAACTTTTAATTTTAGCAAATAAAAATACTGAAAAACAAAGAAAGCACATACCACCTATTATCACCATTACTTCACAGAAAGGGCATTTTAATTCCAAAAAAAGTTAGAAAAAACATAATAATCTTATGGTTATTTTTAAGTATAGCTTTATGATAAACTCACTCTATTGTTCTTCGGCAGTTATAGCTATCTATCCTCCCTCCATCCAGTGAATGAGAATCATGAGGACTGCCAGATGATGTTTTCAAGTTTCACATTCTGTGAAAGTGGTAGCAGGGTGGAGGGGAAACATTTAATATCTCATAGTGTAGTGCTCTTTCAAGGGATTCCCAAAATTCCATCATTAAAGAACTACCTTCATAATTTTGCCTCATGCAAGTACCCAGATAATATTTGCTTAAGGTTTTTATTTAGGTTGACTATGTTTTCGGCTTAAATATATTTATTTCAAAAGGAAACCTTATATTACTACTTCAAAAAGAAAACTAAAATTACTTGTCATATATAAAAGTAACCAGATAACCAAGAAAAATTTTATATTTATTTAAATTCCAGCTAAATGCTATTGCCTCCAAAGGCTCTGAGAATTAGATGATCTCTCTCTCTCTTTCTCTCTCAGAGAGATTAGCATATCCTAGAGGAACATTAGAGACTAACACTAAACTGAGCTCTCAACGTAATGAGAAGGATCAAGAAAAAAATATTATAGTAGAGAGACACTTTTTTCCTGGAGTATTGATTTAATATTATGTAATGTCACATGCTGGCATCACCTGGCTCATCTTTCCTACTCTGCTGCACCCTACCCTGCCTGTGAAGAGGTAAAGCACTCTCCCACTTTAATCCCAGATAGAAGCAGAGACTTTGGTTTCTCTGAATTTTTAGTATCACTGGTTTTGGGGAGAGCAGGGGATTGGGGTCTGAGAGATAAGCATAAGTAGGTAAGATAGAAAAGGGAAGGTCCTGTAGAAAAGGCTGAAGAAGCTGAAGAATAGTGCAGGAAAACCCTGATATTCACCTTCAGGTTTTGGCCTGCTGAATGAAACTTTTTGCAATAAGGTCACATTTGGAAAACAGGTAACTAGCTGATTAATAATTCCACATAGTAACTCATGGGATCTGGTCAAGTATCTTATTTCTAGATCCATTCCAATTGTCACAAACAATCTAGCATGACTAATGTGGAAAAACTAATGTGGAGTTTTAATCCACAACAAGCATTTGTAATTTTAGCTATTAAGGCCTTTGCTATTCATAATTATAGCAGTTTTACCTATTCTTTATAATCCAAAACTTTATTATTAAAATGTTTGAAGCAGGCTATAGAGCATCTATCACTACTTAAAAAGTTAATTAGATTACATAAAAGAAATAATTAGATTTGCATTTTTATCTTGGTTTTAAACTTCCAAAGAAGATCACAACAGCCTGCCTGTGGGCAATTAAAAACAGCATACAGCAGAGACAGAGAGAGAGGAGAGAGGGTCTGTTTTTCCTGGCTAATTCATGATTGAAGATAGAATTACAAAATATTTTAAGGGCTTGCTGAAGCTGGGGGCTAATCCTAGACTTCTAAGCTTTGTTTATAACCCTCATTTCATTGCAAGAGAGTATCAGATACATGTACAGTGCCAATAGAAGTATAAAATTACTTTCAATGGGTTTATTTAGTCCTTTTCAGAGGCTTTTGGAAGGAGATCCATTACCTGATCAATAACACAAAAAAGGACTATTCGATAGAACCGAAACAGGAGCACCATAATTGCCTTTTGTTTATCAATGCTAAATACAATTAACAAAGAGAGTCAACCTATGGCAGAGGGACTACGTGAGACTGAAAGTCAGCTCCTGACTTTCCTCAGTTTTCCTGCTGGCTGCTCCAGCCATCTTCAAAAGACAATAAATGGAAGAAGGTCCAGCTCTTAAAATTAGAGGTCAATTAGATACTTAACGATGAAGCATATCTTCAAATATATATCTATTATTATTATGCTAGCAAAAAATTAATTAACCAGGTCAAGCAGGCCATGAAGGCTAATGTATAAAGTAATTATTTCTGATCTTTAGACAACTATTTCACATAAAAAGGTAGTCCTTTATTCTGCTCAGCATATACCTGAAATGCCTGCAGTTAATCATATTGAAGGAAACAAAAGGCAAGGTTTATCTCTTTAAAAGGTGAGAGTACATCTCAAATTATTCTGTTTAATTATTTAAGGACACTTTCTTGCTTATAACATTAGCATCTCTGTGGTTACTATGCAGGAAGAAAGGATGATATACATTTAACGATGTTCTACTACGTGACAAACACACAAAATGTACGCATGGCACACAGGAATATATTATAATCAAAATAGGAAGGACTGTGTATGAAAGATACTTACACACTCTTAAGAACAGAGTGAAGCTTCAAGGGAAGAACACTTGGTTTGGGGAAAAGAAAATACGCAGCACACTCTTCTGGGGATAGGTACACCAAAAGCCCTGACTTTAGCACTGTACAATTCATCCATGTAACAAAAACACTTGTACTCTCTTAATATTTTGAAATTAAGAAAAGGAAATGAACAACATGTATTACAGCATTTAAAAGAAAAAGTTTTCAGATAAGACAAAGAGTATCTTCCAAGAACCAGCAATGGCATTTAGTTCAGGCCTTCTGCAGATTGAGTTTGTCACCTAATACATGTATTAAATGATGAGGGGAGGACAATGAATATTGTATATTAATCATAAAAAAACAAAGAGCTAACAATTTCAAGTCTCATAGTTATACCCCCCAAAAGATGTATGTGGACGAATTGACCAAATCATTGGCCCTGGCCCAGAAAGCCAAATGCCCAAATAAAATCTCAACCAGCCAGTCTGTTCTTAAGAGACTGTTGTTCGTTCAGTCAGTGACGTGAGGAGAAGACACAATGCAAGCCACTTGAATAACTCTAAAATTGGGGTCTGAAGAGACATGAATAATTGGATAACACCATTCATCCCTGGAAAACTAAGTTTCTCACAGAGATATTTTAATGAGCTGAATTCTTTTGCAAAGATTAAGTTCTAGCTGCAAAATGCCATCATTAGATGTGTTCCTACAGACGTGCTATAGAAACCAAAGACAGTGGAATACTGTGTCCATGGAGAACATCTTCTCTAGATTCACAACCATGCCACGATCAAATGAAGTTAGATAAATAGATATGTGAATGAATTAAGAAATGAGCATTTATAAAATATTTTCTGCTTTGCATAGAATAGTCTTATATTTAATAGTTGATTAAAATACTGTAAATATGCTTTGATCTGTTTACAACTGTCAAATGGATTAAAAGTGAATTTTGTTGACCAGTTAACATAGCTCAGAATAAAATGCTTCAAAATATTGTCTAAGATACAACAGTGCAATGAGTGGGAGAGGGAGGATGAAATTACTGAAGCAGTTACCGGTCCTTTGGAATTACAACATAAGAATTAATATTCCCAACTTCAAGGATCCATATTCCATGAATTATTAGGTTTGCTTTCCATAGACTTGATAAAAATTGTGCTATTTCTGTCCTGGAAATAGCAAAAATGCCTAACTTTTTCTGGGCTTTATATCAGGAGCATTATTCAATATGTAACAATTTAAAGGAATCACCATTTTCTCCAAAGTACAAACAGGGATTTAAATGCACTAAGCAAACAGCCTCCTAAAAGATCTGCTTAATAATATTAAAGTATTTTAATGATCATTTAAAATTATTATCCTGATTTTTAAATAGTAAAAATTGACTCATCAAAACTATAAAAAAATTTTTCAAAATCATTCATCATTCTTTTTCAACATGGCTTATGTGACCTTAGAAGTATTTCTTTAAAGGTTTAGTTAGGATTTATCAAGGCAAAATAATGTTAAAAATTATATCCAAGGAAAAATAAATTATTTTTAACTGCACATTTAGCATCTTTCTGGTTACTATGCAGGAAGAAAGGATGTTTTGAATAATTACAAATAAAATAAGCATGGGAACTTTTACAATATTATCTTAATCAAGCCTTTTCCTATTTTTAAAGAAAAATCCTGTTTTTCAATTTGTGCAAACCATTTTAAGTTTTCATTTGTTTACATTATGATAGACCCAGATGTGTTTTTGTGTGGTTTTTACAAGAGGTTAGACGCTCTTCCCTTTATTTCTATTAAAGCTTGCAAATTGCAAAAAAAAAAAAAAAAAAAAAAAAAAGTCAGTACTAATTCAGAAGTCAGCATTCTGAACTAGAAGAACAATCTTGAATATAACCACCTGATACTCAGGATCCATAGCCAATTGCCATGGTTTAATCTTGCTGACCATGTTAGCTAATATGTTCTAGGACTCAAGATTTAAAAAGAAAAAAAAATTGTCAAACTTGCTCAAATTGTCTCTGTATTCATCATTTGCTTTGGGAAGAGAAGTTAGGTTTTGTTTTTAGTCATCTTGTTGTATTCTATGTTTTGTTTTATTTTCAAATGTTTCAGAAAAGACTGTTTCTTTTTTGTGATAGAAAAATGTTTGAAGCATCCCTTAAATCTCATATTTTGGTCGAGTGTATTAAAATTAGCCCAACAATAATCTCTTTCCTAAATTTGATCACATCTATGAGTTGTCAAAAACCATATTTGAAACTATAGTTAGCCCATTCTCCTTCCAAAAAAAGTGAAAGTCTGAATATCAAATACCTATTTGTGTTAGAGATGAGTAAGTTTTGTATAAGGAGTAAGTGTTTTTCATCATTTGAAAAATTCTTCAAATGGCCTCATACTGATAAGACAAATATTGACAAGATATACGATGAAACAGTATCTCAGGACAGAATAAACTATAATTACAGGTTTTATTGCTTCCTCTTATTTTTTAAAATGTGAATTCTTGTTACAAATAGTCCTATATTTCTAAATGAATGTAACTCGGACATTGAATATCTATCACTTTATAATTTTATAATTTATACTGCTAAGTTCAAGTGCTGATTAGCTTAAATTTTTAAAAATTTAAACAATGAGAAATAGCCACAAATTTTAAAAGTGATTAAACTTCTGTTAGAAAATTTGAAAAAATTCCTCCTATCTTCTCAACTTGAACATTCCAATAAACATCTTAAGATCATATTCTATAATTTCCTGAAAAAGACAGTAATTTCATGTAGTCAAGTTATAATGATAAAGTCATATGTAATAAATAAATATTAATAATATTTCAGAAAAATACTCTAAACTGATTTGGTTACTATTCATCAGAAGTTATCAGTACCACAGGAAAAGTTCAATTAAAAGACAGCCAGTCAATACAAACAACATTGGGCTAAGAAGTGAAATACATTAGAAATAAAGTAAGCAATGAAGAGGTAGCAAAAATATTAATAATAATTAACTGATATAGGAACATCTCAGAGAACTTCTTCCATTTCTGCTTTATAAATAGGAAAAATAGAAAGAACTAAATGATCATGTTATTTAACACCTACTGAGTTCTTAGAGAGGGATCTAGAGAAAAATGTAGGAAGCCACAGGCTAAAAATCTTGACCTTAGCAGTAGGAAATACACTGAAAATTCTAATAAGGGCAGAACAAGGGAACACCTGGACAGTTATTTAATTAAGGATCTCAGCATGGGTCATAAAAGAGGTATCAGGATGAGAAATTATTCCAAGATTTAACTGTAAAGGCTGACTGTCAAAAATGCCAAAGACATTCCATCTCATCTATATTTGGGCTCTTTATTTTGAAACATGTATACTTGAGTACAGAATATAGAATCAGGACAAAAACAAACAAAATATTTGGCTAAAACCTCTTATGAAAATAGCTAGACAAAATGCTAGATTAGGTAGCGATATTTCTTCAGACACCAAATCAGTATTTTAAATGTAGTAACTACTATCTGGAATACCAAGTACAATTAACAAAATGAAGCAAGGATCTAAGTTGAAATCATTGCTACTCATCAATAAGCTAGAAGAGTAGAATAAGCTATGACTTTATGCTACTGATTTTTTTTAAAAAAAATATGGTATTAACCTCAAGAAAAGCAATAACTCAGAATATACTGGCCCAACTAGTTTGAATCACAGATCTCAGCAGTTTAGAAAATATCTATAGCAACCAAGAGAAACAGCAGTCTGTATTAGGGTAAGATTATCTGGCATTAGTATTCCTGAGAATTAATCACCAGACAACCAGTTCCTTATCCTAGGGCTTTCTACAAGTCACATACCTGTGTTCCTATTTAGAAATGGAGACTAATTCCCTTACCTATTTCAAATAGTTGTTAATTGAATTAACCATCAAAAAACGAATGACAGAAATTAGATACTTTACCTCTCCTTCCCAGATCATTATAATTATGATCTATATATTCTTACACTGCCACAAGAGAAAGGAACTTTCTAAATTGTTTCATAATTATTCAGGAACAAGTTTTTCTTCCTATCTAGACCGTAAGTTCCTTGAAGACAGACTATCATTTGTTAACCTTTACATTGCCCTCAGCATTTAGGAGGAATGCAGTTAATATTTGTTAAGGGACAAATTAATTATTGACAGTCTTTTCCAAGATTCTTCTTATAATTGGCCCAATCAGTCTTAACAAATAAATAAAAGTAAGCTTCTCTCCATGGTACTATTACATGGTAAAATACAAAGCAGAAAGTGGTTTGTGGCAATAAAAATAGCATCTTATGCTACCTTTGAAACTATTAAAGTTGCCATCAGGTTGTGTTAGGTAAATGGCCAAAGGAAAAAAGATAATGCTTACACCTCACATAAGAGAAGAATGCTTAGACCACCATCTAGTCCATATTTCTTACATCTACTTATACAACTGTGTTCAACATCCTTGAATAACAGCCCTATTGGTGCTGTTTATAAAACAGGGGTGCATTTGCAGCATTTTAAATTCCATTTTCAAGGAGGAAAGTATCTAAGTATAATCAGATGAGAGTAATAAAATACACTGACCTGGATCTGTTGCTGCAGGAGATTAATTTTGTGCTGCTGTTGCAGAAGTTGCTGCTGTTGTCTTGCAATCTATCAGAAATAAAGTTTCATTAAGTTAAAATGAAATGCTTACACCTTTGCCATTACCTCGGGTATCTCTCCTGGTATTATGAGAATGTTTTACTGCACCTCTATATGAAAGAGTTCCTATAAAATGAGAGAGGCAGAATCAGAAAAGTTGGAGAAAAGGAAAAACTTTTAAACAGGTACCATCTCTCCACTTTATTTGTAGGTGAAAACTACCTCTTCTATTACATTTGTGAGCAATTCACTGATATCTGGTCTGGCTAGCTAGAAATAATGAGAATCTGGAAATCTAATCCTCATAGGATAAAGACAGGAAAACTCTGGCTACATTGTTCTAAAGCATTTAATTTGGATGTAAAAAGTATAATAAAATCTGTAAGCAAAGATAGTGAAAAGCTATTACTGTATAATATGGTCTACTTGGGTGAAACCTTTCTTAATGCAAAAATTTTCAGAACTAATACACTTACAAAATTGTCAAAGGAGTGCCAAAACAACAGCAAAAAGTCAAAAATCTCTAGCTTTTTTGTTGATGTTGTATGTGATGTACAAAGCATTTTTAAAAACAAATGAGGCTATAATTTAACATTTATCTATTTATCCTTTTGAGGGCAATGTGTTTATTTTACAGTATAGGCTCCACATATAAGTTTTATATTCCCTTGCTTTACATAACAATCAAATTCAACATCTAACCACATTATCTGGTCTATAAAATGAAATATTAACCATTTAACATAAGCCCTATTGATGACTGAATCTGCCCCTCAGGAGGTCAAACAACTTCCTTAGGATAATGGTGTTTATTATGAAGCATGAGTCAAGCATCAAACTGCTTATTGCCTCAAAAGCTGAGCTGCTATAGCTTGACGTCCAGAGAGTTGCCTCTTATTGAGAACACACTCACTGCCAACCCTAGGAAACCAGAAAGAAAAGTGGCCAGAGAGTACTTAGAAGGATTTGGTTTACTGGTGCCTCATTGGCAAGAGTTAGTCTTTTCTTCCTATTCCCAAAAAGCCAGTATTCTAGAATGAGCTGTGTTGGAAGTGAAAATGAGTATGGATCAATCCCCAGCTTTATGCTTCCTGAGCCTTTTCAGTGTTCTAGCCTGTGCAGGGAGAAGTACCCAGATCACATTTCATTCAGTATAAGATGACAACATAGTAGTCTACTCCCAAATGTTGATTTATGGTTTCTGGTGATGACTGGTTCATACTGGAAGGCATGATAAAGCTGCCCCTGATGTAGACTACAGTTTGAGAAATGGGACTGCTCCTTCTCAAAGCTTTATAGACAAAATGGAAACAGTATTTAATCAGGTTGGAATGGCCTACTCTGCTTGTCAACAATCAAATCAGAAATGTACAACTCACTCTGCAGCTCTAGGTATAGATGCTGGATCCCCTGAATATTTATTTCATCTTAGCAAACCAGTGAAACACCACTAGGCATCTAATATTGATGGTCCCTCCTAAATGATAAAGTGCTGCATAGAAATGCATCCAAAACACCACAGTGCAATTACTATCATCCACTCTAGACGTATGAGTTTGACACAGTGAAGTATGGCACATAAGCACCATGTGGCTCAAATTCTGAATTTTATTTGCCAATCGGTTGAGCTACATGCTCGCTTCATTGAGCATGACAACCTAGTTTTAAGTGTCATTTAATTTTCATTTTGAAATATAATTACAAAGTGTTCACTGTAAGATATCACTCGTCTGCAAATGTGTCAAGATTAATTTGTGCTAGCTTATTCACAAGTGTCAATAGTTAATTACTGTGTCATCTCTGGATGGCTAAATGACATTCTAACTTCTGATTTTTTACAGTGTTCCTTTATGTTATTTTCCATTAGGGGCTGAGTCCATATTCCTACATGTGGGCAAATATTCAAGCATATAAAATACCAGACGTCACAACTCATTAAAATCAACAGAGCATATATTGCTCTATATACTCCTATAAAATACATTTAACTGAAAAGATAATTCCAGTAATAATGTCAGATTCCTAAAAACTGCACATTAATTTGGGTCTGTCTGATCTAAAGCATCAGGGACTATTCTACAGGATCATTGTTGTTAGATTAATGCACTCTTATGAGACAAGAAAAACACTTGGGATAGTGATTTATTTTTAAAAGATGTAGTTTAAACTTTACTATTTTTTCTTCATTCTCACTCCTAAGTCAATCAAGTCAAATTCTTTTAGGAACCATGTACTAATTTGTTTTCAATGATTTACCTAGACTATAAATATTGACCACATAATTTATATTCCAAACCAAGACAACTTTTGACAGAAGGGAGTAGGAGATATGGAATGTGCCACAACAGGAAAACAGGCATAATCAGGGATATTTGGGGAAAACCTAGATGTATGGTCAGCCTCGCTTTAAAGCCAGAGAAAATCATTGGACCAGTGAGTTGAAAGATCCCCAAAGGTTTTCTAGAACAGAACCCCCTTTTCTGGATGAGGAAAATAAGGCCCAGAGAGAAGTCACTTACTCATAATTAAGCTACTTTGGGATGACATGGGATGCCTTTGCGAATAAGTATCTCTAAGTAATTAATCAAATCCAAACCTTCTGAAATAATATATCATTTCAGTTATGGCCAGTTGCCATGAGGCTTTTCTTTGTCCTCCACACATCCCCTTAATGGTCCTGAAGACTCTGTCTGCATTTCCACAAAGACTTTCCTTCCCTCCCTCCCTCCCTCCCTTCTTTCCTTCCTTCCTTCCTTCCTTTGTATTTTTCTCTTCTTTTTTATTTTTATTTTTTAGGAAAGCTTACAACAAATAAGCCAATCAATGTGATTACTTGCTGAGCTTGGCACATTCCACATCTCCAGTTCGTCAGCCCCTTTTGCAGGGCTCACCTGTTCTTGCTGTTGGCGAGCAAGGTCCATTTGCTGCCGTTGTTTCTCAATTTGTGAGGCTGCCAGTTTTTTCTGTTCATCATGCGCTGCCAGGAGCTGCTCCCGTAAACTGATCAGCTGGGTAATCATGGTGGAGAGCTGCCGTTCTTTTTCTGCCAGGCTCTCAGGTGTACCTAAAAGGGAAGCAAGAAGAGATCTCACAAGCTTGAGGAATATCTGAATGAATCAGAGAAAGAAGGCCAGAATTTAGAAAGGAACTACCCTAAGACACTTAAAGATCTGGGAAAATGACCGAAGGTCATTGTGAGTGCAGGAACACCACAGAGTAGTTATAGCAATGGAATGAATGTCAGGGTTCATCATTGTCCCTGCCAAGAAAATGTATCGTCACCAGTAAAATTCTCACTCTTCCCTCTCACTCTAAAAAACAAACAGAACCACCCCATTCTCCTCTTTTCACCACACTTCCTCCACCCCAAACCTATCTGGTCAAGCTAGGAAACCTGTGATATTTAGTACTAAAGATCAGAAACTATAGATTATATTAATATTCTATAATCACCTCTATCCTCAGTGACTAACAGTATCTAAGACAAAGTAGGTGCTTAATAAATGTTATTTAAGAAATTTTCTGATTATTGGCTTCACAAAATTTTTCTATTGTGCAAAGATCTGTTCCTGAAGTTCAGAAGTCAGGGATCAATCTCTTTGCCATAGAATGAGTACTACAGAGAGACTAAAAACTGCCTCAGGTGAGAAAGGATTGAACGTGATTTTTTTTTTCCTGTGATAGGATCAAGTTCAAATTCCCAAGTTCATCCTTAAAGGCAACAATGTTGCTTGGGGGGGGCTCCCTCACCCCTTTATCATTTGCCATTCTTCAAAGGGAAAAAACACATTTGAGGTTGAAAAGGTCATGCATAAGGATATTCTGTTCAATGAATATGATGTCGCTGAACACTTATGGTATGCACTAATGGTGCTGAACAGTCTTTTTATGGGCAAATTGCACAGCTCTCATAAGTAAAGGGTACAGAATCCTTTTGTGAATCTAAATTAGAGCATTTTACCGCAGCATTAGATAAAATTTTCAACCCACTGTATTTGAGCCACACAGATTTCATTAGGAAGAAATGATCTGTGATTTGAAAGCTTTTTAGAAAGATGCCACCAGCTGTCAAAGGGGACAAAGATAGCCAATTTTTGTGTTTATAGAAGGGGAAACTTCCAACCTCCTTATGAAACCCTCCTCATTCCTGCTAAGAAAGCACCAGGACAATCTGAGAAACTAAAAATATTTTAATTATGATTGGCCTTATTTTTTTAAGTGGTCCCAAGGAGAAAGAGAACCTTCAGAGGATGTAGGCTAGCACTTGCCAGGGTATGATTCTCACAGAGTAAGACTGAAGTCAGCAGAGAAGCCACCACGTTTAGGACTACCTTGGGATTCTTAAGGTCAACTCGAGTCCTTAACAACAATAAAAACAAGAACTGTCAGTATCCCTTAGATCCCTCAGATTCACTGAGCTAAAAGATGGCCTAAAATCAAAATTAAAACAAAAAGAAAGTGAGACGTTAGAAAGTATATCCCACTGATAAGGAAACAAATACTGTATCACGGCTAGTGACCAGCTATTCTTTTAAGCTTTGGAATTGATTAAAATGAAAAGGGTTTTTATTTCCACAATATGAATTTCAGCTTGGAACAAGGAAGAACCATCCTGAAATATTACAATACAAAAGGAGGCTCCCAAGGGGGATTATAAAATCTCTTGAAAACCACACAAAGCTCAACTAATGTACAGGAATGAGAAGATACAAACCAAGAAAAGTACAAAATTTATTTACTTATTTAATGTATTTGTAATTCAGTACGTATTGTCTGAATGGCAGCTATGTGTCAGGTACTACATCAAGAACTAAGGATACTGTGGCAAGTATTAATAAAAAGCAGACACAGTCACTACTCTTTGGCAGTTTGTAGTCCAAAGTTGGAGGTGAAACCTTAATCAAGTAATCACACATATGAATGTACAACTAAATGAGAATTACAAACAAAACAAATATTTGGGGGATGGTTTAACCAGGTTTGGGGGCCTTAGTTCAGCCTGAAAAAGAAACAAATTAGCAGGAAGATGAATAGGAGTTAACTAGGCAAAGAATTGGAGGGTAGCTGGATCAGGAAATTTCCAGAAAACATGAAAACTTTCAATAGCAAAGGAACTA